>NW_026892832.1:0-600000 GCF_033815535.1 Pezoporus flaviventris
GGGGTGCGGGGTGGGGGGGGTGGGAAACCCTGTGCTCCCGCGAGCTGGGAGGGGGGAACGAGTTGTAATCTTCCCCCGGTTTCAACCGACCGGGGACGTCTGTTCCTAGTTTCTCCGTTGCTACCGCGGCAGTTTTCTTTTCTGCCTTGTATCTTTTTATACAGTTCATTACTTCCCTCCGTGGTTTACCGAGTTTCTTTGCCTTTTTATAATCATTAAGTACTGAGTCAAATAGTTCATCACCAAACTTTCGCCACTCACTCTCCTCAAATATTGTATTAGGATCTGCAAAAAAAATCCCTTAGCCTTCCCTAGCCACTAGACCTGCTAGCTGCTTTAGAGTCTCAGGCTCTGTCCTGGGTTCAGCAGTAGCAGTCATTTTTTCTCCTTCTTGGTAGCTAGTGTAGTGCAGTGTTTTGACTTTCAGCTCGGGAACAGAGCTGATAACGATGTTTTGGTTTGGCCAAGGACTTTGTGAGCCTCATGCTCTGCCAGGGAGGAGGGGAAGCCGGGAGGAAGCAGAGACAGGACCCCTGACCCAAACTGACTAAAGAGGTATTCCATACCACAGCACGTCATGCCGAGGATGTAACTGGGAGTTAGCCGGAAGGGCTGGGAGACTGCAGGGTTGGAGGAGGTATCGGTCGGAGCTTGGTCGGGCTTGGGGGGCGAGTTATCGGTCAGCTGGTGCTGAGGTGTTGTATTCTCTTCCCTTGTTATTTCCTTTATCATTATTATCATTGGTGGTAGCAGTAGTGATTTGTGTTATACCTTAGTTACTAAACTGTTCTTATCTCAACCCGTGGGAGTTGCATTCTTTTCGATTCTCCTCTCCGTCCCTCCGGGAGCAGGGGGAGGGCACGAAAGGGGGGGAAGTGAGTGAACGAATTACCTGAGTGGGTTTAAACCACAACAGGCTCAATTCCCCGCTTTTTTAAAAAGCACTGTAAAAAGTTCAGGGCTCAGTTCCCCGCTTTTATAAAAAGCACTGTAATAAGTCCAGGGCTACCTCTCGGTCCATTTTCATGGCCAGCCTTTTCCGGATCGTCTTCTTCTGGGTCGTCCTGTAACCTCGGTCTCCGGATCGGCCTCCCGATGCAGCAGTGTCTGGTTCGCCCCAGCGGCGGATTTCTTTCGGTTGGTCCAAGCACCCGGGTCCGTCACGCCACCGCAGCAGCATTGCCCGCGCTTCCCGGCCGCTGCCGCCGGCGCCGCTCACTCGCGGTTCCGGGTCCCTGTCGACCGGGGCCCTGTATCCCGCTAGTCGGGGCCCTGTATCCGGGTATCCGTCGACCGGGGCCCTGTATCCCGGGTCCCCGTCGACCGGGGCGCTGTATCCCGGGTCCCCGTCGACCGGGGCCCTGTATCCGGGTCCCCGTTAAACCAGGGCCCTGTATTCCAGGTCCCCGTCGGCCGGGGCCCTGTATCCCGGGTCCCCGCTAGTCGGGGCCCTGTAATCCGGGTCCCCGTCGACCGGGGCCCTGTAATCCGGGTCTCCGTCGACCGGGGCCCTGTATCCCGGGTCCACGCTAGTCGGGGCCCTGTAATTCGGGTCCCCGCTAGTCGGGGCCCTGTAATCCGGGTCCCCGCTAGTCGGGGCCCTGTAGTCCGCGTCCCTGTTCGGGCGCCATTTGTAAGCGGCCAGGAGAAGCAGACAGGCCAACCCAATATGGGTGATAAGCAACTTCTACTTTATTTGTGACGCAGTTCACACATATATAGGAGTGGTATTCAGCCACTCCTTCTTGGCACAACAGTATTGGTTAGCCCCCACAGCTTCCTCCACATTCTCCTCCCAGGTCCGGTCTCCGGCCACCTGTGGGGGCCACCCCCTGCCTTGCTTGCACAGTCCTCCAGAACTCTATGGTTCTGCTCTTAGAGTCATTCTGCAACACATCAATCCATCTCACTCCCGCCATTTTGATGCCAATGCCTGCAACAGACACACAGCACCTGGAGAGAGACCACAGGTCAGCAGAAGAGCACCTGAAGAGCAGCACAAAGGAATTCCTGTAATGCTAGCCAGTAAGTCAGTTCCATAGGGGCCTCAGCCTCTATACAAATGCACATAGCATGGGGAATAAAGGAGTTACAGGTGTGCACACGGCTGTGGAGCTAAAACATTGGCATCATAGAGACATGGCAGGATGGTCCCTATGACTGGGGTGTTGGGATAGAAGGATATGGGCTCTTCAGGAAGAACAGGCCAGGGAGATAATGAGGAGGTGTCACCTTCTATATCAATGACCACCTGGGGTGCACAGAGCTCTGCCTGGGTATGAGGAGTCCAGTGGAAGGTGTCTGATGTGGTCTATTGTACAAGGGGGTTAGGTGAATTGTACAGGGGGGTTGTACAAGAGGGTATTGCTTAAGTTACATAGCTTGCTTAACAGATATATCGCTCAGCAAATACCAATCATGCTTTACCATGCAGTACCAGAACATAACCTCCTAATAAGGAAAACAGTTAAGTTTCAGCAAAAAACATTTGGACATAGACCAGACTCATCCAGGCTCCTAAAGAGCATGCGTGAGGACCAAGGGTGAAAAGTTCAGGCCTGAGGAAGACTCTTTTACTTCATCTGAAGACCCCTGCCCACGACCACCAGGAGGCACTGCACATGTGCATAGGACCTTTGAGCTCATTATAATGCGAAGCGGGGATACGACATAAATATGTATAGGCGTATTGTGTAACCTAATGCATATGTAGTACTTTAGAGGATAAATGGGGAGGAAAACGACACTGAGGTGCGGATGCCTTTCGAGGAGTAATCCCCATGCGCCTTCAGCTGAATAAACGCATACCTACGTTACAACTTTAACGAGTTGTGGAGTCTATTCCCCTGTCAGTCCCTGCCCATGGCAGGATGCTTGGAACTAGATGATCTTAAAGGTCCTTTCCAAACCAAAACTATTCTATGATTCTATGAAGTGATGATGACTAAGCAAATGAAAGATTATTATGTAAATTTATACTGCTTCCTAAATGTTAGGCTGATACTGTCTGCTGACAATAGAACAGACACTACAGGCTGGCAACCAATTACCTCAGTCCCAGATTCTGTGGCTGTATGTGCTGCAAGTGTGATAATCATAGCTTCAGAGGAGGAGCACAAATCAGGGTCCCCATGGGCTCCAAGAGGCCATGAGCGCATGAAGTAAAAGAAATATCTGACCTCAGAGCAGAACTATTAGGAGCTATGCTAATTTTTTCTCAGCAAGACTCAGTCTCACACAGGAGAGGCTTTGTACTTCAAGCTTTTAATGAGCCTTTGATCCTGAGATGGCTCTGGCTGAATGATTGTTTTGACTTTAGCTCACAAATAATAATTAAAAAAAAAGTATTTTGACAGGAAATACAGGTTTAAGGGTTTTTTTGTTCATTTTTTTTTTTCCTGTCAGAACATAACTTCTGTATTTATGCAAAGTGGGGAAAAATAATTGAGCTAATGGAATCATAAGGTGCATCTACTTGAACTTTCCCATCCTTTGCACCTTGAACAAGTGGAAAACAAACCTCTGAAACATGTCTAGCAAAAGCTATGGAGCCCCTAGAAATTTTTTAACTGTATTTTGCAGAATGCAACTGACGTTTCTAATACTCTTCTTAATTACAGTGTATAATTGTCATGGTTTAAACTCAGTCAGGCAATTCGTTCACTCACTTCCCCCCCCCCTTCTTGCCCTCCCCCTGCTTCCAGAGGGATGGAGAGGAGAATCAAAAAGAATGCAAATCCCACAAGTTGAGATAAGAACAGTTTAGTAACTAAGGTATAACACAAATCACTGCTGCTACCACCAATAATGATAATGATAAAGGAAATAACAAGGGAAGAGAATACAACATCTCACCACCAGCCAACTGATAACTCGGCCCCCCCAGCCCGACCAAGCTCTGATCGATACCTCCTCCAACCCCGCAGTCCCCCAGCCCTTCCGGCTAACTCTCAGTTACATCCTGGGCATGACGTGCTGTGGTATGGAATAGCTCTTTGGTCAGTTTGGGTCAGGTATCCTGTCTCTGCTTCCTCCTGGCTTCCCCTCCTCCCTGGCAGAGCATGAGGCTCACAAAGTCCTTGGCCAAACCAAAACATCATTGTTATCAGCTCTGTTCCCAGGCCAAAAGTCAAAACACAGCACTGCACCAGCTACCAAGAAGGAGAAAAATGACTGCTACTGCTGAACCCAGAACAATAATATAATGTATAATATAGTGGTCATTTTCGAGTCAAAATATCCATTCACACAGAGTGAGCTCAATTCAAATCCCCAAATTTTAAACCGCTCCTACAATTGGCTGATAACTTTCAACTAGCTGATGAATGTGCAATTTCCAGCTCAAATGATGTGACAAAAAGCCAGAAACTCAGTTTGGCTTACCAAAGTACCAAAAAAATATATAATATAAATGTAAATATAAATATAAATGTAAATATAAAAATAAACATGTATTAGTAGAGTTTTGGGATATTTTTTTTCTGTATGTTCAGAAATTTATTTCAAGAACAGACTGCACCGCGTATTAGTTGATTTCTAGGTTTTGCTACATAACAAAACTGTCTTCACTCACACATAGTAGCTAATTCACAGATGACTTCCACAGATAATAGCTAGTTGGATGATTTCCCAACAGACCTAAATGAGGTGTTTATAGCAAAGAGATTATCTTTTCTAACCATACACAAAACAAAAGGCAAACCCAGCAGCACAATGAGCTGCATGATTTAAAAAAATGATTACCATTAAGAAGGAGGGGATACTCCAAAACGTATTCCAGTTAGGATAAAGAGATATTAAAAGTGACAGTCAGAGGTATTGTGAATGAAATTCAGCCTATCACTGTTCTAATTATTTTTGCAAATCCAGAGGGGTTCTGAGCTGCTGCAAAAGAGATAAAAAAAAAACAACAAACAAGTCTTGAGGTTTGCCTTACGTGTTTCCTTGAATTTTAGCTGTAACATCACATAGCATGACTAGAGCGTGTCTCAGAGATGACAGGATTTCAGATACATGCTCATATTATTGCCGTATTCACCTGTATCAGCCACCATACACAGACCTGAGCCACTAATGGCCCAGCTGAGGAAGTGGAGAAAGCTACACCACACCTTTTCAGGGTGAAGCATAACTGGCTTCAATTTATGTTAAAACACTCTCCTGTTAACTACAGTGTTCCAGGAACATCTGTGGAAGCACCACAGATATCTGTCTTTGCAAGTGGAAAGAAGAGGTGGGGGCTCTACTTTCTGACTTGCAACAAGCTCTGTTGTGCCTGGTCGAGTCAGTCACGAGTAAGATAGTTTTCTCCCTTTCTGATAGCACACTGTGTTACCACTGAATGTGCACATGTCAATACAATGCATATTTATTATTAAAAAAAGAATGATTAAATTCTTAAGTAAATCTGGCTCGGATTCAGGGGATTCGGGGGCTGATCCTGCGCCGAACTCGGGGTCTCCGTTGCTTGCAGCTGTGTCTTTCTTATCAGATGTATCTCGTTCGGTATGTAGCCCTCTGCAGACCTGGCTCCTCCGTGACTGAGTTAAAATTTTTTTTTTTTTTTTCACTCTAGGGCGTAGTGGGTTGGAGAGGCTTGCAGTTCCTTTAAATCTCCTGCTAGCGCATGATCCCTATTGTAAGAAACTAAGGATAAGGGTATTGTTTTTAAAGTAAGCAAAATCAAAAATGTGGTATTTGAAACTGAAAATATATTTGGAATGGGTGAACTCTTGCTCGTCCCTGAAGCAGAATTTAATCTGTTAGGACGAGATTTAATTGTTGAATTGCAATTAGAAATTAAAGTGAAAAATCAAGAGCTAACAGTGTCTGCTTATCCTTTGACCGTGGATGATCAAAAACAAATTAACCCCGATATCTGGTACTCTCCGGACACAATTAGTAGACTGGAAATTCCACCGATTAAAATCCAAATTTCCGAACCCCACATACCTGTGAGGGTAAGGCAACATCCCATATCCCTAGAAGGACGGAGAGGATTAAAACCAGAAATTGATCGATTGTTAGCACAAGGAATCTTAGAGCCTTGTATGTCACCCTTTAACACCGCCATTTTGCCTGTAAAGAAACCAAATGGGAAATATCGGCTCGTACATGATTTAAGGGAAATAAACAAAAGAACTATCACCCGGTTCCCTGTAGTAGCAAATCCATACACACTGCTAAGCAAACTAGGACCCCATAACTCCTGGTATAGTGTGGCTGATTTAAAGAATGCCTTTTGGGCCTGTCCACTGGCAGAAGAATGCCGTGATTATTTTGCCTTTGAATGGGAAGACATAGAGACAGGCCGTAGACAGCAATTGAGATGGACCGTGCTTCCCCAAGGGTTCACTGAGTCCCCTAATCTGTTTGGACAGGCCCTGGAAGAGCTCTTAAAAGAATACCAGGTACAAACGGGGAACGTGCTGTTACAGTATGTAGATGATCTGCTCATAGCAGGGAATAATAAGGAGGATGTAAGAAAAGAAAGCATTCGACTTCTAAACTTTCTTGCACAAAAGGGCCTACGGGTATCACAAGAAAAGTTACAATTTGTGGAGGAAAAAGTGAAATATTTGGGACATTATTTGTTTAACGGCCAGAAGATATTGGATCCAGAGCGCATTAAAGGAATTTTGGAATTACCTATGCCTGTCACTAAGAGGCAAATTCAGCAGGCATTAGGGCTATTTGGGTATTGTAGGCAATGGATAGAAAACTATAGCTTTAAAGTTAAATTCTTATATGAACAACTGTCTAAAGACAAAATACCCAAGTGGACCCCTCAGGATCAAGAGCAGTTTGTCAGTCTCAAAAGAGAGCTAAGTCAAGCACCGGTTTTAAGCCTACCAGATTTAAAGCGGCCATTCCATTTATTTGTTAACATACATGAAGGAACGGCATTCGGAGTACTAACTCAGGAATGGGCCGGACAGAAGAAACCGGTGGCATACCTATCAAAGCTGTTGGACCCTGTGAGCAGGGGTTGGCCGAGTTGTTTACAAATCATTGTTGCTGCTGCCTTATTACTTGAGGAAACAAATCGCATTACCTATAATGGAGAAGTTGTCTTATATGCACCTCATAACATCAGGGGAGTGTTACAACAAAAAGCAGAAAAATGGCTTACAGATAGCCGATTATTAAAGTATGAGGGAATACTTATAGAATCCCCTAAACTATCTTTGAAAACTATTGGAGCAGTTAACCCCGCTGAATTTTTATACCCAGGAGAAGGTAATGAACTATTGCACAATTGTTTTCAAACAATTGAACAACAGACACGCATTAAAGGCCCAGTGACGAGACCCCACTGGAAAGTAATCAGTACTCCAGGTGACACCAAGATAACCCTGAAAAGATAACGTAATGATAGAGACTTTATTTGATTATTTCACCGCATTATCTTTTGGTATAAAGTGTGTATTGCTGTTTATATTTGTTATAATTATTTCTCTTTATTTCTATTATATATGGAAGCGTACAAAGTGTGTTGAAGGAAATTGCTAAACTTATGCAACCACACAATAGTGAATATAGAAGATATGCTGATGTAAATAATATATGTACTCTAGATATATGAATTAGGTGTAATAATTTGAACTGCAATTGTTATCCATTTGCTTGTTTTAGGTGTAAGGTATGCCGGGATAAATGGTGGACACACTGTGAATATGGATACCCTCTGATAGGAGTTTGCACACAGTGTTGGAAAATCCAAAGAACTCTCACTGAGTGGAAATTAAAACAATTAGAGTCTAAACAAGAAATTATTCGGGAATCCCATGAGTAATGGAAGATTTTTGCCAAAGGAGTAAACCCTCAATATTCTTGTTACCACTCCAACGAACCAGTCCCCTTTGTAACTGAAATTTTGGTTATAAAGTGTAGAAGGGAAGTACTAACCGTGCCTTGCTTTGCCCCATTAGTTAAAGCTGCAAAGTGGGAAGCCTATGTAAATAGGCAGAAAGCCCGAAACAGCTACTCTCCTGAAGAATTCCCTTGCTGCCAAGAAGATGGTACACCCCGTGGCTCGAAGCAACCAAGTCGACGGGCGAGGCAGAGGAGGAACAAACTGTGGAGAAAACGGCCAGAACAATGGGACGCAAAAGCAGCAATGGCCAAACTTCCCCAGGACTGGTAAAAATATACTTAAAATAGCAAAATTGACAGACACCCTTTTTCCTGGTATACCGTTAGTTTTGTTATTGATAATAACCCAAGTAAATGGAAACCCGCATGAACCATTAAGATGGGAATTAATATCCTGGGAAACATCCAAAGTGATAGCCACCTTCATTGGGGCGGGACAACCTAGCTTCCCTGTACAACCTGTATGTAGATTTCTTTCAGCTAATTGTGAAAATGTATCACCATTTTATATGTGTCCCTCTTCTGGACCCGCTTATTGTAACCTCCCTGGACATTATTATTGCGGATACTGGGGATGTGAAACAATTGCTTCTGATTGGTCGGTATCATCTCCAGATAGATATCTGAAGGCAACCTGGGAAAAACTATGCCTATTGTAATTGTGAGGTATTACCTTGTGAGTGTTATGATAAATGTTGGGATTGTGGAAAAAGGTTTACTTGCAGTGCCGAGAATGAAAGTAACGTCTAATAAACAATAATAGGATAAAAAGAAAAAGGGGGGATTGTAAGAAACTAAGGATAAGGGTATTGTTTATTAAGATTATGTTAAGCCCAATGTAAAGGTTAGGCAACAAAAGATGTGAAATCGCTTACTCAAACAATCACCAGACACAACTTGTGCAAGATAAGATAACCGTAATCGCTTACACAAACTAAACCAAGTACCGCTTAGTAGATGTTGACTAAAGATAACTGTAAGATGTTCCAGGAACTGTCGGAGATAAGACAAACAACTCCATATAAGGACATATGAGTAAAAGGTCAACTATGGAACAAAGGAGGAAAACTTCTTACTTCAGTCTCAAGGATCACCAGGAGGCAGAGGTTGACCCCCTAACAACAGCGGAAGCATGCGCAGAGTACCTCCACTACTTCATGAACACGGAAGTGAGATGTATAAAAAGGAGCTGTTTGAACTGCTCAGCACGGCAGCTGGCAGAGCGCAGACTCCCCTGTCGTCCAGCGCTGTTTTTGCTCATATTCTACTTGCTATAATTAATAAAATTTTAATTGGATTATGATCCGTTGTGGTCTCAATTTATGACACTATTTTTTACTGCGTGTTTCAAAGTGGCGCCGCAATCGATCCGGCGCCGAGGCACCGCCCTCTTTCTTTCGGATTCCTCGACATTTATCATGCGTATACCTTCTAATATACTTTCTCTGTCCTTTTCAAAGTCCCTACTTTCGGAACTGGGGTGGTGGGGGAGCAGGGGGTTACACCTCCTCCACGGCACCTTCTGATAGAGGGGGAGAAAAGAAAGGGGGGGGTGCGGGGTGGGGGGTGGGAAACCCTGTGCTCCCGCGAGCTGGGAGGGGGGAACGAGTTGTAATCTTCCCCCGGTTTCAACCGACCGGGGATGTCTGTTCCTAGTTTTTTTTAGACTCTAGGCAATATACAGTATGAATTTGTGTATTGTAAAGAAAATCATGAGATTGTTCTTTTGTTTATAACAAAACTTGAAAGACAGATTCTTCTAATAAGTGATGAGAAAGAGAATAAGATAAGCATGTACTGGTTCTGAACAGGCAACTTTGAAGAATTTTGGCATATAGTTCTGTGGTATGTTTCATATCAGGATAATTTGACTTCCCACAAAGCTGCTGTGAAGTCTCCTGAAAAACTCAGTAATTCCACTATATGAAGTTCCCTGCTTTAACCTTTTGACAGTCCCTCTGCTGATATCGTCTAAACAAATGGAATGAAAAAAAAAAAAAAGCAGAATAAGTTCCTACCCTCTCTGTTATATCCTATATAAAGACAAATAGTCTTTTCCATTTATTTCAAGTCATTGGAATACATTGAAATATATTGAAATACGTATGTATACATAATATATAGGTATTAGTTTTTGAGTTCCTCTTAGTTTGACCAAGAGCCAACCACTTGTCAGTATTACAGATTCCATCTACATGCTTTTTAGCCTAGAAACTCTAGTTATTATTTCCAAGTAGTGATTTCAAATCACAGGGCCAGTTCATCAGGGACTGTAAATAGGTAGAACTCCATTGACTTCACTGACAGATGATTTGTTTCAAAGTATGCTGTAAATAAAAATATTTTGAATAATATGACATGGTGATTGACACTTTTAATTTGGAAGACCTAAAAGCACAAAGTTTTTTAGTGAATATGTGTATTTATGTATGAAGCTAGGTTAACAGCATTCCCAGGAAGAAAGTGACAACTCTTACTTAGTTTGAGTTCTTACAGCAGTAGAGTGTGGTCACTTTAGCAGATAAGATGCTACTTATTATAGAATCATGGAATAATCTGAGTTGAAAGAGAACTTAAAGATCATCTAATTCCAACCCTAAAAACCCCACTGAACAAAACTTGTGTTTAAGCAACGTACTTATTTGATAAGTAGCAAACAGATTGTAGCCAGGAAAATTGTTCAATGCATAGGAGAGGAGAAGAGATCTAAGTTTTCAGTGAAGTGTAAGTTTCCCCCATGTGAAATTCCCTCTTTAACACTAGTCCATGAGCTGAAAGACTACTTATCCATAAGTATGTCTCCAGATATAGAAAATCTCTTTTACTCAGATTTAGTAGGGTAACTGGAAATGTCCCATATTTGTGTTTTGATCTGTGCAGGCTCATGTATCACTGAAATGTCAGCATTTATTATGTCACTGTTGCAGCTGAGACAGGGACAATCAGTCATCCAAGAGACTTTAAAACTGTACCATGAGACAGTATTTGAAATATGTGACTTTGTAACACAGCTTCAAACTTTATCAAAGAGGAGGGAGAATTTATGCTGGAGGGAAGAATTGTAATGGGACCTCACAGGGATTTATATAGATAAATTAAAAATTAGATTGAATTGAATTTGTGTTTATATTGAGCCTGTCAGACCAAAGACATTCTGAAGTGCTTAAAACAGCAATGAGTTACTTACTGGCGTCAAAATACAGAAAACCTTTACACAGATGAAATGTTTTAAAGCACGATTTTAGACAGGCTTAGATCATTTCTTTAACTGCTAATGAAACAATAATGGAACATACATTTATTATATAATTATTATAATGGAACATATGTATACAGTATATACATAATATAATCTATATTAAAATATATATTTGTTTTAAATATAAATATATCATAGTTGTATTAATTATATTCATATAATATATTGTATATGACATATTACATATATTTATTTAAATAGTTATATGAGCTTTATAGATATCAAACTTATTTTTAAAGATACAAGAGGGATAATTTTGTGGTTAAACATGCAAATGGTTAGCTCACAAGTGCAGAAGTTTGTCTTCCGTTGGACACAAAAATTATATACCAACAATAAAAAGACTGGATGAAAGGCACAGAGTAAAACCAAATATCTTTTCCAAAAAGCCTGTTCAAAAGATATTTATTTTTAAATTTTACTAAAAAAAAAAAAAAATTTAAGAAAAATTTAAGAAAAATTCAAACTGGGCATATTTTTGTAAACAACTCTACTAGTCAATGCTGTAGTCTATGCAGGGGGTTTTACAGAGCTATACTGTGCAAAGGTGTGCTTAGGGCCAGCTACAGATTATGTTGAAAAAAGCTAAAGCAAAATCCATCTTATCAACTTCCTTTACTGCTAGCTACACCCTTGAGTGCAATGTGCAGTTATGTTGTAGCAAAAGTGCCTTTTAGTATCAGCTTTTCCATGGGTCACTCACCACCTTCCTAGTCTGCTGCAGGTCAAATAACTACCCGTGATGTTGATTATAGGTTTTAAAGAGTCTTTTGCCTTTATACTCATTTGGATTTCTTTTGATGTATTATGCCATCAAAAGCATATAATTGTAGGCAGCTAGCCATCATAATTCAGTGATACAGCCATCTTTTCCAGTGATTTTTTTTTTTCCCTGGGTATTTTTTTCTATATAAATGCACAGTGTATAGGGACTATATTCATTACCTTGATTTAAGCAGAAACTCTCTTTGCCTTAGTGGCAGACGCAGAAATAAGGCTTTGCTGCAGAGCAAGGAACACTTGCTGGCTTAAAACAATAATAAATAAAAATAATAATAACAATAAAAACAAAACTAATGACAATAAAAATAATAAGTAGCACAAAAGCTGGCTTAAAATTAAGTTGGAGGTTGACACAAGCCTATTATCCATTTTCATAAGAGACCACAGAGTCACCAGATAAAATATGACATGGCCTATTTCACCAAATTCAGTGTTTCAAGTAAAATTTTGAAACCTGTAGAAAGCTGTCGTGGTTTAAACCCAGTCAGGCAACTCGTTCACTCACTTTCCCCCCTTCTTTCCCTCCGCCTACTCCCAGAGGGATGGAGAGGAGAATCAAAAGAATGCAACTCCCACAGGTTGAGATAAGAGCAGTTTAGTAACTAAGGTATAAACACAAATCACTACTGCTACAACCAATAATAATAATGATAAAGGAAATAACAAGGGAAGAGAATACAACACCTCAGCACCAGCTGACTGATAACTTGCCCCCGCAGCCGGACCAAGCACTGACAGATACCTTCTCCAGCACTGCAGTCTCACAGCCTTTCTGGGTAACTCTCAGTTACATCCTGGGCATGATGTGCTGTGGTATGGAATACCTCTTTGGTCAGTTTAGGTCAGGCATCCCCTCTCTGCTTCCTGCTGGCTTCCCCTCCTCCCTGGCAGAGCACGAGCCTCACAAAGTCCTTGGTCAGGGTAAACATCACTTAGCAACAACCGAAAACATCGGTATCACCAGCACTGTTCCAGCTACCAAGAAGGAGAAAAATGACTGCTACTGCTGAACCCAGGACAAAAGCTTATTTGGGAAAAGCATGAACATGTTCAACTTTGGTATAACAAGTTTGTGTTTGTGTTAGAGACCAATACCTAATATAGAGCACTAAAGGGCACTAAAGTTGCTGAAGCAAGGTTGGATAAAAAATAAAATGGATTTGAATCACTATGACTTACAGTGAGCGAAACAGAAATGCCAGGGAACATATTAAAGTTTTAGTGTTTCACAGCAGAATAACATCCAGCGTGGTGCCATCACCTGCACTCTTTCTTTCTGTGGAAAGGAAGTTGTGTGAATTGGAATGCTGAACAACTTGTGTCTGTGCTCTTGATGTCTTACTGTTTGCTGTTATTATGATATGGCTTGGCTTTACCACTACATGTTGTTAATATGCTTCATTGCCAAGTAGGCTGCCTCACTTCACTCATTTGTGACTCTGAGTCTACCAACACCTTGCCTCTATCAAGAGCTCTGGTATGAATCTGAACTACAGTAAATACAAATTTCTTATTGATTGTTAAATTCATATAATTACTACAAATAACAGATTACAGTGGTCTTCTCCAGAATGTTCAGAACGATTTAGCTAATAAGGGAGGCAGAGAAGCAGTTTTGATCTGTGACATAAAATTCCTCATGGGAGATATGCTGTGAAGACATGTTGCAAATGGTTGAGAGCTTTTCCTGAATGGATCTTCCATCACAGAAGAGATTGCTGTGGCCGCAATTTTTCACAGACAGTGTGAAAATTCTGTTGGATCTGGGATGTAATTTCTACTCAAAACTGGAGAAACTGGGAGAGACTTCTGAAACCATCCGTAGCATAGTGATTAAAGCAGTTGCCAGTGGGGATTAAAGTTCAACAGTCCCTTCAGGAGACCTAATTTCAATGCCCCATTTTCCTGTCAAGCGTTGTAACAAAAAAAGCTGTTCTCATTTCAGTCTGAAATAGGAACAGTTGAGTTGCCTCAGCTATGTTAGAGGTGAGAAAACAGGAAAACATTTGGCCTCTGACAAATACTTGAAATTATAACTTCTAATTGTCTACAGTCATATGCCATTCTAACGTTACAGAAGCAAAATTCACAGTGTGTGATTTCTTCACATTATCGAAAGTAGACTTACATAGAAATTATGAGGTTTCCTGGGGCAACTGCAGAAGCAAAATACTGCTGTAGTCATCCACCACAAAGTTCCAGAGCCATAAATCTGTAAATCTGTGTATGTAGTTAAGAAAAAAACCAGAGCATAGAATCCTCCTCAGACCATATTGACCCCTTGTCTTGGGTTCAGCAGTAACAGTCATTTTTCTTCTTCTTGGTAGCTGGTGCAGTGCTGTGTTTTGACTTTCAGCCTGGGAACAGAGCTGATAACAATGATGTTTTGGTTTGGCCAAGGACTTCATGAGCCTCATGCTCTGCCAAGGAGGAGGGAAAGCCAAGAGGAAGCAGAGACAGGACACCTGACCTAAACTGACCAAAGAGGTATTCCATACCACAGCACGTCATGCCCGGGATGTAACTGGGAGTTATCTGGGAGGGCTAGGACTGCAGGGATGGAGGAGGTATTGATGGTAGCAGTAGTGATCTGTGTTATACCTTAGTTACTAAACTGTTCTTATCTCAACCCATGGGAGTCGCATTCCTTTCGATTCTCCTCTCCGTCCCTCCGGGAGTAGGGGGAGGGAAAGAAGGGGGTGAGTGAGTGAACAAGCTGTCTGGCTGGGTTTAAACCACCACACCCTTATTTTAACTGAAAGAGTTAAAATATTTTTGTTTGTTTTTCCGAATAATGAGAAGAAATAAGAAAGCAGTACAGCAGCAGGTAATACAGAAATTTGTCCTTAGCTAGGGGCTTTGTAAGTGCTTGTAAAGAATACTGAAGCTAAATGATGCATCAAATCTGGTACCTCACTAAGAAACTTGCTGCTTGCTTTGACATAGAACAATCACTAGTGACATTTATAAAACTCAGTGGATATCTTGAATTTCTAGTAGGGAATTTGATATTTCAAAGTTAACTTCGATGTTTATAAACAAGATTGCAAAAGCATGTAGTCTGGCAGAGCTTAAGACCACTAGCATTACAGTAATAAGTTTTCAAAATTTTTTAAACCACAGGTGCTCAATCCAAGATTTATAGGGTGAATCTGGATGGACTCTGTAAGAAAAAAAAGTCTCTTCATTGAGATTCAGAACCTGACAAACAAATACCTCCACTTCATCCCTGAAGGTAGCTGTGATAGGGTGTATCAGGCCAGCAGGAGCATCAAGCATTTGGAGCTCTGTTAAGTGGCACTCCTGCTATGTGTAATAAAAGGAGATACGCTGATGGCTGAGAATATCTTTCAAAGGGTTGGTTGTTGATGTAATTCTCTTTGATGTTAACAAGGATAACCCCTATCAGCTCTAACAGAGGTTGTGAGCATTCCTCTAACATTAGATCAAATGAGGAGTTAACCTGTCCATGTCACTGTGGCAGCACTGCTGTATAACTCTCTCCTTTCTCCCACTCATCAGACAACCCTTTATTATCATTCTGGTGGCCAGAGCTGTGTGTCTGGGGAAGGAGAACTGCGGGATTGGAAAGTACAAGGTGAATGTGTTAATCATGCTTCATAACATTACAAATGTACCCTGCTGGTATTTTCTCAGAGGGATTTTTTGTTATAATAATTGAGTCAGTCAGCATGAATTCCTACATGTTCATCTTGGCCACAGATTTTCCCTCTCTGCCTCAAGACAAAGCTTGGGACACCTGCTAGTCTTTGTGTGAGAGACAGAGTGACTTCAGCCAGAGTCATGCTGTGTTGCAAAGAAAGGGAGGCAGATGTTGGCAGGAACTCAGGGAATGCTGCAAAGCTGCTGTGCCTTCCCTGACTTATAGATATTACTAGACTATCCTTGCAGGCTTTGAGAACACCTCAGGTTGTACAGCCCTATGAAAATAATACTTCAAATGTAAGATATGAATCACTTCAAGCCAGCAGGGTAGTGTTATGTTGGGTCATTTGAAATATATGTGCTTAAGGAAGTGAGAACTGCTTCATTCATCACTAAGGCAAGATGCTTGAAGACCTAGATTATGAAGAAAAGAAAGTGTGTGATCATGTGCAAATTTTGCAACAGAGCAGCTAGGCATTAAGCTCCAGGAAATGTGGCTTCTTGTTGTCAACGAGAAACTGAATGGATTTGAAGACCCTTTACAGCTCTGTCTCACTATAACCGATATCTTAAAAATGTCAGCATTTCAAGAACTATTGACAATTTAATTAATTTCTGAAGTATTTGACAGACGTTAGTCAGTCTAATTCTTGGATTTTGTGTGATAAAAGAAAGGTTTAACTCACACCTCTGTTTTTTCTATGAGATACCTCTTAAATGCTTCTTGTAAATTATTTGCAACTAATTCGTATTTAATTGTTTGGTAACGAATAAAAACTACTTCTATTTATAGTGTTATCATAACTTAAAAGTTAACCGAAAGAAACATCGATTATACTATTGAAAAAATATGAGCAGGAAAAATGCACTCTAGTAGGAGATCTTGTAGTGGCAGATATAGTGACTATTCTTCAAAAAGAGTAGCAAAAGTAATGACTGAATCCACATTTTTTGTGACTAGATAATAAATGACACTTTAGACTGCTTACTTAATGAACTTTATTACCAAGCTTGGAATAGAATCCAAATGAGGCCTAGGTATACAAAATTTAACAAGTCCAAAATAAACACGGAGAATATGCTAATTGTCCTGGATGATGATGCTGAGAGCAGATCAGGAAAATCTTACAGATTTCTATGCTGCTTTACCAAAAGCCAGGTAATACATAGAGGCTTTTGTTTGTTGTCTGAGAACTTGAATTGGAATTTCGAGTTTCCCAAAAGAAAAAACATACAGATGAAGAAAGTTCTTCCCAAATGTGTCAAAATGGATGTAATTTTATGTTTCAGTGAAAAATGAGTAAAAGCCTTAGTTGTAGCCAAGTTCCAAGGCACAACTGAACGGGTCATTTGCACTTATCACAGTGCCCTGAAAATAAATTTCTGAGGACTCCCAGGTGAAGATCATGTAAATGCCTGGTTTATTCCACAGCTGGTGGTGCTGACTGTGATTTTCAAATACCTAGTTTGGAGTGGGAATGCCCGGAAGACTATTACACTGCAGACACTTGCCTTAATAGCAGAAGCATCTGTGCTGGAGCATGAGAAGAAATAACCAATGCCTGTTGGCAACTGTCATGGTTTAAGCCCAGCCGGCCACCCACAATCACACAGCTATTAGCTCACTCCCCACTCCTTCCTTCCTTAAGCTCCCAGAGGGGTGGGGAGGAGAATCGAAAGAAAATAACTCCCACAGGTTGAGAGCAGTCCAGTAACAAAGGTATAACACAAAACCACTGCTGCTACCACTGGTGATAATGATGATAAGGGAAATAACAAGGGAAGAGAATACAACCACTCACCACCCACCGACCAATACCCAGCCTGACCTGAGCAGTGATCTAGCCCTTCTGGGTAACGCCCCCCAGTTTATATAGTGGGCATGATGTGCTGTGGTATGGAATACCTCTTTGGTTAGTTTGGGTCAGTTGTCCTGTCTCTGCTTCCTCCCAGCTTCCCCTCCTCCCTGGCAGAGCATGAGACTCAGAAAGTCCTTGGTCAGAGTAAACATTACTGAGCAACAACTAAAAACATCAGTGTTATCAGTGCTGTTCCCAGGCTGAAAGTGAAAACCACAGAACTGCACCAGCTACTAAGAAGGAGAAAAATGACTGCTACTGCTGAACCCAGGACAGCAACTCAGCAACAGCTTCTGCTTCTCCAGCTCCAGAAAAAAGGGTCCTCAAGGCCAGTGGTCTGGCACTGTATGTGTCTCACTACAAGTTTACAAAAAAAGTGCAACCAGCTGCTGTTGAGAATTGCTATTTTTTACATACTCTGAAAATGTCAGAATCAGGTTGAATTTAGCCATTAAGGTGATGATTTATGCAAAATATTAACAGTTGACTGCTCTTGATTTATGAGATCCTCATCTGTGTTTGAAAGGCAACACATGCAGTTTGCTTTTCCTTGCAAAACTTTTTCCCCTGATTTTTCACACTTTTTAGGGAGAGCTTTTCTTCTTTTCTTCTGGGAGATTGTCCTCTTCTTTATATCATATTTGAAATGCTTTCTACATCTGTTCAGAAAAAAATTATTTTAAAATTCTAAAACAATACAGAAATAATACAAACATAATACAGAAATGGAGATAGCAACACAGCACAAACAAGTTTATTTTCACAAAAATTAGTCTAAAATTGGTAATGTTCAAAGATAATTTTTTTAGCACGCTGATAGAAGACCTAAGAATTGGTAGTCAGAGGTTATTTTCTTGCTGCTGACATAGGAAAGAAACACGTGAATTTGCAAGGCAGTAGATATATGCATCCATTGTAAAACACCTTTCAATTACATCTGAGGTCTAACTTAGGCATCATACTGTTGGCCTTCTTTACATTCTGTATGAATGAACCAACAGAACCTATGTGTGAAAAGTGCTCATTTTCTCAGTCTTCACAGGGTACGCTAAAAGTAAAGTCATCAGCATGAAGAGCTGAAAAGGCAAAATGGTGCAATGAAGAAGCATAAGTTCATGCTTTTCTCTTTTTCTTCAATACTCTGATTAATGTATTATTGGAGAACCTGCAGGTACAGACTACTGCACACAGAAAAACCAAAACCTGTGTAATGCAACAAGAAAGTTACTATTTAATCTGGATAGAGGAGAGTTTACATTTCTGGATAGAAATAAAGGGGAGCTGCCTACATGGATGTAAGAATAAATGGCTAAAGGATTTCCAGCCTTGCTCTGCTGCTGTTCCAACCTGGCAACATAGTTTGGATCCATCACAAACAGGGGGCTATAATTTTTTCAGAAACAGGCCACCCAGACTGCAGACAGGGGAAACAGATTCCTTTGCACCCTCTTGTGCAAATACACCAGAGTGTCTCCAAAGCACAGAAGCAAGCACTGTAAGCTCTGGACTGTACATTTGAGCACACTTACATAGCTGGCTGGAACACTATTATGGTTACAAGTCGTACCTGAAACAAAAATCCCTCCCTTCTATTGAACCCAGTAGTGCTCAGGCAAGCTTTCCAGGCCTACAGTAATTCTCAGGCTGGGGTAAATGCTCTGAATTATCCTAAAAAATTTCAGTTCATTGGATATATTTTCTATCCAGTGATAACTCTACGGGCAATTAACTCTAAAAACATGTTTAAACCACCATTGTCAAAGTTTCCCTTATAAAATCAGCAATTATGAAATCACCAAATGAAGTGAATCACAAAGGACAATGTATGGAGAAATGTTTTACAATTAACTAGAGGAAGTGAACGCTGGAAAAATGATGAGGCTAGAAAGTCCAAAGAAACAAATAGACATTCTGATTGACATTGGAAAGAGGTTGTATTTACTACTTTTCGTTTAGAGAAGTGGAAGTGGAATCTTGACCTAGAAAGTCAATATATAGGGGATTAAAAAAAGCATATTGTGTAAAGCTTGGTATAAAATGAATTAACTTGTATCTTATGTTCATTGTTGGCAGAAGTCATTGTCTTTAGGCATGTATATGAGGGACTTGAAAGCTTGAAAAAATCAAAAAATATCATCTATCTCTCTGGCAGATGTTTCTTGAATTTCTTTCTAAACCTCCTTAAGCTGTCAGCTCTCATCCTTCACTATTCTTATTGCTAAAAATGTTTCATGTTTAATGTGAATCTGCCTTGTTGTGATTTAAACTAATTATGTATGTCTTATACAGCAGTGACATGGAGAAGTAGAGCAAATTATCACCTTCCTTTTTGCAACAGCCTCATATGAATCTGAAAATTGCTACAACCGCTTTCCTGGTAACATTCCTCCTCAGCTAAATAACCCTAATTCACTCAATATTTCTCTGTGAGCAAGTTTTTCTAGACCTAATATCCTGCCTCTTGTTCCCCTCAGATTCTCTTTAGCTGGCTCACAATCTTTCTGAAAGTGTGTCTCTCAGAACAAAGTACAGTATTTTAGCTAAAGCCTAGCATTTGCAGCAGAACAAAAGGATTACTTAATATCTCTTGTTAGTTTCTGCCTTCCAGCATAAACTTACATCCCCTGCATCAGGAAGACATTGCTATAGTACTGAGCATACAACCCACTTCATCCTCAGATCTTTGCTTTGGAACAGCTGCCTAAAGACTTCCATGTTCTGCATTTGTGCAATTAAGCATTTCTGCCAAATTTGACTTTTCCTGTGGAACAAAAAAATGACGATGGTAACATGAATTCTCTGGTGCTAAACTGCCCTGGTAATAAAGGAAGGGAGGGAATCTGAAGTGTCAGCAGTTTACAAAGGAGTTATTGGAGTGATCAAAGGAAGTACAAACCAGCTGAGATGCAGACCACCTGAAATCCATATTGGGTGAAGTAAAGAACTAGTGTACATACAGTCAAACATATAGGGAAAGAGGTGGCATGGATTTGTAAGAAGAAATTCTATAATGTAAATCTACAAGAGGGTTTTGGTTGGTTTGATTGTCTTTTGGAGACTAATTAAGAAATGAAGAAAGGATATCTGGTTAATGCAGTCAACATGGGTATATGAAAGGTTTTCCTAAATTAGTTCAATAAAGACTTTTCAGGCCTGTAAACAGCCCTGGGATAATGTTTTTGAATGTAGAGATCAAAGGGTGTGACTAAAGGTTTCTGTGCTGTCCAGCTCAGTCACAAGTGACCTAGAAAAGAGAATGAATGACAAACTGACAGTTTTGTAATGATACCTAAGGGCCATCTCAGAGGAACTGCATATGGGCTTTAGAAGGTAATACAATAGGTGAAATTTAACATAGGTAATTGTGAACAAATGCATGCCGATAAAAATAATCTGAATTTCATATATAACATTATCCGAGCAAACCATTACCACCTGGGTGAGACCTTGATATTTTCATGGTAGTATTGCAAACTCAGCTTAATGCTTAGCAGCAGATCAAAATAAAAATAATGTAAGAAATTACTTGAGAAAATAGAGACTAGAACAGAACGTAAGTTACAATGAAAATCTGTGGTTCATTCCATCTTGTATATTATGAGTCCTTAGAAAGTGTGTAACAACTCAAAAAGAATCAGTGAAAGGTAGCAAGAGTGATCAGAGGTTTGGAATAATGTCTTTACAAAGAGCAACAAAGTATGCTGGAACTATCAATTTTGAAAGAAACAACAGAGAAACAATAAAACAGATCAATTTTTTATTTTTCCAGTATTCTATTCTCATAGAAGACATTGAACAGAGCTTGCAGAGCTTGCACTTTACAGGAAAATAAATAAGGGATACAGATCTTCAACTTACGGTTAACCTGAAGAACTCCTTTGTTAAAAGAAGCTGTAAATGTTGGTGCTTTACAGTAGGGTTCTAGAGTTCATATTCATAGCAGAAAAAACCTTTGAGAGTTACTGAATATATAGAAGCTATTTCTGGAAGTCCCAGTGTTACATGTGATTGCAGCTTGGGGGAGTACATAAGGTAAATATCACCACATGCTTATTGTATATTTTTTTTAGCTTATCTGCTTTAGGCGAGTGTCAAAGACACTCTGGGCTTTGGGTATGACCCAGTATAAATGTTCCCTAAGGATGAAAGAGAAATATTTCCTAGGGATCTGGAGAAACTGTAAGATTGGTAGTAACCTGAGCTACAATTTACAGCCAGTGAGCAGGGATTGAGAACAAACCTGGAAAAAAGGAAGTCCCTTGCAAAGACATAGTGGGATGAGAGAGATATTTTTAAAGATATTTTAAAGATATTTTAAAGATATTTTTAAATCCTTTTTTATCTTTATGCTATCTTCTGTAGCCTAAAAAAAAAAAGCCTACTATAATTTCTGTTGAAATAAAACCTGATCTATTACTACAAACATTCTTCTGTTCTTTTTAGAGTACTTAGTTTTGAGGTAAAGGCTCAGTCTATCCCTCTCAGATGTTTAACTGACTTAGTCCTGTCATACCTATATGTCCTGGGTGATCCTAACAGTTTTACACACAGACATTTCTTTGCCTGCTGTCCTGATTTGGCAATATACTATGGAACTGCAATAACTTTAAGTGACAGATTTGTAAGAAGAGAACCACAGATATTTTTTAAATGGCAAAATAACCTTAAATATGGAAGACCTATAAGCAAGGCCTACTTTTCAACAGCTTTCAAAATCAGTGATTTTGCTAACGTGTTCCTTAGACTTCACCGTCACAAATTCCAACTCAAGAAGAATAATGTTTGCGTTTCTGCAGAAGCGTTATGTCAGGCATGGCTGGGATATTTTGACAGGTAAGATAAAACTGAATAATAAAATTAGGGTCAGATTAAATAATAGAAAATGTAGAGTCATGTACTCTCAAAAATATTTACTATTCAGTAAAGTTCACCACTTGAAAATAAGGAGGATGACATCTCTGCTGTGCTTCTATGCAGGAGGGTGACAAGCTGCTGGCATACACAGGAAGTATATTTTCAACTAACAGAGAAAAAGCTTATCTAGAGACACTAGTTATGTCAAAGATCGGAGTAGAGGTGGGCTTATGATGAAAGAGTAAAATAGCTTGTCTAGTTTACTGAAGACTGAGCAAGTCTGTGTAAATATAGGTGCGAAACAGCAAAAAGGGAGAATTGGAAATTAAGCTAAAAGTTGATTTATTGAAGAACTCTGAGGTGGAACAAACTTTGAAAATAAGTAAAATGCAAAACAGAAAGGAGTCCCAAAATATCGCTGAACTGAGGTTTAAGGATGGCTCTCAAATCAGTGTAATAGAAGCAAAAACCCACTCTAAAACTACTGCTTTTGAGGTTAAAAGTGATTTTTGAAAATTGTGGTTTTATATGGTGCCTACAGTATCAGAAGACTGTATCTGACAACACAGGTTATTCTTCTTAAGCTAATGTTTCTGAGCCTGGGAGTCACAAGTCATCCTTCAAGGAGTATCCAGGCTTGAATCTAAGTTTGAGCTATATTATAATTATGGGAATGGTATCCTGTTAGCTACAGCTGTGAAAAAGACATGAAGTTGTTAATGTTAATTCAAACTTTAGCTTTGTTTATTCCATGTGATCCAAATGAAATGCACATCAGTGCAGAATTTGGAATCGCTATGGTCATTTTTTTTAACAGAGGACATTTCTGAACTAGTTGTTTACAAAGCCATTAGCATATTAATGGCTTAGTATGGGCCTTGCTGCTTTTGAAATTACTGAATACTCATAGTTTACTTTGTTGGTAAAATGATCTGGTTACTAAAATTTACTTTATAATTTGCTGAATTCTATTGCCTTTTGAAGAAAGTAGTAACTTCCTTAGAATATAAACTATATTTAATGCTGCAGTGCAAAATTAAATATGAGGGGATACTTCCTGAACAAAAGAAGTGTCATGAACAAGAAGTGTGTTCTTGAAGTGCACACTTCAAGTGTGTTTAAAGAAAGAGAAACAACATAAAAACTAGATTCAGCTAAAAGTTATTACCATGTTATTGTACTACATTAATGTTATAAATGTAAAATTAATGTTATTGTACTTCATTACTAGTACAATATACAGCCATTTAGCCTCCTGAGTGGATGTAGCATTAACAAAGTGTATTGGCAACTTCCTATCCCTAACAAGAGTTGGTTTCTCCATCAAAGTAAGCCACAATAAAAGTTACCTCTGTAACACTGACATCTTGGAAAAGGTCAAGTCAAAAATGGCTTTTGAAATAAACTATATATAAAAAAAAAAAAAATCCTGAATGTATGGGCATAGTTTTAGGAACAGAAATTGCTGCCTGAATGCAGTGTAGTGGATTAATGTGTTGCTTTAATAGACTGGCCTTCTGCCTCTACAGCTAATTTAAATTCTACCAAGAGCAAAGTGATTAAAAATCTTTTTGACTTGTCAAGGGAGAAGGATGGTCACGAGAAAACTGAGTCAAAGGATTTAGATTTAACTTTTAGAAAGACACATTAGCTTTTAGAAATATACATTAGAAGAAATCAGGTCTCTGTGCCAAGAAATTAAATTAATGACAGAAGAAAACAATGCTAACATGGGATGGATGGAGTAACTTAAAAAGGTAATCTATGTGCAGTTGTGGTAAAGTGAAAAGGTAGAAAAATTTTAAATGGCTAATGTTGTGGTAGTATTTAAATGTACATAAGAACACATTTTACAGGTTTGCTCACTTCAGCCTGTAGAGATCTATAGAACTGAAAAAAAAACCCCCACCAAAAAACCCATGTTGTTTGCTTGAGGCGAAACAAGACTGGAAAACAAATGTCATACCTGGTTCTGTATTACCTGTTCTAGTGCCATGTTGGTTTGGGCCAGGCTACTTGGATAAGGATATGGTAGGCTTTCTATTTCATCTGTTGAGTAAAAAGAAGGACAGATTTTGTTATACATGCATTTTCCCAAACTGTAGAAGGAGTTGCTTGCTTTTAGGGGTTCAAAAAAATAAAAAAGAATTCTACATTGCTTAATGTCAGCAAGAATTCTACAGTGGTATCTGTGACAGATTTTCTTTGGGGAAATCAGAGCCCAGCGCCTGTCTAGAATAGCAGAATTAATAGTGGCAGTACTGTGTGAGGGGGGTTGGATGTATTTTGAATTAAATATCTAGGTGTGCTCTGCCTTTGTGCTGGTGTTTTTCATAATTATGTAGTATCAGGTATGAAGTGTAGCTCAAATATTGTGGCTGCTTGACTGTATGATTAGACAAATAGTAGGAATTGTATGGATTGGTATATGAACCAATGTTACAGAAAGTATTGATCTCTTATTTTATCCAAGGACTAGTGTGCATAAAGAAGTTAGAAGACGACAATATTAAATTTTGCATTACTGATACCTCTTGAAATTAGAATTGTAGATAAAATGCTGGCATCTGTGCTTCCTCAGAAGGATAGAAGTATTCAAACCACCATATACAGAATACATTGTTGGTGTCTATGGTACAAAACAAAAGGATTTAAGTGTAGCAAAGGGGATGAAACGATGAAAGGATGAGGAAAAAATAAGTCACTTTAGAAGTTGTTGTAATGGGACCTTCATATACAAGATTTACTCTTGACTTCAGTGAATCATGACTTGTGCCCCAACTAAGAAAAATCCTAGGTTCAGGGAAAAAAACCCTGTTGAATCCTGCACTGGAAACAATTAGTCCCCTGCACCTTTTCTCATGAAATGAAATAAAGGAAAATGCACAAGTAGCCCCATAGAGGGTTTCCTTCTTGTGACAATAAAGAGAATGCATCATTAAAGAGAACAAATCATTCTGTAACTCTTGTTTGTGAAGAAGCAAAGGAGTTCCTGGTTCTTCAAATTTCAGGATAACTATGTTTTTAAAGTTTGTAAATAGGAAACAGGATTTTCTAGGGTAGAAATGATTGGCTCTTCTCTGCCATATTCTTTGTTGTTGAAGGAATCTGAGCAGGAATGGTTCATTCTTTAATCATCCTTGCCAAAATGTGCTTTCATGTCTCTTGTCCTAAGAAGCTTTATTCCCTTCTCTTGTGTCATGCTGTCATTAGGTGGTTTGTAGATCTAGTGGGAAGAAGGGACTGCCAAAGACCTTTTCTCATTGTTTTAACCCCCTTTCTAACATACTAGATACATATAAATCTAACATATTAGAATTTGAATTTGAAAAGTAATATTACTGCTAAAGTATTGTCTACTTTAACTTTCAATCCAGGGTCAGAGAGGGAGCCACACTTCTACACAACTCAGATGTCTGAGTTAAACTTCAGCACTTATCATAATACATGGAAGCAAGACATTTGTTTTCAAAAATGAAATAATTTTGCACCAGTAGAAACCTTTATCATTATAATTCACTGCCAAGGTAGGACCATTCCTGGTAGCGACATTGACAACTGTTAACATAAGCATCATATAGGCAGTATTGCCTCTGTGAGTGAAAGTTTATAAAGACCATGTCATTGTCCATCCTGTGCATAATTATTACTCTCTCAGAAACTATACTAGAAGCAGATTGCAGCAAACAACTGTTCACCAAAAGTTCAATTGTAAACAGAGAGTCAAATAATCAAATGACATTAAAGTCCTGCTGCCATTAAGGGTGGGATGGTGTCATGGACATGGTGTCACACGAAAGGTGATTTGTCTGCCTGCATCTGAGCTGCATGTCACAGATCAAAGGCAGAAGCTAAATGAAATTAGAAATCTGACTGAAATGTAAGGAATGCTGTCATCTTATAATAATAACAATGAAACAATCAAATTAATGTTTTATTTGTTACTCAGAGATTTTGGATGCTCAATTTTAGTCTTCACAGTACCCCAAAGACATAAAGGCATTCATTCACATAAGAATAAAAAAAACTAGATCTCATTGCATCTTTTTCTTATCTTGCTTTTTCAGGATTATGATTCTTTTGTGTTTGCCCCCAGACAAATATGTGTTACAACAGCCTATGAGTTACACATGGAATTACACATAGATACACAAATTTGAGCAGGTGATCAAGGCAAAAAAGAAAGGTAAGAAAGACAGTAAAAGAAGGAAGGTGGCAAGTATGAATTTTGCCCCTAGTATTTCCACCGTTTCAACATGTTCCCTAAATGCTGGTAAAAAATCTTTCTTCTCTTTCTCATATTTTCATCTTTTATTTCTTTCTCAGTTTTTTTATCTTATTTTTTATTGTATCTGTCAAAGGAGTTTGACATTTAATTGGTATTTTTCTATAATTATGCCTACATTGCCTTGTACTTTGGAAGACTGCAGTAAATAATGAACACTGAACCTGGAAAGACAGGTGGTGCTTAAACATCCATGCCTGACTGCTAGAGGGAACAAAGATATGAAGAATGCTAACTCATAATGATGTAAATACAAAGAAGATAGTCATAAAGGTTTCTGGCAAGTCTTCCGTAAAAAATACCCTCAAGAGTTTGCAAGCTCTCACAGAATGTGTGTATCCAGACAGTCAGTGCTGGTAGATCAGCTATTAACATAAGTCATTTCTTTGAGACGGCTGAAAGAAAAGTGTCTGAAATAAAGAAGGCTCTTGGCTTTCACAGTTGTCATGAAAATTTAAAGGATTTTTCAAACACTGAAAGAGTTTTCTCTTGAATCTTCATCTTCGACTGGATCTTCTCACAAATTTATGCAAGTTCAGCAGGATAGTGATCTTTGTGACAGATTTGAAATGCGCAGTGGTGTAACATAGGGATTGTTCAGGGATTGTACTCTCTTCAGTTTAGAATTCCCTTTGCTTTTAAATAATGCTTTCTCTCTGTTCCTCAACAGGTAATTTCCCACAAAAAATTGGTGAAAATATTTTATAACTGACATCACTATAGTCAGTGCCTATAAAGATGGTGAAGGCTAAATCCTTTGAGTGTCTTTCTATTCACTTGCAATGTGTTTGAACTAATTCTCTCTTTAAGGAAAAAGCCTTGACTGTATTGAAGATACATTAGCTGATCTAAAAGTAGATACACAATGGTTGCTCTACATGTGTCTTTTTATCAGGTTCAGGTTAACTTATTACTAGATATTGAGATGAATTGTCCCATAAAAAGGTAGCGTAAAAATTCAGTCAAGCAGTAAGCTGCCTATGGGAAAGAGGCCCATGAAGGGTGAACACCAAGATCCATACCATGAAATGTGCATTAGGCTTTAGTGTAGTAGGATGTGGAAAACTTGTAATAAGAATGAACGAATATTGGCCATCTGCTCTGTGGGAAAGCTGGAGTCTTTCCTGTATTGTGTGTGTCCATCAGAGTAGTGCTTAAAAGTCGTGAGAAATCACAGCTACATACCCTGATAAGAATTTTTATTTAAAGATATGATGTGGACTATTGTACAGGGGGGTTGTACAAGGGGGTATTGTTTAAGTTACATGGCTTACTCAACAGATATATCGCTCAGCAAAAAAAACATTGTGACTTACCAAGAGAGTTAGGGTTAAGGAATGATTAGGGGCTGCGGCTGCTTATTAAGCAATGTACATTGCTTGCTTAACATTTCTTGTGCTTGCCAAAGCAGGATGGGAGAATGCAAGGCTATTGATAAGAGGAAGGAACCGTAACCTGGTTCCTGCTCTCTGGACCCCTAAACCAGCTGAAGCTAGCTTTACTGTTTGGATGGTGGCCAAGCAACCCAAACAACCAGGGATCATGCGCGATGACTAAAGGTGAAAAGTTCAGGCCCAAGGAAGACTTGTTTACCTCATCTGAAGACCCTTGCCCATGACCACCAGGAGGCACTGCACATGTGCATAGGACCTTTGAGCTCATTATAATGCGAAGCGGGGGTAGGACATGAATATGTATAGGCGTATTGTGTAACTTAATGCGTATGTAGTACTTTAGAGGAGAACAATGCTGGGGTGCACATGCTTTCGGAGGAGCAATCCCCGAAATGCAATGCACCTCAGCTGAATAAAGGTGTACCTACTTTACAGCTTTAACGAGTTGTGGAGTCTATCTGCTTATCAGATGTACCTGTTGTCTTGTTTATTTGTTTCTTTGTGAAGCTGCTTGTTTATGAAAGTTCAAAGCATTAAAATTTCTGAGAATATCCTATCTGCCGCTATCATGTCAATGATGATTAATCTACATTTTTTACAGCTCAGAGGGCTATCTATCTCTAAAATGTGTCTTTACAAATCAAAAAGTATCTCTTTACAGCTCAGGGGGCTGTATCTAAAATATGTCTTTGCAAATCAAAATGTATTTCTTTTCAGATAAGCTAAAAAGTGGAAAAATATGCTTTTTTTTTAACTTATTGGGAAAAAATCACATAAACCTTGTTCTTCAGTTAAATAGTGCCCTCTTAGTGTCCTTCATGCAGAAAGATGTTTTTCCTCTTTCCCCTACTATTCTTAGCCTTTCAGTAATTGCCTGCTTGAAAAAAAGCTATGAATATCTGTTGCAATCCAGGAATATTTTGCTGGGGTGTGCAGCTTGAGAGAGGACACCTGCAACACCGGAGCGGAGCGGGGTGAGATCAGCGTCCAGGAGCCTCACCTCAGAGCGACAAGAGCCACTGAGGAGGGAGCCTCAAGTCCTCGACAGGACTTGCCCAGGAGCCGGCAGCTCAGCTCACGCGAGGAGCTGACTCACAGGGGGCAGAGTAGGAGGAGCGGCACCAGCTGTGAGTGGTTAAAAACCTGCCCAGGGAGCGCGAGCGACCAGGAATGCGGCGAACAGAGCGGGTCGAAGGCAGTTCACGCGGGGTGACCGCCTGATCAAGAGGACTCTCCTGGAGTGCAGGAGGAGGAAGGACTGCTTGCTTGTGCGGACAGATGTAGACAGACAGATCGACCACATAGATCATGGTCACAAGAAGATCAAAAGCCGCAGTGAGGAATAATGTGGGTACCCAGACTGAGCCTTCCTGCAGACATGCAACCGTGCAGGTCTCTGGCTGCAGTAAATGCCTGAGCCTGGCACTCGTACTGGAGAGAGCCAGTGACACGGTTTGTGTGCGGTGTGAGCAAATAAATGATCTGCTCAGGCAGGTGGCTGAACTGAGGGAGGAGGTAGAAAGGTTGAGAGCTATCAGAGAGTGTGAAAGTGAAATAGATTGGTGGAGCCACACCCTAAGGCAAGGGCAGAGGGATGTGGTTGAACAAGTGATAGATCCCCTTCCCTCCTACCATCAGATAGAAGGAGTAAACTTAAGGGACAAGGAAGTATGGAGGGAGGTCCCTCCTCGGAGAGGAAAGCGAAAACCCTCACAATCCCTTTCTCCCTCCCAGTTGCCCTAGAATAACAGGTACGAGGTCTTGGAACTACAGGGCCAGGTAAATGGAGATGGAGGGGTAGATCTATCTAGTGAGTCACCTAGGGCTTGTCACTCACCCCCATGCCTTAGAACTTCCTCAACCAAGAAGAAAAGAAGAGTAATTGTGGTGGGTGACTCCCTTCTGAGGGGAACAGAAGGGCCCATTTGCAGACCAGATCCATCCCACAGGGAAGTCTGTTGCCTACCTGGGGCTCAGATTAGAGATGTTAAAAGGAAACTCTGATCTGGTGCAGCCCTCTGACTACTATCCGCTGCTGGTTTTTCAGGTTGGCAGTGATGAAATTATTACAAGGAGGGCAAGGGCAATGAAGAGAGACTTCAGGGCCCTGGGACGGCTGGTTAGAGGGTCTGGAGCGCAAGTGGTGTTTGCCTCCATACCTGTTACAAGCGAGGGTGAAGAGATAAATAGGAAGAGTCTGCAGATTAATCTATGGCTACATGACTGGTGCCAAAGGCAGGGTTTTGGGTTTTTCAATCATGGGCTGCTATATGAGACACCTGGTTTGCTGGTGGCAGGTGGGATACACCAGTCCCAGAGGGGGAAAAGGTATTTGGGGCAGGAGTTAGCAGGGCTCATTGACAGGGCTTTAAACTAGATATGAAGGGGGAAGGGGAGAAAACTGGGCCTGCTGGGGACAAGCCAAAGAGAAACATGCTAGGGCTTGAGGGATGGCGGACTAGGGAGGACTCTCAAGCTATTATTTCATTTGAGGGAAAGGACAGTTGTTTAGACCCTGTCCCGCAGGGGAAAAAGGGTACCAGGGCAAGAGTTAGCAGAGCTCACTCACAGAGCCTTAGGTTAGATTCAAAGTGCGAGGGGGTTGTAGCTGGGTTTGAACTAGTGGGGCATTGTTCTAGTATTAATGAAGACCAGAAGGCCTCCCGCCTCCCAAGGGTGCCACTAGCGTGCTCTGCTCGCTCCCTGAAATGCCTGTACACCAATGCACGCAGCATGGGGAATAAACAGGAGGAGGTAGAAGTCTGTGTGTGGTCTAAAGGTTATGATCTGGTGGCAATTACAGAGACATGGTGGGACAGCTCACATGACTGGAATGTGGTCATGGATGGCTATGTCCTTTCTAGGAAAGATAGGTCAGCAAAGCGAGGTGGTGGAGCTGCTCTTTACGTGAGAAAGAGACTAGAATGTATTGAGTTCTGTCCGGGGCAGATGACGAGCAAGTGGAAAGTCTGTGGGTACGAATTAAGGGACAGGCTGGTACGGGTGATACAGTTGTGGGGGTCTATTATAGACCTTCTGATCAGGACGAAGCAGTTGATGAGGCTTCTACAGGCAACTGAAAGCAGCCTCACGACTACATGCCTTGGTCCTCATGGGGGATTTTAACTATCCCGATATTTGCTGGAAGACTTACACAGCCAATCATTCACAGTCTAGGAGGGGAGGTTCCTCCAGTGCCTTAATGATAACTTCTTAATGCAAATGGTGGACAAACCAACTAGGAGAGGAGCGCTGCTGGATCTAGTACTCACCAACAAGGAGGGTCTGGTTGAAGCGGTGGTGGTCAATGGCAGCCTTGGCTGCAGTGACCATGAGATGGTGGAGTTTAGGATCCTGTGTGGGAGGAATAGAATACCTAGCAAGGCCACATTTCTGGATTTCCGAAGGGCCAACTTTGGCCTCTTCAATCAGTTACTAAGGGAAGTCTCATGGGAAAGGGTACTAGGTGGTAAAGGGGCTCATGACAGTTGGTCAGCATTCAAGGACTACCTCTTCCAAGCTCAGGGAACATCTGAATTATTGTGTCCAGTTCTGGGCCCCTCAGTTCAAGTAGGACATGGAATTGCCACAAAGATGATTAAGGGAGTGGAACATCTCCCTTATGGGGAGAGGCTGAGGGAGCTGGGTCTCTTTGGCTTGGAGGAGACTGAGGGGTGACCTCATCAATGTTTACAAATATGGAAAAGGTGAGTGTCGGGATGATGAAGCTAGGTTTTTTTCAGTGATGTCCAGTGATAGGACAAGGGGCAATGGGTGTAAACTGGAGCATAGGAGGTTCCATGTGAACGTCAGGAAAAATTTCTTTACTATGAGAGTGACAGAGCACTGGAACGGGTTGCCCAGGGGGGTTGTGGAGTCTCCTACATTGGAGATATTCAAGGCCTGCCTGGACAAGTTCCTGTGTGATGTACGCTAGGTTACCCTGCTCTTGCAGGGGGGTTGGACTAGATGATCTTTTGAGGTCCCTTCCAACCCTTGGGCTTCTGTGATTCTGTGAATATTACATGACCAAAACTCAGTCCAGGCTGAGTTTCTAATTTCTGTGTCAGAAAAACTGAAAATAAATATTTTTATAGTAGAAGATAAATTCTATTTTTAGTATACTGGTCATATTAGCATGAATGGTTAAAAGGAAGTGAGAATTCTATGAGGCTTAGGAGGGGGTTGCTTGGGTTTTATTTTTTCTCGATGGGAAAGGGGGAAAAGTGTCAGTGTTTTCTAACCTTGTAGTCTAGCCCCTTTACTCCAGCTACAGAGGCTGTAATTTGTGGAAAGAATGTAAAATTAAAGCTGGAACCAAATTGACCATGGTTTATATTAAGCATTGCTGCCAGTCTGTGCCTTCTTTGACCTGTTAATTTGTTATACTTCCTGCTCCTTAGCTTTACATTACCTCCGGAATTTTGGTCTGTGCAACATAGCACAACTTTATCCAGAAAAAACATCTAATTGCTTGTGTTTTCCTGGGATTGATTTTGTATCAGCTGAAGTAGAAGTGATAGTTTGCTCAGTGTGTTTACTAAGTAACATAAAATTGATGTAAAACAGACCTGGTCTGAGTAGATCAATTTAGGGCATAGTAACCCACTTTTGAAAAGGGTAACAGAAACTCTGACTTAAAAAATTACAGTGAAGTAGAAAGTAGGTGTTGATCTATGTACCAGATTCTTCTTTCCTGTCTCCACCGGATGGATAATATAATCTGAATCCAACCATTCCTAAACATTTATTTGGGTCTGTGATATTTTAAGGGGGGAAAACAATTGTCCCTTGCACTTCACAAGATGGTTTCCAGGAAAACAGCAGTTCCACCACTTTAAAAATTTCTAATCTTCACCAGCCTTGTAACACCACAATGCTGCAGCATTGAGGTCTCTGGGGAATACCGAAAAGCTGACGTTTGTAAATGAGATTTTTTGTGATAACACAATCATGCACTTTAAATAGGGAAAGTGAAAAAAAGTCACTGTGAAAGGCCTCAAAAGGGCTTGATACAGCACCCGAGTGCTTTGGTGCGACTGCAATATTTTGAGCCAATTGGCATACTAAATCCTCTAGCTGCCCAACAGATGTCTGCGGTACGAACCATCTCTACAAGCAGCAAGTATTCTCTAACGTGAAACCACTCAAATTTCACACAGGAGGCCAAAACACTAAGTTGAGTAAATTTGATATTCACTCAGCTAACAAGTTTAAACTGCCTCATTGAAATCATGCTGATCTGTTGCCAAAATCAAGCTGCTGTCATCAGAGTGAATAACGTTGTAATATTTAAGTACAGATAAAGCAAAGCATCCTTAATGTTTTGAAATTGTTAATGCATCATATATGGACATAATATTTATAATAATAAAATCTTTACACTTTTACAAAAGGGAAGTGCAATCAGACTGTCTTGTAATGTCACTTATAAATCTTTGTGATACTACTCTGATTTCTTAGGCTTACAAACCATCTAATGAACTTGTACTGTTAATAGAGGGGAATTCTTCTAAACACCTCTATACTTATGGTGCATGGAAGTTTAAAAACAGGACTATGTTGCATGTCTGGTTTTAGAAACCTTTTTTTAGTAAGGAAAGCAAAATTATAAAAGCATGCTCTCAGGGTCTGATTGGAGAAAAACCTTATTGCGAGACCCTCTTTCAGTTCGTGATCCCAGGAGTGAAATTAAGACACAAATGAAGTCAAGTACCATTGTTGGACACTTTGTTTATTACAAATTACAAAAAGGCAGTTATTATAAAAAAGGGAAATTATTGTAATAAAGGAGATAGTGATAGGAGAGATTGGAAAAAAGGCAAAAAATGAAGCAAGAATTGAGGGTGCACAGACAGAGAGAGATAGTCACCATTGTGGATCCATCTGAGTCCTGGGGGTCTGTTGTCATTGTCATCAGTGGTTGGAGTTCTTCAGGGCTCGTAGTTGCATGGTATCAGAGCAGGATGTCCCCCAAGAGTCCATTGGCAGAGGATGTCCTCTTGGAGGTGTCCTTCTGGAGTCCCCTTGAAGGTACACCATGGAGTGTGTCTCATGAAGTTGCCCTCATGGCAATATCTCTTGGAGGGTGTCCCTCCGGGTGCATAGTAGTCATTGGTGGAGAGTGTCTTCATGGAGGTGTCCTTCTGGAGTCATCCTCACTGAAATGGCTCCCTGGCAATGTGCCTCTTGGTGGTGCTCCTCTTGGTGATGTGTCTCTTGGTGATTACCTTTTTCCCTTTTGTAAAGAGTTGGGGAAGTACCTCTGCTCTTCACGTCATGTATTGCACATTCCTGGTGGATCAGTTTCCCTGGTCTTGCAGCCAGCTCTTTGGCTTCACGTGTCTGCACACACGCATCTGCAGCAATTCTTGGGATAATACCTCACACCAATCCTTGAGGTAATGGACGGAAGAGTCTTATCTCAGCTCTTTCCCACTCATCCCTCAGCAATGGGATGGTGGAGTCACTGTTCAGCTCTTCACACCCTTCTCCCAGGCAATGACATTGAAGTCTTTTCTCAACTTCTCCCACCCATCTTTGAGACAAAAGATAGGTGGATTTCCATCTCAGCTTCTCAGACCAATCTTTGAGACAACAGACAGTGGAGTCTGATTTCAGATCAGTCTCCCACACATGCTGAATAGTATAGTGTAAGCATAAGTATCTTTCATCTGGCAGTTGTTTTCTACCTCTTTGGAGGAGCCCTGAATCAAACCCAACTGGTTGTAGAAGGATTTCTGGAGAGGGGCAAAACCAGATTTGAATCAAACATATTTTGGCCATGAGGAAAAGAGCGTGGCGATGGACCTTCTGTAGTTCTAGGGAAGCATTATAATGCAGTACCACGTATTATCCCTTCATAAACCATGCTGTGATTTTCTACACATGGGCAGGAATCTCATTTCTACTGATCATATAATAAAGCGTTGCTTTTTTTTTTTTTTTTTTGATTCTTTTTTTGTAGTTTTTCTGCATTCACTACTGCAGTGTCCAAAGACTTTTTGTGTCCTTGGGGAAATAACAAAATATGTTCAGTCACCTGCAGTAGTAAGAGAAGGTCATTTTTGTGGCTTATAGTCCCAGGCTGTCTATTGCAGCAATGAAGTATGCGCTTCTCCCTTCTGAAGCTACTTCCCATGTACCAAGATGGTATGGAGTCCATAGACTGCCTCAATACCACTGCAGAAATTCCTTCTATTTCTGGGTATTTCTAGAAGCTGATTCTGTGGCCACTTTTAGCCACCCAGGTGCTGTAACGGAGGTACTGTTTCTCTCTTTTTTTTTTTTTTTTTTAAGTAGAGGAAGTTGAAAGACTTTAAATTGTTATGTATACTGTAGTTGTTGCATTTCATAGAATCATAGAATATTTAGGGTTGGAAAGGATCTTAAGATCATCTAGTTCCAGCCCCTCTGACATGGACAAGGACACCTTGCCCTAAACTATGTCACCCAAGGCTCTGTCCATCCTGGCCTTGAACACTGCCAGGGGTGGAACATTTACAACATCTTTAGGCAACCTGTGCCAGTGCCTCACCACCCTTACAGTAAAGAACTTCTTCCTTATATCTGACTTGAACTTCCCCTGTTAAAGTTTTAACCCTCTGTTATCCCTTGTCCTACCACCACAGTCCCTAATGAAGAGTCCCTCCCCAGCATTCTTGTAGGCCCCCTTCAGATACTGGAAGGCTGCTATGAGGTCTCCATGTAGCCTTCTCTTCTCCAGGCTGAACAGCCCCAACTTTTCAGCCTGTCTTCATATGGGAGGTGCTTCAGCCCCCTGATCTTCCTTGTGGTCCTCCCCTGGACTTGTTCCAGCAGTTCCAAGTCCAGTTGGCTCTTCAATTTCTTTCCTTAAATCTGTGTTATTTTCCTTAGAACATTTGTTTTGTTTTTCTTATAGGGTTCCATCTGCAATAATTTTATAATTTTTGTATTCTCCCTTATATTGTGTGTGTAATTGTGACCAGGTATGTTTTCTGTTTATGAATTGTTACTTTGGATGCTTCCTGATTTTCTCTGAATTCCCTTACAAATCATTTTGTTGGTCTTCTCATCACTGGGTTATTATTATAGCTGGATCCCATTCATAAAAACTTTTAATTTTAAACTAAAGATGAGCTGAACCATAGCATCTTAACTTCTGAAAGGACATCCACTGATGGTACCATTTGGGTAGCTGCCATCATTTTATTCATGTTGTAAATGTTAGATGGTAGCTCCTTCAATTAACAATGGAATGTCATCCACACATGGCATTGGACTAATATACATCTAATGATAAGGGGTGATGAAATCTGACATAACCTAGTGAGGAGTGATGCATGCTTCAGGACTGCACTGTAGGGTTCTTATTTTTTAATTATTTTTTTTTTTAATGCCCAGAAGTAGAGAAACAGTGCAGGACATGGAGTGTTGCCATCAAATCCCATCAAATACAGCAAGTTACAGAAAAGTTTTAGGTACAGAACAACATTTTTTCCATAGGTTTGTGATGAGCTACCAGACACCTACATGCATTCATACTTGCACAAACCATAATCGTAATTTCAGTTGCTCAGGTGAACTTTCCTTAGGCACCTTCATATGTAATACACTGCATCAAATTGCCACGTCTCTTTGAAGAGTTCTTAAGTATGAGCTATGGTTGTGAGACATTTGTATGCCTGAAAAGATAATTCTTTGCCTCTAGTGTGCAACCTGGCTTGCCTTATTTTATGTAGTCAGTTGACTACTTCTTTTTCTACTCACCATACTGATGCAGTAACCGTACTGCATCAGAAAGTTTTAGGGGTCCTTTCTCTGGAAGGACTTTCTTTCGATCCCCATGATTTATAATGTGGCTGTAACTCATACCCAGACTGTCACTGCTAAAATTGAAACTACAGTAGGAAAAAATGGAAATGTGATGTACTAAAGGTAACATTTCATCTTCCCTTAGTAGGTTCTGAAAGTGAGATCCTGCAGTTTTACAGGGAAGTGCTGACTAATGTTTCTATGACCTGTTTTAGTCATACCTGTTGTTTGGAGGCTGGTGACACCTTACATTTCTAACAACATAGATTCACTGTTTGATAATTAATACTAACCAAGGCTGCCTACAGCTTGAGAATCAGAGGGTCAAACTCCTACCGCTCCTTTTATTAGTTAACACTGTCTGTTTCAAATGTCTACAAGGCACCTTATTTCTCAGACCTGGAAATTAAACCACAAACAAACACAAGTTGTTTTACTGCTAAAGAAAATGCTTTTACTTCTGCCATAATGATTCATGGGCAAAATATCCGGTCTCGCTTCATTAGCCAACCAGAATGCAATTACTTTACCTCAGTTCTCTAACAACAAACAAACCAACCTGATGTCTAGCAATAAAAAGCAGCACTATGCTTCAAGAAGCAAACGTGAGTTGGCGTCTAAAGCCCTTAATCCAAAAAGAGCCCTTACAATACTAAGAGCATTGAAGTAAGCTACAAAGTCAATATCATACTCCCATGAATAAATCATTTCAAATAACTAGAATTTAAAAATAAAATCTTTGAAAGTAGTGGATAACAAGGTAGCTAACACAATCTTTAATAAATTGTCACTGACTTAATTTTAAATAGTGTCAGATTGATGGAGTATGATGTGTTATAGTAAATGTGTTCCTAATTTCCAGCTTTGTCTGATGGGTTTAATAAATAATTGCCTAAGATCACAACTAATTTAGTACTCAAGGTAGAATTCTAGGACAACATTTTTCTTTGGAGAAAGGCCAGTAGGAAGAAATTCACATTTCCCCACATGATGACCTTGTGCCTTTGAAATCACTGAGAATTTGACTTCAGTAATGCCACAGTCTGAACTGAGCTGCTGGCAGTGTCCACGTAAATAGGAGGAGGTAAAATGATTTCACTAAGGGCAGCTGCACAGCTAATTGCAGAAGCAGTGTTATTGCAGTGACACATAACTTATCTATTTCCTCTCAGTAAGAAGAAAGATCTGTTAATCATGGATCCTACAGCATCACATGAAATGAGATTTTGCATTGCAAAGACAAACATGATTTCTGCACCGGGATGACAGCTTCAGCTTCCACTTGCTATGACAGGCATGGCAAACAAAGTAGCCAAGACTAAAGCTCTTTGCCCATTAGGGTCTTCTTCTTGGCAGGTTAATAGTCACTTTCTCAGTAACTGGCTTGGTGGTCCTTCTCTGCTGAGGGATAATGAAACTATTGTCAGGGGTCACAGTGGCATCAAACACCCATAAGGGATAAAAAAGGGATTTCTTTTTATGTAAATTAATTGTTTCACACAAATCAGACAGCCAGTTATTTTTTCTGGCATATGGAGAATGAAACTGTCCTTCTCTCCCTGTTAACATCTTGCTGATTTATTTTCTTTTTTTTTGTTTGTTTTGCATGCTGCAAAGATTTCTCTGATTTCATCTATGGACACTATATTTTTCCTTCTTTTCATTTGTTTCTTTAGTAGCTGTGACTGTGCTTGATGCTGTACATAAGAAAACACAAAATCTCTCCCTACTCATGAGATTTTGCTATAGGAAGTGGCATGCAGCAGATGGAAAAAGATAGACTGTTGGAATAAGAAACACTTTGACAACAGCAGTCAACCTGACTTTTGGTAGCCTCAGATCACCAGCATCTTAACAGCTGTCGTCAAGCTTCTAGTAGGCACTGCAACAAAGGAGAATTTTAAAAGTATGTCCTGAAGAAGGAAGGTAAGTTTACTTTGCAGTTGTTTACGGAAACATATTAGTTTACAGAGGGCAGACACACTGTTTAACAGTATAGGCAATCAAGGCCAACACCACAAACATTCACTTCTGAATGTACACAAGTTTATGCAGCCATACATCTTATTTTACATTAGTCAAGTGAAATTCACAATCCATATTTTAGAAAAGTCTATATGAGTGCAGCTCCCTTCTCTCTCACTCTTCAAGAAAAATTTACTTACTGGCATATTTTTAAAAGTCTCAGTAAAAAAAGAAAATGTCAAATTTTGCATTCCGTTTTCAGCAAGAGAAGAATTCATTACTTCAGGAACAGGCAAAAATGTACATACCTGTCCGTTTTACAGGAGGAAATGTGAGAATAAAGAGGTTGTGCACCATACTCAAAAAGGGGAAAAATTTGCAACTTACAGTGTGTGAGCTCAACATGTCTCTGGGATAGTAGAATTTCAGAGCTACAGCTGCCAGGTTGCTCAGGTATAAAGGTTTTTGGATGAGGAAGGATGGGTGTTTTGTCCTTAGATATATCAGGACTTCAAAAGCCAATGGATGCATAGGTAAACTCTTCCTAACCCAAGAAACCAAAAAGGGAAAAACTGGAGTCTGTGCAGTATGAGCTTACTTAGATAGTTATCCTGGAAAGGACTGCTCACGTTGCTGCAGGTTCACTGATACATTTTTTAACTTCTGCTGTAGTGCAATTTCTTCGTTACACTGCTGCAGCATCACTTAGTGCCACAGTTTTTAATTTCCTTTCTTTTTCCCCAATGAAAATGGCAACAACATTGTAGCACATCTGTACAAGGCTGGGGGGTGAGAACTCAACACGATGTTCATTTCTGACATTCATTTCTCCAGAGTACATGGAAAATGATTGTTCACATCCCAGGGTAAGCCACCTATAAAGATAAGGAAATAGGCTCATGGCCTATTATGTCCCAGTCAGAATGTTTGTCTGTAACAGCTTAAAATATATGCTCTGCCCTGGAACGGGAGGCAAGAGGTAAGGTGTCATTTGGTAGAGCAGGCAGCCTGTGATTCTTGCTGGGATACTATGACTCCAAATCTCTTTTGCTAAGGGCTTTTATTTTTCTTGTGATCTTCCCTTCTCTAAATTACCAGATAAACTTTGTGAAAAAAACATATTTATTAAGAAACTTGTATTACAGCAAATTGCTCAAGTAGTGCTCATAATGAACTAAAAGAATCTGTGCTTTCATCAGTGACTAAGGAATTTCTATATTTATTTTTAAGTCTCCAGCTTGAAAACCAGCTTACTTTGTGGATATCGAATTGCATAGCACTAACATGGATCAACTAAACTTGCTTTTGCAGTATAGAGGCTGTGGTACTTATGTAAATAACTGCACATATTTTATCATTGCATATTTAAATATTTAGTTTGACATTTGTGCTTGCACACATTCATACATATATAGAGAGAGAAAGTGATAAAGAGATACATACTTACCATGACAGATGCCATTTAGCACCCCCAGAGTCATTACAGTTTTGTGAAGAGAAAAGGAAAAGATAAGAAAAAAAGCAATACATATAGTCCTTTTTATGGTGGCCTATAGACAAATACTAGAATTTGTTTAACCAATTTACTTTCTCCAACAATTCCAAGTCTTTGTCAATTTTACTGTATTTTATATTTGGATAGTATCATACAGTTTCTTCTTACACAGCCTTTTAATACAATTTTGCAGTCTGTTATCCTGCAATTACTAATGCCTTATTATTTTGTACATCAGCAATTTTCATTCTGGAGATCAGATGCTACGGGCAGGACTTTGATACACATCCTTAGCTGCTAGGTCTTGCAGCCACCTCTGTCTAAGTTTAGAAACACAGCTTGAAAATTCTGTATGTATTCATGGGGTTTCTTTCTTCCAAAGCTCTAATCTGCATTACCAGGGGAAAGAGAGATGTGACTTTAGCAGGGCAGCTAGAGGCACTCTGTGCGTGACAAGTGCATGGGGAGAGGATGGTTGTTACCAAGTTCTTAGGCCTAGTAAGGTAATAAGCTCCACATTTGCACTAGATGGTTTATAGAAAGAAGAGAGACGTTGTCATTCCTTTCCTTTACTTCAGCATGCCTCATTGGGGCATGCTGGGGGCAGCTTTATCTGTCCTGCCTTTCCTTTCTCATTTGTACTTCAGTTGTGACACTCACACAGAGGCAGACAGCCTGCCCCAGGATTTAGAGCTGTAGCTTGGCTCAAATGATACCTCTCTTCTCAACCAGTGGCCTGTGTCTCATGGCCGAATGCCCACTGACTGGACTGAGAGGAATTTTACCCTGTAAGAGCATTCAAATACACTGCTGCTGCCTCCTGGTTAGCAGAATATCCTATTTTCCATTTCTTCCCCAGATAATGCAGCTTTGCTGTGTGACTAGCATTTCACTCCAAAGCACGGCAGATTTGGGGTAATCCTGAATTGGCATTGTTTCACCAACTTGCGAGGAGATGCATTTTTGCATAACTCCCCTAAAATATCTTCCTTTTAAATTCTCACACAATCATCTTCAATATTTCATCAAACTATATTGCTTTGAATAAGGAAGGTAGAAGACAGAGGCAGCTGGTATGGTGTGAAGTTTCAAATCAATCTGGTGGGAGAACATAAAGTGCTGAGGTAGCCTTGGTGACTTTGTTTGTTCCTCACAGCTGTAATATGCCTCAGGGAAAACCGCAGAAAAGTAACAGTCCAAATAAAATAAAGTTCTTTAAAACCTATCCTGAAGATTAAATATAGTTAGATTTTTAGTTAAAATTCATGAGTATATTCACCCTCTCTTAATTATTGAATGTCCAGTCCTAAGAATTGCTCTTGCTGCTTTGCTGCTTCAGTTATAGGTATATTTGAAGGTCTAAATCAAATAATACCTACAGCTGCTCTCAGATGTACTGTTTTGAGAACAGTCTGAATTCATTTGATATTAGATGTGTACCTGGCTACTCCCCTCCGTGAGCTACTCATTTGAACTACAGTAATCACATAGTAATCATAATCTCCTATTGAGACAAAAATAAATGTAAATACTGAAACAGTGTATAACGCCTTAAATCCATTCCACTCTTTTCCATGCACTAGAGCTACCAGTATAGTTGTTTATAATCTCATATGGAAATTAAAATAAGTGTAAATTGCTGAAGTACTGCACATGGATAAAATATCAGATTTGTTGCATTACTAGGGGATTTGCATTAGTTCTGATTCATAGAAAACAATAGCTGCTAAGTTAACTGCTAGGAAGCTGCAACTGTTCCCTGGAGAACTCAAGTCTTTAGTTCATTTTGAGACATTTCTTCCCGAATATTTCAATTATGAACATTATTGCTACTAAAAATAAAAGTAAGTTTTACTGTATTGTCTTTTGGGGATTTTGTAGTTTGTGGGGTTTGGGGGTTTTTGTTTTTGTTTTTTTGGTTTTTTTAAATTTTGCTTTATTATATTACTTATCTGCATTCAGACAATTTTGAGGGTATTTCTCTGCCAAAATAATCCTATTATTATGTTGGAGATTTTAGAACTCATCATAGTTTTAACTCCTTGATATGAGTCAAAATATATAGCACGATTTGCAGACTTTGGCATTATCATTTCAAAACCAGAATTCTTACAGGTTCACAGCATGGATTAACAGAAGTATTTTGAAGGCATTTCTAACAGACATCACATACAACGTCATTTTAATGGAAGATTGCTTTAGGTTGCCATCTTGTGGCTCAAATTCGGTTGTTGAAAGGAAAGGAGAAACTGACCTTGGTGTTGACAGTAATACCCTGCTCTTTAGGTAAGGTTAAAAAAACTTCTGAAGGGTTTGAAATCTTCTGAAGATATGCCTACTTCAGCCAAAAGGAAATAATCCCTGAAGATTCAAATGTAGACTTGTATGATTAATTACATAAATACTCAATATTGTCATTCATTCTCTAGATTGTGTTACTTTCACTGTTCATCTACTATAAATCAAATGTTCTCTTTAGCACATCTGTTTTCTAGTTCTTTATAATTTCTAGTATAAATATTAGAAACTCCTGGAAAGCAGAGGGAATTGCTTGTTCAGATTTGTCATACCTACCAAATGGTGTATATTCATGGTATATATTCATGGCCTGTTGGTACATATGGAGGCTTAAGGTTTTAGAAAATTAAGTCCCACGTATTCTGGACAGCAGGAACAAAGACTCTTCTTAGACACAGACATTCTCTTGCTACTGTCAATAGATTTCTGCTGCATTATAAATCAACTTAGTCCAACAGAAAGTTTTTATTTGTCAACTGCTGTAACAATAGCCTTTGAGAGTGGTCTAATGCAGTCCCAGAGGCTTTTCCTAGCTCAGCCAGTGTTGCTTGCATTTGTAAGAATAGCAGATTTATTCTGTAAAGCAAAACTACTGTTTCACAGTAACTAAGGATGCTGTAGGCACTGCTTCCCCAGCAAAACAATAAAATCTTGAAAGTGTTTGTACAATAGTGTTTTTTTTTTCTGTAAAACAGTGTGCTGAGGAGACAAGAGGGCTAGATTTTGTGTAGATCATATAGCCTTAAACATCGACAAATCTCTTCTTGTATTAGCAATTTTTTTAGTAAGATGTGTCTGATTGTTCACCTGGGACTTCACAATTGCTGCAGATTTTACTAGAGGGGTTGCACACACAGCTCAGAAATAAGCCTTTAGGATGAGTAACTATGCTATAGTTTATGTATGGTAGGTCTGTGCTATGTGAAGGAAAACATCAGCTATAGATAAAGCCCAGCTCTGGCCTTCATGGTCCTTGAAAAACAACATACGGCTGTTCAGTCCTTTCTGAAAATGAACATGTAGCTGTTTGGATAGGCTTTAATGAGCCTGGGGGGGAAAAGGAGCATGGTTTTCCACTTGAGTGGGTCGCGGTCAGAGGACAGCATAACCAGGTGGAGGGCAGAATTTCGGCAACAAACGTCTCTGTCCTTTCATCCTCATTCCAGGCATCCTCCACAAGCACTCCACACTGCATGCCCTCCCCTGAGTCTTCTGTGGGTTGCATGTGTGTCAGTCATTTTCAGTCTGTCACTGCCAGTCACTGTCTTAAAGCCTCATGTGATAAAAAACAAGCTTTATTCTGTATTAAATGTGAAATTATCAGTGCCATGAAGGAAACGCAGGAAATAACAGGAGCACTTGGTGATGTCCTTTAGGAAGGAAGGCCAACTGGAAGAGGGTTCAGCTTGCTCCTTTTTGGGAGCTCACAACACATGCTGTACATTTGGGTCCTGACAGGCCTAGGGAAGGGAATCATTAAGACAGATGAGAGCAGAGTCAGGTAGTAGCTGTTGTGCACAGCCTGAAAATTCTTGTGGAAATCCATGTGGTAGATGAAGCTCCTGAGGCGTGTGGCTTTAATCTTTCCCTCAGGAGGAATGCAATAGTGTGGTATAGAAAGGAATTTGAGACAGCTCTGCTGTCTGCAGGTAGACCAGATGGGTAGCACTATGAAGCTGACAGTTTCTGAGATTTCTGGTTTTTGGTTGGGTTCTTTTTGGTTTGGTTTCATTGTTGTTGTTTTGGTTGTTTTTTTTTAATGTTCATTTAAAGATTTTTTATTTGGAAGACCGAGAAGCCAGTGTTCTTGCTCACTGGATGTTTCAGAGCTTGGAGCAATCCCGAATCTCTGCAGTACACCAGTTCTTACTATACTTTAGTATTACCTTCATGATTTATCACTGTGTCTCCTTTATGTTTGGTGTCACAGACTGTGTAATTTGCCCTGTAGCTCAGGAAATATCTGGTTATTGAAAACATATAAGAATTTTTCCATAATTGTTACTGTGACTATGGAAAGCCTGGAAATAAACAAAAGCTCTGAGCAATCGATTGAAGGAGAAGAAGAAGGAGAAGGAGAAGAAGAAGGGGAAGGGGAAGGGGAAGGGGAAGGGGATGGGGAAGGGGATGGGGAAGGGGAAGGGACGGGGAAGGGGAAGGGGAAGGACAAGAGCACATTTTTGCTGCTCTCTAGCTAACAGGTCTTAACAGTGGTTAAAGTGAACTGGAGGAGGAAAAAAGATGATCTCCAACACACAGAGATACACATAACCTGAAATAACGAGTTCTCTTATTGCATTTTGGCCTTAGTTCAAGACAATGGCTATGATGATCAGTCTCCTATGAAATGTGCAACAGGAGCTTAATAACTCCAGTGAGTAAGAAGCCCTGAAAACATGCTATGTAAGAGGACATGTTGATTCCCAGAACTGCTATGACTCAGTAATAGCTTCTTAGAAAGAGTGATACTGACTCAGTAGTACTGCACCTTTTGTCACTTTACTCGCATTGACTGCAGTCCCAAAACTGCCTTAGCTAGAAAATGTTAAGCAATCATTTTAATGTTCAGTTTCCCTGAGAACAAGATACTTTTTAATTTTATGCTCTGTGGTATATTCTTGCCATAAAAAAGGTGACACTAAGTGAAAGAGAAAACACTAAAGAATGTAGATGTGTTGGACTCAAAAAGAAATGTCTGTTACTGACACAGCTGTGGTGCAATCAAGTAAGTAATAACTACATATATACATTCTCCAACGTCTCAAAACCAATCCAAGAATTTTAACCTGAAAGTTCATTGTGATCCTTTATTATGTACTGCAACTATCAACCACTAGCAGAAAACTGTGATCTAATTTTGTAAGACCTACAGCAGGAACTAAAAAGGGCTCCTTACACACACTGAGCTACCGTATTATGGTAACAAAAATGAAAATGAAGCTTGAGCATAAAGTGATGCAGTTTGCGATATTTGTTCTTTCTGTGTATGGGGTGGGTTTTCTCATCTATATCTCTCATTTTGTTGCTTTTTTTCTGCTTTCTACATTTATACATCCATCTCTTTTTACATTGTGTGCTTTAAGACAGCTCTCCCTCACTAGTTGGAATAACTTCCCCTGTTACATTATTACTGCTTTAAGTAAAATAATAGTCTGATGATTAGAATAATTCATTATAATGCCAGACCAAAGGGAAGCATAACGTTTTAGAGTCTGAAGTAAAAGTAGCAATGGTAGTACTTAAGTTCTTTCTTGACTACCTTTGCTCTAGCAAGTCTTCCCCAGCATTTGCTTCAACGAAATTGTAAAAACAAAAAAAATGTGCCCTTAGTACCTGGCAAACACACAAAGGTTCAGCTTTTGCTGTAGTAAAGCTGAGTAGGCGCTGATAATTAATGAGCACTAGCTAGGTACAGTTTGGCTTACAGGCAAGAGCAATATCATAATCTAGTTTATTGATTATTAAAATAAAATAATTAGGAGATGGTGAATACATTTTTTACAGCTGTGCAAGGGACCTCAGTGGTATCTTGTGATAGAAAGGATTTGTTCCAAGGCCAGGTTGCATGTACATGTTTCAAATAAGAAAGCTGAACAAGAAATTTCTCTACCTGTGTGACAATGTTGAGTATCTGTCATCCTGAGTTATGCCTAATCTAGCCATTACCTGTAATATTGTAAAGCTTTTATTATTATGATCAGGTTAATGGTTAAAAATAAGAAATCCTATGTAATGGATAAAATAATGGAGCTATTGCACAGAATGAATCCTTGTTCATTGTATCTTCCTGTAATGGTACACTCAGCCATGGTTCTTGAAATTACATTTGTCCTTTATGCTTCTTGGACTGAATGGACTCCAACTTTTGCTGGCTGAGTTATTTCAGTAAAGTGTCTTAGTTCTGCATCACCAGCTGAGTAGAAGACAGTCAGGACAGGGGTCTCAGTTAGGTACTGTGTGTGTATGAGTACTATTCACGTAAGTGGAATCACACAACTAAAAAAGACTTAATGGTATTTGAAAAAAATGAAAACAGTGTATTAGTTTTCTTTTTGCTCAGGCAACATTAAACTAATGTTGTTTCTTTAATAGTTTCCACTGTGTTTTATCTAGAATAGTTTTCAATAGCAAAAGCCAAAGAAGATACAGAAGAGAGATAAAAAAGAAGGAAGAGATGCTTTGAAATGATTCAGCTCTTCCAGTGACATACTTTGCTCTGTGACATGTCTTTGCTGACTCTGCTTTTGTGTCCTGGATGTAAAAATGTCTGATGGACAATTTATGTAACTGAATGAGTGAGTTCAGAGTGTTATACTTGAAACTGAAGAAAGAGCAAGAAAAAAGGTCAGTTTGGATATTAACGTACATCGTGGGCCAGACGCTCAGAAGTGGGGGCTTCCCATCTCAAACAGGGCAGAGGGTGGTGGGACAAGTCCTGCACAGTGATGTCCCGCCCTGCCCACTCATCTGAAAATCCAACCATAAACAACATAGTGCTATCCAAGCCACTGAAACCATGAGGGAGAGAAATCTTCCTGTTTGCTTATCTTGGTATAAGGGTTTTGCTCCTTTGCTCGAACTTCCTTATCCAAAAACAAGAGAAAAATTACAAGATTTGGCCACTGTGTTCTTGTTAACAGTTATGAGCAGTTCACTTTGCATGTAGTGGATGTTTAACAATTACTAATCTTTAAATTGCAATAGTGCAGCTGAAAAGGAAAGAGGAAGCTGCTTGGAAGTTAAATTAATGTGGCTGTTAAGATATATTTTTTCCACTTGAAGCAGCTCTGTACTTTTAAGGAGGAATTGTATGTGAGGGGGAGGAAGCCTTAAGAAATATAAGGAAAGAACTTTGAAGAAAGGAAAGTGCAAATCATGAGTGGTGTGAAGGAGAAGAATTGTGAAATACAATGCAATTCCACTGAGTGTATACGAGTGAGATCACAGTCTAGAGGCAGGTATTATGTTGTTTTATTCAGCTCTGCTTAGTGAAGGTGGGGGGTGGGGGGGAGAGAAAGAGGTAGTTGGCAAAAAAGTGAGAAGAAAAAGCTATTGAGAGGAACATTATGGAAATTCTACTTTAGAAGTAAAAAGAAATTTTGCTAATGAATTCCAAAAAAGCAGGATTGTGTTTGCAGTATTCAGCCAAAGATTAGATTAGAAAGGTTTGAATTTGTTTTTATTTTTTTCTCCTCTTTAACAAAAGAACAAAACCAAGGCCTGTGTGACTAATGATTTTGACAGACTACTTAATAGGCCAGCATCTAATAAACATTTTACAAAAAGTCAGAGAAGAAAAAGGCAATAATAAGGAAATAATTGTTTCCCATTTAGGAGTAAAATACCACTGCTTTTCTAGACCCTGTTGTATTTTTTGCCAGGCAGAACTATGTGCATATTATCTCTGTCAAAGAAAAACATTCTGAGCACAGCCATCCAATTAAACAAATTACCTGTTATTCACTTCGATGTCAGGAAATTGAGTCAAGCTCAATAATGACATGTCACATAGATGTGCCATCTAAAGAAGTAGACCCCAGCACTTCCTTCTTTTGCCTTGCTTGTTCAGTTCTGCAGACCCAAAAAATAATTGTAGGAAATAACCTTTTTCTCTCTATTTCTAGATTTTATACTGACTCAGATGCAGGTTTCAGTTTAATCTGGGAAAAAAATCGTCATCTCTTTTCCTTTGCATGTTGGAGATAGGGCAGGGCAATGGGCCCTGTCTGAGGGAGATGCTGAATGTGTAGGTGTCCTGGGTTCAGCAGTAGCAGTCATGTTTTTCTTTTGTGGTAGCTGGTGCAGTGCTGTGTTTTGACTTCCAGCCTGGGAACAGTGCTGGTGATACCGATGTTTTGGGCTGTTGCTAAGTGATGTTTACCCTGACCAAGGACTTTGTGAGGCTCATGCCCTGCCAGGGAGGAGGGGAAGCTGTGAGGAAGCAGAGAGGGGGCGCCTGACCCGGGCTAGCCAAAGAGGTATTCCATACCACAGCACGTCATGCCTGGGGTGGGGGGTAACTGGGAGTTACCCGGAAGGACACGGGCTTCCGGGTGGGACTCGTTTTCTTGGCCGGTGGTATCGTATTCTCTTCCCTTGTTATTTTCTCTTATCATTGTTGTCATTGGTAGTACCAGTGGTGATTTGTGTTGTACACTGGTTGCTGGACTGTTCTTGTTTCAACCCATAGGAGTTGCACCCTTTCGATCCTCCTCCCCGTTCCTCCGGGAGCGGGGAAGGGGAGAGCCCCGGTGGGGGGGGGGGGACACCTCGATTGTTGTCAGCCTGACACCACTCACTGGGAGTGAGTGAACAAGTTGCCTGACTGGGTTTAAACCACAACAGTTCTTTTTGGCGCCCAACATGGGGCGATACAGCGGAAGAAGTCTTTGAGAAAGGGAGGAAAATAATCCAAATCCTGCTGAAAGCCGGTTTTGCCATAAAACGGAGTAAGATCAAGGGACCTGCACAGGAGATTCAATTTTTGGGAATAAAATGGCAAGATGGACGCAGACAGATCCCCACAGATGTGATCAACAAGATAACAGCAATGTCTCCACCAGCTAACAAGAAAGAAGCACAAGCTTTCTTGGGGGCTGTGGGGTTCTGGAGAATGCACATCCCAAATTACAGTTCGATTGTAAACCCTCTCTATCATGTGACCCAGAAGAAGAATGATTTTAAATGGGTCCCTGAGCAACAACAAGCCTTTGAGCAAATTAAATGCGAGATAGTTCATGCAGTAGCCCTTGTACCAGTCTGGACTGGGCCAGATGTAAAAAATGTACTGTACACTGCAGCTGGGGAGAACGGTCCTACCTGGAGCCTCTGGCAGAAAGCTCCAGGGGAGACTCAAGGTCAACCCCTCGTCTTTTGGAGTTGGGGATACAAAGGATCTGAGGCCAGCTATACCCCAACTGAGAAAGAGATACTGGCAGCCTATGAAGGGGTTTGAGCTGCTTCGGAAGTGATTGGCACTGAAGCACAGCTCCTCCTGGCACCCCGGCTGCCCGTGCTGGGCTGGATGTTCAAAGGCAGGGTCTCCTCTACACATCATGCAACTGATGCTACATGGAGTAAATGGGCTGCACTAATTACACAACGAACTCGAATAGGAAATCTCAGTCGTCCAGGCATTCTAGAGGTCATCATGGACTGGCCAGAGGGCAAAGATTTTGGAATGTCACCAAAGGAGGACGTGGTGCGTGCTGAGGAGGCCCCACCATATAATAAACTGTCAGAAAGTGAAAAGCAGTATGCCTTGTTTACTGATGGGTCTTGCCGTATTGTGGGAAAGCATCAGAGACGGGAGGCAGCTGTATGGAGTCCTGGACGACAAGTTGCAGAAACTGCTGACGGAGAGGGTGAATCGAGTCAGTTTGCCGAGGTGAAACCCATCCAGCTGGCCCTGGACATTGCTGAACGAGAAAAGTGGCCAGTACTTTACCTCTATACTGACTCATGGATGGTGGCAAATGCCCTGTGGGGGTGGTTGAAGCAATGGAAGCAGAGCAACTGGCAACGCAGAGGTAAACCCATCTGGGCTGCTGCACTGTGGAAAGATATTGCTGCCCGGGTGCAGAACCTGGTGGTGAAGGTACGTCATGTAGATGCCCATGTACCCAAGAGTCAGGCCACTGAGGAACACCAGAACAACCAACAAGTGGATAAAGCGGCTAAGATTGAAGTGGCTCAGATGGACTTAGATTGGCAACATAAAGGTGAATTATTTTTGGCCCGGTGGGCCCATGACACTTCAGGCCATCAGGGCAGAGATGCAACATATAGATGGGCTCGTGATCGAGGGGTGGACTTAACAATGGACACTATTGCGCAGGTTATTCATGAGTGTGAAACGTGCTGCAATTAAACAAGCCAAGTGGTTAAAGCCTCTTTGGTATGGAGGACGATGGTTGAAGTATAAATATGGGGAGGCCTGGCAGACTGACTATATCACACTGCCACCAACCCGCCAAGGCAAGCGCCATGTGCTTACCATGGTGGAAGCAACCACCGGGTGGCTGGAAACATACGCTGTGCCCCATGCCACTGCCCGGAACACCATCCTGGGCCTTGAGAAACAGATTTTGTGGCGACACGGCACCCCAGAGAGAATTGAGTCAGACAATGGGACTCATTTCCGGAATAACCTTATAGATATTTGGGCCAAAGAGCATGGCATTGAGTGGGTATATCACATCCCCTACCATGCACCTGCCTCTGGGAAAATCAAACGGTATAATGGGCTGTTAAAAACTACACTGAGAGCAATGGGTGGGGGAACTTTCAAGCATTGGGATACACACTTAGCAAAGGCCACCTGGTTGGTCAACACCAGAGGATCTGCCAACAGGGCTGGCCCAGCCCAGTCAGAACTTTTACATATTGTAGAGGGGGACAAAGTTCCCGTGGTGCATATGAAGAATTTGCTGGGGAAGACAGTCTGGGTTATTCCTGCTTCAGGTAAAGGCAAACCCACTCGTGGGATTGCTTTTGCTCAGGGACCTGGATATACTTGGTGGGTAACGCAGAAAGATGGGGAAGTCCAATGTATACCTCAAGGGGATTTGATTTTAGGGGAAAACAGCTAGTGAACTCAATTGTATGCTGTTACCTGCTGTGTAATACTTTTATAGCCCATCAACTAGATGTCTCCAGGTCACCAGCGACTGGCCCTGACTTCCCTCCAGCCATCATCCCAACAGAGAATGAACTTTGAACATCATAGACCAAATGGACTCGGCAGCATTATAGGGATTGGTCCATGCACTAAGCAAATGATCTTTTCCTCTTGGTCTGTATGTATATGGATGTATATATGTGGGAGAGCGATGGTGTATTGAAAATGTGGGATCTGAGCATGACGTGAATGGTATGGAATAAGGGGTTGATAATGTCCTGGGCTCAGCAGTAGCAGTCATGTTTTTCCTTTGTGGTAGCTGGTGCAGTGCTGTGTTTTGACTTCCAGCCTGGGAACAGTGCTGGTGATACCGATGTTTTCGGTTGTTGCTAAGTGATGTTTACCCTGACCAAGGACTTTGTGAGGCTCATGCCCTGCCAGGGAGGAGGGGAAGCTGTGAGGAAGCAGAGATGGGGCACCTGACCCGGGTTAGCCAAAGAGGTATTCAATACCACAGCATGTCATGCCTGGGGGGGGTGGGGGGGTAACTAGGAGTTACCCATAAGGACACGGGCTTCCGGGTGGGACTCGTTTCTTGGCCGGTGGTATCGTATTCTCTTCCCTTGTTATTTTCTCTTATCGTTGTTGTCGTTGGTAGTAGCGGTGGTGATTTGTGTTGTACACTGGTTGCTGGACTGTTCTTGTCTCAACCCGTAGGAGTTGCACTCCTTTGATCCTCCTCCCCATTCCTCTGGGAGCGGGGAAGGGGAGAGCCCCCGTGGGGGGGGGGGACACCTCGATTGTTGTCAGCCTGACACCACTCACTGGGAGTGAGTGAACAAGTTGCCTGACTGGGTTTAAACCACGACAGTAGATTTAGCTGGGCTCTTCAGGCATATAGCATATGGCTGAACAGGAACAAGTGCTAAGTTTTAGTTCCTTTTGTCGTCAGGATGAAGCCAAAGGATTGTGTGGTTTACTTTGTTTGGTTTGGTTTGCTTTTTCTCATTCTTGCAGAATAACATAAAAAACCAAAAATCATGCTACAGAAAAGAATAAAAATAATGCCAAGCGGAATTTTGATTGCCTAGGATGAAAAATTATTTTAATAAACTATCTTTCCTCCTGATTTTCCTTTATGCCACTTTTTAAAGTAACAAGCTGAGGCACTCTGTCAAAATTGCTGTCTTCTTTGGTCTTAGTTTTGGCCAAAAATAAAAGAGGAAAAAAAAAAAAGAGGAAAAAGAAAAAAATGGAGAAACTTCACAAATCTCTAAATATTATGGTGTCAGCATAAATTTCACAGATACACGTGCACATCAGTCAGTACAGAAATAGCTGAATATGTGGGAGAGGAAAATGCACTACCCATCTGACTCTGAGATTTTATTTTATTCAAGATTTTTTAAAATGCAAATAGTATTTAACATATGACTAAAGGAATCTGATTTTTCTTTTCTTTTTTTATTTTTTTTTAACTCTACTTCTCCCCTGCCTTATTCCAAATTAAATGCCTTACAGCAGTGAGTACATCCAAGCTAGCATTGCTCAGTGCTTCTGTCTCTGGTGTTGCTTGAGATTCAGTAATTAGTGTTACCAGTGTTTCCAAGACCATCAGTATACACTGGGGCAAGACCAACAGTATACACTGGGGCAAGTCTTCTCTCATAGGTATTAGGAAAGCTTAAGACAGTGGGAAAGTATTTGAGAAATGAGAATCCTCCTCCTAAGTGGCAGAGGATGTCACAGGCTTCTGGGGAAAATTGGGTGGAAATCGAGGAGAAAAAGCTGCTGTTGGGTTGCTGGATGATGCCCAAGAGAGCACCAGGCTCCAGACATCTACTTTGTAGAGCTAAAGTAGGATTCCACTAGAACATAAAAGAGAACAAAATAAACATCTTTTGACCAAAATAAAGCAGCTGTTAAGCATATTTTTGTTTGTTTGTTTAGAAATTAATAGTATTTAGGTATCAGTAAGAAAAATCAATAGAAGATCAATAGAATACAGAAGAGTCCTCACTTATTAAAAATTAAACCATATTTGTCACCAAGAAATTCAATGACATGTCTGCTCAAAGAAGTAACATGTACCATTCACACAACCTGGCAAGCACAGGCTCTGTTGGGTTGTCAAGATATAGGTCGGGCACTGAACAAGAACCTGCTCAATGATTAGATTTCAAAAAATCACTGTGCAGATCCACCAATACTATGTTGTTTATGTGTTTGGGAAGACATTTTTCCCAGGTTTATAATTTTTGTTGCACATACATGCCTTAGCTGAAAGTTCAAGTTCTCCATGAAGATAGTAGAAGTCTAACTTTAGTAGCACTGTAACAAGGATGAAAAGCCACATTTTCCCCTTTGAGATAGACGCATGTAGGAGGATGTGGCCTGGAGGACACAAGTTAGGGGGCTGAAGCTGTGACCGAACTCTAATCTTTTACAGCATGGAACCCAGTAAAACTGCCTTCATATTTCTAGTATTCTGTTATGTGCAGAGGCAGATTCCTTGCTACATTGATGAAACAGGATTTAGTTCAAATAACCTCAAAAGACTAGAGAATTCCCAGAGGACAACCGAAAAAAAGTAATTTCAATTTCATGTACTCCCCAGTGTCTCGTGATCACAAAATGGGATGATAGGGGTTCAGAGGGGAAGGACAGCAAGGGATGGTGTATTTGGATTGAGCATAACTGCATTTTCTGCAGACTTTGGGCTAGATGATCAGCCAATTTAAAGTATCACAGCCTCCTTGGCTTGTGTCCCTTTCCTCTTTCAGATACTCCACACAACTCCAACAATGCTGGTAATGTGAAAAGTACTGCCCCAGTACTCCAGTTTCAGCTCCATGTGCTAATGTCAGAGTATGTAAGAAGAAAGTGGCATATTCAAATGCTGATACGCCAAAGTGATCCTTAGGTGCTACAAACACTTCTAGAGGGCTGGGGCTGCCAGACCCAGCTACTCTAAGGGTGGAGTTCTGCTGTGATGGCTGGTAGTTCCAGCCAAACTAAGTTACTGAGAAATGAGAGAACACTGATAGCTAGAGCTGGCAGTCCTAATTTCAATTACCCATGATTAGGCTATATACAGAACATTTCTGAACTTGAAATTCACATCTGTTCATTGAATAATGTTAATCTCAGCTATGAGGGTCTGGGATTCTATCTTCATGAAAGCCCCTCCTCGCCAGGTTAGCAAGCTGCCAAGCCTGCATACTCCTTCCAGAACACAGGTTATTCCTGTTGTCAGAATCCATTAATTTTTGGATCTCAAATCAGTTTCATACCGTTTTGCAAACTACTGCAAAGAGTTTCTGGGTTATATTCTCACTTATTTAAGAAGCGGACTCTAGTCAGGCTTCATCTCCAATGTGAGACACATTGTGGTTTTAATGCACATGAATGAAAGAGGCTGCTTTATCTATTGCCAAAAGCTTTAGTACATTTACATATTGTTATAGTTTCACACAGTATTTTACCATCCCTGAAAAGGGTTCAGATTTTAGGATTAGTTGCACTGAAAGAACACTAAGGAGAGAACAAATTCTCTGTTCGTATCGTAGCATGCTTCTTTGATGAGAAATCATTTGGACAGTTACTCTTTCAGGTCAAGAAGTCATATTTGGTGTTGACCTTCAAAAGATAATGTGGAGAAGGAACAGTATGATGCCTCTTGGCCTCAGTTTATCTTGAGAGCAAAAGAATATCTACAAAATGAAAGTGGTTTCTTAATAATAATTATAATTATGATTAATAACATTATAATTAGAGAATTTCTAAATTTTAAAAATTAGGATAATAGATTCTAAAATTTTACTCTTGCAAAAGCACTATTATAATTTCTTGGTGCCTTTCATCTTCAAGAAACTAGAAACATGAATGAACTTGGTGTATCATGAACACTGAAAGATACAAGAAAATTGTCACAGCTTAGAAAAGTGAGTAAAACATAGACAATAGCTAATCCTCATGACTGAAAATTCCATCACCACTAAGGTCATCGTGACTTTTGTATACAGTCTTCCCTTTGTAAACAAAACAGTCTTATAGTACCATTTGCTTGAGCTGTATTTTCAACTTTGATTTCACTATATGCATATACCATTTCAAGTTTGTTTAAACACAGTGTTGTTTACAGAGATCTAGTAGTTACACTCTTGGCCAATAGGTAGAATATGCACATATTGTCTCTGGAAATATGACGGAGTAGCGTGACTATTTTTGAGCTCTCATATTCAGGAGAAAGCCTTTTTTGATGAACGAGAGTATTTTGACATTTTTAGGGTCGTTTCTAAAACGTTTTTGCATAACGAAATAACACTGAAGATTTCAGTCATACACATGGAATTGTAAGTCACTTGTATTCACTCTGGGCAAATAATATGACTAATACTTTGCCTACAGAACTTTTTTATTGTGTGGTTGAAATGTCAATATTATACCTAGTCCTCCTGGGATAAAACGTCTGTTTGCTAATATTGCTGGAATTTCCCTTGTATGCAGAAGGCCATGATTGGCCTGTAAAATCTTTATTTAAACACTTTGTACAGTACTGAATGATCTCATTTAATTTTGATTGATGGTTACCCTCTCAGGAACAAAACTCCTAGAGCACCTGATTTAAATTATTTTCAGAATGCGCTTTAATCTCAAGCAAGACAGTTACTTATTTAAAAGCTTGCTTTTAACTTGATAATGCACTGGGCTGAGATAACACACAGACAAGACTGTGTAAATGCAAAGTGTTTAAAAGTTTCATTATAAAGATCAGACCCAATTCAGAGAGATTAATTTTTTTCTCAGAATATATTTTGCAGAACCTTTTCAGACATGAACTCTCAGGATCAAGGCAGTCTCTGATGTTAATAAATGTAAGTATCACCACCATGAAATAATCTCTGTTTTTGCGAACAGAATGTATGGAGGGGTAGGATCAGTGCCTTTTCAATAGGGGGGTGCCACTTTTTCCCTCTCCCCCCCCCCTCTTTGTAATATGGATGCTGCACTATATGGTGTGTCTGTACAGGCATGCTGGGACCAACAGGTGGCAAACAGAGCTGGAAGAGCGTGCTGACAAATCTCCAGTCCATGTAGTGGGGGTGAGTCCCAGGAGCTGATGGAGCTTCTGAATTTGAACTTGTGAAGGATTTGTGGACCATCTGCTTCATCTGGTAAACAAAGAGAAAAATAAGAAAAAAAAGTATCCCTGAAATCATATGTATCGTAATAAGCTGCTTGAAACGAGGTGATGGCAAAAATGATCTGACCCCCAATCCATCTACAGAGAACCATAAACAAATTATGTAGACTTTAGCTTGGTTTTCTGTAACTTCTATGTCAATGTTTTTGTTTTTATCAACATAGTTTAAAAAAATCATTCTCATTTGTCAGTAACATGAAATCATGAATGTAAGGTAATGCATATTGTTGTCTCAATTAGGAGCACTACTTCTGAGATGACGTAATAAGTCTTAACTTTCTCTAATCTTAAAAGGTCCTTGTGAAGCACTCTTAAGTGCCAAGTCTTTCATAAGGATATTCAAAGACTTTGAGGACTCCATGCTGGTTGGTAACTGTGTGTGTATGCAGTTTGACTTCCTCAGTCAAGGGACTCAGAAACAGGCAGTTTTGTGCACAAGTGAGTAAAGTAGATCTTTTGAGTACTGCAATTGGCCCATGTGAATTGACTACATGCAGAACAGCTAATGTTGACTGGCAAATGAGATGTGTAAGAATCAGTGACTTGAAATTTTATCATTTCAGTGGGATGGCGCAAAACTCCATGGAGGTTTTCAGAAATGCGTACAATATAACCCTATCTACAGAAGACCAAAATCATTCTTCACTTCAGGAGCACTGTGGATTTATAAAGAAAACAAATTGCAAACTCTGATTGTGTTTCAGAAAGAGAGACGGGAGGATCTTTCATTTAAGTGTACTTTTCCATAACAAAAACACAGCCCTTCAGCATCTTGTTTCCCTTCTTGTTCATCTCAAGTTGGTGAGGATGTCCTTGCCTATTTTTTAATTACATTTTTCCACTAAGTTAGAACATCAAGTCAGCTGTCCATAATACATATTTAGTAATATATAATTTAGGATATAGTAATTGAACATATTTAGGATATAGTAATTGAAACCGTTAGCTTCAAAGTGTCATGTAATGTTATAATCAGCCACTTTTTATGTACATAACATAAGCTGATCTTTCCTGGAAGCAAACAGGATGTCATATCTTGTCAATTTTACTTTAAAATGCCAATGACAAATTATTTACTGAATATTATAAATCTTTATGCAGCCCTTTACAAGTCAGCCATAATTCCTTTTATTTACCTATCAATCCCTGTAATGATAAGCAGATTGAAGAAAGCGTGTTTTTTTCTCTTTGCACGTCAATCATTCTTAGTATCATTCAGACCTGTTTATTTTTGTGATGTGTTTATTAATATCATTTTGCAGGCACATGAACTTAGTTGAGGAAGTTAGTATACAACTTATTTCTACAATTTTCTTCAGGTTCTACACATTTTAGTTTTTTTCAGAAAAGCTTTCTGCTAGCATCATTTTATCATTACAGCAGTGTCAGCACTTCTGTCATAAATCTTACTTTTCCAGTATTTATATCAGCCATAAAAATTCCTTCTGTGTTGAGAATTTGCTCTTTAGAAGCAGGTGGTTATGTATGTGTGTGTTTGTGTGTCCCCTTTCTTATATAATGTGAGAAATACAGTTAAACGTTTACTTTTCTATTTTTAATATGTGTAGTGCTCTTCCTGGATTTTGCAAGATAACTCTGGACACAGACCAAATATATTGGAACTTACTATCTGCTGTTAATGGCAAATCTGACATTACCATACCTGTCCTCTTTTTTCTTTCTTTTTTGATTGCTTTGCTTTCATATTTGCAGAGGACGTGAAATAACTTTGTGAAAGAACTTCCACACCTAAATCACAAATTAGCAATATCAGGATTACTGATAGAAGATGTGGGGATGTGGGGTTTGCTGCCTCCTGGTTGAAAAAGCAAAGAAAATGTAGCTCTCAGCCATGAGGTCACTAAATGAAAGGTGCATGGCACCACCAGTTTCTGCGGCAGGCATTTAAAGAACTGTAAGTTTATACCCACTGGAACCTCCAACTCAGACAGGTATAGCCCTGGGTCAATTTCCTAAGCTTTAGAGAGAGGTCAATTTGCACATATACCCTTCACTTAGACTCAGACGGAGGAAATAATGAAATTTCCTCTTCAGTATACAGAGGGGGTTTTACTCTGTGGATGTGCTGTTTATCCACTTTTTACAGTCCTAGACACCCAGCTGTGAATTTTAGATTGACACTGAATATCTAAAAGTAAGAGCTTCAGGCTTCAGCAATGCAGCACCTAAATCTTGCACTGAAACTGAACAGAGAAGCTAAGTTCTATGCTGGCTTCTCTGAGCATAGGTCCAGCATTTGCACAAAGGCTCTACATGATAAGGTAGCTGATCTTCAAATGTTCTACATGCTAAAATTCCTTCTGTTTGGTTTAGGGTTAGCACACTGAGCTCCTCCTTACATGAGATACCGTTTCTGCCTGTGAATGTTTCCATTGCACAGTCTTTTTTGAGACAAGTGCCTCCTTAGAGCATATTAGTGCAGCACATCATGATGGTCAAAGGAGATGTAAATTAGGTCAGAAGTTACTCCCTGGCCGTGGTCTTAATCTGCAATCCTTTTTTTTTTTTTATTGCCTTGGATTTGAACCTTGAAACTCTTCCATTAGGATGTTACATAATTTTGCAGATCCAGCTATCTTCACATGTTCTGCTAGAAATCTTTGGAGGAATAGAACGTGTCCAGAGTACCATTGGCTTCTATCATCCCCAGTAAATGGATGAGCCACTGTCACTAGGTGTAGCAAGGAGCAGCTACAGAATACTTACATCAATACCTGGAGCCAAGAAGGCATTTTAGACCACAAAAACAATGGGAGAGACTGAGAGAACTGAAGTATCTGGCTTCAGGGGCTGCAGGGTAGGAAGACAGCCTAAAAACTAAGGTGACTGATAAATCCATGTCAGTAAAGAACACAAACCAAAGAACTGGAAAGTTGACTTTGTCAGAAAAACTGTTTTGGTTTATGTTCCTTCTATATCTTTTCTCCAATATAGTTTACCCACAGAAAACTATACAGCATATTTCCTATGTATTTGTGTATATACATATGCATTACTATGTGTCAATGCATGCATTTATGTATTTTTCTCTATAAAAGACTCACCACAGAGAACTTGCAAATTATAAAGAACATAACATTTAGCCTCATGGGTCAAAAAAGACAGGACCAAAATCAGTTCCATACATATATGCACTGGGGGAAAGAGAGAAAAATCTTTCAATATTTCAATTTTTCAAGCAGATGGTAGAAAGCACGTAGACATGATGACTCCTCCTAGATGTGCTAGCATATGCTGTGGAATTGCCCATACAGAAAAGCCTTGCTCATTGCAAATCTCCCAGGAGCTATCATGAACAAGGCACACCAATTAACATTTGCTTATTATGTGACTGTGTGTATGTGGCAATTTTCTCTTTTTCTAATATACATTAAGGCCACAATTTAGTCTGGATGACAGACACACCAGATGAAAGTCTCAGCATTTAGGATCCTGTTCTTTTCCTTTATTTTTCTTTTCTTTCCTTTTTTTTGTTTTTACATTTTGTAGCTCTTTACAAACATGTAAATTGTGCTTACTTGAGATTTGTACCTGTAGGAAGTCATGTGTTTTAGGAAAGGCATAATCCAGATCAAATGTACCCCAGAAGTCTAGAGGCTGCTTGTATGAGATACAACTGACAGTGCACATAAGTATCTGTAGAAGCAGCCCTTTTAGGAGCACAGAAGTAGAAGGAACAGCTGGAGTCATCTAATTCCCACAGCCCCAAACTAGTTTGCAAAAGTTTGAAATCAATCCGCAGGGCATCTTGCCCATGAGCCTTGTGACAGTGCCATAGCAGACCCTCATGGGCCAGGAGAATGTGCACCATTACAAGAGCAGAGTTACAAGGGAAAAAAAAATCAGAACTGTTTCTTGAAATAATTGAACTTTTTGATAAGTATATATAAAAGTCATGTTTTATGTCTGCAGAGGATCATTATTTCAATAAGGAAATGGATATGCCATATAAAGGTTGTTGGTTTCATTTCCTTCCTGAAAGCTGAATATTTGTCGTATCCTTGCAGTAAACCCCCTGTGTTCCCCCTACATACAAACAGCACATTCTGCATCCTCTCTGAGACCTCACTTGAGCTGCTGTCCCTGTCTCTCCTTCGGAGAATAGGTGGTGAAAAACAAATCAGTAAAATGTTGTATCAAGCCCAATACTTCAACATACAAAAAGCTTCTTCATTCTACAGCTGAATGATACAAAGTGCTTACTACCATTGCGGTTTGAAATTTTCTGCCACATAATTTCTGCCAATAACAAGTTTATCAGGTAAGTGAATACAGGCATGTTGGTCATATGTTACCCTTCAGGTGAGTCTGCTAAAAAAACAAGAGTGATGCTTACAGAAATAAAATCCTTAGGAGATAATAGGCACAATGATGGTTTTGCTGCCTTAGATCCCTGTGGTCCACCCTTCTGAGACACTTCTTGCAGGTAACATATTTCTTAACCCTTAGCAGTGCTTTCTGCAAGGAAAAGCTGGGTGTGAAAGAGGACAGTTTCATACCGTGCACATGAGTAATTAAAGGCAGAAACTGATTCTAAAATTTCCTCTAAGGTGCTGATGGAACATTGATGATATCACAACTTCTGCAGTGAGCGATGGGATGAAGAGCTTTGATAGAGCTTAATATTGTTTCAAGACTCTAGAAGGCTTGTGTTCTTTGGTGTGTCATTTTTCTGTAAGCTGCTATTTTGAGGATGTACAGATGAACAAGAACTTTCCAGTGCAGTAAGAGTTGCACAGTCATGCAAAAAAGAAAGCATTAGATGCGCACCAACCCCCCCCCCCAAAAAAAAAAAAAAGTAAAACAACTCCAAAAAACGCATAAACAGGCAAAGAACAATTGATGTAAATGATTGGGAGAGGGAGATAATTCCCCACCCCCCCCCTTTTTTTTTTTTTTAGATTTTTCTAATTCTTCCCATTTTCTTGCCATGAGGAGGATCCTAGTGTCATCAAAACGTTATTTCCATCATCGGTTCACTTCAAAAAAAGACACAACATAGCTGGAAGACAGACTAGCGGAGGAAACAGCCAGACAAAATGGAAGCCTGGAGATTTCTTTGAAAACGTATTCTCTACTTCCATTGATCAGGAGAAGCTTAGAACTCTGTGCTAATACAGTTTAACATCTTGTTCATTTAACTAATTGGATTAGCTTCTTTGCAGTGTCTAATCATTTCCAGCTCTAGAAACACTATCTTTTACTCAGGGGTGAAGTTTGCTGACTATTGAAAAACCAAATCCCCTTCTCTGAGCTGTCTGATGCAGAAACACATTTCCATATGCTGAGAGGAAAGGAGCCATTAAAATATCACAAACCCCCATGCTGAGTGCAGGTTTGGGAACTTCAAGGAATGCAGGCAGTGCACTAGGTCAAGCACCTGTAATTTCATCTCTTTCACCTTCCATGAACTCATTAAATTGGTTTGCTCCTCTGAACAACCTCAGCGCTTTCCCATTTGAGTAGAGCAAGTACTTCCAGGAAGGGAAAAACAAAACTAGTGAAAATTATTTCTTACCAGCATACATGAAGATAATAAGAATATACTCCAGTGTTGGCTCACATCATTCCTTTGGAAACTCATGAGAGTCAAACACGGGATTGTTGCATTATAGTAGCTTATGGAGAAAGAAGTTCTATTAGTGAGCATTTTCCTCTTTATAAAAGTGTAGTGGACAGTAGCCTACAATGGAATGTTTTGGGTTGTCAGAAATCCACAGGCCATCCAAGGAATGGTACATTTTTGGGTCCATCGACTCTCCCCAGCAGCCACAATATCCTTCAAATATAACATTGGGAGCCAGTCACATCAAACCCAAAATGAATCCAAAGTATGTTATCATCCTTGGGAGTAGCTTCAGTTAAGATGTCATAATGAACTGAATTCATTAATTCCATTTATATGCCTGAATATTTTCATTTATGCATATTGCGGGATATGAAGAAAGACTATCATCCTAAGGTCTGAAAATTACTCTTGTAAGCTGAAAGAAGTGCTTATCTCGCAAAAAGTAGTTTTCTACATTTCAGAGGGCACTGGGATGCTTGTTACACCTTCTGTTTACTGCCTACAAGCTGTTTCCAGCTAGTCATTTCAACACCACGAATGAGTTCAGAACTAGGAGGGGAACAGATAATAATCTACTGGAAAAAGTATCAAAACAAAGTAGTAGATCAAGAAGTTTTATAGTGAAGGGACTATGACTGAGATCATAAAAAAAATAACTTTCAATGAAAGTAGAGTTAAAGGGATATGAGAATCCAAAGCCTCTGTAGAAACTGTACCCAGCTTTCAGTAAGCCTTTTGTCATGTTTTATCTCACTGAGACAGAAAAATCTTTTGGCACCAATATGGGTAAGCGTAGATAGAAGCAAAGGGTGTCTCTCTTCTCTATACAATCCTGGCTCAAATACCTTTATAACTATGTTCTCAGCATTTACATCATGGAATCAAATTTATAGGTCCAAACTTAATCCAAATTTCTGCTAAGGGTGGATAGATGGCAAACCTTACACAAATGTGATATTTCAGGAATCAACAACTTAATCTGATGCCCAAAATTCCCAAAGGCTTCTTCTCCATTACACTGTATTGACCAAGTTAGCAATTTAGGATGTGAAGGACTGACCTCTTCCATGATATGTTTTAGGACAATTCATGATTCTGCTGAGGATGGATGAGCATGTACGTTCTTCCTACTGCCAGCTAATATATTTTAAACTTTTTTTTCCCATACAGAGAACTTTCTGCAGGTCTAAAAGAAGGTACAGGTAATGCTAAACACAACCAGTTCCTTCATGTGTGTCTAAAGCCATTACTTAAATCTTACTTAGCTGGGGTATGAAAACTCTCCTGTTCTCAGAAATATTCTCACTGTATTCTCAAATAAAGAAAAATAGTACACTTGTTACACTTGCCATGTATAATATAGGCTGGGAACTATCCCCATCATCCTTCAGAACTGAAACAAACCATTAAGAAAAGTATGGTGTTGTTGCTCTGAATACAGATTGGTTTTCTGAATTGACTATATTGGTTGCAGAACCTGCAAGCTTTGCACTTTTTGAGCTCTAGTATGTCAGCAACTGTGTGTCAGAATTTACCTGTATTTTAATATACTAATATTTAAGGACACAAAAACCCCTCAAAATTCTGTATAAAATACAGGGAAGAAATAGTCCTTCTAAATATGTACATGAAGCAAAAGAGTCACTAGCTTGCAGCAGTAAGCATGGAGGTCAGCAAGTGGCAGCAAATACTTGTAGTTGCCTTGCACAAATCTGTAGGCAGTCTATTTCTCTGTTTCATAGTACAAAACAGTCCAAAATTTTCTGTCTCCTAGTTCAATGTCATTTAAGATTTTGAGCTAATATTGATATTCTATTTTTCAATAATATACTAAAAGTCAGAATTTTAAAAGCTTCTGTTGGTGGCTCCTTTGACTTGATTCTTTAAAATTATTGCTGTATTTTCACTGCCGTTTAAGAACAGCAGAGTGATGTGACTTTCCCGGGATGTCACACAGCAAGCAAGTAGATCTGGGACTGGAAATTATTTCTGTTTCATAGTTTAGATATCTAGCCAAAGGCACCATGTAATTTTGGAAACCTGATATTCCCATCTTCTCCTGCAGACTAATCTCACTGTCTGAGCCCTGCCTCCCAATTCACTAAGCATTTTAATACATCACAGGAATTGAATATAGCTCTTCCTGTGTGATAGGAGATAAAGCCATGAGTTACAAAAAAAAAGAAAAGAAAGATAGTCTCAGCTGCACCTTCCATAAGGAAGGATTTCACTATTTTCTCCATCTTTCTCTTCTTCTTGGAAGTCTCTTTCCCATAGGAACAAGTTTAATCTACTTTATGCCAACACATTTTGGTGAGAGAAGCAGCTGTTTATTCCAAGTCTGAATTAAATGTGTAGAAGTATTCATTATTCATCTTCAGGAAGCAAACAAAGTAATGTCTGTGACTTGAACCTGACATATGTCTGACACCAGAGACTGGTTTACAGCTTGATAACCTCCAGGAAGAGTAAGAAGCTATGTTCATCTTTTGTTCATGCTTCTAGTGCTGTGGACATAAACCCATATTTAGAGGAGATGCACCCAGAGCAGAAGAACTCTGTGGAGCCTTCTGCATATGTCTGGGGACCGGAGAGGGTTCATAGGCTGTACATTGCTCCTTACAGCATACGGTTGCACTGTACCTCCTCAAATGCAACCTCCTGGGCACTGAAATGTGTGTGGAAATGGCCCTGTTTATGATTCAAGCCCAATCATTAGACTACTCATAATACCAGGATGTTACTAGTCATGAAATACTACCTATCACTGCTCAAAGAGCACTGGCTTCAGCATTTGCTGCCTGCTCTTGCTCCTTTTAAATTAGCTATTACTATTCTGGAAAGGAATTTTGTGCCTCTGGGGACATGTCCTTGGAAATGTTCTGCTCATTGTCAAGCAGCAGTCAAGACAAAAAATAGGAATTACTAGGAAAAGAACAGAGAGGAAAGTGGAAAATGTCACTACACTACAAAAAATATACCATTTACCTACGTCTTGAATACTTAGTATTACTATCATAACCTTCATTTTTCAGAATCAGAAAGTTATGATAAAACTTCAAAGTATACAAAAAAAACCCAAGAAACCAATCAAACAAACAAACAAACAAAAAGAATAAAAAGGGACAAAACAGATCAGGTATCAGATGCATGGAGCAGCATTTGTATGAGGGGGCATGATGGGCTAGGAGAATTCAACCTGGATAGAAGGCAACAAGATATATGATAGCAGTTTATAAAATCTTGAATAGTTTGAAGAAGGTGAATAAGTTCACTGTTTCTTACAAGACAATTCCTAAGGGTCACCCAATCAATCATGAATTTTAAAACACTCAGTGGAAATACTTTATCACTTAATACATAAATTATGGAACTTAGTGTCATACAATGTTGTGGAGGTCAGTAGTGTAAATGGGCTCAGAAACAGATTAGACAAATTTATAGAGGAAATCTCCATTAAACTTCATCATCTGGATGCCTGCTCAAGAGGGCCTTAAGCCAGTGATAGTCATAAGAAAGGATAAACGAGGAGAAAGACAACCCTATGCTTCCCTTGTTCTTTTATAAGTTACTCAGCCTCCTCTTACAGACTACAGGCTGTCAGGAAATGAGCTGGACAGTCCAAGCTGCTGAGTAAGATTTGTTCATTTTGTTTAGAGTTCTCCTAATCAGTATACATACTCTTTTTTAAAGAGCAAAGTAAGTTGTACCTTGCAGCTCTCTTAGGCAAAGGCAAGTATTTAAGAACACTTGGCAAATAGAAGACAAATTTCTTCTTTTGTTTAGGCTATTAATGAGTTGAATGCTGAATCTCTGTACTATTTCCATCTTGGTTAAATAGATCAGACATTCTTACCTAATTTCCTAAGGCAATAAGTATAGGCAGTGCATTTAAGACGTAATTCATCTTCTCTATTGGTAGTGCTTTCAGCAAGATTATTTTCCTTAACTATAACTGTCCTCATTTCATTCAAAAGATTCATGACATTTAAAGCACATTTGGAAAAAAAAACAACAAGCCCAACCCTAAAAAACCATACTTTCTAGGAATTTTTTTTTTTTTTTTTGTGGAACGAGGGAAACGAGGGAGAAATCTGTCTTTAGCTTTCAGTTATTACTATACATGTTTTTTTCTGTTCAACTATTATGCCATCACAGATATCTAAATATATCTCCTTCAGTCTTAATCTCTTCCCATTAAGTTAAATGCAGTGTTGTCACAAAGCACTTTATAGAAGCTTTTGCCTCCTCTAAGCCTAATCAGATTCCCAATTTCCTCACCTGATTGAATCAAAACAGTCAATTCAAGCGGACAAAGACAAACAGTAACTTATATAATACTGTTTGTGCCCCACATGTAAAAGAAAAGCTGTTTGGTTGAGAATATTGGTGATAGAGAAATTTTGAGCTGAATCCTGCATTACAACCCCATGAGTACTTTGTCTACTTGTGGGCTCCCCAGTACAAGAGAAAGGGAGATATTGGAAAGAGTTCAGTGAAGGGCCCCAGTGAAGGGCCACAAAGGTGATGAAGGAACTGGAGCAGCTCTGCAATGAGGAAAGGCAAGAAAGATATGACTGTTCAGCCCATAGAAAAGAAGGCTTACAGGGGACCTGATTCTGAGAAAACTCCAGGGACAAACTCTCCAACAAAGTGTTCAAGTTGACAAGCAGGTATTCTTTATTGCTGTGCCAGGAGACACGGAGGATAGCTCCTCCTAACGTGTATCACTGTATTGCTACACAGGCCATCATTATATAGTCAGTGGGCATACATACATATTCATGAAGCTACGTACGAATTACATCATTTTCCAGAAAGTTACCCACATGCGTACAGAAATGTGGTGATGGTCTCTGAGGGTCTTTTACTTCTTTCAACAGTCTTCAGAACTTCTGGCAGCCTTTGAAGCACCAGCTTAATTAACATTACTGACATAGCAATCATCCTGTCCTTCTACGTATCAGTTAGTTCAACTGCGCCCATCCTGGACATTTGCTAGTTCCAGATAGATACTCCCCACTCACAGGTCCTGTTTTTCATACGCTTTTTGTACTAAGGTCATAAGGACCTAAAACTATGTCAGCTACAATGGTTTATCTTCATGCACCACCTCAGTTATTTTCCATTATAAAGCCATCAAAATTAATGTTACCTAGAAATAATTCTACTTATTTACAAAAGCTTATATTTCATTTTGTGCTTTATGCCTCCTTGTCTCAGACCTCATCAATGTCTACAAACACCTGAAGGGAGAGTGTAGAGGAGGTGGCCACAAATTCTTTTCAGTGGTGACAGACAGGACAAGACAGAATGGGCATGGACTGCACAAACAGAGGAGGCTCCATCTGAACATCAGCAAACACTTTTTCACTGTGAGGGTAGTCAAGCACTGTGTTCAGGCTGATAGTGGAGTCTCCTTCTTTGGAGATATCAGAAGTAATCTTTTAAGAGAGAGATATCACTTTTTCAGCATCCATGTTTTGCTGCTTCCCATGCATGAAAAGAAAGGATATTAAAATTATACCCGTTGCCCCCAAATACCCAGCATTGAAGTATTCCCTTAACTTCTGTATAAAGTGATGCAGACATCAGTAAAGGAAATGCAAAAAAAACCAAACGGAGCCCTTATTTCTACATTAAGACAAATACTTGGAACTTTTATTATATACTTGTTCTAAGAGCAATCCATGTAGTTACATGTTTTCTATTCATCCAGATCTCAACCTTTTCCTTTAACATACTGTTATGGTTTCTGTTCATAATTTTAGTTGATTATTACATAAATCTTGGTGAAATATTGCTGTTTACTTAAGCTGAAATATATCAGCTCATGTCAAATGTTTTTTTGATGGGACTTTCCTTATATCTGGTCTGTAACATGGTAAACCTGAGGTCAAATCCTTGCTGTGCTTAATTTTAAATCTTCCAGAATGAAAAACCTTGAAGCAGAAAGTTAATCCTGGACTTTTAGGTCAGCAGCCTAACCACAACATTATAAAGTGTGACAGGCATACAGTGTTCTATAGTTTCATTTTCATAAAGTAGCTCAGAAACTGTTTTTCAGCCCACTGAAGAATAAATCTCAACTGTGTGCTGACAAAAGTTGGGATTTTTGTCAGTCCACAAATGTCGGCTCATCTTCCAGTCAACTCCATTTTAATATCAAGAATTTAATTTTTAAACATTTATTTTTACAATACTTTTCAGGTGTCACTTACTGCTTAATCATTGAGTAAAAGAATGTTCTGTGATTTAAGCATGCAATTCGGGTTCAAATCCTGTGTCAACTTGCTGATTTTCACAAAACTTTCCCTTCTGCCTTGTCCAGGCCACATCATTGATCTCCGTGGGCCTCTGTTTTCCATCTGTAAAACAGAGTGTGAAGTTTTTTTCTGTCTTGACTTCCGTTGTGAAAGAGCACAGGAAATCACTCTTCCCCTTTACTCATGGCCTGTAAAGACTGGTTAGAGTGTTGTGTCCAGATTTAGTCAACTATACTTAAAGGAAACCTAGGTGAATTGGAAAATGTTTCATGGAAGTGGAAGGAATTATCAGAGATTCTGAAAAGATACTGTTTAAAAAGTGGAACAAGCTGCTGTTCTTTAACCTAAGGCGAAACAGGAAAGAGATTATTCTTCCTGCTTTATGGTGAACACGCTAAGAAATGATTTTAAATTTCAGAAAGATTTTAGTTGCATTTAAGGATTAGGTTAAGCGTTTGGTATTAAGGATGTAAGCATAGTGAAGGCCTGGGGAAATTCCTCAAAGGAGGCTGTAGAGCTCAGGTTTTTTAAATCTTGCTAGGTTAGCACCTGTTTGGAAATGTATTGTATGATTTGCCTCTCATAATCTTACTTCTACATGCCAGGTATACCAGAAAATGTTTTTTCATTACTAACTTTTACATACCAATACCATCCCTTAAACAGTAATGGTAGCTAAATATGACCGAAAATATCCATGAGAGCCCTGAAAAAGGGATGGCTAGCTTGTGAAGGGGAATCATGATGTTTTTAGTTGTCCTCAAGGTGTATGAAACCTAAGCTTAAACACTCAAGCAGACCAAATATTTGCAGTGTTTCTAAAACATGTGTGCCGAAGGGGAAATTACCTAATTTGGTTGTCTTACAGTTTTCTTTTACCTCATATGAAACTGGCAGGTGTTTCATATTTCATATTTCATCATTTCAAAATTCAGAGATTCTTAGCTAGTTTCCGCCACATCTTCCCCCAGCCAACTTTGGGCTGTACTCGCAGAAGGAAGACCAGGCCAGTAGGATGTGTGATTTTTTTGTAATGCAGACCAAACTTTGGGATCATTTAGATAACAAATTGTTCCTGTGCTCATTCATTATTCATGTATTGAAGAAGAAAAGGTCTCAGCCCTTCTTCCTGGCAAACTGGATATTAAAATTCAGCAACAACTCCTGGGCCTGACCCGAATGGTTCCCAGTACCTATATAAATGGTTAATGACTTATTCTATACTTGGCTAAAGCTTAAGTCTTTAATGTGCTATGAAGCACAACACCTATATCCAAGCTGGCACACGCTGGAATCCTGTAGCAAGGTTTTAATGTATAAACCTCATGTTCCATATACATAAACATATACATACACATATACATACATATATACATACATATATTTCTGGGGGCCTGTATACTTGCCAGCACAACAGCACTGTGTTTAGAATGGACTTTCCAAATAGTGCTGTGAGGATAGTGATATGCAGCCCCACAGTTCCATGGCCAGTGCTTTGTTCAGCATTGATTTTCGGGTAACTAGTTTGGACTTTAGGAAACACTTTCTGGGTGTGAATTTTGTTTCTGAGCAGCAACTTGCATAACAGTCTTTTTACTTCTTACTGTCTGCCTGCTGTTATGAATATCAGCATAACATAAAGATCAGCAGTTAATTGCTTGAGAGTAAGTAGGTAAAACAAACTCCTCATTAATTTGGTGTTATTTTTTAATAACATGGTCCTCTGTTAAAAATGCAACTGGATTCTCTGGGGATTTGAAATCCAGAGTAGCCTCTTCTACTAAGCAAATCTAAAATAGGTCACCTAAACCATAACAATTTTATAACAGTCATTAAATAGAATATTGCTATGTCCTAACAAGCATCAAGAAGGCTAAAGGCATGTATACCACTAAGCAGTGTCCTTGCTAGTTGTGAATCAGAAGATATTCCTGCAAGTGAAACTACCTGTGTCTTTCATTAAAAAAAAAAAAACTAAATAAAATCAATAGATGAACTTCAATTGGTATACCAAAGGGGTGATCTCCTCATCTGTGAGTATACCTCAGCTACTATTACAGAGCAGAGGACTCTGCTCTCCTTTCCTACACACTTCTCTTCCTGTAAGGCTTTCCCTACTGCACGCCAGAATCCTTTTGAACTCACTGAGTTCATCACAGATCATAGCTGAACTGTAAACTAGCCCATAGTGAATAACCCAGAATAGCTCCTCACCTGCAAATAATTACATTTAGCTGCATGAAACATGCAACAATTTTGCTATCAGCTGAATATGTTTCAGAAAGTAACAAAGAAGTAAAAACCTTTCGTGAAATGAAAGACTCTTTTCACAATGCCAGCAAAATGTGTTTTCAGATCTTTGTGGGCAGAGTTGCAAAAAAATCTGGCTTACTGATTTGAGTCTTCCTACAGAGGATATTTAATTTTGAAACAAAAGAATCAAATCTCCTCAGCTCATGCATTTTGTTGGCATAAGCTATTGAATATGTTTGTCCAAGAAAACTGTGTTATGTATATGTTGAACAGAGCAGGAAAAACTTAGGGGGAGGTTAGATAACACTTATGCCTGTTGTTAATGGAGATCAGTCTCCATTCAGTTTCTACACTCACAAAAATATTTCTTTTGAAATTATCTCAGCTAACTGTACTTCAGCTATTATGGAAAGAAAAAGCAATTCCCTTCTGTTTAAAACACAGAGAAATCACTTGAACTCTTAAGAGCACTCTGTATATTAAAAGCATTAAAAAGTTTAGGTAGACAAGTCATCCTTTAACATCTTTTCATGTTTCTTTACAAAGCAGTAACTAGTGGTGTTTTTTAAGGTTCGCTTAAAATTCTCTAAGAGAATAATTTGCATGCGAACGTGTAGCTATTAGTCATCTATCAACTTGAGCCTATACCATACTAAAATGTCTTCTGAAAGATGTTCAACATTGTTAACTGCTACTGAAAGCATCCTGACTATAGCTGAATTAGTGATTCATGAAAGGGAACACAGCACCTTTCTGGATGACTGGATCAGACAGTTAGTAGTGGAGGCAACTGTGTAATAATATTTGACTTTTAAAAAAGAGCCTAGAGGATATTTTGGTGTTTGCATATGAGCTATTCAGAATTAGAGATACAAACTGACAAAGTTTTTGGTTCTTGTTCAAATTTACAGGAACTTGGAACCTACAAACCCCATTTAAATATAAAACTTGCATAGTTTAAAGCTAGTGGAAATAAAATTTCCATATGTAATATTTCTCACATCAGCCCAGCAGATAGTATATCCATGCAAATGAATTAAATCATAAGAAAAAAAAAAAACAAACAACCACACTTGTGTATATAATCATAATAATAATATAATACTGAATAATTTTTACTAGCTCCAACAAACGCTGTTTCTGGTCTTCTAAACTTAATCATTTGGGGGCTGATAATATTCTGAATAGAATATTTCTATTTAGAGTGTTCCAAATAAGGCAGGAGTACTTTTTTCAGCTGAAAGTTATCCATTTCCAAGAAGCAGCTCCATTACCCAACTGCTTATGATTATGTATGGCTTCAGGGACAAACTAAGAAAATTTAACACTAGTATGCAGGAGTATGAATATAATTACCAAGATTCTGATAGCATTATATGTTACCAGTGTCACATCAGCAGAATTTGGCCAAGAACTTTAAAGAAAAATATGCAATGAGTTGAAGATGAAAAATCTACTTTAAAAAATTATAAAAGATGCAGTATCAAGCCTAGTATGATCTTAACAAGTCTTTAGTGAAGACCTTTAAAACCAGACCTACATCTAAAAATACTGGAAGTGACAGTTACAGTTAGTTAATTTGTCCTTCAGGCATAAAATTCTGAATTAAGTGCAAAGACAGCAGAGTGGAGAACAGAAGAAATAAGAGAAAACAATTACAGAGTGACAGATAATTTGTAGTCAAGGATCACAAAACAACCATTGGAAGATTAACTTGTTAAGAACAAGGTATCACACAAAACATAAAAATGAACAATATATGACATGATTTGTACACAATCTAGTCCATGTTCCTAGTGAATTATACATGAAACATATGCTACAAAACATTTTATATCTTTCAATAAGATATTATCGTATCAAAAGTAATAGATAAAAATAGCTGCTAAGAAAAATAAAGACATTTTTGACAACAGAGGGAGCAATAAATGCATTTAGAAAAAGGTTCAGTTTTCTTTCAGGTTTTAGGGACCACTGATGGAATGCAGCAGAGAAGCAAGAGAAGTTTATTTCAGATGGCAGTGACTGCAAAGAAGCCTGTCAGCCCACCTTGTTATACTTCAAGTGGAAACAGACAGGAGATGGAGTATAGAATCCAAGAAGGGAGTTGAAAAAATATTAGGAGATATACAGTCTGGATAGTGTGGATCAACTCTGTGAAGGTTTTAAGTTCTGGGAAAGAAAATTTATGCTCCATCTCGATGTGAGCTGTTGGCCCTATGAACAGGTCTCTTAAATTGATGAGGAGGTTTCAGCCAAACATAATAGACTGGACAAAATATATCTTTCAAAGTTAATACTGGGAGATAAGACAGGGAGGGTGGGCCAACAAAGAAGGAAGGATGGCACAACGGCTGACTTACTAAATTGTCAAGCATTAAGTCTGATAACAATACTGAATGTCCATGCATTTCGTTGCTGTTATACGTACTGCTGATTGTGGTTTATGAGAATTTGTTTGTATCCTGTTCTGAACACAGAAAGGGTTTATTTTCTTGGCTTGGATAGATTGTGCAGCTTAGGGAGAAGGGAATGTACAGCCAATTAGATCTATGGCTAACAAGAAAGACATGTAAAACTGAACTTGTTTTGCTGTACATTTTAACACAACATGATTAAATTCAATGGCTTTACAAAGTTATATATCTTGGTGAAGATTATCAGGATACTCTTTTGGGGGGGGGGGGGGGGGGGGGAACAAACCCAAACCAAACAAACATTAAACCATACCAAACCAAACCAAACAACCCTCCCCCCCCCCCCCCAAAAAAAAAAAAAAGATCAAAATGAAACACCAAACCAGATTCATTTTACACAAACTGCTTCTTTTTCTGTACCTTAGAGCTTTTCTCAATGAATGGCAATACCACAGTATCACAGTATCACAGTATGCTAGAGATTGGAAGGGAAAGATCATCTAGTCCAATCCCCCTGCCGGAGCAGGAACACCTAGATAATGTTACACAGGAATGTGTCCAGGCGGGTTTTGAATGTCTCCAGGGAAGGAGACTCCACAACCTCCCTGGGCAGCCTGTTCCAGTGTTCCGTCACCCTCACTGAGAAGAAGTTTCTTCTCAAGTTTAAGTGGAACCTCTTGTGTTCCAGTTTGTACCCATTACCCCTTGTCCTATCATTGTTCGCCACTGAGTAGAGCCTGGCTCCATCCTCGTGACATTCCCCCTTTATATATTTATAGACACTAATAAAGTCACCACTCGGTCTCCTCTAAAATATAGAGACCCAGCTCCCCCAGTCTTTCCTCATAAGGGAGATGCTCCACTCCCTTAATCATCTTTGTTGCCCTGCACTGGGCTCTCTCCAGGTTTAATCCTACGGAGGCCTTAGTCATCCTAGCTGCCTTCCTACATCCTCTAGCAGCAGCCTTATATTCCTCCCAAGTGGCCATCCCCTCCTTCCATGACCTGTAAACTCTCCTCTTCCACTTGAGCATACCCAGCAGTTCCCTATTTAGCCACGCAGGTCTCATGGCTCTCTTCCTTGACTTCCTACGTGTCGGGATGCTCTGATCTTGAGCTCGGAAAAAGCAATCCTTGAATGCCAACCAACTATCTTGGGCCCCTTTACCTTCAAACAGCCTTGCCCATGGGGTTTCCCGTAGCAATTGCTTGAAAAGGCCAAAGTTTGCCCTGCTAAAGTCCAGGGTTGCAATTCTACTTGCTATTCTACTAGTCCTACCACACAAGATCCTGAACTCCACCATCTTGTGGTTGCTGCAACCAAGGCAGCCCTCAACCCTTACTGCTTCGACCAGATCCTCCCTGTTAGTGAGGATGAGATCCAGCAGCGCTCCTCTCCTGGTTGGCTCATCCACCATTTGCAGGAGGAAGTTATCATCCATATGAAGTATGACAGAAAACCAATAAAACCTGAATGTGACTTGCTTTGAAATCTACTAGAATGATAGCAAATCATAAAATAAGTTCCAGCAAGTCACAGTTCCTTTTAAAAGCCATTGATGATTCAATAAGAGAGCCATATGGCTCTTCTCTTGTTGATCTAAACTCAGCTACAGGCTTCTTGAAGAATATTTGTGAAGAGAACTTATCATGCTTAGATGTCACACAACTAATTCATCCTTCCTCCCCCAATCTGTTTAAAAAGACAGATGGCAATATGTTGGATTGTCATAAAAAACGTGGACTACAGTTTAACAACCATATCTAGACATTTGCTTGGAAACTTGACTGTTCCAGAGCTACTCGTTCAGGTTCCCTACAGCATCACACAGCACTCCTTTTTTTCTGTCAATGTCCTAGTGGCAGCTATCAAACACGGAATTCTAAATACGTTAAAAAGAAAAATCACCCTGACATCTAAGCAAATGATATCCTGGAAAAGATACAAAAAGCCTAGCATCCGGAGTTCTTAACTAGGGGGGAAAAAACTAAAAAAGAGAAACCAAAAAAAAAAAAAAAGGAAAAAATTAAAAAAATCATGAGCTTGAATCAAGAGACTTAAAGTGCTATTTTGAGTTTCCCATTTACTTTTCTGGAGTGCTTAGATCACCACTAATTTAATAGGTTCCAAACCTAGGAATTTAAGAGCTGATTTCAGCTTATAACTTCTTTATATCTGTGTAGTACAAATACAAGAGCCAAAACAATTCCTAAATCAAGGCAGTTTTAAATGAGAAACATTCTTCTGCACATTGACGTTTCTGAAAATGAAAATAACTGGCTTGACTGTAGATTCTAACATCTCCCTATATATAATGTGGAACCCAGGAGAAAAATAGCGATTGACTATTTCTGTCTTCATGAACAGTCAATTTCAGATGGAATTAACTTCCATGCATGTCACCCCACTCAAGGTATTTTATTTATTTATTCTCTTAAGCAGCACAGGAAAAAAAATGAAGTAGGCACTGAAGGAATGTAAAAGGAATGGAATGGTAGGAGAGAAAAGGCACTAAGTAAGCATATATGAATTTCTGCCTCTCTGCAGAACTTACCTTGTGACCATATGTAAATTCCTGATGATGAAATGAACTGCAGAAAATCTACTAATATAACACTTCTGTCCTACCACGGCCCTTAAAATTATTTGTCACAAATGAAAATATAATTTCATTTATCCAGATTTGAGAATGTAACCAATCTGCAGAACCAGAAGGCTTGTAATCTGCATTCTACCATGCACGTTACAATAAATAATTAAATTAACCAAATGAGTTCTGTACTTCATTAGTTAAATACACTGCGGTTTTGTCCATTTGACCTTTCACAATAAAAGTTCTCAGTGAAAGCACTTGGGTTTCCACATTTTGTACAACATCGCACATAGTATCAATGCTTCACCAAATATATTATGGTATAACTCACTGTGTTAGCAACTGTGCATTGTACAAAAGAGAGAAAGTGGTGATGTATAAACAGCATTAGAAGTTAAAAGTTTGAAAAACATACCTTGGAACAATAGTGGAATACAAGTACTCTGGGGCCACTTTTGGTAAACATACAGGGTGTTGTAGGATGAACCAAACCTAGGGCTGTGGTGCCCCATGCTGATGTTCTCATGATGGATGCTAGCACTAGTGTATGTAAGGAATCAGCTCATGGTACATACATGCAGATATTGCCAGAATCATTGATGGCAGCAGGACTTTGCATAGTGCACAGCTCATTAAATCTCTTTATAGTTAAACACAAATGTGTGTTTAATTTCCCTCAAGGGGTACAATAAAAAATACTCCAACGCTGCATTTCATGGAGAAACTAATACTCGAATTTCAACAAAACCATTGTTGAAACTGCTGCTTTTCAAGCAAAATTCTTTACCTTCTGTCTTCCATGCAAGTTTTTATGACCCAGACAATGAAATCTGAGCCCAGAAAACGGGAGCAGTTATATTGTCAATGACCTCACTGCATTGTGTCTGTCTATTCTGTAAGTTCATTTTCACTGAAACCTATTATTTTAATCAGAAGTAGATCGGTGTGTATGCTTATTTAGCTTTAGCCCATCACTTCTACAGCTTTTTAAAGTTGTCCAGAACTGACCTCATACTCAATTTTCCTCCAGATTAAGTTGTGGTGTAGATAGGTCCTCTACGCTTTGTGATCTTCTTGTCTCTATTGTGAGATGGAAAGGAATTTTTAACATCTTCCTAGTATACATTACACTTTTATTCTTATAAAAGTTGCTACAGATCTATGACCAAAATATCCTTCTATTTGCATTTGAACAAGTTCCTTTTTGAGTAAGACCATGTACCTATTTCAGGATATGTGGTCTGGAACAATTTATTTATTGTCATTCATAATTAGTGCCATTTTTGTGTTTACCAGCCTGAGTTATCTCCATCACCTTTACTGTGGTTGTTTACAACTCCAAATCACATACAATTGGGCTTGCTTTAATCTTCAATTTCTTCAATCTTAGCTGTATGAAGCAGTTTGAAAAAAAAAAAAAGAAAGAAAAAAGCACAGGAAAATAAAAGTCTTGTGACAATAGACCACAAAACACTACTATGGCATTGTAGGAAGAGGGATTTTATTAAGTCTGTCTTACCTTCCCCTTTTGGCAGCCTCAAGCTTTGAAACTATTTTTCTTAATTAAAAATAAATAGAAGTGAAATTATACATTGAGGTTAAGTATGCTGTTATGAAGTTGACTTTTATAACGTTTCTTTAAACCTGACAAGTAAAAGTAGTACATCTTTTTAGAAATAAGTTTCTGAAAGTAACAACAGACAGAATCATGGAATCATAGAATAGTTAGGGTTAGGAAGGACCTTAAGATTATCTAGTTCCAACACCCCTGCCCCCTGTTACTAACAGTTACCTGTTCTGGTTGAGTCAAATACTGAATGACGAGACATGTACAAGCCAGTAAACATATACAATATGCGAAATCATTTGTCCAGCATACTTAACAATGGTAAGTTTTCAGAAACAAAAATTATCAGAAACTGGAACAAATGCCTTCTGATAAAAAACTGAAGGAATTGGGGTTGTTGAGTCTGGAAGAGGAAAGCTGATTGTTCTCAATGTGTGATAGATTTAAAACAAACAAAGCAGATTTAAACTAGGAGGAAAATACAGGTACAATACCAAAAAGATCTTCCTAACTGTAGTAGAGATCTAGAGTAAGCAGCCTAAAATCATGTGTATCAGTACCACATATAATGCTCTTGAACTGTATATATGTAAGTGATATCCCTTTAAAATGCTTTTTCTTGTACACTGATAGGTCTCTATTGACTGATATACATAATCTTTGCAAAATATGCAGGAATTTTTATGCTTGACTTATGGTTTTGTATGTCTTTAAAATGTGTATATCTAGATTGTTTCTAATATTTAAAACAGACTCTTCTACTAAGATTTGATTTATTTTCAGACCTTTAGTTATTCTTTCAATGTAGATAAGCTAAAATTTGAAAGAGATTAACTTGCACAAAATAAGTAAGTTATATAGAAAGTGGGTTTTATTTTTCTTATTTTCATTCATTATTCACTTGATTCTGGCCTGCAATGTATGAACTTACTACAATTAAAGGGTCCATAAATTATCATTACAAGCCAATTACAGTTCATTTTTTCATGCCTGTAAATCATCATCATTCGTGCAAATAGATTATATGCCATATGAATGAGAATAATTCCACTGTTATTAAATTCAGAATCAAAATGTGATAACTAAAATTAAAGGTAAGAAGTATGCCAATAAGTTGTAGTAATCAGGTTGCTGATAAAAACAAAACCATTGGTTTCAATAATGAATAAATACAATTATTATTACTGTACCTTGTAATAAAAAACTTATCCATGGTTCTCTACATTCTGCCTCTTACTGAGACAAAGCAGACTTTGTAAACTGGAAGCATACTGAAGTGGTACTAAGTATTTGGGAACCATTTGCATGTGGTTCTATAATCCATTGAATTTCTGAAGTCTTTTCACTGGCTTCACTAGACGTGGGACAAGACCCTTACGTGTCCATGATTGCTTCTGAAGTTCATTCAGCAACTGAACTAAGCAGTGAGTTACACATGGAGTAAGAGTTTTCTTCTCACACAACTCAATCTGTCCTTGAAAGCCACTCCTACTGTTTTTGGAACAAAGTCACTGTTACTTGGGAAATGAAAAATCATATGTAACTGATCCTGTGCCTGATGCTGGTATGCTTTACTTTCTTTGACCACCACACTGCTATTATATTTTGAAAGAACAGCCAGAGAATATTAATTTTTAAATGGTTAATTAAATAAAAAAAATGTTGGGTTTTTGTTTGGTTGGTTGTTTTTTTTCCTTAGGTATATCAAAAACAGTTTCTGCTGGCAAATGGCACTTTTAGCAATAAGAAAAAAAACCCAAACCTTGAAATTACCAGAATTATTCTCCCATTTAAAAAAAAAAAGTCAATGAGTGCCGTACTTTCATTGTTTCTCTGTGGGTTAATGGATTCTTTGTATTACAAGCTAGCAAAAAAAAATCATGACTTGGAAGGTATTTTTATTTAGAATTAAATCTGAAAATACAATATGGGATACAGAATTGTCATTTAAAAGCAAGTGGCATTATTCAGGAATTTTTGTGAGAAAAAAACTAAATAGAAGTTCAGTATTTTTTGAGTTTTTTACAAAAATCTCTCCAAATCTCTAGAAATGAAAGCTTAACACCAAAGTCTGTTTCCTATTGCTGAATTTCTTCTCATCCTGCTTTATAACATTACCATATGTGTAAAGGTGGAAGAAATGGGTTTTTGACTTACTAGGTGCTTACAAACAGTTGGCTGGTGGTATTGGAAAAGCTCAGAAAAAATTGATTCTCTTAGTTCTCCAGGATGCTTTTGTGACACTATAAAATCACGGAATTCAAAGAAAGACATTTTTTGTAGCCCTGAGGTAGTATCACTTAAAAAATATAGATTTGAGTACAGATGTGTACACTCAGCTTTCCCAGGGTCAAGATGACAGATATCTCATGGACTTTTCTTCCTGATAGAAGGAATCTGAAGCTTTGATCAAACATCTAGAAAATTTATTATATTATTAGGGCTCCCAGAAAAGATTTTTTTTTCAGCTATCTAAAAAACTAATTATGTTGGTGACAGAAGCTCAGAATGACAGAATGGTTGAGGCTGGAAGGGACAAATGGATGTCACTTGGTTCAAGCTCACTGCTCCAAATGGGCCATATAGAGGTGATTTCCCAGAACCATGTCCAGATGTTTTTTTAATATCTCCAAGGAGGAAGACTCCACCACCTCCTTGGGCAATTTGTGCTAGTGCTCAGCAACCCTCACTGTGAAAAAGTGTTTCCTGGTGTTCAGGAGGAACTTCCTGTGCTTCAATGTGTGCTCATTGCCTCTGATCCTGTCACTGGGCATCTATGAAAAGATCCTGCCTACATGCTCTTTGCACCTTCCTTGCAGGTATTTATATACATTGATAAGGTCACCCCAGTTCCAGCCCTTTCAGACTTTCCTCGTAGAGAAAGAAATATCCTGAAGAGATACTCCAGTCCCTTAACATTATCATGCTCTTTGTTGGACTCTCTAGTCCAACTCTCTCTCCATATCTGTCTTGCACTGGGGAGCTCAGAAATGGACCCTGTACTCCCAGTGTGACCTCACTGTGACTAGTCAGTGTGTATAGAGGGGATCTATTGACAGTACTCCTAATGGAGCCCTGGATACCATTGGCCTTCTTTTTCATGGTGGGATATGAACACCATACTAAAATCTAATGTCACATTTATTCATGTTAACTCCTCAGAATAACTGGAGTTACTAATCTAGTAGAGAAAATAACCACTATGTCATTTCTCTATTTTATAATACAGAATTATTTCCCAGACGTTTAATCTATTTTAATAACTAGTCTGTTTATTCTACCTTCCACCTCAAAGTACTAAGGTCAACGTGACCTTTTATTTTACACAGTGAAGAAAATAAATGCTCTGCTTATGTTGAATTTAGAATTTCTAACAAACACTCTTTCTCCTATATCTGAATTATCACTGCATTTACCTGCTTCTGAAGACACACTGAGGTGAAAATAAAATCTTTCACCAGGTCCATTAAAATCTTCAAGCAGTATAAGTTTATTTTAGCCACCTCTCCAAGGACCAACAAACATAGTGCTGAATCCAACATCAATATTTCAGAACAGAAGGAAAAAGAAGCAAATTTTAATGGTAAATAAAATAATAATTGATTTTTTTAAATATAAAAACTACTGGTTATTAAGAGGTAATTAGTGTCCAAGTTTGCAAAAACCAGTTAGATGGGGTGAATGCTGACATTTGTTTTAGTCAGTTAATATCAAATTCTACAGAGGAAGTGGAAGCATTCTAAGTGTTTATGGAGATATATTGAGTTCAGTGTGAAGGTCTGACAAAATCTATGCCTTGAGAAGTCCTAATTTACCAAGTTCTCTTTAGATACATTACAGGAATAGACAAAATACCATAGGATGCTAAAAAGAGAGTGTATGTTAAGTTATATGTTACCCACTCTACTCATTGTGTTTTCCTTCATTAAGAAATAGTTCGCTGATAGAGCTCAGAAATATTACTGCAGGTTATTCATACACTTCTATTGTGTTTGTGGATGTTAGGCCATTATAATAAGAGACTTCAAATTTAACATACTTCAGTCCATGACTGTTGGCAGAGTGGAGATGTCTTTGGACATAGAGGCAGACAGAAAAGGTCCAAGTATTCTGATGGTATTTGCATCCTATTTTGAAGTAGTTTGTACACCACAGAGACAGACCAACTTACAGTTTATGCCACTTTATTCTAATGAATGAGATCTGTTCTTATGGCTAGCAATTATAAACATCTGCTGGGAGAAATGAATTAGACATCTTTGGCTACAGCATACCATCCTCAATGTAACATGCAAGTTAGTTTTCTAACTAGAAAGGAGGAAAAATGATTTGTCACTATTTGCTGACAAGCAAACAAGAAAAACATGAATTGTCAATGAATCAGGTTGGACACATTTCAAGCAAACCATTGAGAAAAGTCCTCAAGAATTGGACTAATGTCACTTAAATCTTTAGGAATAGCAAGAAAGTGCTTTTGAGTTTGCATTGGAGAAAATTTTATTTATAGCTGATACTGTTACACTGTTTATAGTTGGAAGAATTTTTTGAGGATTTTCTTTGTCACCTATATAACAACATGGCTTTAAATAGGGACAGATTTATTAAACTGTATTTTGAGTAATAAAAGAATCAAAGCAATGGCATAGGAGGAGTTTGAGTAATTAATAAAAAAAATTCTATCAGTGTTACCTACCAGAACACCTTTGAGTACCTCAAAGAAGCACATGCATGCCTCACCAGCTGAGACACTGATTGTTAGACTGGATAATGTCCTGTCATGTTGAACACAAAAACTATTCACTTAGACAGAAAAGAGATGGTCTAATGTTCCTTACTATCACTGTCCTGTGACATAAACACCCATATTTTTTCTTACATTAACAGTACATGTCTAATAGATCTGCATATATTACAATTTATCATTTTAATTTAATTTATCTAAATTAAAAAATTACAATTTTAAGTTACATTGTGAATTGGGATGTGAGTCAGAGTTCACTGAGGAACACAGAACCACCTACAGATTTTAGTAGATACAGTTGATATCTGTAGAGATAATGCAAGCAGGTGTTTCTGAGATTTACACTTATAAATGTGTTTTTCAGAGAAATCTATGTAGACTTCATGCAGGATGAAATTAAGGGAGGTACATAGCAGATGTTAAGGTAAAAAGGATCCGGAGTAAAATGGTTGAAAATACTTCAGCAGCATAGAGAAAACAACACACAGAATCATGTTAGGTTTTATTTCAAAGCATTGACAGGTTTAATTTTCCATTATATTTTTTAACACTTTCCTATCAGTTAATGGACAAATATCTAGGATATTTTTCTACTATGCCTTTCTTCAAATTCTAAATTATTTTAATGTAATTTTTAAAACTTTGGAAAATACAATTAGAACTAAAGATGTATTTATGTTAAAGATCATATTAAAATCAAATTTTACTCCACAGCAAATTCAAGCTATTTTATTACTTGCTCATACAAAAATGCAGCAGCTCAGATACAATTACTTTCCCTGAAGACTGAAGGCATACTAAAGGCAATAACACCAAAAATGAAAAAAAAAGCCTTACTCAGGAGTAGAATAATTCTATTTCTAAGCCATTTTTCATTTATTTAAACAAAATCCATTACATTGTTCTGCAGCCTTCACTGAACTAGCTGACTCAAATATACACACACATGTACATATTAAATATTAAATTCCCACTGTTTATTCCTTTTGCCCTAACAATTTGTCTCTTTTTGGGCTCTGAGCTCCACAAAGTCCAAATATACCCTTCACAACATCTTTCTTTCAAAGCTGGGACAGCGCTTAATATGCACCTGTCATCAACATACACAGTGGCAAACTGGGTATGTTGATGATAGGACAAGGGGTAATGGGTACAAACTGGAACACAAGAGGTTCCACTTAAACTTGAGAAGAAACTTCTTCTCAGTGAGGGTGACGGAACACTGGAACAGGCTGCCCAGGGAGGTTGTGGAGTCTCCTTCCCTGGAGACATTCAAAACCCGCCTGGACACATTCCTGTGTAACATTATCTAGGTGTTCCTGCTCCGGCAGGGGGATTGGACTAGATGATCTTTTGAGGTCCCTTCCAATCTCTAGCATACTGTGATACTGTGAAATAATAAAAATAGCAGGGAAGATTTTGGATGATAAATTTACTCTTTAGAGGTCATGTACAAGATCTGATTAAATATCTAGCAGATTCCATTTTAGAAACAGTGAATACAGCTTATTTTAGTTATTAGCTTTACACGAGTCATTAGTTATAATTTGGGATACCAATGTCATCTAGTCCTGAGTTTAAAAACTAATAATAGGGCAGACACTATACATCTTTGGATACCAATAATTTTAGACAATTCTCACACAATTTTCTCACATGTAACATAGTGTTCTAATCCATTTTATGCACTATGTTTGCCAAACCTAGCAATAAATGCAAAAAATTCTACAGATGCAGATGCTCTTAACAGCAGAGTGTTTGTACAGCCAAAGCATGCAAAGGTGTTTATAGCAGTTTTGTCTGCTGACGTATTGGCTGGGTCAAAGCAGGACAAAGTTTCTTCTAAATCTGAAATTGCTCAAAGAATACTCTTCCTGCCTCAGCCCTGTTGGAATAAAAGAAAGAAACTAAGTCTGAACCTTGGTATGGCCTGTGCTTTTTTCCCTAGATCTTGCCAAGGTTGTCAGTGCATGTAAAGGAAGTCACGCATTGAGAATGGAGTTCTGCACTAAAGGCTGGAGGTCACTGGGGCTTGGGATGATTTTAAATAGTTATTAAATCATACAGTAACTCAATGCCAAAGTAAAAACAAAGCATTACATTGCAGCGCATGTCACTCGTATGTGGCAAAAACAGAATACAACTATTGTTAAGGAGTAGAAAATGTGGTATAAGATGCTGAAGTGTTATATATATACACGGTCGGAGAAGGTTTGGGCACATCTTCATACAGGCAGCCAGGTATGGTCTGACTGTGAGACAGCTAGCTCTTAAGCCACTTGTGGCAAGAACTTCACAACAGAGAGCTATCTTCTCATCTTTCTGCTTGGATTCAAGATAGCATCATTTCATGCCACAAATCTCTTATCAATGGAGCACTAACACAGCTGACACAGGAGGACACACATGCCACACATGGATAGTGATGCGCAGTTTCATGACACCATCCTCCTTCGTGGTGTAGAGCTTTTTGAACCACTATTGACCCTTCTACACCCATAATGAGAAACTGAGTTGGACTCTGCCTCTGTTAGAAAAAAGCATGTCCCGTTTGTCTTTGTTTTCCTCTTCTGGCCTAGAAAATCCACTACCACTGAAAGCACAGATTTCATATTTGGCTTTGTTTCCATAAGAACAAAAATAGAAGAAGAATCTGGATTGGAGTTACAATATTTAAAGAGGGTCAAGGGAAAGAAAAAGAAAGAAGACAAGAATATCTTACAAAATTCTTGCCTCAGTCTAAGAAGATGCATCGTTTGGACAAAAATAAACAAAATGAAGGAAAATCAACTTTTGAGTGAGATTTCTTCTTTCCAGTGATGTGTATTGCTAAAGCTTTCACAGTTAAGTAAAAATGTTGGAAATCAACTTTCCTGGTTGCTGAGGTGCCTGAAATTACTTGTCAGTATCTTCTATTTTTTTTGTGAACAGCTCATCTTATAAAGGAATACATACATACTATTTGTTCTGCAGAGTTCTTTAATTGCTTTAAATATTTTTTTTCATACAATAACTCTGCTGAACAACACATATTTAAAGCTTGACATCATATGTTTAATGATCAAATTAACAGAAAGCATACAGGAAAACCATCCAATGAAAAATTAATTTTAATCATTCTAAATTAGGTTTTAGTTTAGTTCACAAGTACAGGATACTAAAAGAAAAAAATTAAAATTAAGCTTCATGAATTTCCCTGCAGAACAGTACATTTCATTACTGCTGTTTAAGTATTCAGAAAATAAAGGCAACTTAAAGGAACAAAGTTCCTATCGACAATAAATTTAATTTAATAAAACCAAACTGGGATAAGATTTGTATGTTTCAAGAAAAAAAAAAAGATAGCAACAATTTATTGATATATTGAAGGAATACAAAATACTTACATTTTATCTGCTTCTGTTACCATTATAAATCTTTTTAATAGGATACATAAGTGCGATTAGCATTTAAACACGAAACTTATTACAGTAAGAATTATGTCAAGCTGGTGGATGATCCTTAGTGGTTTGTGTGGTGGATTTCTTCCTTTTAGAGCAGAAGATGCTTCATGCAGTTTACAGAAGCTCAAACAATGAGGCTATGCCAAAGAAACTGCTCAGTCTCAGACACTTATCATTGAAAAAATGGTGAGATTTTTTCCTTTCTTTGGACTTTATATTTGAATTTGAATCACTGTTACTTTCAAAATGTGTACATTGTTTTGGTTTTCAACAAACTGTTGCAAATGAATGTGATGCCTTTCTCACAACATCTCAAAAAAGCTTACCCACTCTGTTTCTTCAGGATTGTTCTCTTCCTGCTTTGTCTAATAGGAAGTTTTACCTTCTTATGGACATGCTTTCATTATAGAGTATGTGCTCCAAGTCTACCCAGTATGGGCTCTTGCTTTACCCAGATATGAACTTTATGACAATAAAGTCTTAGAATTGGTGAAGAACAATTGCCAATTCTGAACTATTATGAGCAGCACACATTTGTTTCACACAATGGTGTGGTTTAAGCATCAGCAGTGTAGATTGGCCACCTGTCAAGATGACTTGAGCCTCAGGATCTAGATTCAGATCTCCAGCCTCATATCCCTGAGCTCATGCAGAGCTCTCCTTTATGGTAAACATGTACCTGTGAGATTGCATTTATGAGACTGTGGAATACAGCCCAAAGCACTTCTATTTACAGCTATGTAATTCAAGTGCCAGTATTATTATTTCTTTTGTCAGAATTTTTTTACCAGTTGTTTTCCAAAGGATCTGCAACAGCTCAAGAGAGGTGTGCTGACTTCACAGGGACTGCACTTAAGTGGACGAGAATAAATAAACTATATAAACAAGAGTCAAACTTAACCCATCAGTGCCTATATATCCAAATGCAAAGATCCAACCACCTTTGAAAGGGTTTAATTTTACCAGTGTGAGAAAAACTGCATATAAAATTAATTAAATGTATGTCTGTGGTTTTGTGTAACTACTTTCTCTGTAAGGTTATTGAAATCTGTTAGATGATCTCCAACACAGGGCTCAGAAAGTCCTGCTAGTCTTGCTTCTGACTACATTTATCATTCAGTCCTTGTGGTGTGCTGGAGCCCTTTGATGGCAGAGATGTGGAATTTTTCCAAAAGGTTTTGGTCTCATCCTTCTCCCCGAGACTTGAAAATTAGTGCTAGCCCTGAAACACGGGACTAAATATTCTACAGAAAAGTATCATCAATTATTACAACTTCAGAATGTTCAATTCCTTCTTACTGTGAAAATGGTTTTGAACTAAAATAGTTCAGAATGGCTATACATTTGCAGTAACTCTGCGTGGGCAAATAAAGCCAGTATTTCTAGGATCTTGCACATAAAGAGCTCCTATGATGCCAGATGAGTATGATCATAGGAAAAGCTGACCATCTGGAGCTTCCCACTCTAAGTAACTCTACAGCAGAGTTTAGGAGCACAAGGCTCATGCAAATGGCAAACAGTCCCATGCACTCTACTGCTCCTCACTTTGCAGGCATTTCAGTTCATGCAGCTGACAGGTTGTATTAAGTCTCCTGAGAGGCTGTATGCATGAATCAGAGACTCAGCAAATTCAGAGAACTGAATTTGGATTGAAATTGGTTTTTTAATTACCCAGGGCAATTCAACAGTCACTAATTCTTGCATGCCAAAAGATCCTGCTCTTCAATCTAGTAAACAATGAGGGATAATTTATTATGCACCATGCTTCTAAATTTTATAAAATTTAAGCTTCATTAAATTACTTACCTCTATGATATGCTTTGTCTGTCCTGAACTTGTCTAGTTTTCTAAATTCTACTCTGCTTTGTTACTTTTACTTAGGCATTCATAGCTATGACAAAGAACAGTAGACTCTGATATAAGGAAAACAAAACTAGGTACAGAAGCTGCTGCAATCTGCTGTTGAAAAGTGTAGGCATGTATTGTGTATAATTTATTAGCAGCAGAGTCTGCAGAACTTGTTGCATTTGAATACCTCAGACATACCTGGATTTCAGAGAAGATTCCTTCAAGTTCTAGTTACTGATGTTATTTTATTTTTTAAAATGGTTACATATCTTAATATAGGCTGGTAATAGACTACCACTACAGTGTGCTAGACATTCCCCACACTTCCGGTGACTGAAGGGATTTTACAAGATGTCAGGATGGTACTAGTTTCTCCCTTTATTTCTTTCTCTAATGACCCATGTATTCAAGACATTCTTATTAATGAACAGAAGTCACTATTATGAGAGCATTTGCTGTTCTTTGTCTCCATATTCCCTAAGGAAAATTATTCAGAATTAGCCTAATTAGGCATGATTTTATCATTTTGCTTGCAACCTTTTCATATGTTGGAATTGGTCACAAAGGAGGTGAAGGGTGTTTGCTTTCAAGGCTGTTATTTATGCGGCACACATGCCATAAAGTCCTTGGGTGTCTGCTGTGTGAGTCCTCACAGGATGCCCCACACCACAGAGTGGTCACTGCTAGACCAACCCCACACAGTACTGCTGGCTCAGAGTGACTTATCACCCATAGGTCACACTGCTTCTGGTTTGCTTTAGTCCATGAAGCAATATAGCACTTTACTCCCATCTGTTCTGGACCCACAGACTTTATTTCTCACATTTCCCATGCAAAAAGTGTGCAAATTTGTTTATGCTGTACCTCTCTTCCTAATGCCTTCCTAAAATACTTCACACAGCTTCTTATCCACTCACCTCAGTTATTCCCATGAAGGTATCCTCATTATTTAATAACTATTTAAAACAAAGCACAGCATTTGTCTGACAGTTTAAGTAATAGTGATAATGCTATAGATGCCCTTTCCTCATTGCATTGAAGATAAGTGGGGATTAAGTTTAAATCGTTCTGTTTGGTCTTGCAAGCTCTCTGTAATGAGGAACGTTTACAATCTCCATCTCTAGCCTTGCCCCGACATAAGGCTTGTAGGATGTGCCACATTCTCCCTCTTCCCATCTGTTTCAACCCCTTGATTTTCTCTAAAAAAAACAATCCTCCTCCTCAAGAATTAAATTTTCTCTCTCTCTTTTTTTTTAAAAAAAAAAAAAACATTTTGGAATAAATTGGTTTTAGACAGGAATCTTAATTAGACAGGAATCACTGCAGCTGTTATCTACCAATTATCCTCCTTTCCCCAATGACCGTAGGAGCATTACATGTCTTTTTGAGAAAAATTCAAGGACTGTGCAAAGGTATTGTGTAAAGGTATAAAACAGCTTGTTCAAGGTCACAAAGGGAGTTCATCCAACCAAATTAAGGTTTCCTGAATATCAGGTACTTACAGAAAAGATCATCCTTCTGCTGTAAGAAATAAATGCCCAAGAGTCTGCAGTCCCTAGAAGGTACTTTAGAAAATGAAACAGGAAAACGTATTAAATTACTGTCCCTCTCTTATGCTCATTTGAAGAGTAAAATAGATCAATGTGTGTAACTTTCCTGCCCGGTGTTATTCCTTATCTTTAATTATAGAATCATAGAATAGTTAGGGTTGGAAAGGACCTTAAGATCATCTAGTTCCAACCCTCCTGCCATGGGCAGGGACACCTCACATTAAACCATGTCACCCAAGGCCTCGTCCAACCTGGTCTTGAACACTGCCAGGGATGGAGCATTCACAACCTCCCTGGGCAGCCCATTCCAGTGCCTCACCACCCTTACAGTAAAGAATTTCTTTCTTATATCCAATCTAAACTTCCCCTGTTTAAGTTTGAACCTGTTACCCCTTGTCCTGTCACTACAGTCCCTAATGAAGAGTCCCTCCCTAGCATCTCTATAGGCCCCCTTCAGATACTGGAAGGCTGCTATGAGTTCTCCACGCAGCCTTCTCCAGGCTGAATAGCCCCAACTTTCTCAGCCTATCTTCATACTGGAGGTGAATGAATGAATGAATGAATACCTGAGTGAATGAGGACTTGTTTAACCAAGGGACACTATTTAAGTTATAATAGCCTGTAAGCTAGGTACACAACTAAGCAGTTTTTAATTCTGTAAATGATAGGCTATTGTGCGTCAATAATTATGGTCTTATCATTCCCTTATTACAGACAAAGTTTGTAAAGCAGAAATATTACTCAGAAATAACCTTCACATGATGTGATAGATCCAGAAAAAAGTGTTAGCAACTGAGAAGTTGTTAGAAGCTGAGATACCTGGCATCAAGCAGTACGCTCACATCCCTGCCTGCGTAAGGTCATGCATACTTTAGGGCAGTCACTAAAGAATTAGCTCCTTTATACTTCCTCACAAAACTCCATTCTTCACAGATATTTACCATGGCAGCAAAGCTGTTCCAGGCCTGCCCTGCCATAGGGTGGCACTGCACTAAGCCCCCAGCTTTCTCTACCCTCCACATTTCTTCCATACTCTGTTTCACTAGCCTCTGCTTGCCTCAAATTTAGTGAGAGTAAACAGGAATCACAGAGGGATATTGCTGCCACACAAGATACCAGGAATTCCATCCTTGTGCCATGCTGAGACTTCTGTCAAAAATTCCTGGATGGTGTCTTTAGGAAGCGATCTTGTTTCACAAATTCAGGCTGCAGTCTCTACAAAATTAAAATCTCTTTTTGTGTCTAACATTTTGCTGAATGAGCAGTAATTTGTCCAGTTAAACTCAGCTTTAACGCTTTTCACTGAGCTGCCAAGCATGCTTATTTGATCACCTAATCGCATCCGATGCATCGTGCATCATTTGATTATGTTATCTACCACGCCAAGAAAAGTCTGATCTTATCCTTCTTCCAAGGTTGCATCATGTACTGATAATGATATAGAAGGTACCACAGCACAGCATATGGCTTTCCCTGCCTTCAGCATGAAATGTACATCTGAAGGGATATATGAATACGTCTCATAGTAGAAAGTGCTTTAACATGGAAAAAAAAAAAAAAAAAAAACCCAAAACTTACCTTGTTGTTTTTTTACAATTTGTTCTGTTTGCCTTTTACTTTACTGGTTTCAGATAAAACCATTATCAATTTTTTCATTGCATAGATTTGTAAATATTGTGCGACCTCTTGTGTTGTAATAAGATATTGCACACATGATCCATGGATAGCGCAGTTCACGCAACCCAGGATCTGCATACAGCCATCTGCCTTGACAACTAGATTTCTATGAACCAAATACTAACTGTTGCCTATGAAAGTCTCAATTAGCAACGAATCACCATGTAAAAGTCTCCCTTCACAGCAGGCAATTAAAGAGTGCATGTATTTTGGCTAAATCTTGATTGCTAGCCAATTCAATTTTCATAACGTAAAGTTATTCTTTATTAATTTCTGATATGACTTTAAAATTCCACATTCAGCATTAATATAGAGATGCTGTTACTGAAACGTCTTCATTCCTGTCATTAATGATGTACTCTGCCCTGAAAAAGCAGAGTAATTAACAAGTCTTGAACTTAGCACGCTTGCATGCATAGGAGGTATTTGAGAGTCTAATACATGCATGCCAATAGAAAATGGATAAAAGAAATTGAACTATTTGCAAGATTAGCCACTGAATGTTATATATATATAGATGTAAGTATTGGCATTCCTTATGCAGCACAGGAAGTTGGGAGGTATTGTTGTTGTGTGTAGGTGCTTTCTATAATCATGTATTGTTTAAAAAAAAACAAACTAGGAAAAAAGTGGTATCATTTTTAAAAACTGTCTAAATCTTTGTATCTCATATTTTGTATTACTTGTGGCCATGGCAACAAATGATAGTAGCGAGACTGCAATGACTCTGCAGTCTTACCACAGCAGCAGCCTACTGATGCACTGCATACAGTGTGCACACACGTGCTACAAAATATCATGCAAACCCCTACCATTACATGTCTGTATCAGAAATACTAGCTTAATAAATACATTGGAGCTGAAACAAGAAATAAATTCATTTCTGCTTCTAATGTAGGTCCAAGTTATTCAGTCCCCTGAATGAGGTATCTAACACCTTGGAGGATTAATCTATATGCCATTTTAAAGTTAGAAGAAGCTTAAGGATACTTCAATGTCACTTTTTTCTCCCCTTTTTCCAACAGTGTCTTCTCATTACCTGAAATAAATGGTAATGTGTAAGAACGCTTTCAGAAATGGCTTAACAAGTAATTAACAATAACCATATTTCAAGCAGAATCTAAATTTAACATTTTTAAAATATTTGCCTTCCTATTTACATTTCGACACCTCTCAAAATAATAATTTAGAGATGTAAAGCAGCTTTGGGTCTCTCCCCTTTTCATGTACATTTTTGTTTTTTTCCTTTCTATTGCATTTATCTTAATTTGTGCTGTTGACTGCTTTCCTATGTTAGTTGTGGTTCCTTATTTAATTAACATCTCCTTGTCAGTGCCAGAAACTCTCACAAGCTCCAGTATGATGAGGACTGGGCTCTCCTCTCCCTTTTCTTGCTGTTCATCTGACACAAAAGTTCAGAAAATAAATTGATTTCCTGCTTTCATATTTGGTGGGAGACCACTCTACTCCCACCACTCATCATGGTGGGAGACCATTCTACTTCAAGGTGGCTACTCATGTATGATAGCAAAAGCAAGGAAAACCCTGAGGAGCTCCAAACTGGTTTGGCCTGAAGAATTATTCATACTAAAAAGAAAAACTTAAAAAAAAAATTAAAATCTTCTTGCAGAATCCCTGGTAGATGCTTTTTACTGTAAATATAATTTTCATAGGAGGAAAAAAAAAAAGAAATAACCAGCTGTGGGGCCTGATGGGCCCCCCTAACAGAATTTTTAAGAGCTAGGGAAGTGGGAAAATGTACTGAGATATGTGTTGATCTTGCAAGCCTGAATTCTGAATTCTGTAGGGAAGAAACTTCAGACCTCACAAAATGAGGATAAACTATATATGACAAAAACCTCTAAACACTAAGCAATTTTACACTGTTCCTGGAAATGATCTGTGTTTCCATAGTGTTTACTAGCCTTATGATCCATTGGAACTTTCACGTGTTTTTCTTTAAGTTTTCCATTGAATTCAGCATCAATGTGTTCTGTAAATTTCAAAGTATCTTCCCATTAATTTAAATCCAGCTGACATAAACATTTTGACTGCAGAACAGTTCATCTGCAAGCTATTTTTCATGTAAAACCTTCTTAAAATTAAATATTCCATGCAGAAACAATGCTGATAGGTGAACATCCTTTTAAAAGGCTTGAGAGAATTTAATTCAGCCTGCATGACACAAATACTTCTTTCTGTATCTATAGGTATACAGAGAGATCTACTTTATTCTCCATATTGTACTACTCAAAATAGATTACTTAGAATTGTCTGAACTTCAAATTTGAGAGGTCTGAAAATTGTTCTTCCAGAGGTGAGCATGGACAGTATATCTTTTTATGCCCCAGGACAAACAGGAAATAGCAGAACTTCTCATGCTTAAATGTCCCAGAATATCTCATAACGTAATTTAATTTTAATTATAAGCAATCTTAAAATTTAACAGGGAACAGTCCCATGATTCTGGGACTCATGAGAAGATAGAGATAAGCATAAAGGAATCCTAAAATTAAGTTGGAATGTTTACTTACCAGTTTAGATAAGGAGGATCTAATTTGGTATAATCTCATGTATGTTTGGATGCGCAAGTATCCACAGAATCATTCGTTCTTCTGAATGCATAGTTTTCCTGCTGATTAATTTTTTAAAAGTATCTTGACACTCTATATCTTGGTTATGGTTAGTGCAGGTGAGAGAATAAAGAGTTCAAATACTTTATCAAAAAAATCATTATTAAAGCCAAAATAAAATCCATATAAAGAGTAGCATGCATTTTATAATGCTGTGCCAAATACTCTGGCAGAGTAAATTTTTTTCAGTATTCATTTAGGATTCCAGGAATATGAGTATTTAGCACTACAGATAATAAACTCATAATGTGAGTGAATTGGAGCAAAAAAATGAAGTACTGAAATGGTACTACTTTAGCAAATTGACTGGATTCTACTCACTTTGTAAGGGTGTAAATGCAAAGTATCTACACAGATTTCATAAAATCATATATTTTTCAATACGGATGAGTATAACACATACTGGAAAAATCATGACAACTTTAAAAATTACATAACCTTGTTAACTTGAGTGTTCTTGAATATAAGTGCAATTTCTGTGCTACAATACAACAGCTTTGAAACAAAAAAAAAGTTGTTACAGAGTTTTATGAAAATTGTCTGAATTAACATTAAAGAGCTTATTGTGAATATACAACAAAACCTGTTTGGAAGATGATTTTATCTTTTAAAAGTTTGTGTGATACCAGTTTCTACTAGATGTACTGATTTTTCTACTAATTTTTTCTGTGAAAAAGTGATGGCTTCTCTCAGTTTTTGGCTAATGATTTGTGTGAATCTTCTGTTCATGAAAGTGACAGTTTTATAGATCTCACAGGCAAAATTTAGCCAGGCAGTTACTATGCAAATTTCTCCAAATTTGCCTGTCATTGTGCTTTAATCTTTGCTTTTTCTGCTTTATCTGCCAGCTTCTGTGTAGGAAAAGAAATCTCAAAAATACTGCACTGAAAAATGGATCCACAGCCTCACACAAATCTTCCAAGTTCAGCATGAACTCTCCCCCATCTTGATAATCCATATGCTACAGATGAGAGAATCAGTCTTTCTCCCAGTCAGTTTCTCAACCTCCTTCACTTATCAGAAGAAGTGCTATAATTATTTATAGTACAGTAACACCTAGAGATCTCAAGTGAGATGGGAAGTCAGGGTGCAATTTATCTCTCTAAAAGCAGATTACTAGCACTGATTCAAATGTTTTGCTGTTTGGAAGCTGCCCACCTGAACTGCCCTGTACCATCAACAAATATTTTTGCTGACTTTACTCATGCAGGCAACTGCATTCAGAAGTCCACATGAGGATACAGGTCTGGACAGCTTCCTTCACATAAATTCTCTGCTCATACCTATGTTATTCTAGGCATTTAAACCATGGCCAAAACTGGTCATGATTCAACTCTTGCTTACCGACAGCTGCAATAAGCTTTTTTCTTTTCACATAACCATTAACTTTTGTAATCCCAGGACACACCAGCTAGGCATCTCTCAACTAAGACACTTCTCAAGGTGATAGCAATCTGCAAATTATGCTTGTTCATACACCTGGCTTGGTGCCTGGATCAGAACAGTATAAGCAGCAACAATAAAGAGATAAAGCTATAGGACTTTCATGGAAAATCCAGATCATGTAAAATAGAAAGCAGCAGGAGTCAGTATTTGGGGAAAAGGGGAGTTTTCATTTAGCAGTGGACCCAGCTGGCCTAGAATGAGGCACATCAGGTTCCAGGGCAATTAGAGTAACCCAACAGCTAGTGAGCAGAAACTGACTAATACAGAGCTGTTAAAGAGAGATAGGGGGCAGCATCCCAAAGCATGTTTTCCAAGCTATTGCCACATACCACTCGCAAGAAGAGAAAGAGCACATGGACACACACTCCATGGCATCGTTTTTCCTGACCTCTAGGTGCCGCTGGCTATTTCTGCAGGCCAAAAGGCTGAGGAAAGGCAGACACCACGCAGAAGGATATGAGAAAACTGAATGAGGGATAGCCAGCTGAACAGCAACTGCCTTGGTGCTTGACAGAGATCCCGGAGTGGGGCAGATTAATCCATGGTTATACCAAGAGAATAAATTTCCAGCATCACTGGCAGCAAAGGCAGGACAGGAGCTATGGAAATAAAGGTACTGGTACACTGTGGTATTCACATAAGTCATGTAGCTACCTTTGATGACTCAGATGTTGAGAGCTGGAAAATTTCATGGCAGGTGTGAGAAGGCTTGTTCAAAACCAGTACATCTGCCTACACCACTGTAGGGAATATGCGAAAACAGTCCAATATTTTGAAGTGGATGAGGTGTTCATCAATTTCTTAACTGCCTTCACCTGGACTTATGGGAGGCTCATTTTCTTCCACAGGTCAAGTCAGTGGCAGCTGCTGTGAGCAGCGCAATGATGCCTGTGTCAAAACATCAGCTGGACTATGATCTGTGTCATCAGTTGGTCAAGGACCAATTCAGAGGCTGAGGAAGGACAGCCAGGAAAGAGAACTTGGGAATGCAGAGAAATGTTGGTATTTCCTAGTGTGAGACAAGATTTCACTGTCAGGTAAAAGAAAATTTCTGTATTAAAGTAGAAACATGTCAAGATTGGTACTGATCTTCCAGTAGACCACTTGAATGATACTGTACTTCTTCATAATATTGGAATGAGAGGGAAAGGCTCCTTCTACAATGAGGTATGAGACATTTTTCATATGCTTAGGCATGCTGGTGAGGGAGGCTTTGGCAGATTTGCTGACCCTTCATTTCCTGTCCTAGCCTTTCCCTTTAAACTTGGAATAGCAGAGACAATGTAAGTAGGTAGTTCTGCTTATTTCTCATGTAATACTAGCTACCACATTTAAATTCCTTTCTGTCCTATGCCCTACATGTGGCTATATCTGTACTAATTAAATGGATTTAGACCAGTAGGAATAGATCTGTAAAGAGGATTAGCTGCTGCTGAGTACTAGGTGTCCACTACATGTATTTCAAGTGGCTGGGAATGTGTACAGGTACCTTATACAGCACACGTGGATCACACAAGCACAGCTGTCCAGCTTTCCCCACTGCATAAACAGGAGAGATAACTGCAACTCTACAGAAGCACATTTTTAGGAGAGAGTTAGCTTAAATATGGATGTCTGCTCTTAGCCAGGTGAATTGTACCCTCAGGGTTAGAATCACAGTACAAACTTGCAGTACATTCTTTAGCATCAGTAGTTTATGTCTGTGAACAATTACATTACTTCTTTGGAGACTATATGTAAAATTCTTATGGTCCTTCCCTTTCCAAATTATCAATATGGGGAAAAAGAAATAATGATTGATTTTAAAATTATTATAAAGCTTTCCCTCTTTACAGCCAGTGAAAAGAATATTAATTTATTTTGTGCAAGAGAAAAGCATAGTCTTTCATCTCCAAATCATCATTCTCCGTTTCAGAGGATCTTGAGGAACAGGATATTTTACATTTCATGTTCCTTTTAGTCATTTTAATAATGATAGGACAAGGTCTAATGGGTTCAAACTTAAACAAGGAAAGTTTGGGTTAAATATAAGGAAGTAGTTCTTCACTGTGAGGATGGTGAGGCACTGGAACAGGTTGCCCAAAGCAGCTATGAATGCTCTATCCCTGGCAGTGTTCAAGACCAGATTGGATGACATGGTGACATGATTGATGTCTTGGGTGACATGGTTTAGTGTGTTGTGTCCCTGCCCGTGGCAGGGGGATTGGAACTTGATGATCTTAAGTCCTTTCCAACCCTAACTGTTCTGACTCTATGATTCTATGTGGCCTGAGACATTCATGCAGTTCCCACCCAATCAGTTAAGTGTCAAAATGAGGAACTGCTGGTCCAATGATACAATAGTGTATTACTGTTATTTTAAAACATATAATATATCCTGTTTATGTATAATCTTATATATACATATAATCTTATCATCTTATAAAATAACGCCCAGTAAGCAAATCATATGCTAGGCTGCATCCAAAGAAGCATGGCCTGCAGGTTGAGGCAGGTGATTCCGTGCTTCTACTCTGCTCTCATTAGACCCCACCTGCAGTACTGCATCCAGCTCTGGAGTCTACAGTATAGGAAGGACACGAACTGTTGGAGAGGGTCCAGAGAAGGGCCACAAAAATGATCAGAGGGATGGAGCACCTCTGCCTTGAGGAAAGATGGAGGGAGATTGGTTTGTTCAGACTGGAGAAGACTCCAGGGAGACCTTGTTGCAGCATTTCAGTACTTAAAAGGGGCCTATAAGAAGGATGGGGAAAGACTTCTCAGCAGGGACGGTTGCAACAGGATGAGGGAAAACAGTTTTAAACTAAAAAAGGTGAGATTCAGGCTGGATGTGAGGAAGAAATTCTTTGCAATGAGGGTGGTAAAACAGGTTGCCCAGAGAGATTGGGGATGGATGTGTCATCCCTGCAGACATTCAAGGCCTGGCTGGCTGTGGTTCTGGGCAACTTGAACTATTGGAAGACGTCTGTGCTCATTGCAGAGGGCTGGAACTAGATGACCTTTGAAGGTCCTTTCCAACCCAAACTATTCTAGAATTCTATGTATTACCAACATAAAGCTCCTTTCCTCCTCAACAGATTTAAAAAAGTAGACATATGAGACCTACAGAAATGTCTGTTTTCCGATACCATTAAAAGTCCGCAGGTTTCTATCAGTATTGAAGAAGAATGCAAAGTAAAAAGAAATTCTAAGATTCTTGTATTATTCCAAATCAACATATATTCTAACAATAATATGTTTTTTTTAAACTGGCAGCCCAGTTTTTGCATTTTCCTCATGGAAAGTTGTAGCTGTCAGCATCAGTAATTTTGAAGGAGGTACAATATGGCAGTCCACCATCCCAAGAGCAGACTTCTCTGAAGTTCTATTTCTATGGGAAATGACCTGCACCTGAGACAGAGCACTAATTCTCCTACGAAATAAAATACACTATACACTAGCTTTGTGGACTGTACATCATAGATATTGCTTCCATCATCCTGTTTCCTTTCTACAGCATTAAATCACACTTTTTTTAGTCTACATTTCAGCTGCCGCCCCAAAAAAATTATATATATGAAGCCCATTTTGAATTCCTTTAATTTAAATTAATAATTCCTTAATAAAGCTTTACTTACATGAACCTTATTCTACCCAAAGCTCTAAGTGTAAGTAAAGACAATTTAGTGTACAGGTAAGTGCATAGCTTTTCCTCTTGTCTGAATTTTACCACTCACGATTCAGTGTTGAGAGTACCTCTAACACAACACAGAAGGAAGCCTCTCTTTTTGTGGGTTTATATATGTACCTCCTAACCACTTCTATACTTTCAGTACACTCAGCATCTTCTTGTTGCCCTTGACATTTCTTCTTCCTCACAGCGTCTCCCTGTTTCTCCTCATGTCCCTACCTCTTTGACTGGTGATCAGCATGTACTGATTTGGAGCTTTGTAGGTTTGGAGCTGATTGTGTGCCAAGTGATTACGTAGTATGTACATCTTGACTGAGCATCTGATCCCTGCCTTTTGAAATTGATAGGGCTCTGAATTACAACTGTCTCTCTCAGTGCACCTGTTCTTCAGCCAGCTACTGAATTTCGCAAAACTTTAGTAGCTTCATGGTATGAAACATCAAGGTCATTGCAACTAGAAATTTTCTGAGAGGATACACATATATACATAATCCCTACAGAACTACTTATTGTTTGGAAAATTAAACCAAGTTTATTTTGAAAGTTCCATTAATATTCTGTGTGGTTTTTAATAAAACTAATTAAGGAAAAGTATAAATAAGAACTCATGTAAAGCTTTTCAGTTTGGGATCATTATATTTTGTTTTAATAATATTCGCTATTATTTCTGTGCAATTTAAAAAGAAACAATGAAGAAAGAAAAGTGTGAGATGAAAGTTGCTTACAATTTTACAAATTTATCTTTAAAAGAGGAGGTTCAAACAGAAAATGTAGCCACTTCATTGATAATGTCAGTATATTTTTCTAAAGTTTTGTTCTTCCAGTAGGAAATAGAAGTAATTTACATGTTGGCTCTATTCCAAATTTCATAGTTGAGAGCAATCAAGTTGGCTTTCACAGCTTAGATAGAAAGGCTCAGTGTAATTAACAGAAATATAATTTAAGAAAATTGTACCTTCTTGAGTATCACATTTGCACTGAGACAGCATAATTGCTTCATTTCAAGCTACTGGAGGATTCAATGTGTTCCCCAGAAATTAAAGTGCTAAGACATAATTTTCTGAGTTTGGAAGGAAAAGGGTAAAAGGCTAAAGAAAAGTTTAAAAAAAAATTTGGTTCATTCAGCTGATGGAACATATTTTATACATGTGAAAACCAGCCTTGTTTGAAAGAAAAGAGCATGTTTTAGAAACAATATTAAATAAGCTTGCTGATGCAAAACTGAAGAGTATGAGCTAATGAGGCATCAGTGTTAACCTCTGGATTTAAGTAAAAGTAGGCATTCATACCTATAATTATAGTCTTCTTATGCATTTTAAACACATACTAACAAAAAAACTCTTTACCACCTCTTTCAGCAAATCTGTGACTTCAGCCAAGGATACTACTATGACAACTGTGTAACAATAAAATGGCTGGGAAGTCTGAAAATGCATTACTTTGCTCTATGTGGGGGCTTTGTCATTTACATTTTTGCAGACTAAAATAATTATGTTTGGGTTTTTTTTAGACTTCTGCTTATGAATTTTTTTATAACCAGATGAAGTGTTTAATAGCCTGAATGCTACCACATTATGGTCATTAAATAAGGAAAATTCATAATAATTAGATCTGGTAACATTTTGCATACATTCAGCCATTTCTATGAAAAGCTTAAAAGCCAGAACCTTCTTTCCTTTCTGATATTACTACCATTCCAGAAATGACGCTGCGGGCTGACATCATCAGCTGCCTTCATGCACCAGGAATTTCACCATTAGGGACTTAAAATGAGCCTTTCTCAGCATTGGTGTAGTTAATGAGAAGGCAGCAGTTTGGAACACAGAAGATAGGATCAGCTATAGTCTCAGGAAAACTAGGCAGTTGTCTGCAGTGGCAGAATAACCTGAGTAAAATCACCCCAGAAGGGTCAGAAAAGGTCTTACAAACTGATTTGTCTGCAGGACTTCAGGAATCTTCTCTTGTGAGTGATCCTAAGAAAGAGATCTGACAGTGCAGGTTAGGGTGATTGTTGAAGAAGGACAGTTTCACACATGCACCAGATCTCATTTCCAAACCTCTCTGCATCAACAACAAGCAGATTTGTCTGGGACTTACTTTTTTTTTCCTCTAAAGTGTAAGGCAACAAAATCCAGTTTCATCTACACTGCTGAGAAGGAGTGAGCCACTTCTGACTGAAGATTGCAGTATTAACGTTGTCAGTAAATATACTAAGCTGAGGCTCTTGTTTTCATCTGTACATTTTGATTTGCTAAAGGGGGCTGTTTCTTTATTACTGAATGTGTTCTAAAGCATACTTCCGGTGCTAAAATGAATCCAGATTAAATTTGGACAAAAATTGATTGCTAAACTCAAGCCAAAAGCAGCCAAATCTCACTAAGATGCCAATTATAAGAGGTTTTTGAGCTCTTTTAGCCAATGCTCTTTCCCTGACAATTTTAAGAACCACAGCACAAAGGATAACTCTCAAAATCAAAGTCCATGATTGAAAATAGGACTTTCAGTGTGTTTTATAATTTCTACATTTTCCATTTGGAATGTAGGACAAATTACATTAACACCATAACCTTCTCTTTGGAACTTACAAAATGCCAAATATGTTATTGTCATAATATCTTTCTGATTTGATTCTTTGATTTCTTTCTGTTTCTACGCATTATCTATTTTTGGCTTAGGAAGCCCACAAGGAATCATTTTAGGTTGCAGAATATGGTGTTTATTGTTCTCCTCTTTCAAAATAGTTGCAAATATTTTAGTGAAGATAAAAAGTAAAACATAAAATTCATCAAAGCAGTATTACAGTTAAACTACTCCTCACTATATTGCTAAAAATCCTCTTGCAGAAATTTAGATTTACACAACTATTAGCTAGTTAAAATCTCTGTATTTTCCTGCTATGTTTTAAAGTGTTATTAAGAAGCATTAGGACTGGGAACTCAGACACAAGATCATCCTTTTGATTATATGTAAGCCATTTACTTATTTGACATCACATTACTATGCTGTATAAGGTAAATACTATTAAATTACACTTAACACTTTCCAGTGCTCCCTGTTGCTCTCCAAGATCTCTAGCAGCAAGATTGAAAAAAAAATCTGCCTTCAGGCAGTGGCTTCACAGCAGTTTAATCCAGTCACCTTGACATGGTATCATGCTCTTAAACAGCAGCATGGGCCAAGCCCCACCATAGCATGGAGCACAATGTGATTAGCTCATAAATCAGCTCAAAAAGCTTGTGTGTTTGGAAACTAACTTTACCGAAGCTGGGGGCGGGGGAAAGTGGTTATAGAGAGATCAGCTCTCTGAATGAGTTTAAGCCATGGCCCCAAAACTTCTGGTGGACAGTGGCAGAGGACATGGTGGGGCTGCCCAAACAGCCATTGAAGCTGATGTACAATTGCACCTTTAGAGCACCTGGGGAGAAACATGGCCTTCAGGACCTGGGCCAAACTCCTGGCCCTGCTGCCATCAGTCTTGCCTCCTCTCCATCCCCAAGTACTCTTTGGTGGTTGCAAGAAGTGTGCTGCCTCAATTGAACTTAGGGGGAGAAATGAGCATTACCTGGTACTTCAGCAACAAAGCAGTAGATTGTATTTTAAAACATCTTCTGTTTGTTACTGACAATATATTACTGCAGGTTACTGGGTAAATAATGTGGTAAGAAACACATAAATACTGAGACCTGATTATCAGAAACAATCTAAATTTGTGAGTCCAAGGCCAAACTGCACATGGCTTCATAATATAGTAGGGGTTTACCGTGCGTTGTATAGCTGCAGGGACAGAGCAAGCTGCCTCTGGAACTGAAGCCTGTTTGGGGCTTAGCCTGCTCTGTTACTACACTTCTTCCTAGTCCCTAGTTACTGCCTTTTTCATGGCTCTGCACAATGCAGCTCACTTAGTACCAAGTCAGGCATCACTTAATATTGTTGTGGTTTGCACAGTGGAGACATATCCCAGAAGCTTTTCCATTGATTTGACTGGGCTTTAGGTGATCCCTGTAAATACTAAGATATACTTCAAAAGCTGGCAATTCTAATTATGCTTGGTAGGAAGATTTTCTCTGATATCCAGGCAAGCCTCCCAGAATAAAAACTGTAATGTTTTTATTTTTAATGAACATTGTCAGTGTCTGACTACGTAAAAGTATGCAAGATCACAGCCTGATTTAACTTAGTTAAACATTTATGTTACTGCTTTCACTGTCTCAGTATTTTAATTATTAAAACTTTAAACTTTTGTTCCTACTTCTGTAGAAAGCATTGATGAATGTGAAAAGCCACAGGGGGAAATAAACAAATAATGTATATTCTTTATATATAACAGTATACAGCAGAGAAGTTGATTTCTTGTTTCAGTACATAATGTACATACGGCAAGAATTTCTCTAGCTAGTTCTTATTTCCTAGACTTTTTGACAGATCATACTTCTGAATTAATTTGCCTTTGATTTCCAAGTTACACCATGCAAAATATAGAAAACATAGAAAAGAGATGAAAACGAAATAGCAGCTTTGTTTTTCCTTTCTTATCAAATTGATTGCAGTGCTTTGCATTTATGATACAAAATGTATTATCATATTTTAAATAAGAATTTGAGATAAAACTCTCATAATGATATTGTACTAAATGATCTAAATCTTCACAAAATGTTTTGCTTGTAAACTGCTTCTTTTAATAACGAACTAACTTCTTGCTGAGTTCTTAGATGCATACTCATTTCTATCATATGTGAAATCCTGTTTCTCAGATTGGAATTTTTCCACCAAACCTGGATTTCACGCCTTTTTCTTCATATGGGGTCATATACAAACTCGTAAATTGTTTCTTCCCACTGTAAGATCTCCTTACAGTGGGGGTGTTCTTGTTGGGCAGTTCAAACTGCACCAACTGTTTAAATAATGCTGATAACATGGTTCAAAGCACTGACTTCTTGAGTCTGAAGCCAGTCAGAAACACCACTGCTGGTGTTCCTGCAAATATCTTTTTACTTTATGAGTGTGAAACTGGAACCTAACCACCTATCTACAGTGATAACACCTAATTTCACTTTACTGGGTGCCTGCCTGTCTGCAGACTTCAGAGCTCAGGGCCACCAGCAGCTCCCAGCATCTACTCTGCCCACTTCTCTCTTGCCTTACAAGTACCCAGGAGATGCATTCTCAGAACACTCTTCACTTTTCACAAGTGTTGCCTTCGCAAGGCGTGGCGACCTGGTTCAGGAACAGCACGGCGACCAACCCCAGGCCGCTCAGGCCATCAGCTCACAGACACCAGTGTGGTGGACGGCAAATGGCGTTTATTACTTCGCAACACAGCATTATATACTCTGGGTTTACAGTGTCACATCCGTCTGCTTACATCACAAGCTACATACTATTGGCTATTAAACAGGGGGGGCTCTACCTTTCCGTACAACGCGATATCTTCCGGCCGCCAGGCCCTAACTACCTACACACAAGAATTGTTATGTGCTTATGTGCTAAGATACATGGCTTATAGTTGTAAACTAAATGTGCTTATTTAGCTCTTCCTACTACAGGGCCCCCTGAAAGCTGCCACTGCAGCAGGGGAGGTGGCAGGTGGTGAGGATAGGAGCACAAGAACTCTTTGCAATATCAGCTAGTTCTTGGCCATATTGCAAAACATGCCCTCCTTTCCACTGGAAAGCACTGGGGCCTTTTCCAGGCTATTTCCTCTGCCTTGAAATGCTCAAAGTGGTTTAGGTGGCCTTTGCTAGGTTCCACATCTGTAGGATTTCTCCTTTGACATCAATGCAAAGTCAAGATGAGATACATCTGCATTGGGGCAATCTCAGGCACAGCTACAGGCTATGCAGAAAAAAGACCCAGAGCTGCCCTGCAGAGAAGGACTTTGGGGTGTTGGTTTATGACAAACTGAACATGAGCTGTCTTCAGTGCGCACTCACAGCCCAGAAAGCCAACTGTATCCTGGGCTGCACCAAAAGGAGCGTGACCAGCAGGTCAAAGGAGGTGATCCTGCCCCTCTACTCTGCTCTCATGAGACCTCACCTGGAGTATTGTGTACAGTTCTGGTGTCCTCAACATAAAAAGGACATGGAACTGTTGGAACAAGTCCAGAGGGGGGTAATGAGGGTGACCAGGGGACTGGAGCACCTCCCGTATGAAGACAGGCTGAGGAAGTTGGGGCTGTTCAGCCTGGAGAAGAGAGGGCTGCGTGGAGACCTCATAGCAGCCTTCCAGTATCTGAAGGGGGCCTATAGGGATGCCTGGGGAGGGACTCTTCATTAGGGACTGTAGTGACAGGACAAGGGGTAACAGATTCAAACTTAAACAGGGGAAGTTTAGATTGGATATAAGGAAGAAATTCTTTACTGTAAGGGTGGTGAGGCACTGGAATGGGCTGCCCAGGGAAGCTGTAAGTTCTCCATCCCTGGTGGTGTTCAAGGTCAGGTTGGACAGAGACTTGGGTGACATGGTTTCGTGTGAGGTGTCCCTGCCCATGGCAGTGGGGGTTGGAACTTGATGATCTTAAGGTCCTTTCCAACCCTAACTATTCTATGATTCCATGATTTTATGTCTCATCAAATATTACAATGTAAGTACACCGAAATTAATTGTAATTTCATCCCAGGTTTAAGAAAAAAAAAAAAAAAGGAGCACTTTACATCTTGTAGTGCTTAGCTTCATATTTAATTCAATGAAGGTGTACATTTTAAATGTAAATTGAATGACCAAATAATTTCTAGTCTGCTGAACCAATATCCCATGAAGTTTAGGCCCAGCTTGTACATAGGGCTTTGCTAATAACCAGTAGGTATATTCTGAAGCAGTGCACTGGAATCAGCAATTAAATAAAGTGGTGAATTAAAACTAACATCAATAAGTTAAGACAGGCAAGAAATAATCAGCAAGTGGCAGAAGGTGGGATACATAGAAGGCAAAACAGAAACTAAAAGCTGCTACAAAAGAGGCATGTAGTATGTAACTTGGGATACAGTGACTTGCACAGCAGCCTAGCTTAGTCCTTGGACATGCTCAGGGCTGGGGAAACACAAGATTGGCAGCAAGCTGACATATCTCCCCTGTGTCAATACGGCAGATTGAGAGCTGAGCAGCTGAGCAGACTTGGCTGCTCAGAGGAGACACCTCCGGGTCCTGGCAGTTTCTTACTATCAATGGCTCACCACAGTGTCAGAACCCATCTATGATCTGAGGCAGGTCTGCACTGAGGATGGGGAAATGGTTGATAATATGTACACCAAACCTAGCCTATAGCCCATGTGCCAGTGAGGAGTCAGCAACACAGGCTAGTCCTGGGAAATGAGATGTTTTGTTTTGCCCTGTGCTCAAGCCTGAGCCAATGTTGCTGCTGTTCATTTTGACTGCACAGATGGCAGCCTAGGCACGTTCTTCAAACAAGTCTATGGGTGTATCAATTCACCAGCAACAAGGATAATTTGGATAGATCCAAAGAGTCATTTTCCATGTTCCAGCTTTATTTAATGTCCTGTAATGGTTTCTGGGTGAGCAAAGTCTATAATGTGTTTTCCACCTCTGATTTTCAAGATTTAGTAATACATAATATATGTCAGAAATAGAAAATAGAATGATTAGATATGGCATTTCAGGTTTCCCCAGGCTATGTAATAATTAAATCAAAGTACACTGTTTTTTTTCCCACAACCAGAGGAAAGTCCCAAGGCAAAATCATCCTCTCTAATCTACTTTTCTATTTTTAGTGTGTATTTTACAAATAACTTTTGCCTTATCAATTATTTTACAGACACTAAAGGCAGCCTGTGATGCCTTATTGAAAAGAAAGACTGCTCATTTGTAGCCTTATGTGTAGAAAGTGAACAGCTTAATTGGATGCTTCTCACAGGCTGCCACAGCTCAATTTAACATATTTAATGACAATATAATGTAGATATTTTTAACCAATAGATGACTGTTGCAAAGCTTCACAAATGCAGGCATTGGAATTCAATACATTGTTCTGCAACCAAAAAAAAGTCACAAAACCGAAAACACAAGCAAGCATCTACAAAGCAAGAAAAGTCACCTAAAACTATTACTAAATACTTTTTTTTTCAATATAAGGACCAGCCATAAGAATATTAATGGCACCAAAAAATTCTGTAACTCAGATTTAGATTTATTAAGAATGACATCATGTTTATGACTCAAAGGTATGATGACTTAATGGTTTATCAGACATATTTCATGACAACAGTTTTTTAGCTAAATATTTCTTAGAAGAAAAGTGAGGTGGTTACCAATATTGGAGCAAACAGAGTCTTACATCTGTATTTGTTTTATTTTCTTCTCCCTGTCCTCCCATATTTCATCTTTCCAAATCACCCACTCCTTCTTTTCCTTTTCTCTCTGGCTTTGGTTACATTATCAGGTAGAAACTGCCATTCTTTTCAACCTAGGCCTATAAAGACACACCACTGAAAAGCTTCAGACTCTTTTCAGGGAAACATGTGACTTCACAAGTACAAATACCATTAGTAGCAGCTGGATAGATAGTCTGGAGCTCGTCCAGGAGGAGGTGAGGTGTGGAGGAAATGGCTGGATCTCAGGCCAGACTTTACTTACAGCCATTCTTTTATCCCTCCTGCATGAAATGCCTCTGCTTCATTTCTGCACTTGCTGCAATCTCCATTTTTTGCCACCCCCACCATTGTTTTTTAAGCTTTTTTTTTTTTTTTATCTGCGATGATCAGCAGAAGTCAGCTACCCATATCTTCCTTCATGCCTTCTGAAAAGCATAGTTAATGAATCTAATGCAAATAGAACATCAGCTTATAAATATTACAGAAATTACCTAGGACTAGCATGGTTGTCAAGCAACCGATTCCCTCTAATCACTTCAGCTAGGGATGGAGATGGTTTAGTGTTGATCTGGCAAGTTTATTCTGAACACAGGAATTGCTGTTCTACTCTACTATAACATGTGTCCCAGTGTCATGTCTCTAGCAGCAAACTGCAATCAGGTATTTCAGAAGTGTAAAAATTTTGACAATTAGGAAACAATTCATGCACTGGCAATTTTTTTTCCAACTCTCAGTTTCTAGCAATCGGCATAATATGCCCTGTATACATTTATTCTAATGAAAAGATTAATGTTGCCCTGAGGTGAAGATTTTGCCAAGTTTCACATAATTCACTGTGCTCTGTGCTCTCTAAGACTTCTGAATTTAAATCCTTTAGATCTGTTTGCGTCTCTCCTTATCCTTCATTACAAAAAATGATGAAGTGCATAGTGTACAATCACAGTTACTACTTTCTATTTTTTTCTTTTTTTAATCTAAGCCAACAAATCTATTCAGTTTGCTGACTCTTAACATTCCTATCATCTTATCACTTTGAGAAAGGACTACCAGAACAGAGTACAGCATTTCAGATGAGGAATTCTCTATATATCCCGCTATATACAGAGGGGTTATTTCCACTGCATCAGTCATAAATGACTACATATCTTTTTCTTCTGAGCAAATTAATGTAAAACCCAAGACTGTGGAAGAGTGGTAGAATTATTTTTCATTTTGATTTTATACAGATCTTTCTTCTAAACAATAAGAGTATTTGACAATATCTCAAACTCTTTCCATTAGCGTTTTAACACATTCCCATGTTATTTGAGATTACTCCTTTCAGCATGCCTTCTTTTACCACCATCTCTTATCTACTCATCTAACTCCACTGAGTCTCCCTGAGTTGTTTCACAGCTGTCTTTTTCTTTTTGCAAAACTGACATAATTATGTATTACTGGCAAAATCTGTCTTCTCACTCCTCATACACTTTTATCTAGTGATTGATAAATAGATTAGGCAATATCACTTCTAGTGTGTCACAAAAGGACTTCTGCAATACAGAAAACAATCCAGGAACCATTGCTTTGTTTGTAAACTTTTAGCTAGTTTCTTATCCAGGACAGTCATATACTTCTGATCCTGCGAGATGATTTCCAGAATATTATCTTATTAAAGACTTTTGTCAGAGATTTTTTGAGTCAATAATTATTGTATGTCTCAGAAACAAGTATCTGTGACTTCAGCCAATGAGCCGGCTTCATTTGGAGCTCGGCTCAGATGCCTATGGGTTGTATAAACACCCATAGCATGGGGAACAAACAAGAGGAATTAGAGATGTGTGCATTTCTACAGGGGTATGATATAATTGGCATCACAGAAACATGGTGGGATGGCTCCTATGACTGGAGTGTTGGAATGGAAGGTTACAGGCTCTTTAGAAAAGACAGGAGGGGAGGGGGAGTTGCTATTTATGTTAGGGATAGGCTGGAGAGTATGGAACTCTGTCTGGGGACAGGTGAGCAGTCAACAGAGAGTTTGTGGGTCAGGGTTAAAGAGAGAACAGCGATGGGAGACATTACTGTGCGGATCTGTTACAGACCACTTGATCAAGAGGAATCTGTGGATGAAGCACGCTACAGATAGGAACAGCTTCACACTCGCAGGCCCTTGTTCTCACTGGGGACTTCAACCACCCTGATATCTGCTGGAGGGACGGAACGGCCCAGCACAAGCAATCCAGGAGGTTCCTCAGTTGTGTGGAAAACTTCCTTCTGCAAGTAATAGAGGAGCCGTCAAGGAGAGGTGCCATGCTTGACCTTGTGCTCAACAACAGGGAATGGATGGTTGGAAATGTGATGCTCCAGGGCAGCCTTGGATGCAGCGATCACAAGATGGTAGAATTCAAGATCCTCAAACAGTGAGAAGAGAGTGCAGCAAGCTCACTGCCCTGGACTTCAGGAGAGCAGACTTTGGCCTCTTCAGGAACCTGCTTAGTAAGGTTCCATGGGATATAGCCCTAGAGGGCAGGGGGGCCCAAGACTGTTGGTTGATACTCAAGGATCACCTGCTACAAGCTCAGGAGTTTTGCATCCCAACCAGAAGGAAGTGCAGCAGGAGGGCCAGGAGACCTCCTTGGATGGATAAGGAGCTGCTGAGGAAAATTCAAATGGAAAAAGAGGCTTATAAAAGGCGGAAGAAAAGGACAGGTGGCCTGGGAAGAATACAGGGATGTTGTCTGGGAAGCTAGGGACCGGGTTAAGAAAGCTAAGGCCCAGTTAGAATTAAACTTGACTAGGGATGTGAAAGGTAACAAGAAGGGATTCTATAATTACATTGCAAATAAAAGACAGACTAGGGACAACGTGGGCCCTCTCCAGAAGCTATCAGGAGAACTGGCTACACAGGATTTGAAGAAGGCTGAGGTTCTGAATGACTTCTTTGCCTCGGTCTTCACTGGCAAAGGCTCTGACCAAACCACCCAAGTCTTGGAAGGCAGACACAGGGACTGTGAGAATGAAGACCCTGGGCCCACTGTAGGAAAGGATCTGGTTTGAGACCATCTTAAAAACCTGAACGTACACAACTCCATGGGACCTGAAGAAATCCATCCGCGGGTCCTGAAGGAGCTGGCAAATGAAGTTGCAAAGCTGCTGGCCATCATATTTGAAAAATCATGGGAGTCAGGTGAAGTTCCCGATGACTGGAAAAAGGGAAATATAACCCCCATTTTCAAGAAGGGCAAAATGGATGACCCGGGGAACTACAGACCTGTCAGTCTCACCTCTGTGCCTGGCAAGATCTTGGAGCAGATTCTCCTGGAAGGCATGATCAGGGACATGAAAAACAACAAGGTGCTTGGTGACAACCAGCATGGCTTCACTGAGGCGAAATCCTGCCTGACCAATGTGGAGGCCTTCTATCATGGGGCTACGGAACTGATGGTCAGGGGTAGAACAGTTGATGTCATCTACCTGGACTTGTGCAAAGTGTTTAACACTGTCCCGCACGACATCCTTGTCTCTAAATTGGAGAGACATCAATTTGATGGATGGACCACTCAGTGGATAAAGAACTGGATGGATGGCTGCATGCAAAGAGTTGTGGTCACTGGCTCAATGTCCAGCTGGAGACCAGTAACGAGTGGTGTCCCTCAGGGATCGGTGTTGGGACCGGTCTTGTTCAACATCTTTGTCAGTGACATGGACAGTGGTTCAGTTGATAAGCTGGAGGGAAGGAACACCATCCAGAGGGACCTTGACACACTTGTGAGGTGGGCTGATACCAACCTTATGAAGTTTAACCATGACAAGTGCAAGGTCCTACACCTGGGTTGGAGCAATCCCAGGCACAGCTACAGGTTGGGCAGAGAGAGATTCAGAGCAGCCCTGCAGAGAAGGACTTGGGGGTGTTGGTTTATGACAAACTGAACATGAGCTGTCTTCAGTGTGCACTCACAGCCCAGAAAGCCAACTGTATCCTGGGCTGCATCAAAAGGAGCGTGACCAGCAGGTCAAAGGAGGTGATCCTGCCCCTCTACTCTGTCTCGTGAGACCTCACCTGGAGTATTGTGTGCAGTTCTGGTGTCCTCAACATAAAAAGGACATAGAACTGTTGGAACAAGTCCAGAGGGGGGTAATGAGGGTGACCAGGGGACTGGAGCACCTCCCATATGAAGACAGGCTGAGAAAGCTGGGGCTATTCAGCCTGGAGAAGAGAGGGCTGCGTGGAGAACTCATAGCAGCCTTCCAGTATCTGAAGGGGGGCTATAGGGGTACTGGGGATGGACTACTCATTAGGGACTGTAGTGACAGGACAAGGGGTAACAGGTTCAAACTTAAACAGGGGAAGTTTAGACTGGATATAAGGAAAAAATCCTTTACAGTAAGGGTGGTGAGGCACTGGAATGGGCTGCCCAGGGAGGTTGCAAACGCTCCATCCCTGGTGGTGTCCAAGGTCAGGTTGGACAAAGGCTTGGGTGACATGGTTTAGTGTGAGATGCCCCTGCCCATGGCAGAGGGTTGGAACTAGATGATCTTAAGGTCCTTTCCACCCTAACTATTCTATGATTCTATGACTATAAAGGCACATTTTTTCTTTACAGAAATAGGGATAGTTTAGCTCTCGTATTTTATCAATGTATTATCATTTATCATTGTTTCAAATTATTTTTATAATGGTTCAAAAAAGGCTCATTGAAGTAAAATTTACTTAATACATTTTAAAATAATATTTTTATTTTTAAAGACTACTACTACTTCTGTTGAGATTAGTCTTTCTCATAATCCTTTTCCATTTTTCATTAATTTAATGATTGTCATGCAAGACTAAATTTTTAACATAAATTTCCACAAGATCTTAGTCACTCGTTCCTAAATTGTAACAGAAATGTTTCCCCTTTTTTCTGCTCTGTATACTACCTGCAGTACTAGCTGCAGAAAGCCAGAGGTGTAGTTCTTCGGTTCAGTTTTGGGACATTCTTCCTGCAGAGATGGAGTCATAATGACATCACTACATACAAAGTGTTTCAGAGGCAAGTTCAGCTGCAGAGTGAAACTGATGTCACCCCAGGTATAGTACTTTTCTGAAGGCTTGCTGCGCTGTTCAATTCCTGAGTTAACTGCCAGTGCCAATTGTTCAACTGGCAGAAAATGGAATACAAGAGGAATTCTGCTGTCTGGTCAGTACATTCCCTAGCAGACATCCTCCCAATTCGTTCATTCTTTATATAGGATTGCTATGAACAACCATGTTATAATTTGAGGAAAAAAATAGGTCATATTAATATTAATTCTACATAAAAAAAGTTGTTCAATTTTCTTATCTATGTCAGCAGAAAGAAAAGCTCTTTAGACCAGCAGGCTGACAGACTTTGCGGACACCCTCTAGTTACCTCACTTCCATCGTAAGTCTGATAGGATTGGATTCTCTAAAATTGTATAAGCTTTTTGGCTTTTTTCATAAGTAATCTAAAATCTTATGTTTACATTAAAGACTTTATAAAAAAAATAAAGGACAGCAGGTCCTAAGATACCAGAATTAAGCAAAGGAAAATAATCTATCAATATAGGCAGAAGAATCTTACAGTCCAAAGATCTTGTGGGATGATCTTCAGTGATTTCAAGGCATCTAGAACTTAGCATGTTTAGATAATATTGGTTTCTTGACCTGAAGGTTTAGAGAGTAGAAAGTCTGTCCAGAGGTAATCATACACTCATTCCAACATCGTAGTCATGAATGCCAGACATGGTATATGCAATAAAATATTAAAAGTTGCTTGTTTTTCAAATTGGTAAGAAAAATAAAGGTATGCTATTATTTTATTGAATGTAATGTGTCTGGTATAATTAGTAATAATTTCAGGTTTTATCATCATTTGTCCAAACTGTCAAAAGAATGGGAGAGGAGAAAAGGGTTACTGGGAGCAAACAGTATTGGGGATCTCTCTATTTTGTACTTTACAAATAGCTTAATTTTGCTTTATCAAGGACCTATGCTATATTCTCAAGTCCTAAAGAAGCACAAAGTAGAGACATTTAGCAGGTAATGCATTAGTTAAATCAGAAGCTCTTTGCTGGAAGTTAATAGTCTATAGGAACAAAAATTCAAACCATGCGTTGTTCCACAAACTTAGCAAAATGATCTTATAGGCATTTAAACTCCACTTACTTAACGCTTTTCTTTCACAGTTTTATGTAAAAAACTTCAAAATTACTCTTCAAGAAATCTCTTTTGTATTCCTTCATATGGCTTATTAGACAGTACTGCAAATCTAAATCACTGAAAATGTAAGAACTAACATCTTTGGACGCGATGCTGTAATTGATTAAAAAAAAAAGAAAAAAAAAGAAATAGAAATTATGTTACAGTCCTCTGAATTGCTTTTTTTTTTCTGAAATATGAGCTAATGGAATGAGAAATTTCCGTTCAAAATTGAATGGAATTCAACATGCAATCCACTAAGAATGCCAATGCACTGCTATTTTTCCAGTCTTCTTAGGAAGCTACACTTTCGAGAAGACATGATTATAATGAACTATATAATGAACTATATGTGTGATTTAAAGCAAATCCCTTCTTTATTGTATATATTTTAATTTTTAGCTAAAATATATACATATATATATGTCCTTTTTTAACGGCAGAAGTATGGAGGGAATGCAGAAGCATATATTGGGGTGGTATTTCAACTTGTGACCTGACTACCTTATGCTTGCTTTCTATATCCATGGATCCCAACCAGAATTAACAGAAACTAGGAGTTTAACATGCTGTGGTCTGAGATAGATTCGAGGAAAGATAATCTAATGTCTATAAAATCAGAGTTTTGGAAGGAGAAAGTTCACTGAATTATTCCCTGTTAAAAAAAGCATCGACTGTGCACAGAGATAAAGATTACAGAGACTGTGCACACAGATAAAGATTCTTTGACCTTATTTTGTACTGTTCTTTTTGAAAGTGTGTGTACACAAATGTTACTAGACAAGTTCAGAAAATATTTCTTCAAGAGGGCATCCTAACACAGTGACTAGAAGACTCCACATTGCTCTAAAAACAGTTGTGTGTTCTTGCCATGGACCAAGAAGAGCTAGTAGCAATTCCATACACTGGGTGTAAGCCAAGGAAGAAGCAGCAAGCAAGATACTCTGATGATAGGACTATTAGTAGGGAATCAAAATGATAGCAAGTACTAAAACCCTGAAAACCAATCAGAGTTCAGAATAATACAGTTAGGGAAGAAAACATGGTAAATTCTTTTTTTTTTTTTTGGACTTTCTATCTACTGTGTATGTGTTAGACATTGACAAACATATTGTTTATGCTGCTCACATTTGACAGAAGTCCCTACTCACAATAAAATGTACAAGCTAAATCCAAGGAAAAGGAAAATAAAAGCCAAAATAAAACCTATTGTGTTGGATTTGCCTACAGAATTTGGACCAAGCATCCTCACAAATTGTATAATTTTACATGAGTATTGACAACCTCCAATTTGCACTGAGTTTATCAGAATCATAGGGTGCTTTGGGTTGAAAGGTACCTGGAAGCTCATATAGTTCCAGCCCCCTGACATAGGCAGGGACACCTTCCACTAGATCATGTTGCTCCAAGCCCCATCCAACCTGGCCTTGAACATTGCCAGGGATGGGGCAAATGCAGCTTCTCTGGGCAACCTGTTCCACTATCTCACCACCCTCACAAAGAACTTTTTCCTGGTATCTAACCTAAATCTCCCTCCTTTCAGCTTAAAGCCATCCCCCTTGTCTTGTCACTAAGTGCCCTTTGCAGCTTTCTTGTAAGCCCCCTCTAGGTACTGCAAGATTATGTTTGAGGCCTGTTACTTGCTCAAAATCAACCAAAAAAAAAAAAAAGAAAAAGTAAAAGAGAGCTAAATATGTGACAAGAAATATGTCAGAAAAATTCTGGTTTAGTTTTCAGTCTTTTCATGGTTTGCTGGTATTTATTCACTATTCATTACTCTTTGCAAATTTTGGCTATTTTTATACTAGTTGCATGTTCTGAACAATACAAAGTATTTATAGAAATCTAGGGACTACTTGAAAACCCTGTTATATTGTTTGCAAAAAGGAAAAGAAAGACTTCGGAACCATCATGAATGAAGTCCCTTTTGTTACATTCAAGTCACTAATTTACTTAACAAAAGGATTTTACTGAGAATATAAAAAAATAACTGACTCTTTATATGTTCACCTGTCCTGGAATCAAATGTCTTCAAGCTTTGATTCACTAGAACTGAGTATCTGTTTACAGTGGAAGCCTGATAAAATTGGTCATGGCTTTTTGCACTCATCTGTTAAATGTTAAGGCTGCAATCATCGAGGGGATTGTTGTGACAACATGAAGTTTACAATATAGTATTCAGAACTAATAAAAAGAATTAAAAGTGAATTTGACATATGAAAGAGAAAAACCTATACATCAAATCACATCAAGCTTGAAAAAATAAGGTCTCTAACAGCACAGATGAAGTAGCCCAAAGGAAGAGCAATTTTCAGAATATGTTGTTCACAGCTGATCAGCAAATAAAGCAGCATGCAGAGTTACATAATATTTTGTACACTTTATATTACATACAGTACCTTGCATCACTGAAAATATGTCAGAAGAGATACTTTGTTTCTGATCAATCAAATAAAAATCTCAATACATATATTTAAAAATTGGACAGTTACTATAATGCTGAGGTGGCTTTGATTAAGAGCATTTTAATCTGGTATCCTGAACAGCTTTCCTAGAAACAAATATTTTTAAATGTGATCTTAGGGATCAGTATAAAGAAACTTACATTCTCTCAGGCTTGGAGCCTCATGTTTAATGCTTGTAAAAGTGCACAAACCTATTCAGGCTTAGACACAAAGATATTTTTTTATAAAATAACCTTTTGCACAATATGCTGTATTAAAACAGAACTAAAAAGCTGAATCAAATGATTCGTGGTTTATAGAATTATAAATAACACTGTACTGTGCTTTAAGAGACATCCTTCCAGACTGACGGATATTTGGGGATTTAGGGATTAAATTGCAACAAGAGCATTAGTCTTTCTTATAACAAAAAGCGAAACTCCTAATCTTTCCACATATAAAGCTAAACTTCTGCCAAAACTGAGCCAAACTCATTCAGGTTCTGATTAGTGCCTTCAGTAGTTGCTACCAAAAAGACAAAGAGCTACTTACCTGAACTACAAACTAATTAGCTGTTCATATGATACTTGCAGAACTTCATGCCCTGAGGAGGAGGCAACAGACCAGCCTCATGATTGGCAGTGAATCTGTTTGGGAAGCAGATGTAGGTCTTGTCCAGGAGAATCATATACAAAGTCTCTCTCTCCAACTTACCCTTTGAAAAGGCCATTCCTGAAAGTATTCATTAGCTACCCTGAAAGGTTATTGTTTCTCAAGTAGAAAATCATTTGGGATTGAGGCACTTTTCAGATTTAAATGTTTTTAAAAATTAAATAGTAACTGACATTTAACACAGACCTCTTGGTATTTTAATCTTCTCTTTTTCTGACAATATCTAAGTATTTCCAGTTCGAAGAACTGTTGCAAGATTGTCCTAGAAGTGCAGTAACTTCTTCTCAGTCTGGTTTTGAAACGTGCTTTTTTGTTTTTAGAACAATACTCTCTTAACTCCATGAAATATTATTAAAAGACTTGGCTGACAGCACAACTTCAGGAACCAGGAGAATTTGTCAGTTCCCATCTATTAAGGTGACTTATTATGGCTAAATAAAAAAGTATACGATGTTGAGGCAACTCATTATAGAGTCAAAACACTGTCAGTGTATGAGTGTCACTCTTTTAAAATCGGAAAATAAACAGATAGTAACATAAATAAGTACCGTACAAGCATTTGGCACTTCAAAGTTTTGAAACTTATTTTTACAGAAGTTTTAACTACCACATAAAAATAAGCATTTGGTAAGGTTACCACAGAATCCCAGAGTTGTTCGCTTTTGGGCAGAGGCTACACATGAATAGGACAGTCCAAAAGCTTGATCAGTGGCTAAGGGTTAGCCAACCGAGGGAGAAAGTATTTGCCATTTGCCTCCAGAGATGCTGCCAAGTTGTTGTGATGAGTGTGCTAGGAGAAGCAGACGGATACTACACATTTCTGAGCTCCATGCCCTTAGCAAATGCATGTGTGGTTTGGCCATGAGTGTGCTCAATAACATGGGTACTATTTGTAAGCAGTCGGTGATCATCAGTCAGAGCTGTAATAAGTGCTGCTTGGGTTTGTTTTCAGGATTCCGGCTGGTATGACAGGATTCCTTTGGAAGTATGTGTACAAGAGCTCTGTTTGACTTGATCCCAGTTTCTCTGTTGGATGATAAAAACAGTAATTAATAAAGACAGCCCAGCGCAGTGTGTATTGCAATTGGCAAAAGCTTTTAAAATCTCAGTTTGAAAAAAAAAAAAAAGGCATTAATTTCATATGAGAGCAAAGATGATGATTCCAAACTCTGTCTGGATTTCATCACGATGGCTAGGACTATGAGATGGTAGTTGCATAGGAAGGAGCACTTATGACTTTGTTACATTCAATGGGAATAAATAAGGAGACACTGAACTGGTAATGGCTGCACTTATTCTTAAGAAGAAAATGTCCTGATCACTGAGAAAAATAGTGAGTGAGATTGACTGAAAGGAGAAACTCAGGCAGAAAAACATGAGTCACTCTGAGGGTCATTGAAGGAAAGAGACTTAACTGCCTCTATTCCTCCAAAAATGTAAAAGAGGAAAATAGTAAAAGACCAATGAATCTACAAGGGAGTGTAAAAGCAAAAATGAGGATTTTTTAAACTTTTTAATTTTGGAAATGTGGTAATAGATAGCTATCATCAAAAGGTAAAGGTTAGAATGTGACTAGAAAGGTATAAAGTAAAAAGAGAGGTGACCAACATCACAATAAAATCCTTAAGTGTTAGGGGAGATAAATATTACTCAGTCACATGTTTTCCAGTGTAAGGTTCTTTGCTCAAATATCTGTATTTTATAGCAATTTTCCATTTCCTTCTTGATTTTATACCAGAAAACAAATCAAAATGTAGATAATTGGAGCAAATGCAGAACACTGGCTGATTTACTGCAAAATACTATACAGTGCACACAAGACTGCACTGTGCACCAGTTAGCAGGAGTTACTGCTAAGAAATTTAATATAAAAATACTGAAATGCAGAGATCTCTGAGAAATAAATTACCAACTTACCTAGCTGTAGCTGGAAGAAAAGTAGCAGAACAGTTAACCTGCATTTTCTGATTTTCTCATTTCTCCTGAGGAGAGATCAAACTCAGTTTACACTGGTTATTTATCTTACACTAAAAGAAAAAAAAATCTATATAGAGAGATGGATAGATATTCACATGCTAAAGAATTAAGATCTTCATTGTTATGAGTTAAAAGCAAAATAAATTTGAATTGCTGTACTTTTGCAATGACTTTGTAAAGTCTTCATGGACTATATAGTTGAACACATGGAATGGTATATAAACATGCACATACACTATTTCAATTTTCAGAAACCTTATCTAGGAATTTAAAAAAAAATCTCCATAAGCAAAATTACCTCTACAAATACAAGACTTGAAAGTGCTAATAAAAGAAATCAGGATATAGTGTGGTTAGTTTGTGTTTTTTCTTCTTCTCCCTTTCATGCCTATGTCATGCAGGGATAATGTATTACCAAACAGTTTCACATTCCTAAAACTAAACTCAACTTGTCATAACAGAAATGCCGGTTTAGGTCTCAGCTAAGATTTCTCTTTGTTCTGCTAGTTTCTGTTACTCTCCCACGCATGTATAATTTTTCTTAGTTCAAGAAAAACAGAGCAGCTTACACGCTTATCTCCAGTGATTCTAATAGGACTTATGCTCCGCTAACCTCTGTGGAGAACTTCCTCTGTTTCAAGCTCTTCTTGAAATAAATAGAAGCATAGTCAATTGTAAAAAAAAATATAAAAAAGCATAGCATAAAAAGATAACTATTATAGAATTTACTCAATTTCTTAGTCATCTTAGGGCTGTTCTACACTGCACATATTCCAGTGGTATATGTACCTTTTGAATTTTCCTGGAGATACCCTCTGCACTTAATTATTAAGATTCCTTCTGAGTAAATGTTTCTAATTAAATAAATACATACATACATAAATGAAACACTATGGGGAAAGTAAAAAAAATCTCATCAAACTTGTCCCTGTATCTTTCAGAAGGAAGGAAAAAAAAAACAATTACAAGATTGTCACACTGCAGGACAAAGAGCATCCCAGCTCACCAACAGGTATTGTCTTCTCAAAATCCCTTCAGGTTTCCCAAATGCCATCAGTGCCTTTCAGTTCTCTAAAAACAAACCAGATACATATTTGAACTTTGATTGCTTCCCTTACTCCTGGGAGAGCAACTCCCACAGAAGTTTAGGTGCAACTAACTAGAAGAACCCATACAAATACATAGTGAGAATGGCATTAGTATAATCTTATTATAGGCTTGTCGTGGTTTAAACCCAGTCAGGTAACTCGTTCACTCAACCCCCCCCCTTCTTTCCCTCCCCCTACTCCCGGAGGGACGGAGAGGAGAATCGAAAAGAATGCAACTCCCACGGGTTGAGATAAGAACAGTTTAGTAACTAAGGTATAACACAAATCACTACTGCTACCACCAATGATAATAATGATAAAGGAAATAACAAGGGAAGAGAATACAACACCTCAACACCAGCTGACCGATAACTCGCCCCCCCAAGCCCGACCAAGCTCCGACCGATACCTCCTCCAACCCTGCAGTCTCCCAGCCCTTCCGGCTAACTCCCAGTTACATCCTGGGCATGACGTGCTGTGGTATGGAATACCTCTTTGGTCAGTTTGGGTCAGGTGTCCTGTCTCTGATTCCTCCCAGCTTCCCCTCCTCCCTGGCAGAGCATGAGCCTCACAAAGTCCTTGGCCAAACCAAAACACCATTGTTATCAGCTCTGTTCCCAGGCCGAAAGTCAAAACACAGCACTGCACCAGCTACCAAGAAGAAGAAACATGACTGCTACTGCTGAACCCAGGACAAGGCTACATTAAAGAAATTTAAAATATTTCTGACACATAGCAAATAATGCTGATTACAGTTGAGGTCTAAATTCTCCACTGTTCAGACCATGCAGTGCCACTGAAATACAGCTTTCTACTATTACCAGCTCCATAGCGGTTCAACAGGTTTCAGAAAGCCAAGCAGATAGCTTAACCCCAAAATGCACCAAGCACACTGTACACAACCTATAAACGTGTGTTCTATTCTAGAAGAAAAGTTTTTAAAAATAGATTCAGATCCTCTAACCATTTCAATACCATATATATTTGTAACCTTGCTAATAGGAATCAGCATTTGCAGGCTGAGGCACTAAAGGCACTCCACAAATTAAAAGTTCTTCACTGCAGAAATATCAAAGCTTGTTTCACATACTGTTGTGCCTTATTTCTCCTCTCGTTTCAATCACGTTTCTGTTAAAAGACATAGTAGTAGTTAAAAAAATTACAGTACAAGAAAGCAGAGACACAACAAACTAGAAAGCCATTTTAAATTTACTCATGGGGCCTTATGTATGTATTTATTTTACTAATCCGAACGACTGCACTAAATCCAAAAGGTGTTACCTGTTATCATGAATGGCTTCATGAAGTTGAAGGGAATGGGACAACTCGCTATATATACATTGAATTCCCTCAGTCTGTGAACCTTCAGGCATGTGCATAACTTTATATTCATGAACAGGCAAACCCCTTGGCTTCCAAAAGACTACAGGCCCAGGTGAAGTTACGCAAGCACATATTTACAGAATCACAAGGATGAAGGAAGCAGAGCACAAGTTTGTTCTACACTGTCACTGGAGTAACAACTTTTGCAAGAGTTCAGGTGTGCAATGGTTAAGCAGAGGAAGGGAGAGATGATATTGCATTCATAGAGCATTGCAAATGATGTGAGAAGACCATGGGGTTCTCAGATGGAATATTAGTGAAGTCTGGGGTTTCTTTCTGAAGTAGTTCCACATTAACTAGCAAGTATCTTCCCATGATAAATGTGTTGCAGTTTGACTTGGCGAGATTAAAAGCAACTACCAAAGGAATTTATTTGCTTTAATCACTAGATTTAAACTCCTTACTACGACAATAGACTTTTAAACCTACTTAACACATAAAGCAAACAATGTTCCATCCTAAACTGATTAGAATAATCAGTTTATTAGCAGTAGGAAAAGTAGAGGTAAAGATGTCTGTGTGCCGCCCAAGGATCTTCATCGGGGACTGTAGCAATATGACAAGGGGTAATGAGTGCAAACTTAAACAGGGGAAGTTCAAGTTAGATATAAGGAAGAAGTTTTTTATTGTGAGGGTGGTGAGGCACCGGAATGGGTTGCCCAAGGAAGCTGTGAATGCTCCATCCCTGCCAGTGTTCAAGGCCAGGTTGGACAGAGCCTTGAGCAATATTGTCTAGTGTGCAGCATCCCTGTGCATGGCAGAGGGGGTGGAACTAGACAATCTTAAGGTCCTTTCCAACCCTAACTATTCTATGATGTAATGTGGAGCTAAGGTTTCAGGTAGACATACCATAGTAGATGGAAGAAAGCATATGAACAAGCTTCTGCTGCTGAAATGGAGCCACAGAAATGAGACATCATGAGAAATCAGGGGGACTGAGGGTGCCCTGCTTCTGTGAAGGAATGGAAAGTGAATAGACTTATAGTCAAAGACTGACTCAGAAGTCATGGGTTAGGGAGCGAAGTCAGCAGGAGTAAGTGGAGAAAAGCTGAATACTAAACAGAGGTGTGCTTAAGCAGTTAGTCCTCCCCTACCCCTTGCATAAAGAGAGGGGCAGGAGGCTCATAATCTAGATATTGCCTATATGCATGCTTTTGGGACACAGATGGTCACAGAATCAGGTAATAGCACTGAAGCTGGTGGCACACGTGTCATGTTATGCTATTCTACATTGCATTACATTACACTACACTATAGTATATTCCACTAAACCTTTCCAAGGTGACTGTCCTGGGTTCAGCAGTAGCAGTCATTTTTTCTCCTTCTCAGTAGCTTGTTCAGTGCTGTGTTTTTTACTTTCGGCCTGGGAACAGCTCTGATAACACCGATGTTTCTAGTTACTGCTCAAATGTTTAGTCTGACGAAGGACTTTCTGAGTCTCATGCTCTGCCAGGGAGGAGGGGAAGCCAGTAGGAAGCAGAGACAGGACACCTGACCTAAACTAGCCAAAGAGGTATTCTATACCACAGCACGTCATGCCCAGGATGTAAACTGACAGTTACCCAGAAGGGCTAGCTCACTGCTCGGTCGGGCTGGGTATCGGTCAACGGGTGGTATCGTATTCTCTTCCCTTTTTATTTCCCTTATCGTAATAATACTGGTGTTAGCAGCAGTGATTTGTGTTATACCTTAACTACTGGACTGTTCTTATCTCAACCCATGGGACTTACATTCTTCCAATTCTCCTCCCCATCCCTCCAGGATCAGGGGGAGGGAAGAAAGGAGGGAGTGAGAGAGAGGCTTCATGACTTATTTACAGCTGAGCTTAAACCACGACAATGAGGAAGCAACTGCCTACAGGAGACACCCAGCCATGGTGGACCCTCTCTCCCAGGCACGAGTTGTGTTGCCATGGCCAAGGTTCTAGTGGAAGTGAAGCTCATTGGGATGGGGTGGTTGGCCAGGGATGCTGCCAGGCTTGAGGCCAGGTAGGCAGGGCATGGAGAGTGAAAAGCATAAACTTGGTGAGAAAGGAAGACTTAGCTGGGGTACGAAGTCCATTTTCCCATTTAAGTATTAGGAAAAGGGCGAAGAGGCTTAGGCAGCAGGAAGATCTGCAGGATATCCCTTCCTTTCCATGTACATTCCGTGTCATGTGGGTTTTCCCACTGCAAAGCACCAGGTGTGACCTCCTTCCATAGTGTGTACATAGGAGCAAGAATCTCTTCAGGGACCCAGAGGATGACACAAAGCCCAAGGAGACAGACAGCCAACAGTTTGGAAGAATTTCTGCCACATTTCTTCACCCTTCCACCCTTCCACACCTCCACCTTCCACCATTAGAGAGGAATGAAATATGCCCCACACTGCAGAGACACCTGCTTTCACCTCCCATTATGCATGACTATTTTGTTGTGGATTATGGAAATGTGGAAGGCACTTACAGTACAAATGAATCTGAAATCATGTATGAGTCAACCTCATGTTACAGCAAACTCTTTCATGTTATAACAAGAGGCAGTGACAAAGGCACTAGGAACATTAAGCAACTAGCTTCACTTTGCCCCTGGTGTGCTCATCGGGGCCAGAAAAAGCTAGTCCATATCTGCCATTTCAGTAGCAGAAGTCTGGCATTTTGAAATTACCCATGGTCCCTCCTCTGCTCTCTCTGAGACCGCTATCTGCTTATTTCCTTACATTTCAGTGTGCTGCATTTTTTTCTAGCTGCACCCTTGCTGTACTAATTCTGTAAGAAAAAAAGCCTGCAAAAATATAGCATTTGCTATTTGGACAGACAATACTAGTCTGAAAGCACTTCCATCATCACATTCAGAATTGTCATGTCTTTTTTTTTGTTTCCTTTCCAGTGACATTTTGTGCCAAGCCTACCACAAATGCACGACAGTGTTTTGAAGACAAAACTGCAGTAACAACTTTGGAAGTGCACAGCACCCATAAAATATCATTATCTACGCATGATGTTACCAGCTGCATTTTCCCATTGTTGCTGACACTTAGACTTTTCTCTCCTTCTACAACTTGAAAGTGCTTTTCAAATATCTGTTACATTACAGCATGATCAAACAAATTCAGATAAAGCTGACACAGACAGTTTCTTTGTTTAACATCAATTTTTCCTTACTAGAAATGCTACTAAACTTAAGCAAAAGGCATTTTTCTTGAGCACAGTTTTAGCAGTTCAGCTGATTGCATTCAAAAGTCTATACTAATCAGCATAGGCCTCACTGTAAATAAACATGAAATATTGTACAGAATCAGAAATTTTCTTGACACAAAACCACTGCAAGCTGGAGAAGATAATGGTGTGCTCATCTTTGTTACACAAGTTACCCAGATTTCTTCTCATTTTTGGTTTGAATATGGAGAAAACAGTGTCTCCCTCACCATGCTTGAAACTTTCTAAATGATAGCTTGATTACTGGAGTTCACCAGAGGTCACAGATGGTGCCTGTATCCTTTAGTGGCACTCCTGTTATCGATCATGTTCATATCCAGCCATGATAAAAAGCCATATTTGTACGCCAGTGTTACTGCCAAAATTAATGACTATTCCACTTCAGATTAAGATTCCTATGTTAGCTCATACCACAATCACATGAACAGTCGCACTGATACAGCTAAGAAACATCATAAATCCTGCTTTAGCATGGAGTCAGGAAGGAGTGGCTGAGGATGAGGGAAGCAAGACAGACCTTAGGTCAGTTCTGCCCCTGAACACTTTGCAATATGAATCCACATGCTAAGATGCATTTTTTTTATATTGTAAGACTTAATATCATACAAATTACAAATAATTTTAAACTAATTAACATGTTTCTTGCAAACTACCATAGTTGACTTATCTAAAATAGTGATCCTACTGTACATTTGTTAAAAGCAAAATTTTAATGGCATGCAGTTCCCTGAGGATTACTTCCTTCCTTTCATCCAGTAATCCATCTAAATTGTTTGAAGACTCTGCTTGGCAATGGTTATTTTCCTCCATAATGTTCATAAAAAGATAAAAACCATATAAGCTGCATAAAAGCCCTAAATAGGACAGATAAGCATTGTCATTGCCAATTTTTTCCAGATGGCACCAAGTATGGAGTATTTTTTGGATCATCACTTATTCTGCAAATTCTTGCTTCACCCATATTTTCATCAAATCCTATTTATCCACAGTGTGCTCTTACAATGATTTGCCAGTTGACCCATCAGCCTTGGTATATATTAACGAGGTTATGCCCTGATTGCTTCTGTCAATTGGGAGAACAAGCTGGGGTTGGAGTCAGCATTTCAAGACTTTGGGTATAGGAAGAAAAGCCAGGACAGCTACGAAACCTTCCTAACTCACTGCATTAAGAGATATCTCTTCTTATGCAACATCCTCCATCGTGGTTCAGAACAAAGCAACCCTTAACCTTTCCACTTAAACCCTAAAAGAGACTGTATTAGTGCACCCAAGAATTATTCAAAGCTTTCTGACTTCTCTGGACCACTTCTCCACATGTCTGATATCTCTGTTACTGAGACTCACATAATACCATGTCCTGCTACTTGGCAGAGGGAGCCTTGGAAAACAGGTAAAGGAAGCAGTGAATTTCACATAAGAGGGACCTTCTGGGTGACTGGTTGTAAAGGCAAGTTTACCCATGGTCTTCTGCCAGCCAAGGTCAAATTTCCAGTCTCCATTAGGTCTTCTCTACCAGGGCTATTCTTTTGATAGGGGTGCTTCGAATAGAACAGCATATATGCAGATTGAGCAGTAGGAAACCACAGGATGCAATAAACTACACAGCTCTCAAAAAGAAGAGAGTGGATTTCATGTTGGTCATGTTAGCCCTGGGAGGCAGCCTCACGTATTCTTTAAGAAGGCAAGAGGGGAAAAGTGGAAAGAGCTAGGCAAGTTGCAACGAACAATACAATCATCTCTGTTAGCCTCTCTTTCCTCTGTGAAAGCTTCTTCCCACTGACACATCAAACTCCTACACCTAAGAAGTTCGGCTTTCAAAGAGCATTTCAGACCTCCTCAAGGTGGTGAGCATGTTAATGATTCACCTAGCAGCTTGTTACAGAAGCTTGTTAAAAAAGCTCTATACAGCTTGTTAAAAAAGCTCTCTTTTCTGATTATTAATTAATAAATAATGTCTTTGTACTGCAAACAGTCATAGAACCATAGAATATTTCAAGATGATCCCATAAGGATCATTGACTCTTATTCACTGCTCCTTGCAGGACTACTTCACACTAAATACATAAGTCCAGACACTCCTTGAACTCCGGCAGGCTTGGCGCCATGAGCACTTCCCCAGAGAGCCCATTCCAGTGGTTGACCACCCTCTCAGTGAAGAACTTTTCCCTGATGTCCAACCGAACTTCCCCTGACTCAGCTTCATTCCATTTCCTCATGTCATGCACTGGCCACCAGACAGGAGATCAGCACTTTTTCCTCCACTGTCCTCCATGAAGAGGCTGTAGACTGCCATGAGGTCACCCTCAGCCTTCTCTTCTCCAGGCTGAACAAACCAAGCGGCCTCAGCCACTCCTCCTAAGTGCCCATCATCACCATCTTGGTCAGCCTTCTCTGGACAGAGTCTCATAATTTGGTGTCCTTCTTACATATATCCTGTTTTCAGGGTGTCTCTAAAAAAAAAGAAGGCTGTCTGAAAAAAAGTGACCAGAGCAGAAGGGTTACACAGATGGAAGAGCTGTGTTAGGAATTGCAGGATGGGGCAAAACTTATAAAAGGCACAAAATTACTGCAGGTCAAGGTAACAGTGGGTGTACCTGCTGGGAAAGGCTTATTTTGAGGAACATCCAGTGCCTCAGCTCCAGAGTAACTGGCCAGTGTAGAACTTTGAAGAGAACAAGCAGACACAATATGAGCGAATATGTCGCATGCTGGTCAAAAGCTGGAGCATGGTTTTGATCTTATTGTTGGTGACATTATTAAGACTCAGAACGGAGTCAGGTGCCAAGGAACTTTATGTGCCCACCTACAAATCTGCAAATTCCAAAGACACAGAGGGAGAGACAGAAAAAAAAAAAAAGAAGGAAAGTAAGAGGAAAGAATAAAAGAGTTCACAGCAATAGCTACCACCCTGGAGCTGCAGCATCCCGACAGTCCCATTAGTTTCCAAGTCCTATGGGGGAAATGTTTCACCCAATCCTGGTTGGTGCCAATTTTATAGAGTTGTAACCACCTTCTCCACCCAGCAGTGGTGCGCATGCCCAACAGCATCACTAGGGGTTCTTCTCACCCCGTTGTTCCGAGTTGTCAGTTGGGAGTTTTCCTGTCCCTGCACCCCAGGTGTCAGTAGGTGAACAACGTGGAGACAGACATCCTGCACAAACATCTGCTGTGGCAGTGGTGTCAGAAATGTCAGTTTTTGCTAACACTCTTTCTTCGGTGGTGTTTTCACCAACAGTCTCTTATGGATATATAGCAGCCCTGGGTGCCTGTGGCTGGGCAAGATCTGAATCTGACTTTGTAACTCTGGTCTGGAAAGGAAATGCATGCATAGTTTAACATTAAGTAATTGCTTGAATTCTACCCATTTTAAGAAAGTGTAAGTACGTGATAAATAGAGACAGCTACTGCAAAAAAGCTGTACGTATTTGGAGCCTGGAAACAGGTAGAAAGGAATGAAGTCTTGTCTTTTAACCTTACAGGAAATCTTTCATTGTCTCACTGTGAGACTTTGGGAAGACTTAACCTCTCTGTCAGCTTTCTAGTTCCTAAGATGGGGGTGATCGCATTTAACAGCCTTAGTGTGATATTGCAAGAATAGCTAGTGAACAGCTATAAAACACTAAGCACTGTATGAAAGCTGAATGAATTAATAGAACAAAATCTAAATAAACTACTTGAGTAAATAACCTTGAAAAAAGAATTCTCTCAGGTACTTCATTCATCTTGGCAACTGTATTGAGATGCTTTTCATCTGTCTGTCATTTGTTTTCACAGATAATGAGCTCATTGGGAGAGGAGCTGCGTCTGTCCTCAGCACTGCCACAAAAGCATGCAATTAAATGGAAATTATGTCAGGAAATATCTCTGTCAGGACTATCAGAAGTGTACTAATGTTCACACTTGAGCATCTTTATGAGTAGCTGGGTGTGCTCCTGCTCAAAGGACCTCCACAAGTTACAGTGCTCCTCTGTTCATCCCACACAAAGACACAGGGTGGTGAAATGCCAGGAACTGTGGCAGAACAAGCAAACCCAGAAACCCCAAGGCCCAGGTCTGCACTGAAGTGGGCACATCTTAGACAGCTTTGCATAGACAAACCTTCTACAGTAGGCCAGCAGATGTGACACAAGTCCTGTAGTGGGACCTGTGGTGTTTGCACCTGATGGATCCAACAGGATACCCTGGGGCACCCAAGGAACCCACAGGGTCAATGCTTAACATTACATGCCTATGTTTAGCACTCCCTGTCCATGTTAGAGCATTTGCACCCTGTCTCACAGCCCATTCTAAAAGTGGTGACAGAAAACATGACACACAGGGAGTGTGGCAGTAGTCACCTTCATTTTCATCTGCTTAGATGCTGGTGTCAGGTGCAGAAGCCTATAAAACATGAGGACTGTCTTCATTTTGAAATGAGCAGAAATTACAAGAAATGGCTAATGACATCAGGCTTCTGATTGAAGCTAGACAGATTCATTACCTTGTCAAAGCTAAGGTCAGCCTGCAGATTTCTGCCTCCACTTTGTCATCACTCACAACCTGCCACACCCTTTCTGTCTTGCAGCTCTTGTTAGCACTATTTATGATTTGTAGAGAGCTGCTGGCTCCAGGCTGGGCAGATGTGCAGGAAGGTGTGTGTACTCTCTTAACAGACAGGGAGTGTGTTAAAGACTGCCTACACTATTTCCATGTACAGTCTTTCTGTCTGTGCTCAGAGCCTAGGCAGACATCATTCCTTAAACTTCAAAAACCCCATGTCATTGTCTCACTGCACGCGCACACTGCTTGCCTTTCTTCTGTATTTCTCCTCAGCCCCAGCAAAGAAAAGAGATTACTCTAACTCCTGGTGATTTTGTAACAATGCTAAGAGCTAGTACGCCAGCAGGCTATCTGTAATGACAGAAGTAGTCCTTCCCAAACAAACCAGCACAACTAGATCAGGAGCCCAGTTACCAGCACCTTCTTGGACTGGTACTGTGGGAGCTGACTGATGCTGGATCAGCTGCCTGTGTTTCAATTAAGTGCAATGAAACAGGGTAAAGCTGAAGTAATTGCCAGCAGCATGATTTGGGAAGGATCTGCGACTCCTGTGACCAGCGCAGATCCCAGCAGCTGGGTTCCCATTTGGCAAGCACAGCATCAATACATAGGCATGCAACCCTCCGGAGTGTTACACACATGTGTCACAAGGTGGTGCTGCTCTTCCGCAAACGTGAAAACTGTGCCCATACTGGCAAGAACAGATACATACCGCTGTACAAATGCATTGATTTGGGAGGAAGGGGTTATTTATGTCCTCAAACACTGCTTGAATTACGATGTATTTAACATATAATGACAATATAGGATGACTTTATGAAACTAAAACTTCCAAGCACTCTCCTGAAAAATCCTGAAAGTTACATACTTGCAATATTTTACTTTCTTTGCTTTATAGAAGTGTTGAGGGTAAAACATGACTTTTTTTTCCTGGTGAACCAAACCACAAGCATCTGTTGACAAGCCTTTTTGACAATCTTACTGTCAACAGTGGTCTCTTTGTACATTCTAGAAAGGATGTCCCAGGAAAAGCAGTTGACAGGAGGATTACACTTAGGCTTCTAGACCAAGGCTAGTTACAGGTCCTGTGTGACAGGTGTTACTGCTGGTAATGTCTACAAATAGACTCTGATCAGTTGCTGTTTCTCAAAACTCAATATCAGATTTCTAATGTCACCATCTAAGTCCTTCTCCTGGTAGCAATACTATAATTTTTTCTTGCTACTCTGCAGCTTCTTGCTGCCTCTATCAACACTTCTATATCCTGTCGTTGCTGGAAAATAAGATGGAGACCCACTTTCCATTTTATTTATCTAAGTTGTGCCTGTCCAAGTATGTGCAATGTCTGACTCATTTCTGGGTTGTCTAAAAAGCTCTGATAAAGTTTTCTTGAGGTTATTTTCTCTGTTTAGATGTCTCTGCTCCTTGACTGTGGTCGCCACACAGAGAGGTTCCTGGTTTCAGTTAGATAATTTCCTTCCCAGTAGCTGGTGCAGTGCTGTGTGTTGGCTTCAGTCTAAGAATAATGCTGATAACATACTGATGTTTTAGCTGTTGCTCAGTAGCACTTGGTCTGATCAAGGACTTTTCAGTCTCTCGTGCTCTGCCAGTGAGGAGGGACACAAGAAGACTGGAGGAAGCAGAGACAAGACACCTGACGCAAACTAGGCAATGGGGTATTTCATCCCACAGTACATCATGCCCAGTACATAAACTGGGGAGAGCTGGCCAGGAGGTCAGATCACTGCTTGGGTCAGGCTGGGTATCAGTTGGTGGGTGGTAACCAATTGTACTGTGCACCACTTGTATTTTTATTGGAAGGTGGGGTTTATTGCTTCTTCTCTTTATTTGTTTTTATTATTATTGTTGTTGGTTCATTATATTTCACTTTTATTTCAATTATTAAACTGTTCTTACCTCAAACCATGGGGTCTTCTTATATTTTTTCCAATTCTCCTCTCCATCTCAAAGTGTATGTGCAAAACCAGTTTAAAAATAGTTTAAAAATACGAAAGACTAAAGTGCATATTTCTGATGAAGTTGTCTGCAATATTATTTTAACATCCTTGGAAATGTTAAGGGAATAGAAATAGGCAGTAAAAGGCTTGAAGGTAGCTTGGAGTGGGCTTTAGAAGTGGGGACAGCTATAGCCCAGCAGGAAGAATATACTAAGTAAAAGAGAACACTGGGAATATGAGAAAATATTCCCCATACTCATATTGATCAAGGGACAAAATTTTAGAGGTGGGAGAAGTCATCCCAGCCCAAAAGAAGAACCTGGTGGGCACAACTGGTAGCAAAATGTTTGTTTCCTTTTTCAGCCAAGGTTAGAACTTCAGGGGTTTCCTCTGCTTTATAAATTTTCATACTGCACCTCTTTATCTTCTCTTTCATTTATTTCTTGCCTTGTCCAGGTTGCTCCAATAGCTGCTCATGTGGGAGCTTCCTCTGTCGCCAGTGATTTTTATGGCTGATCTCTTTTTCTTTTTTTTTTTTTTCTCCTCCTCTATAACTTTTCATCTGTTTTAACAAGATCTGACACCAGCACAGTACAGACTTCATAATACTTAACATCTTAAGTGAGTTTGTGGAATAGTCTGCCCAAAAGAAGGGAGCGACACTGAGCAGGACCTATCTAAAGCAGAGTGCACACACACAGCATGAAGAGCTGTCCTCTTTCAAGCAGCCTAGCAGGCTTCTTTCCACCCAGGGTTTCTTCGATACTGTAAGGGTAATGTATACTTCCACCTCTGTCATCCTGTTTCTCTGACAGTTGAGATGGAGCATCTGGATAGCACTCCACTGACCTCACCCCTTCCTTCACATGAATCTGCATGATGCAACAGGGTCTAAACAATGAGGTTTTAAGAACAGTGCCTGAAATGAGGCTTCTAGAGATCAACACTTAGGCACTGAAATACATAGTCTTTATTCAACAGTGACAAGCATCTAAATGTTCCTGTTGACACAAAGTAGGACTTCCAGAAGATGTTCTTCAGGTTGAAGCTTCCACTGTCCAGTAAGAGGAGGAATGGATCCTCCATGCTCCTCCATGGATATTTCACTAAAGGCCACCTGAAATTTACCTCTATTCTGTGGATGGATTTTTAGCAAAGAATGGCCACATTCCCAAGTCAGCAAGTGCCTACGTGGAGCTCGACATGAACCGAAGATGAAGGAGGACATGGGTAAAGAAGCAAAAGTAGCAGTAGCAAAAGTAGCAGTGCAAGCAAGACAAGAAGAAACTGGACTGTGCTAAGATACAAAATAGTGGACTGTTTGTCAGCAAATTTTAAAGGTTAAGTTCTCACACACATTGTTACTAGTTGCTGTGTGCTGCAGGAATATGCATCAAAGCATAGTATACTGAGCTATTGTACATGTATTCAATTATCATACAACAAGCTATTGAACATGTACCTAATTATACTACAGCGAGCTATTGAAGACGTATCCAAATATTATACAGCAAGCTATTGTAAATGTAACCATAGTTGCAGTGTATTACAAGAAAATATATCCGATTATAATACAGCAAGCTATTGTTAGCTGAGGCAGAGAAACAGTATAAAAAGGATTGATACTCTATAATAAATGGCTTTTGTCTGATCACATTGATCTCTGACTCCATAATTTTTCTGCAGCACTATTCAAAACTAAAATAAAGCATCAACCATTTTACATATTTTTTCAGGGCTGAGACCAAGGTGGATTTCAAGCTGCTTGCCCTGTTTACTGGTTATTTTAAATAGTGAAGTGCTCCATTTTGGTTACAAAAGTTTATGTCCTTGAGGAAAATGCCACAGGTTTTAAGGAGAACTGGCTGGGGGGGAGGGGGGTCCTGTGATACATTCTCTCAAATTTTGCTTCTTGTGCCTTTAAAAAACATTACAAAATTATTTTCCTAGACTATAAAGGATCTCAATTTCTAAAATAGCTGATAGACAACAGTCCAGATCCAAGCCCTGTCCTTACCTACAAAATGTACTGGTCCTTCGCTACAAAATGTACTGAGGGTTTACTGATTTTCTACAAACTTGCAGGCTAAAAAGATCAGAAATGAGGGAAAACTTCCGTTTTAAGACTTCCCTGAGATCACACAAGTCCTGTATTAGTTATGACAAGGACAGTTTCTTTTTTGAGGTGGGTTTTATCATGATAAAAACTTGTCCAATAAAATTGATCTCCACAATTATTCCACTTTCTGGCAACATGCAGTCACAGTTTTGCCTATTATATCTCACAGTTGCCATTTTTATCTTGAATTCCTTGGCAACCCCACTTTGGGTGCCAAAAAGGACTGTGTTGTATTAGCCTTGACTGACTGATAGATGTGCACCCAGATGCTCTCTCACTTGCCTTCCTCAACAAGGCAGGAGGGGAAAATAAAATTAAAGAGATTATGGGTCAAGACAAGGACAGAGAGATCTGTCACCAGTTACTGTCACAGGCAAACCAGACTCAACTTGGGGAAGGTTAAGGCAAGATTATTTTATTGCCAATTAAAAAGGTGGGGGGGGGGGGGAGAAAAATACACAACAAAACTTAAAACACCTTTCCCTTACCCCCTGCCCTTTCTTTCCAGACTTCCCTCCTGACTTTTCTACCTCCTTCCCCTCGAGCAGTGCCAGGGGATGGGAAATGGAGGTTGCGGTCAGTTCATAACTCTTCACCCATGCTGCTCCTTCCTCCTCACAGTTTCCCTGCTCTAGGATAGGGTTCTCCCATGTGAGATAGTCCTTCATGAACTGCTCCAATGTGAGTCCTTCCCATGAAATACAGTTCTTTAAGAATTCCTCAAGTGTGGGTCCTTTCTATGTGGTACAGTTCTTCAGGATGAGATGCACACGATTCCCAAGGGCTGCAGCTCCTAACAGAAAACCTCCTCTGGTGTGCGCTCTCCATGGGCTGCAGCTTCTTCCAGGTCATCCCCATCTGCTCCAGTGTGGGATGCAGGTGGAATCTGCTCCACCATGGAACTCTATGGGCTTCAGGGGCACAGCTGCCTTACCATGGGCTGCACCATGGGCTGCAGGGAACCTCTGCTCCAGCACATGGAGCACCCTTCCCCTCCTCCTGCACTGACTTGGGTGTATGCAGAGCTGTTTCTCTCACATATTCTCACTCCTCCGTCTGTGCAGCATTTCTTACTCTTTCTTAAGTATATTCTCACAAAGCCACTACCAGCTTTGCTGATGGCTCAACTCTGGACAGCAGTGAGTCTGCCTGGAAACTAGCTGGAATTGGCTGCGTCCAACATAGGGGCAGCTTCTGGAGTCTTCTCACAGCAGCCATTCCTGCAGTCATATAAACTCAATACATAGACCCAACACTCAGCTCTTTTTCAAGCTGTGCTGCTGAAAACCCTGGCTGCCTTGGAGCATAGATGCTCTTTTTCATTATATGAATCAGAGGGCAGCTACAGACTGTGTGGATCTCAAACATGTGGTGTAAATCAAATCTGAGTCAGAAGCTTTTCAGAGTAGTCCTTTACTAACTGGATAACAATGCAATAGCTACAATTTTTTTTTTTTTTTTCCCTAAGGAAAGCATAGATTTTAATTCTGCAGGACTTAGAAAACTAAGCAAAATCTGCTCAGGATATACACTCTGCTGACTGAACAGCTGTCTCCATTGGCATAACTTCCTCCCACCTATCACCATGTATAAAAGCTTTCATGTGCCTGGAGGCAGGGCTGACTCAAGGAAAAAGAAGGGCAGGAAGTATCCAAAAGATGAGCTCCCAGTACCAGTGCCGAAACATACACTGTTACAAGTAAACAGCATAAGTCAAGTATGTGTAGACGCAAAAGGTAATTTAATGTTTTCTTACATGTAGGTGAGATATTGAATAAGACAGACAATGAAGGCTTGCATGTGAAAAAGCATTCCCCATTGAGTAATCTGATAGCTGCAGTTTCCTAGAGAAATAAACTTGTTTGCTGTTTCCTAGAGAATAGATGCCCAATGTGCACAGACTGTGAACACACAGGCTTACAGTAAGCTATGTGAGTACACAGAATTGATAGCAAGCTGCTATGTGGCATGCATTTCTATATACCGTATACAGGACCCTGAATGACACAGGCTCCACTTTGTGAAGCTAAATCTGTAAGGGGATTTGTCCTAAAGAGTGGAGCTCAGATTTCCCACATAATTCCCCAAAGAATGTAATCTCTCTTTCAGCCTTTCTGACTCCACAGACAGAAATCTGTAGATTCAAGAGACAGTCTCTGACATTACAGATAGCATCTTTGTAGAAGGAAAGTAAGACAATGCCTTGGAAGTCTGCTCAAGTATTCTTGTTGGGACTGAAAACCAAAAAAAAAAAAAAAAAAATCACTCTTTTTCAGAAAATTGGTTTTATGGGCAAGGAAGAGTACAGTAATGATGTATAGGAATGGTTGATGTTTCTATGTGACATACAGTTTCCTCCCCCAAATTTCCACAAATTTGTTGTCCCTCTCACACACTTACTGAGTCAGTGAGCCTTGTTTTAGGAAAGAGGATCTGGCTTATTATTCCAGTGTGGAAAAAGATTGTATTTTTCTTCAGAACAACAATCTTTCTCTCAGAATCTCTGTGTGAATGAGGCTTGGTCCTTTCTCTTCTTCACAGCCCTCATTCTTTTTTCTCCCCTGGAGGCTGGAATTTAATTTAAGGGATCATTAGCACAGAAGCTCTGTGTCTTGTAATTCCTGCTCAATGCACTTAGCCTGCTGCCAGTTCATTCTCACTGCAAAAGAACAACCAAATTGTTCTTTTTGGTTTTTTTTTTGGTTTGGTTTGGTTTTTTTTTTTTTTTTTTTTTGGTTGGTTGGTTGGTTTTGTTTTGTTTTTTTTTAAATAAAGGAAATCAGCCCTAGCTTCTGCTGGATCATTTGAAAGTAAGTTCTGTGCCATGACAGCACAGTCTGACAAACACCAGGGGATGGTCTGGAAATGCTGTGTAGAAGGCATAGATCCCACACCTGCATTTCTGTTTAATATTCCTATTTAATATCTTCATCAGTACTATTTAATATCTTCATTGATGACCGAGACAGTGGGATTGATGCACTCTCAGCAAGTTTGCAGACAACACCAAGCTGTGTGGTGCAGTTGACATGCCTGAGGAACGGGATGCCACCCAGAGGGACCTTGATAAGAATGAGAAATGGCCTATGTGAACTTCAATGAAATCCAACGAGGCCAAGTGCAAGGTCCTGCATCTGGGTCAGGGCAATCCCCAGGATCAATACAGGCTGGGGGATGAGCAGATTGAGAGCAACCCTGGTGAGAAGGACTTGGGGGTACTGGTGGATGAAAAGCTGGATGTGAGCCAGCAAGCATGCGCTTGCAGTCTAGAAACCAACCATGTCCTGGGCTGCATCAAAAGAAGTGTAACCAGCAGGTTGAGGGAGGGGTTTTGGTTCCTGTACTCTACTCTGCCCTGGTCAGAACCCAACTGGAGAACTGCATCTAGCTCTGGGGTCCCAAGTGCAAGAAAGAAAAGGACCTGTTGGAATAGGTCCAGAGGAGGGCCATAAAAATCATCAGACTGTGGAACATCTTTACTATGAGGAGGAAAGGCTGAGAGAGTTGGGGCTGCTTGGAGAAGAGAAAGCTCCAAAGAGACCTTATTACAGCCTTCCAGTACCTAAAGGGGGCTTACAGGAAAGATGGAGACAAACTTTTTAGTAGGGCCTGTTGTGATATGGCAAGGGCTAATGGTTTTGAACTGAAATACATAGACATATGTAAGCAATTCTTTATGATAAGAGAGGCACAGGTTGCCAGGAGAGGTGGTAGATGCCCCATCCCTGGAAACACTCAAAGTCAGGCTGGACAGGGCACTGAGCAACCTGATGTAGTGGAAGGCACCCCTGCTCATTGCAGGGATGCTTAGATTAAACCTTTAAGGATTCCTTCCAACTCAAACTTTTTTATGATTTCTACAGCTTTACAGGGAACTAAAAGCATGTAACAATTAAATGTACTTTATTTCCATGCTTTTATTTCCACATACTTTTCTTTGCATGTACAAGAGCTTTTCATTGTTCATGCTGTCAGGCTATTGCAGGATGTATTATCAATAGTACACACTCTACTCTTTCACGGTCAGCATTTTCTCTCAAAACCGTAACTTCTACGAGATCCAGAGGCACTACCTTCATGTATAAGGCTGCACATGATCAGATCACCACATACCCTTAAAGACATGTATATTCCTATATGTTGACCTGATCTAAGTGAACATGTCTTAGAAACAAAAGTAACCTGGTTGGTTTTAATATGGATTTTTACCAGAAAAAGAAAAAAAATCTGCAGTGTTTTGGCCCCTGTTCTCAGAGGCAGTTGATTCATCTGCACATATTTTTGAGATTACAACATTAAAATTCAATGATGTCAGCAGACTTTCAGTTAACAAGGAAAATGTCATGGTCCAATAAAATGGTGGTAGAGAGAGGAAGGATCCACACTGCCTTTGTGGCACAGAAGTGCTGTTTATCCCTGAGGGTCTGCTTTCACGTGAATGCTGGCTCTTTACTTGAAGCTCTACTGGTAAAATGAAACTAGCACATAAGGGCAGAAGAAGAAACCATCTCCAAGCACAACATGTGGAGCTGCAAGGGACTGTAATGGTGGGAAAGCACAAGTCAGTGGATGACTCCTGCTGCCCATGTTAATAGGCTTAAATGGACTAATGTTGGCTTAACCCTGTGTACAAAAAAAACCGAAAAGCTGCGAGGTCAGACTGAGACCTAGCAGTGGGAGACCTTGATGGACTTTTCAAGGCAGGAGGAGCAGAGAGCAAACACCCCACAGGGAAGCTGTCCAGCCAGTATCAGGCCCATGTTAGAGACTCCTGTGGCTGGCCAGGGGGAGCACCCACAGTCCCACTGGTGACTGTGACCACTTCTCCTCAGCAGGGAGCCTGCCCAGCAACCAGTTTATTAGTGGGAGATAAAGAGAGGATGGGAAGCACAGGCTACGGAACAGTGGGGTTACACCAAGCAGACACTGTCCTGACCCCTCTGCCTTGTCCCCCCTGTGGGGTTTGCTCAGCCCTGTTACCACAGTCGACAGCCCCACTTCCAGCTCTGTCACACAAACTTCCCATAGAGATCCCTTCCCCTTCTCCTTCCCCTCCGCTTCTCCCTCCCTTTTCCCTTACCCCCGGCCCCTTTCCCTTCACTTTCTCCTTTCCCTTCTTTTCTTTCCTTTCCTTTCCTCTCCTCTCCTCTCCCCTCCGGGTCCCGGACTCCGCCTCCCCGTGAAGGCCCACCGGAAGGCACCCTCACCCCCCTGGCCGGCAGCAGGGACGCTGTTGGCCGAACAGTCCGCCGGCTCCGCCTCTTCCCGCATCACGTGGCCCGTGCTCGGCTCCAGCAGGCTCGGCTCTGTTCTGCAGCTGGCGGCGGTGGTCAGGCGTTGGGTGGGGGTTGTGCCGCTGTTAGTGCCAGCTTCTACGCCGCTGCCGCCCTCGTGCCCCGCCTGCCCCTCGCCATGCACCCGCGGCGCCCCGAGGGCTTTGACGGCCTGGGCTACCGCGGTAGCGGCCGGGAGGAGTCGGGTCCCAGGCCTTTCGGCAGTGCCTCGGAGCTGGGCCACTGGGTGACCAGTCCGCCCGACATCCCTGGCAGCCGCAACCTGCACTGGGGCGAGAAGACGCCGCCGTACGGGGCGGGGACCCCACTGGGGGGCGCCGGCCTCAACGAGGAGCCCAACCTCGGGCCGGGCGGCCCTGGCGCCGGTAAGGGAGGGCTCGGCCTGGCCCGGCGGGGTAGCACGCCTCTCGCCGTTCCCTCGTTTCACTACGGCCCCCAGTCCCCCGTTACCGGTGACCAGCTGCGCCGGGCAAGGGCAAGCGGGCGGTGGTTGGAGACTCATCCGCGGCCGGGCTGCTTCCGGACCAGCGCCGCCCGGGTGTGTTGTCGCTGACCTCTGCCCCGCCGAGGGAAAAGTCCTTTAGAAGAAGGAGAGCCTGTTGCACTCCAGCACTCGCTTTGCGGTGCAGCAACGCGTAGTTACATGCATATGCGATTGAGAGTGCCAGAATGTGCCCTGCGGCTTCTGGTTAAGCAGCGTGTGGTCAGCTCCCTATTGCTTATGTAAACGATAAACAGCAGAAATACTCCACTTGCTGTAAGGGCAAGTACTACCACCGGGTCTGACGGTATATATTGTTACAATTTAGTCGTTGGTGTTTTAGACTTTGTGTCTTGTGGCTGTTTTATTGTGCCGTTGACAAAATGCAGGAAGTACAGCATGAGCTGCTTAAGTAAAGTCCTCCACCTGTGATAGTAAAGGAACTGTGAAACTGGTAGAATTTGAGGAAACATCTATGTTCTTTTCCAGTAATTGAGCAGAAACCATCATCATTTAATGTCTTTGTAAAATTGAGGTGAGTTAAGAGAAACTTGCTAAATCTAGGCTACAGAACATTGTCTCCTTTAATTAAAAGGATGTTCTGGAGCATTTCGAATACACTTGGGTATGAAATTTTTATGAAAGACTGAAATGGAACTGTTGCTTTATTCTTTTTTTTTTTCTTTTTTTTAGCGTGCAGTGGATTTGTTCAGGTTTTGTAATGAGTATAGCCTTAGCTAGACTAAGCATTGCTTAAAGCACCACTTAAATATTCGTAAATACTTGGACTCCACTTTTTCTTTTTTTTTTTTGGTCTACCTACTCATGGAGGTTACGCTGGTTCTTGTTTATGCATTTTGGAGGACTGATAAGGAGTTGCTGTATCACTGAGTCCAGCTTCTGCAAGTGGAGAGAGTTACTCCTCTTAGAAGGACTCCCATGTCTTTGTGGAGCTCCACTGATGTTACTGGCATCAGCCATAGTCACAGGTTCTGTGCACCCTGTAGATTGTAGGACTGAGCGTTAATTTTCAGTTGCCTTTACAGTTCTGATACTCGTCTTAAAATCTTTTCTGATAATACCCAATGTGCAAATGTCTGCCTAAGAGCAGACAACAGAGAATTCAACCCATTATTCTTGTTGTGATTTTAACAGTTCCTCAGTAACTAGATTTTTGCAAAGGAGTGGAGGTAAACAGTTGACTTGAAAGTTCACATCATACTGAAGTTTGTTACATCAATGACTTTCAGTGTTAATTTTCCCAAAGTTTCTTTTTACTGTTGTGGCGGTTTTTTTTAATTAATTTCACCTCAGATATCTGAGTATATGTTTCAGAATTATGGTAAACTGTCATGCTGGCTAACTTTTTCAGTGGTTGGTTTTAGGTAGGTTTTTATATGCTAAAATTCTCTGTTTCACTGTCTACTTTCTTTTTTTTTAAATATTTTTTATTTTTTCCTCTGTATCTGTTTTAAGACAATGATTATTTATTTATTTAATTTTAGTAAAAGCATGTCCCAACACAAATGCAGTCCAAAGTGCAAATATTCTGTGGGCAATAATTTTTTTATCCATGTGCAGAGTTGCCACAAATGTTGTGGTTTAGTGCCATAATTTTCTGAAGTAAAGCAAGTACAGTAGAAGAATACTCTTTTCAGATCATCTGCATGGCATTTTCTCCTGCTTTGTGATTATCACTGCTGTATAACCTGGTGGTCTTTTTATTTTTTTTTTTTCAGACCAGCTGAACAGGTTTGCAGGCTTTGGTATTGGCCTGGCAAGGTAAGAGTTGTGTAACAATTTTCGATGACAGAAAATTAGTAAAGCTATACTTATCCTGTGATCCCTGTGCATACTTTTGCATTGTGTTTTTATGCCAGTAGACTCACACAGTTGCAGTGGCTTTAGAAACCTACTACCTGCAATTCATGCAGGTTTCTGTTCTCCTTAACTGAATTAACTGAATTGTTTACTTGATCAGCAATGACTATAAAGAAAGAGGATTTTGTGTGGTTGTCCTGGGTTCAGCACAGGTTATGCATACTCTGTTAGAGCGATCCGAAAATTAACACCAGAACGCTGTTTTCACATTTGCCACTTTTATTAATATTTTTAGGTAATGTGAATGTTTCCTAAGAAGATGAAAATGTCTTCAAGTATATTGCCAAAGTATTCTGGAATAGTAATCTTGATGTAGCCAAGTAGTCCAATAACCATTCTGTATTATGGTGACGCTGAAAAAGTAGTGGATTTTAGCATGCCTTTAACAGCATTTTCAGAGCTTAAATTGTCAAGTGTAAGGATCATGATAAGTTTAGGAGGTTTTTGTAGCATTCCTGGTCACTCACACCTGATTGGGTTTTTCTTTGTCAGTGTACTGATGCAGCTTGTGAAGACATGGAAAGTAGGGTTTTTGTCTTAAAAAAGTTGTGACTCACAGTTGTTGACCTGAATATGAGACTTCTCATGGAAAAGTACTTCTTTCTTCACAGTATGAGAATGCTTGTGTCACTTATCCAGTTAGAGCAACATGGAAGCTATGTCGGTTGAGGTTCTTATAGTGTATTTCTACTTGAAGAGAAGGACTTTTTACTTGACCACCAGCCTGTCCTGCTCCTTACCCCATTGTTATCACCCTCACCCAGGCATATCAGAGCCTCTTTTAACCAGTTTGACTCACTGAAACAGAAAACAAAATTGATGCAATATGTTTTGCTGTTTGATTTGAGTTGATTTACTGGTGCTGACTACCTATGAAAGCCAACAGACAGCAGCTAACTGGACCAGAGAGGCAAGGGGTAAAGAAGGAGAACTAGAAGTGAAGAAATTACCATTTTTAGCTCATAATGAGTTGCTTAAATTAAGTCATCCCACCCTATGAAATTGCTTGTCCCTCTTCTCCCACTGCTTCCCTTGCCGTGGCTGGGCTTGCTTATTCAGACCCCTTGATAAGCCTGCTCAGTTTATTAAAATAGAGTTGATGGGGGCACTAGAACTAGTCCTCCCTAATATGTAAAGAGTTGTTTGACTTCTTTACAGCTTTATCAAGGTGATTGAGCTCAGGAGAGTATCAGCAAATGGGCAGAGCAATAGGGCAGGAACATGTTGATCTCCTTCAGGAACAGAGAGCTGTTAGCAGGGCTCAGTTGTCCTTTGAACTATATGCTTCGATTTAATCAAGCATGACAAAGTTTTCCACATCCTGAACACTATGGCCACTAGATATAAAATCAGTATTTGGAAAAACTCTACATTATCTAGTGAATTAATGAGGCATTTTGCATGGATACTTGGTAGCTTACCACCACGTACTCTATGTTAGAGAAAAATAACAAGCCTTTTCTGATAAATTTATGATGGCTTCCAATGCTTTAAACACACTTTTCTTTTAAAGCTTATTTACAGAAAATGTGTTGGCACATCCTTGCATTGTTCTACGTCGCCAGTGTCAGGTATGTCCTTTATATTACCTCTTCCAGTCACAGGTCCTGCGTACCATGGTATTGCTGAGTTTTCATACTCTGTGGAGTGTAAGGAAGCCTTACAAATCTTAGGGAGATGCTGCTACATTAACATGTTTTTATTTGTAGCATACGTTTTCCATTCTGAAATTTAACTTACCCTGAACATTCTTCATACTTACTTGGGCGGTGGAAAATGTATTATAGTAAGTGTTTCAGAGTCTGCAAGAGCAACTTCTAGATCCCCGATTACAAGCAAGATGCTTTGTGTTCCAGTATTTTCTGGCTCGTGCTTGCTTTAGTGTTTACATTTTCAGCATACAAATACAAGTTCTGCCTGTTCCCCTAGTTCAGTGAGCATTTATTTATGTTTTGATCACTTTAGCTGGCCTTTACAGGGATAGAGTCCTTATTTTGGAAGTGCTTTTTCCTGTATGGTTATAACATCACCAAATGTGTTTATAACTGTCACTATTTATATTTTCAACAGGTTAATTATCATGCTCAGAATTATCATCTCACTCCATTTACTATTGTCAATATTATGTACAGCATCAATAAGACACAGGTCAGTATTTGGTTTCAGGCTCTATCTGAGCAGTGAAGGTTACTATAACATGCTTGTATATTGACATCCATAACTCTTTCTGTAACTGAGGGTGAAAAACATGGCCATTGTAAGGGTTTGTTATTTTTATGGTGGCAGAAATGTTTCAAGAAGACTGTAAAATCTTTTCTTTTATTTTTAGTAGTATAGTCCTTTGTGGGGAACATTTGCAGATGTCAGAAAATAAAAGACCCCTGAAACTTTTTTTATTAGTATTTGAAACAACAGTTAATCTTTGTGAATAAAGAAATTATCCAAATTACTATTTCCAAAGATAAGAGTGCATGAATTTCCAGTTCTGTCTGGGAATGGCAAGCCTAAAATTCAGAAGACAGCAAAAACAGACTTTCTGGGTTTTGTACAGATGTCATTTAACATTTTGTTCATAGAAAATGGTGTTAAGCTTATAGCGCAGAGTATTCACAGTGAGAGATATGCCTCCAAAATCGTTGACAACTGCTTGAAATGACTGAAAACCAAAAGTTTCTTCAGAGCTGAAAATTAGTTGTCCCCTGAATTTGGCAATAATTCATTTTAATGGTAGACTTGTAGCCCTGTGCAGTTTGAATTTACTGACATTTTATAAAAATCGGGTTAAAAGATTTTTGAGTTTTATGTTGCAAGAATCAAAATGTTGCATGTTCAAAATGCAGGGTCCAAGAGCCCTCTGGAAAGGAATGGGCAGCACTTTCATTGTTCAGGGCATAACCCTGGGAACAGAAGGCATCATCAGTGAATTTACACCTTTGCCAAGGTATTGCATGGGGTTTTTATTTACTGATTCTAACAAATTTATCATTATATCATTTGTTGATTTTTATTGAAAATGTTAGAACTTACAGGCTGTTTTGAAAAAAATTACTTCATTAGAACAGCCAGGCACTGAATAGGTGTTTTCAGCATGGTGTGGTTGCCTTGGCAACAAGCTTGTAATTAATAAATAGTGAGAGACTTCCTGTGCTTTGTATGTTTGCTTACTGGTCTGTATAGAACTAGCATAGCACATTGGTCTTCAGTGTAATTCCACCATAATTAAAGGATTCATAAGTTTCTTTTCGTATTTTGGTTTGTATTGTGTGATACGAGCAGATACCATGTCTAAAGTAAAAAGTCGTAGTTTCATTAATCTAGCTACTGTTATGATACATGTATGCATACTAATAAAAGTAAGTCTTCAGTTTCTGGCGTTTGTCAAAAGCATTATCAAGAGCATTTCATACTTAAATTGTGTGGAGTGTGTATTTAAGCTTTTTGGTCAGATGTCTCATGCATAACTGAAATTCACAGTTTTCTCAAAGTGTGACTTGTTCTTGCTTTTTAAAAACTGCTGTAGAAGACCCTTAAGTTCAAATGTGATACAGTGTTTATATTTTCATAGTTCTGATTTCTGTTAAATGTAAGGAAGTATTTTTCTCTTGTGGGCCACTTGTTCAGTAGCTTGAAAAGTGAGCTGGCACTGCTGCGAAAAGAAGCAGTCCTTTCTGCTAGTAGTTACTTATTCCTTCCTCTGTCCTACCCCCATTGTTGTGCCAACATGGTATGTGAACAGCCACAGAATGAGCTGGACTGGGGAAGTGATCTGGCTAAAGCATTTGTCTTGAATGTGCACCACCTCATGCAGTTTTCTACAGGATGCTCTCCCTTTTTAATCATAGTGTGTATGTATGGGCTGTCACAGGGAGATACTGCTTACTGCAGCAGTGTCACCAAATCTGGTTTAGCAGGTTATTTAACTACATTATCAAACTCCAAAGAACAACGAAGTGAGATGTCAGTTCTACTTCTGTACATAATATTATGAAAGATTCCCTCTGGCTTAGGAGAGGGCACAGAAATGGGTGTTAACACTTTCAAGTTGCATTTGGTTCTGTACTAGACAAACTCATTCTGTAATCGTTCTCCCATTGCAGGAGTAGTTACATGTAGTGGATTGGCAGGTTAGTCTTTCACACATTAGTTTGGCTGGTTTCATTTTCCACATCTTTGAGTAATATGGTTCAATGGATGTAATCCAAGTGTCCAAAATGCATAATAGTAAGTGCTTTTCCCTTCCTCTTTAGTAATTGACCTACATATTTGGGAAAGTGATAGCTACCAGTAACATACAATTTTAGGGAAAGAGTAGAGTTTTTTTCTTTGAAGTTGTAACTAAAGGCAGTGGGTGAGTGTGATTCCTGGACAGTAATTGAAGCTGAACACCTTATAGCTTATTATTAAAAATATACAGTTTAGTGTGTCCAGAATTTCAGACAAATATCTTTTTACCTCATAAATGGAGTATTTACCAAATATATGGTAAATACATTGGTATTTGAGTGGTATCTTGAGCCGGGTGGGATTACACTTTCTGTCAAGTGGAATGTAGTTATGTTTGCTAATGTTCCTAATTTGAAGTGCATAATTAGAAATACTACTTTAATGGGACTTATTTTAAAGTCACCTTTGTGTTAAACAGGTAGGTTTTCTTCTGTTTTACCAGGTTGTGCTAAAGCCAAAAGTCTTAGGTTTGTACAGGATTAATATTCAGCTTCTAGTCTGACCTGTTCTATTTGGTTTGGTCTTGTCTGCATCAGAATGTGACTTAGGTTTTCAGGAAAGAAACAACAACTGGGTAAACATAACCTCAAACAAAAGGAGCAGCATAACCAAACCAAAACATAAAAACAAGTGTGTTGACAAAGGAACCCTAGTGAGATTTTAAAATAATTCAGTATTCCCTGAGAATGGCTTGAAGAATTAGTACATAAGGATGTGAAATAATTGCAACACTTCAAAGGCAGTAGCTGTGAGAGCTGTATACATTTTAATCATTAAAGGCTTTTTTTTTAATAGCATAATAGGCCCAAATAACTTCTAACATTTAAGCATGATTTATTAAGTATGTTGCTCAGTATCTTTCCACTATGGGAAATCTTGCAACATAAGCTGATAGTAGAACAGCAGTATGAAAACTGGGTGTTGATACCTGTGGAAGAAATGCTTGAGAATAATGTGTTCTTACCCATGTTAAGGCAAATACTTTTCTTTTTAGGGAGCTTTCACATAAATGGAACCTCAAGCAGATAGGTGGACACCTTCTACTCAAAGGGTAAGTATAGCATGTGTTACTACCTTATGTAATTTTCTAAACATTAATGAAGCTGCTAAATGTATATTAATTTTATCTGCAGCTATGGTTACTTGGTGCTGATAACAATTTTCTGATTATGAGGTTTGTGTTGTTGGGGTTTTTTTGAACGATTTTGATTGCATACACCACTTTCACAAAATATTCTCTCATACTAGATCCCTGTGCCTGTATAGAATCTGACTAAAATATTAGATTCTTTTAGTAAATTAGATTCTTTTAGTGAATCAGCCTAGTCACATGGAAATAGGATTTAACACAATTTCAGACTGAAGTGTGTCTCAGCTTGTTGATGTGCATTTTAATAATTTAGTTAATTTTCTCTTGGGCATGAGTTGGTAGATAACTGTCAACTTTCAGGTGCATAGTTTGCTAGATCTGTAGTAGTGTAATGAGCATAATTCTCGTCTTCTTCATTTCTACAGTTTAACACATGTGGTAGCAATGCCTTTTTATTCTGCAAGCCTGATTGAAACTGTACAGGTAACTTAACATATATTTACAACATTAAAAAAGACGCTGTTATTCTTTAGGTTTGGATTCAGGTTTATTTTGCAGTTGTTGCATTTGTTTTGCTTGACAGTGTATGACTAAATTTTAATTGAGATTAAAATATTTACTATAATAGGTATATTAGTCATACTGTCTTAAGTCTAAATCTGGCATTAGAAAGGACATTTAATATAGGCAGTTGGAATATGCTGTACTAATCAGTCCAGGGAGGCAACTTGGCTCATCAGATTTACATTATATTCCTGTGCTGCAAGAGGACAATGACCAATAACAAACTATGAAAGTTAAAGATTCTGGGATTTTTAAGTAACAGTTTTGTACTAATTTTGGTTACCTTAATTCTGGTGAACCATGCTGTTCAACAGTACTCCTTTGATGCACTTCCTCAAGTAAATATATTTCGTCAAAATAACTGTAAATGGTAGAAATTTGTAGCTGTCACATTACTGTTTTTGTCTTCAGGTTCTCAAACCACATGGTGTCATGCTTGACAAAAGCAAGCACAGATTTGGAAGCGCAGTGACTATAATGATATGGGGGAGAAGAGGATTCATTAGGGGTTATGATGCTTAACTTGTTCTTAAAGTGTGGAACAACACAACTTAGGTATTTGAACGAGTTTCTCTTCTGTGCAGACTGATCATGAAGGCTTTGCAGGCTGTTAGTACTTTCCCAGAGTACTGAGGAATGTTCTGGTGGTTTATCCAGGCATCAGGTCAGGACACATTCAGCAAGGATTCAGAGTTGGGCATTGAGGAGAACTCCCAAATCCTGAATTTTGGATGTACCAGAGATGATAAAACACAGAGTTTGTAAAAACATTAGAAGGGGAAACAAGGTCTTTAGCTTAGTCATACAGTCATAGGTGGAGTATAATGGAGTAAGTAATTGCTAAGTGAATTGTTTATTTTCACTACGTGAACAAAATAATTATCTTCTAAGAAGCAGCATGGTAAAGAGTGCTATTTTAGATGCAAATAATGGTACAGAAACATGAGCTGAACCTATTAAATTCATACTAAAAATTATCTGTCAGCTCAACTTTAGCTATGGAAGTCTTTATTATGCACATTCAAGTTCAAAAACTAGAGTTGTAGTCCTTAAATAAAAGGACTTTTGATTTAGATATACTTCCCTGTCATTTTGCTCTGGAAGAAGGTGTTTTCAATACATGACTGTTTTGTAGACTGATACTTTCAGCAGTAGCCCAGAAGTTGAATTTCTTTGGTAGCACCACAAATAAATGAAATGTACATTAAATAAAGACTTTAGGATGGGTTCATGTTTTAAAAGACTGCTTACTTGAGTGTGATCCAGAGTGTTAGAGCAAAGAATTTGCAGCAGTATAGCTTTGTAGATAACAATAGCGTGCAGATGTCTATAAAGGAATTCTCTGTTCAGCAGTGACAAAGTGTCGAGGTGGATGTCAATATGGTTTTGAAATGGTTACAGGTTGTAACTATTCTTTGCGCTTGTAGAGCGAAATAATTCGAGATAATCCTGGCATCCTGGACTGCGTGAAAGAAGGAATTGGCAGAGTTGTAGGCATGGGAGTACCCCATAGCAAGCGTCTGCTTCCTCTGATGGTCTTGGCTTTTCCAACTGTTCTACATGGGGTTCTTCACTACGTCATCAGTTCCATCATCCAGAAGCTTGTTTTGTTTGTTCTGAAAAGGGGTAATTCCCACAACCTTCCACCTGAGGGCTCTACTTCCATTCAGAGCATGCTGGATGCTTATTTTCCAGAACTTATTGCTAGCTTTGCAGCTAGCCTTTGTGCTGATGTCATGCTTTACCCACTGGAGACAGTTTTACACCGCCTTCATATTCAAGGGACACGCACAATAATTGACAATACGGACCTTGGCTATGAAGTGCTTCCCATCAATACGCAGTATGAGGGAATGAGAGACTGCATAAATACTATAAAACGGGAAGAAGGAATGCTAGGTTTTTATAAAGGATTTGGAGCTGTTGTAGTACAGTATACGTTGCATGTGGCAGTTTTACAGCTTACCAAAATAATTTACTCAACACTGCTTCAAAATGTTTCTTAATCTGTTCAGGTGTGGATTTAGCGCAGTGGGCTTAGGTTAGAGACTTACTAACCTAACTGTTGTTTAAAATGGCTTAGAAAATTAAGTTTGGAGAATCCATTCTGTGGGTGCTCCTTGCACTGTAAAGGAACTTGTTTTAAAAATGGGGATATGGATTCCTAAGTGTAATTAAAAAAGTACTGTTTAAATTCCACATTATAGACACAAATTGTATATATAATATGCAGACATACAGAAGGGGATAGATTTTAGATATGGCTGGAGTGAGGATTTACCTTTCCTCTTACTAGTTAACTGAATTAAGGAATGGATGAATTCTTAGTATATGCTTTATAAACATCACAACTGATACTTAATTTGAACTGCTAGCCGGTTCAAATGGTCTTGTTCTCATAAGTTATAAGAACTTGCAAGTGAGAGACTGGTGGGTTTACTGGTCTTTTAAATATGTTTTCAACTTCACTGTTAATGGCGCTGTAAGCAAAATAGAAACTGTAAAAGTAACTTACACATAAATGTCTCCTACACACCTGTGAATTATTACACGTTACTTTGCTGCAGTGTGGCAGAAGATGACGAAGAGGAATCTTTTGCTTTGTACAAAATAACAAAAACTTGGGTTTGGGCAAAGTTGCAGAGAATGCAAATTTGATGTCCTGCAGTTTGTTTGTAAGACTTGCAGTAACTAAAGTGTGTGAATAAAGCAAATTAGAAGCTGATGTGTGCATGTGTAAGTGCCGTTTTTATTCAACTTTACACTTATAACTTCAGGGTTTAGTTTTACTCTGCTACTTTGTATAAAAATAGAATATTCATACAAATGGATGTACTGTCAGTGTTCAAAGTGTATAGAAAGTGTAAAAAAATAATGGGCTATTTGTTGAGTTTCTCTTTTGTTAGGTCACAAGTATGTGCACCATTACCTGTTTGCTATTTGGCACTGATGTCCTTCATTTTAAAGTCTCTGCTGAATTGTTATTTGTGGAGCAGAAATAAGTCTCTTTATGTACAAGTGACCAACTGAAATGTACAATTTTTGCTCTCTTCCCCTAGCACATCAAGACTTCCAGTCTGAAAATTACTTCTTATTTTTCAGAATAATTTAGTCCTTGTTTTCATGAGTAAATAATCTTGAAAGTTGGGGGGGAAGATGTTTTTTAGCAAATAAAAGCAGGTGGAGAGTCACTTTTAAATTGTATGAGAGGCTGCTGCCTTTTTCACACTTTCATGTTATAAGCCTGTTGTGAATACTGTAAATTGATGTGCATTATAATCATTAATCATTGTATAGTAGTTATCACTTATGGAAAATAGTCATGGCAAACATAAAGGGTGTTGCTGTTTGTAGGTTCTGACTATATCACGTTCAGGTCTACATTATTATTTTAACTCTTGTATTTTAAATGCATAAGTGTTGGAAATTATAGTGGAAGTATAATTGGGAACTGGTTTCATTTTGAAAAATTGTTAATTGCAAATTTAGTGTATAGAATGGAAGCAATGAAATAAAATGAAAATTCACTGTAAATATTTTTAAGTAATTCACTGAAGAGGCATGTCAAGAAACCCCAATTTATGTGTATTTTATTGTATAGAATTCCAAGTGACTTTTTGAAGATCCTTAACTTTCGTAAGTGCCAGAACATTTTGAATTAAACTACGTGCAAGAACTTGGGTTTTTAAAGTTTCCATGAGTATGAAGACAGCCATATCAGAGAATCATCCAGATTAGAAATTATCTTGGCAGGTTATCTAGTCCAAATTCCTGCTTTACTCAAGGACAACATTGACCTCAGACCAGATTGTACAGGTCGTTATACAGTCAAGTTTTTAATTCCAACTTTCAGTACATAAAACCCATCCTTTTCCAAGATGTTAGATTCACTATTCCATCACAGTTGCCTTGAAGCAGTAACTAAGTATGTGTTGGAGACTATTTGGCAAGATGTATCAGTGAAACTGGGCAATAATGTTCTAGGAATAAAATTTTAGGGAAGGCATTTTGCCATAAGAGAAGGAGGACATACACTTGCATATTCTGCAAGAAGGAAGAGAGTACTCAGGACAGCAGTAGATACTGTGCTAGAACATTAACTTGTGTCAAACACTCTTGCTTTCATTGATGAAAGTTTTACAGTTTTAGTCTACACCAGAGTCTCAGATCTGTAACTTTAAGCAGAGTGACAAAGCATGCTGCCAGCTTACAGCAACTGTTCTGTGGTGCAAAAGCCATTTGCTTCAGGCTGTTATTTTCTTGGTCCTCTTCCCATCAGTTAGAGTGAACATATTTGGATTCTTCATGCGTACTTGCTTTATCTTCCCAAAAGAAGTAATAGACTGCTTTGTCCAGAGTTGTTGGTTTTGCCCATGCAAAAATGTGAATAAATGTGGCATGAAAAAAAAAAAAATTAACCTTTTTAAGTGAGCTGCTAAAAGTATTTCTGTTCATTTGGCTCGTACATATGCGTACTCAAATTTTAGCTTAAATAAGTGATCAATAGGTGGCTTTAGCAGGATGCACCACTAAAAACTACAAAATACTGACTTGCTGTAGAAAGTAAGTTTTTAATATTCTGAAATATGAAAACTTACTCTTCCTGGTACAGATTTAATTACTTTTTTTGTACATTGTTTTTCATTCATTTTTTAAAGAACAGAGCTGACTGGCCAACAGACCAGGCTTGACTTCTGGCTGAGTTAGATCAGAGCTTAGATCTAGTGGTGGTACAAGTACTACGTTCTTTCAAGGTACCAGCTGCATTCATTTCTTTTAGCAGATCTAGTCTGGGTCCTGTCAGTAGTACTTGAGATCTACAGTGTGCTTTACTGATTTATGCAGAATTCTCAAGACTGTACCAAAACACATGCTTTTCTTTTGTATTTTGAATTTAGCAGTAAGTACAAAGTATGTAAGCTAATGTCCTTCATGGTCTGTTCCATTTGAGGTGGTCATTCAGCTAAATACATGCCTTCAGCTACAAGCATACCCAATGCACATGATGTAAATGAGGCCTGTCTCTGCATTAAGATAGAAATCTCTTGCTATGTTCTGAAGATTTTTGGTAGTGTAATTCAGGGCTAACAGATGTCACTGTCAAACTATCTACCCTTTCAACAGTACCTGAGCAGAAAAAGCGTCCTGCGTCAGATCCCCACAGATGTGATCAGCAAGATAACAGCTATGTCTCTACCAACCAAGAAGAATGAAACACAAGCTTTCTTGGGTGCTGTGGGGTTCTGGAGAATGCACATCCCAAATTACAGTTCGATTGTAAGCCCTTTCTATCACGTGACCCAGAAGAATTATTTCAAATGGGGCCCTGAGCAACAGCAAGCCTTTGAGCAAATTAAGCATGAGATAGTTCATGCAGTAGCCCCTGGACCAGTTCAGACCGGGCCAGATGTAAAAAATGTACTGTACACTGCAGCCAGGGAGAATGGTCCTACCTGGAGCCTCTGGGGAGACTCGAGGTCGACCCCTTGGCTTTTGGAGCCAGGGATACAGAGGATCTGAGGCCAGCTATACCCCAACTGAGAAAGAGATACTGGGTTCAAGCTGCTTCAGAAGTGATTGGCACTGAAGCACAGCTCCTCCTGGCACCCCAGCTGCCTGTGCTGGGCTGGATGTTCAAAGGCAGGGGCTCTTCTACACATCATGCAACCAATGCTACATGGAGTAAGTAGGCTGCACTAATTACACAACGAACTCAATAGGAAATCTCAGTCATCCAGGCATTCTAGCAGTCACCATGGGCTGGCCGGAGGGCAAAGATTTCGGAATGTCACCAGAGGAGGAGGCGGTGCGTGCTGAAGAGGCCCCACCATATAATAAACTGTCAGAAAGTGAAAAGCAGTATGCATTGTTTACTGATGGGTCTTGCCGTATTGTGGGAAAGCATCAGAGATGGGAGGCAGCTGAATGGAGTCCTGGACGACAAGTTGCAGAAACTGCTGACGGAGAGGGTGAATCGAGTCAGTTTGCCAAGGTGAAAGCCATCCAGCTGGCCCTGGACATTGCTGAACGAGAAAAGTGGCCTGTACTCTACCTCTATACTGACTCCTGGATGGTGGCAAATGCCCTGTGGGGGTGGTTGCAGCAATGGAAGCAGAGCAACTGGCAATGCAGAGGTAAACCCATCTGGGCTGCTGCACTGTGGAAAGATATTGCTGCTCGGGTGCAGAACCTGGTGGTGAAGGTACACCACGTAGATGCCCATGTACCCCAGAGTCGGGCCACTGAGGAACACCAGAACGACCAATAAGTGGATAAAGCTGCTAAGATTGAAGTGGCTCAGATGGACTTAGATTGGCAACATAAGGGTGAATTATTTTTGGCCCAGTGGGCCCATAACACTTCAGGCCATCAAGGCAGAGATGCAACATATAGATGGGCCCTTATCACTATTATTATTGGTGGTAACAGTAGTAGTTTTGTATTATACCTTAGTTACTGGACTGTTTTTATCTCAGCCCATGGGAGTTACATTCTTTCTCTTCTCCTCCCCGTCGCTCTGGGAGCTGAGGAGGAAGAAGTGGGAGAGAGAGCAAGTAGCTGCATGGTTCTGAGTTACCGGCTGGGCTTAAATCACAACAAGAGGTCACACACGATTTTTTTTTTACTAAATGGCTGTTTCTAAGAGATCTGAGATCAGCACACAACAGCAGCATTCCCTCACCTGTACGGGAAGATGGGTGGTAGCAAAATATGAATAAACCATTTGTCTAGTTTTGGTTCTCTCAAGCAGAGATAGAAGAAGGTAAGATCTTTATTTAATGAAAAACTGGAGGAATCTGGTTTTAAGGAGTTGGATGAAACTGTATCTTCAGGTTTGATTTGGTTTGGGTTTTTTTTTTTATGGAATAAAGATAATTTGGTCTTTACCTTAAGTGCTCCATCCTCTCTAAAGATAGTCTGGCAAACTATGAACAAAATCTGGGGGTGGGAAAGAAAGAATTGAAAATGGAATGTGGAATCATAGAATAGTTAGGGTTGGAAAGAACCTTAAGGTCATAATGCAGATAAACAGAAGTCTAAGATTACTGTTCTCAATTGCAACAAATTAATAAAATAAAGTAGAAATGTCTGAATGTTAGTATTTAGGGAGGGTTTCATTTGGAAGTCTGTTTCTGTCTTTATCTTTCAAAGGGTATTTTTAGAGATAAGTTAAAATCACAGGACAGTTTTAAGCACAGCATTCTTTCCCCTGATGGAAACTAACTCAACTAAAAAGCCAGTTATTCTTTCAGCTTTTGTAATCGGGGGAAAAAAAAAAAAAAAAAAAGGAAAAAGAGTTGACATCTTCCCTTCAAATCAAGGCACCCTTTCAGTGGATGTAAATTCCATCATACACCAGCCGAATGCTGCAGTTACAGATCTTTTCATTATTATAGTTCAAAGTGCTAATGAGTTGGCTGCAGTACCTGTTGCCTGTGGCAGCTTGATCTGGATGAGATACTGTATCACTCTTCTTTTGTTCCCAAAGTGTAGGGCTGAATGTGACTTGTGCCCACAGTAATACAATCAGAAGGTATGGTTTAGCTGTTAGCTGAAATTCTGAGTCTTGCTCTTATTTCACAGCCTTAAGCTTGGCACTAAGGCAAGTCTGGAACAAAAGGACTTGTTGGACAGGACCCAACTCCATTCTGTATAGACAATTCATGTCTGCCAAAACTGAATTTTTAGAGGCAACAGACAAGTTGGAGTTCCCTATTCTTGGGTTTAGGGTACCTTCAGAAATAAAAACAGTAGATTTACTTCTCCTGCAAAGTGAGTATTTGATTCCTGAAATGGAACACTGAATTTGTGTGCACAGTATTTGAGCCTTCAAGCACATTGTGTAGAAAGAAACACTAATATGCACATCTGCCTTGATTCCCATGTCTTACTCTATTCAGTTCCATTCAAAATGGCTGTGACATCTTTGATGTCCATACAGACCACTGATGTGTTTTACGGTCTCGACAGATACAGGTATCAGTGGACTCACGCATGGCCTAACTTTATGTATGCAAACTGAGGCAGAAATAAAAAAAATACAAGATAGTGGGAAAGATGATTCTTGAAACCAAGTGTGTGCTTGCCAATGTTGATGGGGTGCATGTCACTTTAACAGTTGTTCAAGCACAGTGGAGGAAAGGAGATGACTTCTCATGTGGCAACGTGTTTCAGCAGCTTAAAAATGCCTACAGTGTTTTCTTTCAAGGGTAGAATTGTTTTTATTTTCTCTTTCCATTACAAGCAAAAAAAAAAAAAAAAGGAAAGAAAGGGTGGCAAAGTACCTACTGATGCTGGTAACTGTTGCTTAACCATTCTGACATGCTTTGAGATGTGCTAAATTACACTTGCTTTGGCTAATATTTTTTTTTTTTCTTCCTAAAGAACAGCTACTCATTACATTTATAAAGCTAGCTTTTATCAAGAAAATGAATGAGTCATGTCCTCTCTGGCTGTTTAATTTCATTGATTTGCCAACATAGTGTATCCTGTAGAAACTCCCTCATGTTTTCCCTCTGATACTTTTGTGTATGGTAAGTGCTGTCTAATAATGAGGTTTCCTCAATGTGACACCCTTCAAATAAATATACTGCTGTTGAAAAATGGTTCAAATTACTCCATAAAAGGGAAAACAATTGTGCATTTAAATATTGTTTCAACATTTTTCTCAATGGAAATGTTAAACAGACATTTTAGGTCACAAAGGAAACATACCGCTGGCATGTAACAAGTTAAAAATTTTTGAACCTCCTAAAACAATTCATGTGAGCTTGCTCAATTAATAACTGCAGTATTAGGAAAACCTTTCAGAGTGCAACATAAAAAGTTGTAATCTTATTTAAGGGTAACTGAGGATCTCTGTAACTGATACTTACTGGGAAACTAATGCTCTGCTTCCATAGTAGGACAGCCCCTCATAGCTGGAGACAAAAGGGAATGCAAAGCGTGATAGTTCTACTCTGACACATGCCTTCCCCTGTCTTGCCTGTAGCTTCAAATTCTTAGTCATCTATCAGACTCCGCCTCTTCCCCATCAAATCAAGTGTCAATAGCTATTTCTCAAATCTTCAAACTCCGTGCAGATTGTGCAGACAGTTATCTGGTCAGGATTATTCCAGGCTTAATAATCATCAGGAAAATGACATTGGGGGTGTGAAGGGGATTTCCTGATCACGTTGCAGAGCTGTGTGATGTGGAGGTTGAGGTGTGGTGTGTTAACTCTTCCAGTGAGGCAGAACTGCCCAGAGAATGAGGACATACCTTTTCTAGATGTTGTAGGAACACTGTATTTTCTTCCTTGTCCCTCCCACACATTCTCCATGGCCAGTTATTTTGGGCCTGTGTTCTTGTACGGCATAAATACAGCCATTTGTCACTGATGATATGATACCTGTTCTTTTCCATAGGAGTCAACTTTGTTTCCTCTCTCCATGCAAGTGCACAGAACAGCTTGGTATGGGGCTTGTGCAGACCATGGTTAGGTATAGTATTTTGTCAACAGCTGCAATTTTTAGGGAAAAAAATTAAGCTGAAATTTTGGTTCTTCTAATTAAGATTCCTAGAAAATGTCTATATAGAAAGCCTCAGATTTATTGAACTATTCCTAACTTCAAGTCTTTCTTCTTTTAGAATTATTTTCTATTTGACAGGAGGCACTTTCTACAGTTTCTCTAGGTTTCCTTTTATATGTTCTGCCTGACTTTATGCACCATTTCTGTGCTTTTTTACATAATAATTTGTCTACCCTCTCTTTAGTTTTTCCACCTTCTTCTCATCTTTTATTTCTTCTTGGGTTTTATATCTGCCTTTTCTCTTTGTCCTTTATATCTCTCCAGTGAAATCCCAAGCCCCAGTTCTCTTCTGTTTTTCCTTAGCTGAAGGCTACTCTGGGAACTCAGCACTGTGCATAACACTGCCCATTACACGCTGTAGAGTATTTGCCAAAATTGATCACCAAAAGATACAGATTGAACTTTTCATTGAGACTGCAATTTGTATTCTGCATTGGTGAATCTTCCCTTAACACTTCAGATGGATGAGATTGAAAGTCACACAGCTCAGTCAGTACGAAATGTTGTTCTGTTGGTAGAAGAAATATATTAACTCTGTAGCAATAGGCAGGCGGATATGGAAGTGTAGAAAGTTTGTTTCTCATTCTTTGTAATTCTTAAGACAATTTTCTAGAAGGTGCCTAACTTTCTGTATTTACGGCGTTTGTTTGCAAGGTTTTTTTTTATTTTAATAACAGAAGCAAAAGAACTACTTATTAGGAAGTGAATTAGCATTCCAAGAACTGGCATATAGCCATCACAGGAACAGATTCATGCCTGGGGTTATAAAAATCTGGTTGTGCTGTAGAAATATTTGCTGTGCCCTCAGTGATGAAGATAGAAATTCTTGTTTGCCAGAAGTTTTTGCATTTAGATTTTACTCCCAAGATCAACAGAAGAAAAGGCTGGTAGTAATTAGACTTAAAATTAATATAGTTGTAGTAATAGATGATTTAACAAATTATCAATGCTGAAAATAAGTAATACAGAATACATTTAAAGGAAAAAAAAAGTGGTATTTTCGCAACAACAATACGATGATTTTGCATTGTGGGAAAAAAAATGTTGTAGTGTTCAGGTACCTCTTACTCTGCCTTGTGACAATGATGTGAGGTTGTTTTCTTTGTATGGAGTACTTGCATGGTAATGCTTCCTCACTTCTCCAGATATGTGTATGTCTTCCTAAGTCCTCTTCTTTTCCATTCTTCCAATTATTCTGTTCCTGTGGGTTATATGGAGCTTTGAAACATGTAAAACAGTAGTCTGAAAACAGCACACATATAATTTCTTTGACAAGCATGCTGAGATGGTTCAAAACATCAGTGACTTTTCAAGATGTTCCTAAAATCCACTAATTCTTTGAAATATGGAAATATTGGAATGTCTGGTTTCCATTTAGTTTTTCAACAACTTCCCCTTATTTGGATTCTGCATTTAAATAAGACTGAAGAGGATAAATCACTTGAAATGTGGTTTTTTCTTACACAAACACACACCAAACCTTGATGTTTCCTGAGCTTCATAATGCATGTTTAAAACAATAAAGGCTAAATTAAGATCTCCAGAACTAGAACAGTAACATTAAAAAAAAAAAAAAAAATCTACCACATGGGTACCTGCACTCATGAAGGTCTGGAAACAGTATTAATTGTTAATCTTGTGAGCCTCTGTGTTTTACAACAAAGTAGCCAAACCTTTATATGAAGATCTGGCAAGACTTGTTTAAAATTCAGGTTCAATAGGAGTGCCTGGAAAATCGGTAACTATGTATCGACAGTGCAGGGTTCTGTGGAGTATTACCTTGGCTGGCTGTCCGGTTTCCACCAGCCACTATGTCATTCCATCTTCTCAATCCATCTCGAGGACTAGGGGAGAAAAACAAAAGGCTTGTGGGTCAAGACAAGGACAGGGAAATCACTCACCAGTTACCATCACAGGCAAACCAAACTCATCTTGGAGAAATTAATTTATTGCTAATTAAACAGAGAGGGATAACGAGAAACAACAAATCCAAAACCGCTTTCCTCCTACCTTCCCTTCTTTCTGGCTCAACTTCACTCCCAATTTCTCTTCCCCCTCTGCCCCAGCAGTGCAGGGGAGGTAATGGGGTTGCAGGCAGTTCATCACATGTCTCTGCTGCTCCTTCGCCCCTCAGGGGGAGGACTCCTCACACTTTTCCCCTGCTCCAGTGTGTGGTCTCTCCAGCAACAGTCAGTCCTTTATGAACTTCTACATGAGTCATTCCCACAAGGTGCAGTCCATGAACTGCTCCAGCTTGTGTCCCTTCCATGGGTTGCAGTCTTTCAGGAACAGTCTGGTCCAGTGTGGGTCCCTGCAGAGTCACAAGTTTTGCAGCAAACCTGCTCCAACACGGGCTCCTCTCTCCATGGGCCAAGAGCCTGCTCTGGTGTGGACTTTTCAAGATATCGTGACTTCCTTCACAGTATCTCAATTCCCTCCAGCCTGTGGTCCTTCACAGGCTGTATTGTGGATATCTGCTCCACTGTGGTCCTGCAGGAACTCCAGAGGGACAACCTCTCTCACCATGGTCTGTGCCAATCTAGAAGTCAGTGTTATATATCCTGTCACCCAGGTTATGCCCAAAATTTCCTTGCAGATGCAAGCTATATTTGATGATCAATTTTAGAGTCAACTGATACGTCCATGCACAGCCCTGCATAGTGCCCTGCAAAAGAAGCTACTTGAACCAGGTGACAAATTTCCTATCAGATGTCCTGGAACTGAGGTGAGATCTGTCAGACTGTGACTCAGATTGACTCTGGGAGAAGAACTTTTGTTCTGGGAAAATCCTGACTGCATTGGAAAATTGTGGTTTGCTTTTATGATCTCTGATTCCTCGAGATGCTGCTGTTGATGGTGCTGCTACCTTGAGCTTTCTTTAACAGATAAAAAAGTGAGTTGAGACCATAGGCTGCAAGGTGTGATGTGGGTAAGTCCATTGGAAGTTTTTCTGATTAATAATTTTTCATCTCCCCTCAATAATATGCTGAGAAGGATATAATTCAGCCATTTTGCTCTTGTTATAGTGGTAGCTTCCTTTTATATCTTTGTCTGCTTGATTATCCTGATATTGGCTTCCAAAAGGATTTTGAGACAACTGTTTTGCAATGCTCAGATAGTTTCCTTTTCTTCTTACTGATATGCCATTTTTTGCAGAACCACACTAGCATCAGAACTTAGCTGTGAGTACTGTTCCTAACTAGTATACATCTATTCATCATGAGGCTCTGCATCAGGAGGCATCCAGCATCCAGCCATCACTTGCCCATTATTCCAAGAAAATCAGTGTATGCTCATCTCCATTCAAAACAGATACATTTTTCCAGCATAAAACAATTCTGACCTATCAGGGTGCCTTTAAACATACATTCATTGTGGCTTTGCCTTTTTCCCACCGAGCATTAGCCATAAACCAAATACTAACTAGTTAGATGCCAACTCTAAAGTTTTGTGAGTGGGGGCAAGATGGAAGCTTATTTTTTTTTCTTTTTTATACCTAGTACATTGACTAAATCTATGGACAGTACACTAAAGAAGCAACATGCTGATGTACAGTAATCATACTAAAGCAGGAATCAGCAGTCAAGTATTTATAGCTATGTTTTACTGTAGAATGAAAGAGAGCTGCCACAAGAAGGACAACCCTGTAGAAGGACCATTTTGTTGCTCTGGAAACATGGTTGGGGTGAATAGCTAGCTGGAGAGCAGAACTGCCACCACTCAGATGGAAGGGAGATACTGACACAAGAAACAGGAAAAAGACATTTGTGTAGGTCCAGCAGCTGACCTGCAATTCACAAAGCTTTTCCACAATGGGTGACTGTCCAGTGCCAAGAGAAATACTCACCACCCATTAGGTAATATGTAGCATTCATAATTTATTATTTTAGTAGAAGAAGTGGCTCTGAAACATTTTTTCTTTCTTTCTTTTTTGGTGGAGGAGAGGCAGATTGTGGGATGTCTTGCACGAAATATCAGTGTGACAGTCTGGGTGGAACTGAGGGAATTCTGTTTCAGATGCAAGAGAATTAGGAATGTCATTTGCATTTATCTGAGAGCAGTAACACATTAACACAGAGGTGGCTTTGCATGCTGCCTCTACTTTTGCAACGAGTTTCTTCTCTGACATCAGGATAAATCCCCCCACAGAGTTTATTTCTTCAAGCCCTTCCGCTGTGAGCACATACAAAGGAAACTTACTTGTCTTCTCATAAGGCCGCACTTTCTGCTACCCCTTCTACATTCTGGCAATGTGTTGGTTCTATATCTTCTCTGATGGACTTCCTAATCCAGGTATGTTGGGGTAATGACTGATCATTAGTTTCTTATGCCCCGTGAAATATTTCTCTACCTCACTAGCCCACCTTACTGTGTTTTTAACATTTCTTCTATCTCTATTTATGGTGCCATATGTTCTTCTTTGGAATGGAACTAGAGTTTTTCAAAATGTGCTCTTTAACAACTTAGTTTACTTTTACTCTTAGCACCACATTGACTGATGCAGATAATACTAAATAGTTGCAATCATCCTGAAAATCACTATAAAAATGTAAAAAAAAAAAGAAAAAAAAAAGAAAAAAAAAGAAAAACAAAATGGCCAAAGCTATTTAGTATTTTTAGCAAATGTGTTGGTAAATGTGTTAAATCATATCAGCAACGTTTTAGGGTGGTACAAGATGGTTAAGCAATCAGAAAGATATATATGACTATTTGAGCAGGAAGATGATCTAATTTCTACAATTTCTGGTTGGGTATAGTAAGAAAAAAGATTGCTTAAAAGCAACTATCCCTTTTACAGGGGAGGGGAGGGGAGGGGAGGGGAGGGGAGGGGAGGGGAGGGGAGAGGAGAGGAGAGGAGAGGAGAGGAGAGGAGAGGAGAGGAGAGGAGAGGAGAGGAGAGGAGAGGAGAGGAGAGGAGAGGAGAGGAGAGGAGAGGAGAGGAGAGGAGAGGAGAGGAGAGGAGAGGAGAGGAGAGGAGAGGAGAGGAGAGGAGGAGTGATATTGTAGACAGAAGTAATGATATGACAGAAGGAAATCACTTTAAAGCAAACTACGTGTATAGCAGGAGATACAGATAGGTCAATAGTGGATGTATAAACCTTGCTATTCTTGCCTTTTGAGTAGAGGGAAGCTTCTTTAGTATTACAAGGTACAAAGGAAAAAGTGAGCTAAAGAAGTAGAAGAAGAATAATAAGGGCAAACCACAGGTAATTTGCAAAGACTGTGCGAATCAACAATGGGAAAATTTGTCTATCAGCTCCTGTCAGCCAGTTCCATCCCCAGGGGTTATTTTAAACAATGCCGTGGTGCTGCTGCCTCTGTGTTTCCCCAGTCACTCGCTAAGAATCCTGCCTTCAAGCAAAAAGAGTTGTCTTGCTGAAGAAGGCACCCTATCTACTCTTATTTCTGATTAATACAAAAATTGATAAATTAAAATACTAATTAACCCACTCATAGGGCATATTCTGGTTTATTTGCATAGGGCAACAATAGCTTTCTGAAGGCTCCTGGAAGCAATGTTCTCACTGATGCCAGTTGGTGTCTCAGATACTCTCTGAAAGAAGACAGTGGCTGTCTGCTGGCAGTGATGGGTGCTGGCAGGTCATGATGCCAATTACATGAGCAGGAGCAAGCCTGTCCCAGGCACAACTACTGAGCTCCTGAGTGGCATCTGAACTGTAGGAAGCACTCCCTGCCTGCAAAGCCTGAGGGGCTGGTCTATGAGTAGTCTTCTATGAGTCCTCTTCCCTAACAACGTGATCTTGTCAGGGCAAACGCTCCGGTGTGCACACAAGCCCTGTCCCAAACCTTTCCCCATCTTTCCAGTTCTCCTGCACTCCCAAATGCAGTCCTTATCCTTGCACAGAGAAACACTCAGCTATCCCACAGCTGCCCACAGCAGCCCAAGCCTCCTAAATCCACACTGGCTGCACAGCCCCAAGGCTTATCTGCTCTGCTAATTGCCCCTGTTAATTACATCTAAAGGCTCTATGGGGTACCTTCTTTTTACACTATTTCATGCCTTTTTTTCACTCTTTGTTTTTGCTACGCAAGGCACAAGATGAATGAGTGCAAAGTACCTTGGGCCCTGCTGCACAAATGTGTTGATTCTTGCGATGGCTGGATCATGGCTGGGGCATAGCTAAGTACAACCATGAGGTAGCAGGTAAGACTTGGGAGCTTCTTGAAAGGGGGCTTAAGCCATGAGTCAGAAGTGCAAAATGTCAGGTGTAGTGTAAGACTTATAAGCAGTAAAAGCACCTTAGATACTGGGGACACTTCAACATTTAAATGTGAATACCAACCAGTTGCAGAGCTTGTCATATTTCAGCTGCCTTTCACAGAAGGCAGTTCTCATGTCTGGTCTTCTGCTCTGCAAGGTGGGACAATCCTTCCTTGTGAGTGCTCTTTATAAAAGAGTCGACCTAGAGTTTTGTTTCTTAGACATCTGGTAAGTTTTGCTATTCCTCTCTGGATGACTCCTAGGTTTTTTTTCTTAAGAATTTTAAATGTAATTCCAAGTGACATATGTTATGCAATAAGAAAGCGTAGTTTGAGCTTATACAAAATAAACAAGGCACAGTTGGAAAGAAATAAATTTGAAATTCTATTCTTTTGGCTGATAGTCTTGCCATCTGCTAACATTAATCACCAGTTTTTGCCCATAAATAACCTTTATTGTTGAGGAGCTGACAATAAACACTTCCCAATCTCATAGTGTGTCACACAGGCAATATCACAGTATCACAGTATGCTAGAGATTGGAAGGGACCTTGAAAGATCATCTAGTCCAATCCCCCTGCCAGAGCAGGAACACCTAGATAATGTTACACAGGAATGTGTCCAGGCGAGTTTTGAATGTCTCCAGGGAAGGAGACTCCACAACCTCCCTGGGCAGCCTGTTTCAGTGTTCCGTCACCCTCACTGAGAAGAAGTTTCTTCTCAAGTTTAAGTGGAACCTCTTGTGTTCCAGTTTGTACCCATTACCCCTTGTCCTGTCATTGTTTGTTACTGAGTAGAGCCTGGCTCCATCCTCGTGACACTCCCCCTTTATATATTTATAGACACTAATAAGGTCACCCCTCAGTCTCCTCTTCTCTAAACTATAGAGACCCAGCTCCCTCAGTCTTTCCTCATAAGGGAGATGCTCCACTCCCTTAATCATCTTCGTTGCCCTGCGCTGGACTCTCTCCAGCAGCTCCCTGTCCTTCTTGAACTGAGGGGCCCAGAACTGGACACAATATTCCAGATGCGGTCTCACCAGGGCAGAGGAGAGGGGAAGGAGGACCTCTCTCGACCTACTAACCACCCCCCTTCTAATACACCCCAGGATGCCATTGGCCTTCTTGGCCACAAGGGCACAGTGTTGGCTCATGGTCATCCTGTCGTCCACTAGGACCCCCAAGTCCCTCTCCCCTACACTGCTCCCTAACAGGTTGATCCCCAACTTATACTGGAACCTGGGGTTGTTCCTGCCCAGATGCAGGACTCTACACTTTCCCTTGTTACATTTCATCAAGTTATTCCCTGCCCAACTCTCCAGCCTGTCCAGGTCTCGCTGGATGGCAGCACAGCCTTCTGGCGTGTCAGCCACTCCTCCCAGCTTAGTGTCATCAGCAAACTTGCTGATAGTACACTCAATTCCCTCATCTAAATCATTGATGAATATATTAAATAATACTGGTCCCAGTACTGACCCTTGAGGCACTCCACTAGTTACAGGCCTCCAACTAGACTCAGCCCCATAGACTACAACTCTCTGGCTTCTCTCCTTCAGCCAGTTCACAGTCCACCTCACTACCTGATCATCCAGTCCACACTTCCTCAATTTAGCTGTGAGGATGCTGTGGGAGACTGTGTCAAATGCTTTGCGGAAGTCAAGGTAGACCACATCCACCGCTCTGCCATCATCCATCCACCGTGTTATTTCCTCATAAAAGGCTAAGAGATTGGTCAAGCATGATCTCCCCTTGGTGAAGCCGTGTTGACTGCCCCTCATAACCCTCTTATCCTCGATATGCCTTAAGATGGCACCAAGGATAAGGTGTTCCATCACTTTCCCAGGGATGGAAGTGAGGCTGACCGGTCTATAGTTACCCGGGTCCTCCTTCTTGCCCTTTTTTAAGACTGGAGTGACATTTGCTTTCCTCCAGTCCTCAGGCACCTCTCCCGTTTCCCAAGACTTGGTAAAGATGACGGAGAGTGGTCTAGCAATGACTTCCTCCAGTTCCCTCAGCACCTAACCCCTAACCCTAACCCTAACCCTAACCCCTAACCCTAACCCTAACCCTAACCCTCCAGTTCCCTCAGCACCCGCGGGTGCATCCCATCTGGACCCATGGATTTATGGATGTCCAGATTGCTCAACTGGTCTCTAACCCATTCCTCATCGACTAAGGCAAACTGCTCCATCGACCTGACTTCATCTAAGGTCTCAGGGGTACAGGGCTCTTCAGGACTGCCCGCAGCAGAGTAGACAGAGACAAAGAAGGCATTCAGTAACTCTGCCATCTCTGTATCTTCTGTCACCAGGGCACCCATCCCGTTCATCAGTGGACCTACATTGCCTCTGGTGTTAGTTTTATCTGCCATGTATTTGAAAAAGCTCTTTTTGCTGTCCTTGACCCTTCTCACCAGGTTTAATTCTACGGAGGCCTTAGTCATCCTAGCTGCCTTCCTACATCCTCTAGCAGCAGCCTTATATTGCTCCCAAGTGGCCAGCCCCTCCTTCCATGACCTGTAAACTATCCTCTTCCACTTGAGCATACCCAGCAGTTCCCTATTTAGCCACGCAGGTCTCATGGCTCTCTTCCTTGACTTCCTACGTGTCGGGATGCTCTGATCTTGAGCTCGGAAAAAGCAATCCTTGAATGCCAACCAACTATCTTGGGCCCCTTTACCTTCAAACAGCCTTGCCCATGGGATTTCCCATAGCAATTGCTTGAAAAGGCCGAAGTTTGCCCTGCTAAAGTCCAGGGTTGCAATTCTACTTGTTATTCTACTGGTCCTACCACACAAGATCCTGAATTCCACCATCTTGTGGTTGCTGCAACCAAGGCAGCCCTCAACCCTTACTGCTTCGACCAGACCCTCCTTGTTAGTGAGGATGAGATCCAGCAGCGCTCCTCTCCTGGTCGGCTCATCCACCATTTGCAGGAGGAAGTTATCATCCATACACTGGAGGAACCTCCTGGACTGTGGCTGGGTTGCTGAGTGGTCCTTTCAGCAAACATCAGGGAAGTTAAAATCCCCCATGACGACCACGGCCTCAGCTGCCTGTAGAAAGCCTTGTCAACTTCCTCACCCTGATCTGGTGGTCTGTAACAGACACCCACAACAGTATCACCCCTGCCAGCCTGCCCCTTAATTCTCACCCACAGACTCTCAACTCGCTCGTCATCTGCCCCTGGACAGAACTCGGTGCATTGTAGTTGCTCCCGTACATAAAGAGCAACCCCACCACCCCTCCTGGCTGGCCTGTCTTTCCTGAAAAGGACATAGCCCTCCATGACTATATTCCAGTCATGTGAGCTGTCCCACCACGTCTCTGTAATTGCCACCAGATCATAGTCTCCTGACTTAACACAGGTTTCCAACTCCTCCTGCTTATTTCCCATGCTGCGCGCATTGGTGTACAGACATTCCAGGGAGCGAGCTGAGCACACCGATTTCACCCTAGGATTATAGGAGGCCTCCCAGTCTTCATCAATTCTGGAGTGCTGCCCCACTGGGGCAAGCCCAGCTACAACCCCATCCCCCTTCGAATCTACTTTAAAGCTCTCCAAATGAGCCCTGCTAATTTGTGCCCCAGCATCCTTTTGCCTCTGTGAGATAAACCTTTCCCTCTTGTCGTTGTCCAGACTGGTGCCCTATAAAACCAGCCGTTATCAAAGAATCCAAAGCCCTGCCTGTAGCACCAGTCTCGAAGCCAATCGTTTATGAACTGAATCTTCCCATTCCTTCCCACATCGTCAGTGGAAGACGGAAGGAGTGAGGAGAAGATCACTTGAGCCCCAGACTCTTTCACCATCCGCCCCAAGGCCCTGTAGTCTTTCTTCATCCCCCTCAGACTGCGGGAGGCAGCTTCCCCCTCACCTGTCTGGAAGACCAGCAGCGGGTAGTAGTCTGTCGGGTGCACCAGGTTGGGGAGCGCCCTAGTGATTTCCCTGATCCGGGCTCCAGGCAGACTACACACTTCCCTATGATGAGGGTCAACTCTGCATATCCGGCCCTCTGTTCCTCTCAGAAGGGAATCGCCTACTACAATGACCCTTCTTTCTTTCTTATCAGAGGCAGTCTTGAGGTGCAAAGTCGACTCCCTTTTCCTATGTGGCCTTGCCCCACATCCTCACCTACCTCTCCTTCAAGATCCAGGGCCTCGAACCTATTACGGAGGGACACCTGGGGAAGCAGGGCAGGAAGGGGGGAGGGTTTCCCATGACGCCGAACTGGAACTCGCTTCCAACCCTCGTTGTCTTTTTGGTCCCCTACCTCTGCGCAACAGCTACAGGGCAGGGGCTGCCTCGGGCCATCCCCCTCTGTGTGAGAGGGCAGGGGGTCCCTCCCCTTTTGGGGGGTATCTCCCTGGAACCCTTCCGACTGGCACGCCAGGGAGTTACTCCACCAGTCGATCTCCCTTTCACACTCCCTGATGGTCCTCAGCGTCTCAACCTCCTCCTTAAGTCTTGCCACCAGGCTAAGCAGATCTTCTACCTGCTCACACCTCACGCAGGTGGAATGCTGTCCTCACTCCCCCGGCAGCAGCAGGCTCTGGCACTCCCTGCACCCAGAGACCTGAACAGCCACGGTTTGGGACGGGGTCTCTGTCTGAGTTGCTGCAGTCTTCTTACTGCAAGCTCTCCTTCTGGAGGCGACCACACTGGTCAGCAGCCTGGGACACCAGCAACAGGGCCAGCAACACGACCTGCTTGCTCCTCCCTGCGCCCGGCGGGCAGCCGCTGCCCTCTCTGAGGCTCTTCCGAGGCAAGGGGCAGGGGGGTGGTCGCCGTCACCGTGTGAACGCCCGCCGTCACGTCAGCCGCTCTCTCGCAAGGGCTGCTGGGGCTTCGGGGATCCGGAGATGTCGGGAAGTAGGAAGCTTTGTTCTGGCGTTCGTAGCATAGCTATTTGGTTATCTTGGGAAAACTTTTTTCATTGTTTTGAATTGCAACATCACATATATTGAGCCAGAGATTTAGAATCCCTTTGTTATTTTATCCTAATATTTCAGCATTCCTAATTTCCTCTGTTTGCTCACATTACTTTCTGTGATTTGGAAGAACTAAAAGGAAAAGAAGTCTCAAAAGTAAAAAGAAAAAAAAAAAAAAAAAACAAAAAACAAACACAGCCCACCCCAAACTATTAAAAAAACCCAAAGCAAACAAACAAAACCACCACAACCACCCCTCAATGTTAAAAGATTTAGGAAAATTTAGCATCAAAATTATTCCATAAAGATTTGTTTCTTCTTTACACTGAAACCACTGGCAACATAGAGGGTTTTAAAGAATTTATTTACACTTAAGAACCATTAGGGCTAAAATTTGACTAGAGATAAACTTTGAAATTAAGCCACTCAAGAGAAACTACTTGAGAGGGTGAAATCTAGTTTATATTTTTATTAGTACTAAAACAGAAATACATTTATATTCAGTTAAAATTTCTGACAAAATAAAACCTGACAGAAAAAGTCATTCTAATAAATACTGCAGAGAAGAGCTGTGTTCAAGGGTACAAAATGCTGCAAGAAAACTTGCAAAGTGTCTGCTGGAGTTCTCCAGAGGCAAAATTGAAACCAGGAATTTTGCAAATGAAACAGACACAAACTTTCCTGAGCAAATATTAGCAAAGTCATGCACCTATTCAACTTCTGATGTCTTTGAGAAGAGGTTGTTACAAGCAATTCATGGAATTGTTCAGAACGCAATCTGACTTCGACTCTGCCCTTCGTGATTATTCAGAATTTTAATTTTGAAAGAATGCTGGTACTAATTTGATAGAAATTAAGGTTATTAATCAAAATTACTTTTAAAAGACTTCTGTGTAGAAATGAAGTTCCCATTTTATATCCCATGCTAGATTCAAATGCTCTATGTATGTTTAGACTGATAAGTTGTCACCAGATGGAAATAGGAATTTAAGGCAGAAATATTTTCAGTTCAATACAAGGTATCTGACTGTTTTCCTAAAGTCTGGTTTGCAGAGCTTGTTCTGACCCTTTCAAACTAAAATGTTGCTAAGCCACTGTCCACCATATTTGAAAAATCATGGCAGTCAGGTGAAGTTCCCGATGACTGGAAAAAGGGAAATATAACCCCCATTCTCAAGAAGGAGAAAATTCATGACCCAGGGAACTACAGACCAGTCAGTCTCACCTCTGTGCCTGGCAAGATCTTGGAGCAGATTCTCCTGGAAGGCATGCTAAAGCACATGAAAAACAACAAGGTGCTTGGTGACAGCCAGCATGGCTTCACTAAGGGGAAATCCTGCCTGACCAATGTGGAGGCCTTCTATGAGAGGTATACAAAATTGATGGACAGGGGCACAGCAGTTGATGTCATCTACCTGGACTTGTGTAAAGTGTTCAACGCTGTCCCACACAACATCCTTGTCTCTAAACTGAAGAGACATCAATTTGATAGGTGGACTACTCAGTGGATAAAGAACTGGCTGGATGACTACACGCGAATTGCTGTGGTCAATGGCTCAGTGTCCAGCTGGAGACCAGTAATGAGTGGTGTCCCTCAGGGATCGGTGTTGGGACCGGTCTTGTTCAACATCTTTGTCGCTGACATGGACAGTGGGATTGAGTGCGCCCTCAGCGAGTCTGCTGATGACACCAAGCTGTGTGGTTCAGTTGATACGCTGGAGGGAAGGAATGCCATCCAGAGGGACCTTGACACGCTTGTGAGGTGGGCCGATGCCAGCCTCATGAAGTTCAACCAACTAAAGTGCAAGGTCCTACACCTGGGTCTGGGCAATCCCAGGCACAGCTGCATTGGTAGAGAAGAGATTCAGAGCAGCCCTGCGGGGAAGAATTGGGGGTCTTGGTCAACGAGAAACTGAACATGAGCTGGCTTCAGTGTGTGCTCACAGGCCAGAAAGCCAACCATGTGCTCAGCTGCATCCAAAGGAGCATGACCAGCAGGTCGAAGGAGGTGATCCTGCCCCTCTGCTCTGCTCTTGTGAGACCTCACTTGGAACACTGCGTACAGTTCTGATGTCCTCAACATCAGAGGGACATGGCACTGTTGGAACAAGTCCAGAGGAGGCCAGGAGGGTGATCAGGGTGCTGGAGGACCTCCCATATGAAGACAGGCTGAGAAAGTTTGGGCTGTTCAGCCTGGAGAAGAGAGGGCTGCGTGGAGACCTCATAGCAGCCTTCCAGTATCTGAAGGGGTCCTACAAAGATGCCAAAGAGGGACTCTTCATTAGGGACTGTAGTGATAGGAAAAGGGGTAATGGGTTCAAACTTAAACAGGGGAAGTTCAGGTTAGATATAAGGAAGAAGTTCTTCAATGTGAGGGTGGCGAGGCACTGGAATGGGTTGCCCGAAGAAGTGGTAGATGCTCCGTCCCTGGCAATGTTCAAGGCCAGACTGGAAGGAGCCTTGGCCAGCATGGTCTAGTGTGAGGTGTCCCTACCCATGGTGGTTGGAATTAGATGATCTTAAGGTCTTTTCCAACCCTAAGTATTCTATGACTCTATTATTCTAATTGTTACAAAAGCTATTAAAAAATGTGTTTTGGTTATGTTTTGTCTTTTTACTAGCAGTAATTTTTTAATTTTGCCTGATTTTATTACAGAATCAGCTTTGAGGTTTTTTTTTTAATGGAAAACCTACTTATCGCAAAAGCATAAATTAAATAAATATATAAATAAATGAATTCTGGTGGGCTGACCCTGGCTGTATGCCAGCTGCCCAAAGCTACTCTATCACTCCCCTTCCTCAACTGGACAGGGGAGAGAAAATATCATGAAAGGTTCATGGGTCAAGCTAAGGACAAGGAAAGATCACTCAGCAATCACCACTGTGGGCAAAACAGACTCGAATTGGGGTGAGTAATTTAATTTATTACCAATCAAATCAGAGTAGGATTTTGAGATATAAAGCCAAATCTGAGCAACACTTTCCCCCATCCCTCCCATCTTTCTGGGCTTAACTTTACTCCCAGATTCTCCACCTCCTCTGCTGCAGTGGCACAGGGGCACAGGGAATGGGGGTTGCAGTCAGTTCATCGCATTGTCTCTGCTGCTCCTTTCCCCTCATGCTCTTCCCCTGATCCAGCGTGGAATCCCTCCCACAGGACACAGTCCTGTATTAACTTCTGCAACTTGAATCCCTCCCACAAGCTGCAGTTCTTCACAAACTGCTCCAGCATGGGTCTCTTCCATACAGTGCATCCTTCAGGAACAGGCTGCTTCAGCATGGGTCCCTGCCAGCAAACCTGCTCCAGCTTAGGCTTCTCTCCCCATGGGGCCCCAGGTCCATGCCAGGAGCCTGCTCTAGCATGTCCTCTAATTGGTCACAGCTTCCTTCGAGGCATGAGTTGCAGTGTGGATATCTGCTGCACTGTGGCCTGCTCCACCATTGTCTGTACAATGGGCTGTACAGAAATACTGGCTCCAGTGGCTGGAGCACCTCCTCCACCTCCATCTTCACTGACATTGGTGTCTGCAGGAATATTTCTCTCACATATTCTCACCCCTCTCTCACAGATGTTGTTACACAGCTTTTTTTTTTAGCCTTTCTTAAGTGTGTTATCGTGGAGGCACTACCATCATTGCTGATAGGCTCATCCTTGGCCAGTGGCAGTCTGTATTGGAGCCAGGTAACGCTGGATCTGTCAGACATGGGGGAAGCTTCTGGTGTCTTCTCATAGAGGCCACCTCTGCAGCCTCACCTACTAAAGCTTTGCCAGTACGAGCTTTCAGGCTCCTCACCTGAATTTATTTTGTGGGTTCCCCTTAAGAATCAGGACTGAGAGATCAGAGACATCATGCTTTGATGCTGAGAAATAGTCTTTCAAAGGCAAGGTGCTGTTTCTTTTCCTTCATATATTATAGGAGTTAATTTGAGTATGCTGTGATCTGTTCATTGATTATTCACTTACAGTTTCCACAGTATGCTATCGTGAACACAGGCATGTGGAAAAAAAACTGTATCTTAAATCCTGCTCATATCCAATATTCAGGTGTCTCTTAACCTCATCAGGACTCTTTCCTTCTTTGCTAAAAACTGTTTTGTGTTAACTGGTGGCTTACCATGTGCTCAGCTGGCCAGCAGCTATTCCAGCAAGCTGTCTACCTGGAACTCTCCCACAGAAGTCAAACCACAAAGTGTTATCATTGCACCAGCATATTGATCTTTTTTTTTTTCTTATTCACGTGTGAACTAGAAAACTCCTGTCCAGCTTTCTGGACAATTATTAGTGCTCTACAGCATGATTCACTGAAAATAAATATGAATGTGTCATAGGTCTGTTCTGAGGAAATCACCTCCTTTTGCCACCATTCTCTTAATGAATTCATAAAATCCTCTTTCCTATTCAAAGGTCCATTGACCTTTTTATAAATACTAAGATTTTATAAATATAGTCATAATATTTTGCAAATATTAAGCAACAAGACAAATTGCGTAGTATAAACATAGTGTCTTTGGTAAAAAAAAAAAAGAATCTAAGTTTAAAATTAGGGCTAGAGACAACATGTTGTGTGTGCTTATAAATATTTGCAGAACGACTTTCATTTTTGAAATCTCAGAACTAATCTGAGATAAGAAGCTAAAAGTAAAAGGCATGCTGTTGTAATTTCATGTTTAATTGCATGCTGAAAAAACAAGTCAGGATGTAGACTAAGCATTAACACCAGCTGCTGTAACCTTCTACTAAAACAGGAGTGATACACCACATTTTTCAAATTCTGGTGATGATTAGAACTGAGTGAGGATCCATGGCTGGATTCATACTGATATTAAATTATCAGATAATTAAATTTCACAGTGAAAATATGTAAGCAAAGAAACAGACAGTGTTGACATATTTTAATCCAAGCAATTTAGGAAATCAGCTGATGTTGAGTTTTAAACGCCTCTTAAACATCAGACTAACAGAAAGTCAGCAGAACTGAGAGAAGATTTCAGTATGTAGTTCAGGCTACCTCAGCTTTTAAAACAGCTTTGAAACTTCTGCAGTTTCCACTTTTTATGCTACTGGGTATCAGGTTTTCTGAATGCGCACATTTTTTCCAGCTGGAATAAGAGACTGTTGCTCAACACTCTTAACAGAGTACTGCTTTGGTGTTCCACATGGAGAGGTTTATTAACTCTTTGTTAACATGAAAACTCATGCCACATAACTATGCATACATCTACACCTCAGTATTTAATAAGGGAAAGAGTTCTCAGGTAGCTCCCTATGAACTGGTCTTCAGGCAATCAGGTAACATGATACCAAAATGCTAGTAAGTTCCCTGCTGCACACAGGCTAAGAGAGGAAAGAGGCTTGCACAAGCTACCAGCTGTTGTCGTTTTCTGCAATGGGACAAATGCTGAAAGATGGGAAAGTCAGCTTTCTTAGTTCTCTGGGAGCCCAGGAGGGCATCACAATTTTCCTTGAAATATTAAAGTGATGATTTTAGTTTACCACCATGGAGTACTCAAATACGAGGCAGCACACCTCTTGGGCTCCACGCATTTACCTTTTGGGTTACAATTTAGCAGCCTTCATCCACAATCAGTTTGGGTAGTTCCCTCAGCTAGGCAGCCTTTAATAGGCATAGCCACAGGTCTGCAAGCAAAAAACCCCAAACACTTCAAAGAGGAGAAGGAAGCCTGAGATTTTGGAAGCCATTTCAGTAGCATTCTCTATGGCATGGCTGGAAAGTCAATGTGATACCAAGATAATTTGAAAGAAATATTTGTAGGCACTTGTGGGCAATACCTTAAATATCATTTCACAGACTGCTGGCTCATAGTATGCCCATAGCCTCAGAACTGTGGGAGAAATAAATACAGACAAAGAAGTTAATGTTCTCTTGAGGCTGTGAATAATTGCCCCTTCCCTTACAAAGCTTTTTACAAAAACTTACAGTTAGTAACTGTAACTGGTGACTTTTTTTAAAAGAAGTATTGGGGTGGTAGCAGTAAAAAGAAAAGACTTTATTTAAAGAGCTGGGCAAAGTCTGGAGATAAAGAGAAACTGGACATATCAATGCATAAGAAATGTTAACTGTTTTTTAGGCCACTACAAGACCCATGTTCGAAAACAGGCTTCCAAAGTGGTTTTGGCTTGGAAGAATTACATGAGAAGTTGTGCTCAAAAATTTGTTTTCCTATTTATTCTGCTACAGTCCATGTCTGAGCTGTTCTTGAGAGTCATAGAATGGTTAGGGTTGGAAATGACCTTAAGATCAAACCTTAAGAAGAAACATTTGTTTTGCCATTTTGTGCAAATTTTGCAGTTATATTTGCAATGGATTTCATGAAGAAAAAGTTTTTTAAAAAAGTTTTTTTGCAGTAAGATATGAATTTCATGAAGCTTATAGTCCTCCTCCAAAAGAAAAATAGCATATTATTTATCCCACTGGTAAGGAGAATAACATATGGTTTACAATAAGAAAAGAAAAATTTAGAACACATATATCATACATCTAATAGTAATTATTAGTGTTGTTGTGATAAGAAGTCGCTTGGCTGGTATTTCAAGGTAGGTCTATTGGCATTATCTCTTAAAGTGAAAAAGCCCTCTGATGCCTCCAAGCTAATTTTGCTAGAACTCAAACAAGAGAAAATTTGATTAGCGATGTCTTCGAGTGCAACAGATCAAAACAGAAAGCTTTGCTGGTAAGTCTTCACACCTGGAACCTGGGCCCTGGAGGGGCACGTTGCTCCTGACCTTATATCCTTATATCTCACCTATCTTTATACTCCACAGGGATTTTTTTACCTTATTGCAGGTTAGCACTCCTGCATCCAGTGCTTTCACTGCTTTCCCTAATCAGGGTTTGCCTCCATCACCTCTGTAATGTCCCCATAGATGTGGGACAGTGGTGGGAGCTACTGCCAGGTCTTCTCCTTCCCTGGTTGTGTTGGTTGCACTTCCCCAGCTGCTTCTCAAAGCCGTGCTTATGTTCCCACCAGCTGCAGTGCCCACCAATAGGCAGAAACAGGCAGACTGCTTATCTACATGGAAGTGGTTTTTTGTGGTTTTCTTTTGGGTCAGGGAAGGTGGGATCTTTTTTTCTCAAGTTCAAGCTTCTGGAGTGTGACCCTTTGGTGAGACAGAAGTTGCATGAGTTCAAAGTAGGCCATGTGCCTTGACTTGCCCCAGGAAGGTAGAATAATGTGCTTCAAAAGTTGCAAATTATAAGAACTAAGTGCCGCCCCTGTGTGTCAAGACATTTCATCTTCTCAGGATGGTTGTTAAATATTTTGTTTTCCTTTTCCTTTCTTCCTGCCTTTTACTTCCATAGTTGAGTGATATTACCTGTCTAGATGCTTGTCAATTTCTTATTTCCTCTGCTTATGGGAAGTTGCAAGGCTAGCTTGGATGCAGTGCATTTTATTAAGCTGGATAACCTGAGAGCAGCTTTCAGACTCCAGGAGCTTCTGAAAGCAAGCATCCTTCTCTCCCTTTGGGCTCAGAGGAATAGCAGGAGTGCTATCAAATAGCTCACCCGGGTTTGCTGATCATCTGCTGGCACAGTACTTCATAGACTAAATGATGAGGAAGGTAGGTTTAAATTGCAGCTGATGGTAACTGAATGCTATAGCCCTGGTGCTTTCTCCTCTCTTTTAAAGGGTGTATTTGCTTTCTGAACCTTGCAGGGAGGTTGATTTAATGTTTGCTGTGGTAGTAAATATAGGACCAGGTCCGACACAAATGCAGATATACTTTGCTCATTTAATCTTGGTTTGTTTTTTATTAAATGGAGAATGGATGGTTAAACTAGATAAGTTTAATTTCATCAAAATCATTAAGGGTCCAATTCTTCCCAGATCCAAATATCAGCTGAACCAGCTAAAAGGCTGATGGACTCAACTCACCTCACCCAGATCACATACTATTACAGTGGCTGTCTAAAGAGCTTGGGAAAACTGCAAGGTTTTTATTGGCTCTGGTGGTTTTTATTGCAGTTTACAAATTAAAGGAAAAAAAAAAGGTAAAAAAGGAGTAGGTACCATGCAGGTAGACAATGCTCTGGAGACAGATAATGTGGAGAGTGTCTGAAGTCAAAACACCTAGAAGGAAGGGGAGAGAATTAATTGTTAATTCTTAAATTCTTAAGAATTTAAGAATTGCACATAGCAGGAAGTGCCACAACTTTTATAGAAATAAAAAGCTTTCAGTAGCCTGTTTTTAATACTCATCAAATCAAGCGGCAAATGGGATTTTAAAGTCCCTTCAATGTACTTGATTAGTCATCATCTTCATTGGGCTGCTGGCATTAAGAGAATGGCTGTTTGGCTAATTACTCATAATCCTCTATTTACTTCTAAACCAGGGCAGAGATATGCATTTTTTCATTGCCTGTGAAGCATATATGTCCATTTTGACATCATCCTAACATTTAATAAAATCTCTAGTGACAAAAGACAAGTATTGTATGAGAAAATCTTTTTAGGTGTCCAGCATCCTGAATCATAGGTGTAATTGTTTGTACTTTAAAACCAAGACCAAAATATTCTTCCAACAGAGATAATCTCTCTAACTGAAGCTTATATAAACTTTAAATAGCTTTGAAGGGGGTGGGGTTTGTGTTTTTGTTTTGTTTTGTTTTGTTGTTAGGTTTGTTGTTTTTTTCTGTTTGGGATGGCTTTGCTTTTATTTTGGTATTTTGTTTGCTTGCTTGTTTGTTTAGCTAATGTTTGTCAATTCAAACCTAATTAACAGCAAACTTTCTTCCACTGAAATTAGAAATTCCTTCTCTTAAGGTAAGCAAAAATCATAAGCCACTGCTCTCCTCTTAATTGGTTTCACTCTTCTGATTCTGGCTTTCATCATAAGTATCAAAAATCCTGAAGAAGTGTGAGGAAAAATGTGCTCTGTTAAACATGACATGAAAGTGAAAAAGCAAACAAATTTGACTTTAAGGTAAGGGTGGGTTTTGTCAGTTATTCTCATAAGGAAAAGTCACCTAGGAATCATGCATGGCAGTATTCAGCTGTTTCATGTATGGCTGGCCTACAACTATTAAGAATTAGATGTTATTACAGTATTTCTATGTTTGTGTTATATAACCGGGAAGAAAAGGATAGCTATATTGAGAAGAGGCAGAATGAGCTCAGTTCTGCTTACATCAATACACTTATCCTGATGATTTGATGCATTGGTTTTACAGGCATTGACATTTACAATCCAGATTGTTTTTAAAAAAAAAGTATTTAAGGGATGGCTAGGACATGGTGACCTCTGTTCTTAATTTTAATATGTGTAGACTTTAGGTTCACAGGGAGTTTAATAACATTTAGCTTTATTTTACTGCAGATATTATGAAAAATGCAAGCCTAAGAGAACTGTGTCAGAATGTGTTGGGCTTCTTCCAGTCTTAAGATCTTGGATAAAGTCTGTTAGTGCTAAAACTAGCCAGCACACCTCTGAGTTTTCTGCAAAAAGTATAACATAATAGAGTATGAAGAGTATCCTGTAGGGGTATCACATAGGCAGTAAAAATATAAAAACTTTTCCATTTTCATACAGCTAGATATAAAAGCAACCTCTCAAAATATTCTAGTCTTTCTTCCTTACTAGGAAAATGGACATTGACTGCTGCCTAATCGTCAGTAAAAAACAACCTGTGCCTAATGTGTGAGGAGGAAAAAACCCAAACAAGTGGCTTAAGTGGAAATATGGGACATTGTGAACAACAGGGAAATGGTGCAGACTACCTGAACTCATTTTTGTCTTCAGATGCACCAATTCAAGTCTGAGCTCTTCAAGAGGTGGCCTTTCTTTGTCACAGCTTATTTATTTATTGCTTTGTTTAATGGCTCACTGATGTTGATAGGAGGCCTGGAAGTGTAATTGTAACCTAAAAAAAGTTGTATACAGTACTAAATAGGCCCTTTATGTTTATATGATCCAATTAGAGAGTACAGGAAAGGGAGTAAGGTGACTCAGACTTATCTTAGTGCATTCTGCATTTTACCAGGAAATAAGTGATGACATTACAAAGTCTTGAAGTATTTGCTTGTAAATTGTTATTACTGATGCTCTGTATCCAAAGCTATTCCCAATAATTTTAGCTTCATGGTATCTAAATGCCTAATCCCATATTGGCAATAGCAAAGGAAAATGTAACAACCAATTAAGTAGTTTCAGCACCTGGAAAAGAGTGCACAAGTGCACAAGTGCACTTTATGAAATTGCAAAGCAGAAACCAGGGAGGGGGGGAGGGGAGAGTCCTATCTGGTTTGGGCGTATTCAAAAGATTGCTGCTTCCAGTTGTTTCTTAAACAGTGTCTGCTTCAGGTCAGTCAACTTTCATGTTGTTACTACTGTTACCTTGTATTATGGGAGTACTCCATGGCCCTGGTCAAGTAGACGGCTCTTCTGGACTGGCTGCTCTACAAACATTCGGTTAAAAGCTTTTATTCCCCTTCAGTTGGCAGCTATAGTATAAGAAAAAAAAAAGGCAGAAAAAAAATTGAAGAAACTAATTCAGAAACATGGGATCATGGGTGGTGGGAACTGTAAAGCATCACAGTTCTGCAGCATAGTCAATGCTTGTGCTGCAAAGAGATGCTGAACTGTTGAAGAGGTATCAAGCAGAGGAGACAGTGGGCAGTCAGCCATAGGGAGGACAAACTAATAAGAAGGCATTAGCTTCGTAGAGCTATTTTCATCATTATTTCATCAGTTTCATTCACTATTTTCATTCTGAATAGCAAAACTTGGAGGCTGTTGTCATAAATTTTGTAGTTATTGGTAACTGGATTGGTAATTGGTAATAGGCACACTTCAATTTACTTGGTAAGATTACTTTGTCCTAACTGTAGTTGTCTGAATTTCTCTACACTCTATTTATTTTTCATCGTTCTATATAATTTTCACATACTAACTGATAGGATAAACAAGTTAACATCTCATCAGCTGCAAAAAAGTCACAATTCTTCTACAACTCACTTTTATTTGTATGCTGTTGTTACTTGGTGTGGTCATCTGTATTTCTCAGATAAAATTCACTTTATGCTTTTCTTAAATTGCACATTCCTTAATGCCAGGGAACATTTGATCTGAAAAGCATTTATTATCTTCATCAAGCTACTGTCTTGATAACATTGACTTCACGTGAAGGTAGCTTGATCCTCGCCCTTAATACCCCTGATGTTTGGAACATGCTTTTGAATTGCATACTACCCAGGAGACTGCTAGAAGCATTTAGAAAATAATATGACTAAGGTATAAGGGTCTATATGCAATTATATATTGGAAATATTAACAATTTGGAGTTTTTCCTGAAAAAAAAAAAAAAATTACATCCTGGCAAACTTCCCCATAGCTAATTACAAGCTTCCCATATAAGTTCCATCTGAAAATTCAAAGGAAATAATTAGTGTCTCCTCTTTCTAATTAGTGCTGTGAAGAGTTAGCATATGCAGGATGAATGCCGTATGTTTGTCAAGGCAATTTTTCTGTTCAGTTCTTCATTTCAGACATAACCCTGTTGTTTAATTATAATGGATATCATGGGTGAGGCAGAAAATTAAGGCAGTCGGGACTTCAGCTACAGTCTAATATGGGCTGTATCCTCAGTCTGCCTTTGTTATGTCCTTGCCTCCCAAATACAGTTGTAGCAACAGGTACCTTTTGTAGATAAACCATTGGGCTTTTTTTTTTTTTTTGAGGGGGGAAAGGGGAAGAAAGAAATTACAGTAGCTGCACATTATGCTGTGAGACAGGCTTTTCACTTGGCCTCAGGTGGATGTAAAGGTCTGATTTTCAGAACTTAAAAATTAAGTATCTAAACTCGTACTGGTGCAGATAGTTATCTATGATGTCTAGGGATGTTGCCCAATGAAGATTCCTAAGGAGTAAGTGTGATTAGAACTGGTGCATGGCTATTAAACAAAGCATACACATGGGCTTCTGAGCTCTGCACATGTCCCATCCATGTGCTCAAATCTACCTACAGATAAAAAGGAAATTGTCATATCAATGGTGCTTCAGTGAAATACTGTGCTCTCGTACATGTTGTGCAGATGTACTCTGGGTAAGGTCTATGTATCATATTTTTTCTAGAAAGGGCTCTCCAAGTACTGCAACTATTGTTTGTTAACTTCTGTTCTGGTATGTGTTGCTGTTTGCTGCAACTTAAGATACAGTGATTGGTTTTTAAAGTGCAATTTCAAGCATGAATCCTGAGTATCTATTAGAAATCAGTTTTAAGCTGGGAGATGAGTAAATGCTTTGGTGGTGCATTAACATTACCATCACTCAACCGCATGAATGCATTCCTAAAAGCAAAAAGTTAAGCCTAGGTCTGGTGACCTTGCAGAGTGGTTTGCACTAGAAGAGAAAATTAGTGATGTAAGCCATGATCTCCTTTGCATTTTCTGTAGATAATAGACACCAGCCAAATTTTCCCAGGAGGTGGGACAGCAAAGTGGACATTTTCGTTACTCTGCAATCCCTGCTCTGCTATGGCAGCATCTTCTCTGTCTGAGAAGTTCTGCCTGTATTCTCACTGTCATCTTTCTGCCCCAAAGTTCACAGCATGGCAAAGCAATATCCCAGTCACTGCACCTACAGACACTAGTCAGACTTAGTTGTGTAGTTCAGTATTTTGTGTGAGGATCTCTGTTCTCAGTCTTTTTTATGCTCTGAATTTTGTGAGTGGGAATGGTCTTTCAGCCAGGGCTACCTAACCAATACATGGCTTCCAAGCAGAGGATATAAAACCAAATGGTTGTATCTAGAGTAACACATAAGAACAGCAAGAATTTTACTTTTAAAAAAGTGCTTGAAAGAAAGGAAATTTGAGGGCAGGCAGAAAGCCTAAAATATGCACTCTCTACAAACACTCTTGCACCAACATATGCTTATCAATGAGTCAGCTCCTGCAGGGTGGTGAACGCAGAAACTAAAAATTTTAAAGAAGAAAATAAGAGCAGGGGAGGAAACATACACATTTTCAAATTTTTAAGCAGCAACAGGATATGCCTGTCGCTGAAAAGAATACAAAAGCTCTCATATTTGATAAATAAATAGCAATAAATACTTATGACATATAAACTAAAAGTAAGGGGTAAAGTTTGCATCTTGTTCTAAAGAGGCAATTTCCAAATGAAATCAGTACTTGAGTTGCTCCAAAAGCAAAACCTCTGGCAGAAAACAACCTCAACATTCTGTTTTCAGCTAGAAGAAAGAATGGGACTAGACCTAAAATTGAACAAAAATGGTGAAAAGAAAACTAATTCAATACAGTACATGGCACTTCCTGATACCATAAGAGATCTAAAACATAGAAGGAAAGATTACCACACATCTAGTAATGACCAAGCAGCTTAGACACCAGTGGGACTTAAACTATCTGACAGTATCTCTTTCAAATCTCCCAGATGTGGAGGAAAACAACTCAAAGGAAAATACCCCCAAAATAACCTGTGCAGACATATAGCTTTCCGAACATCATATCAATATATGTCTCTAGAAACTGTTGACTCTTCCTGAGAAAATAATGATGTAGGGGTAAGAGCAAAAGTCAGTATGCTACAGCCTGGTAGCAAGGTTTCATATGAAATCTCACAGGTTCACGAGATGGTTTAGGCTGGAAGAGGCTTCTTGGAAACATAAAGACAGACCCCCCCCCCCGGTCAAGCAGCATCACCTAAAGAAGGTTGCCTGTAAGCATGTCCAGTATGGTGTTTGATATCTCTATGAATGGAGATTCTACAATCTCTATGGGAAGAACTGTGCCAGTGTTTGACCAGCCTCACAGTAAAAAGTGGGGTTTGTGCATTCAGGTGGAATATAATATGGTTTTGGCTTTGCCCATTGCCTCTTGTCTTGTCAGTGGGCACTACTGAGATGAGTCGGACTTCCTACAAACATCCAAAATGCATGAACAATAACTAAGATGGGGAGAATTCAATATCAAGCAATTCAAGGAAAAAAATGGCATTTCTTAACATACATGATTCTGACAGGATAAAGCTGTCAGTAAGAACTGTATCCAAGTTACTTAGTCTGCAAGAAAATATCATTAAATCAGATTATCTAGACTATAAAAAAAAAAAAATTCCTTTAAGAACCACCACTGTAGAAAGGATGAAAGTTTCCTGAACACCAGAGATATCATATAATAGCCTAATATGACTCACAATGTTCAAAATCTGCCATGCAGAAATATCACATGTAGGAAATTGCAAGGACCCTTTTTGCTGCAAATGATGCAAATATTTCTTTATTTTGACTCCCATTCTTATTTGCAGGCAGTGCCTAAATAAGAAAAAAGCAATCATACTCAAATATACATTACTTAATGCTGTGTATTGTCAAATAAAAATATTAACTTGCCCATAGTAACATTCAGTATTCCTTGGAAGATGGTATCCTTCCTCCCTGCAGCAGTTCACCTGATGTTCTTTTGTCTTCTACCTTCAAACTGTATCTCACCTGCCACAAACTCATCTCACATCTGTGCACCAACAGCTCACAGGTCTACTTTCTACTGCACGCACCTTTTGGTCCTGTGAGAGACTGAACTGAAATCAGACTCCACTACCCATTGTCTCAAATACTGGAATGAGAAGCTGAGATGAGATTCCACTGTCCATTGCCTGAAAGATGGGTGGAAGGAGTTGAGATAAGACCCCAAGGTCCATTGTCTGATAGAAGGATGTGAGGAACTGAAAGGGGACTCCAGGGTCCATTGCCTGAGAGATGGGTGGAAGGAGCTGACATAAGACTCTTCCGTTCATTATGTCAAGGATTGATGTGAGCAATTGCTGTCCATTATCCCAAGAATTGCTGCAGACGTGCAGTTGAAGAGCTGGCTGCAAAGACAACAAAACTGGTCCACAAAGAACATGCAGTACATGACATAAAGAACACTCATCCAACCCATTATAAAAAGGCAAAATGAGCGACACCCACCACAAGGACACCCTCCATGAGGACAAACACCTCCAGCGACTACTATGTGCGCTTTGAGCCACTCTCCTCCAATGCCAGCCACGAACTCTGGAGGACTCCCACCACCAAGGATGATGACTACGGACCCCTGGACACTGCTGGATCCATGGTGATGACTATCTCTCTGCACCCTGAATTCTTGCTTCATTTCTATTTTTTTTCTGATCTGTCCTATCACTCTTTTTTATACTAATTTCCTTTTTATAATAATTGTCTTTTTGTAATAAACAAAAATGACCAATTACAGTACTTAACCTTGTTTGCATCTTAAGTTCAGTCTTGCAATTACAAACAAAACAGGTCCTACACTGGGGTTTTCTCCAGTCAGATCCTGACAGGTCCCAGCTAAATTATGTCCTGTTTCCCTGATGGGTCTCTGTGGATAACAAGCCATCACCTTAAACTACCATGGCTAAAAAAAACCGTCAGACTTTCTACTGAAGCTTAGCTCAATGCCTTCTTTCTCACAGCTGGAGACATAAGCAATGTTTTATCTGATACTTGATGTGGTTCTCTCTGCCTGTGGGCTCTCTATAGGGCCTCTCATCTGCACTGTGTTTAGAGTTTGCAAACTCTTCCTTACCATCAGTGTCAAGAAGCAACCTTCAAACTGATGCATGTGGCGGAGTGCCATATGATACTACCTGAATTGGTTATGATATCTGGTTGTATTGGAACCAGTTTACCAGATGCCCTGCATGGCTACCGCATATTCATGGAAAATGGTCCACAGGAGATTGACACGCTGCTGTGGTTATGCTGTGTTCAATGCCCTATGAACCTGTAAATTTCACAGTATAATTATGTGTGTAAGCTCATGATCTAGACCTTTAGAAAAGTCTACAAAACCTTGTTTCATTGCTCATGTTAAAATGTTTTCAGATATGTATTGTTGTCTTAAATAGTCACTAACACTTTGCAATGAAGCAGTTATCACATGAAAAATGCCTTAAAGTTTTAGCATTTACTTAATGACTATTGACTTCATATTAACCGTTATTTTTCATTACAAAAATATTTATGCAAATGCTTACATGCTTATACTTTATTTTCTCATTGACAAATTTAATTAGGCAAAGTTGTATTCGTCTGTCCTAGATTACTACAGATGCCCCCAACAAATTCACACATTTAGTCTTCTAAGTCTCATTTCTGATGCAATATATATAACGGGTTTTTCCACAGACTTAGTTGATTGATTCTTAGAGAAGCTTACAGGGGTAATGCTAGGCAGAACTTGTTATAGCAGCTCATTCAAAGAGGAAAAAAACAGAAAATCTTATATATATATATATATATATATATTAATATCCTAAGAAAACATAATCAAGAAAGGAGAAAAACTGTAGGGGAAAAAACAGCTTTGTTATGTAACAAAGAAAGCTTAAGTGTCCTGGACACCAGGTCACAAGTCAAGTAAATTAAATCTTTGCTTGCAATGTAAAAGCAAGAAAAAAGTCACTATAGATACAAAGCTGATGTTACAGGAATAAATTTTGTATGAAATCATAGAGAGGTTATCTTTACAGCATTGAGAAAAGAATGCCAATACCATGTTTATTCTCACTCCTCTCCTTAAGAGGAATAGTTCTTCTAAAACAATAAAAGGAGCATAAACTAACTCTTAGGGCAGGTTATGTTTCACAAATAGTTTGATGAATTTTTAAAAGATCCAATTCCTGATGTTTGACAAGAATTTATTGTTTATAAATATTTAGCTTAAAAGAAACTAATAATTAAAGTCCAGAAAACTGAAACACCACTATTTAAACAAGCATCCCCAGGAATCTCTAACAAGAGGTGAAAAATAAAAACAGATTTGTCGTAGAATCACAGAAATATGGAATGGTTTGAGTTGGAAGGGACCTTGAAGGTCATCCAGTTCCAACCTCTCTCCAACCTCCACAAGGAGAGACACCTTCCACCAGACCAGGTTGCTCCAAGCCCCGTCCAACTTGGCCTTGAAAACTGCCAAGGATGGGGCAGCCACAGCTTCTCTGGGCAACCTGTGCCAGGGCCTCACCACTCTCACAGGGAAGAACTTCTTCCCAATATCTAATCTAAACCCTTCCCCCCTCCCCCCCGCCTTGTCCTGTCACTACATGCCCTTGCAAAACATCTCACTTTATATTTCTTGTAGGCCCCCTTCAGGTACTGGAATCTTACCCCTTTAGGTATCAAGACTGCTGTAAGGTCTACAGAGCCTTCTTTTCTCCATGCTGAAGAAGCCCAGCTCTCTCAGCCTGCCTTCATAGGACAGGTGCTCCAGCATAAGACTTAGGGCTCTGCCCTGGAGAGGTGTAAGAGCACCACTGCCCATCCTGCAACAAACCCTCCAGCTTTACCAGGTTTCCTGCTTGACCACAGCAAAACAGTGTCACTCTGAAGCACAGCAGTCCTCTGCAGCATGGAGATGGTAGCATCCTTTAGCCCTCCATGTCTGGGGGTTTTCTAGCGAGATTTCAATGCACATTGACGACATTTGATGGAATTTTAATTTCGAAGAGACACAGATGTGCTTGTTTCTTGTGTTTGTGGAGTTCTTCTCTGCTTATATGACTGTGTGGTTTGTCTACCTCTGACTGACTCACAGTCTAGGAGAAAGGAATATGCATCACACAGCTATGTTTCCACAATTACACTTTACAGTGAAATACTGACTCATCAGTAGGACAAATAGCAAAAGTTTCCTAAATTTTTTAAAATATTTTCGTATAGATAAATTTTGAGCAGAATTCTATAGTTTCTTCTGAATCAAACTCAGAATATGACAGCACTCCTGAGGTCACATTTTTTTTGACGTGGAATTTTACTTGGGTTGGAATTTTTCTCTTTGGTTGAAGACAAATGTTTAATTTTTTTCATAGTTGTATCCTTTATTACTAAATACCAAAGTTGTACCCTTTATTACTAAATACTAAAAACTGTGAGACCTGAAAACACGAGACAAGAAAGACTGAATATTTCCTGACTCCTGGGTCTACTGTATGCATTCACAATGTGCATGCATCCCTTCTGATAATCTGGTGTTAAGAAGCGCTTCCAAATGCAAGTCCAAGGTAATGGCCATCAGTGAGGAGCTCCTGCTGGAAAGCATGTCTTGGAATTAATTGAATAAAATTACAGGTAGTCAGCTGCTGAGGAACTTACAGATTTTTTCCAGACTCAAAAATCAGATGTAATTGTTTGACCTCCTTTTCTGGTTTTGACGGAGATAGAGTTAATTTTTTCCATATTAGCTTGTATGGGACTATGTTTTGGGTTTGTGCTAACAGTGCTGATAACGCAGGGATGTTTTTGTTATTGCGCAGTAGTGCTTACATAGAGCCAAGGTCTTTTCTGCTCCTCACTCCACCCCATCAGCAAGCAGGCTGTAGGAGCACAAGGAGTTGGTGGGGACACAGCCAGGACCAGCTGACCCAAGGGATGTTCCAGACCATACAGTTTCATACTCAGCATTCAAAGCTGGAGGAAGAAGAAGGAAGGGGGAACATTCAGAGTGATGGTGGTTTTCTTCCCAAATCACCATTACACATGCTGAAGCCCTGCTTTCCTGGAGGTGGTTGAACATCAGCCTGCCAATGGGAAGTAGTGAATGAATTCTTTGGTTTGATTTGCTTGCATGCATGACTTTTGCTTTACTTATTAAACTATCTCAACCACAATTTTTCTCACTTCTACTTTTCAAATTCAGTCTCCCATCCCACGGGGGCAATGAGTGAGCAGCTGAGTGGCCAACTGGGGTTAAACCACAACACCTTCAGGCCACTAGCTGGCAACTGCCTACTGCCTAGCAAGAAAATCATTTCCCTATGGCTAGGCTGCCTTCCCAGGCATATGTGACTTCTCCCTGTTCTGCTTCCATATCTCTCATTCCTTCCTCAGCCTGTTGCTTTTCTGATGACCATCCCAGGTTTTCTCTTCTCCCATCTCCCAAACCTGCCTATGAAATCCTTGTGCCTCTAACCCTACCTGCAGAAATGGTGGGAAAACAGCTGTGTGGGTCCTTCTTCCCTACTTTGCCAGGCTTCCTGATGGGGAAATGGAGATGCAGACCAGAGTGGCACTTCACCCTTCTTTCACAACTGCTTAACACAAAGGTGTCGGGCCTCTCTGGTCTCTCTTTTGCTTCTGGAATAACTTACATGCCCCTGTCCTTCCACACCAAAAGACAGAGACAGAACGGTCAAGGAGACTTTCTCCTTTGCTGAAGAGAGGTCCTGAACCTTCAAGTAACAGCAGCCCCTCCAAAAAAAAAAACCAACAAAACACACAAAAATCAGTCTCCTCTGTACCCCAGATTCTCTCTATTTTTTCCATTTTTTTTTTTTTTTTACTTTTAGTCAGTGCTGCAGGGTCATAGACCTTCAGTCTAAATTCATGCCATCTCTGTGTCCTAACAGAAGCTTTATTAGCTGCTCCTATTGTCAGGAAACCTCACTCTTTCAGTATTCCCTCACCTTTAGTATACATTTGAAATCTCTGCAGCACAGTCAGTTATAATAAAATAGTTACTGAGACAAAAGCTTTGTAACACCCTGAGAGACCTCTGCATGCATGTGATGTAAGCATATGCGTGTTTTTTGTATGTGTATGTACACATATATATAAGGACACATAAAGACAATCTCTGAATACAGAGTTGACAAAGCAGCATGGTTGTACATCTCAGCAAAAACCACAAGGCTTCTGACCACTGGGCTGAAAAAGCATTTTTGAAACTACCTAACCACTGTGACATCAGCCTGATGAAGCTGATGTGGATTACTGCCCAGGCTCCCAGTATGGAGAAAGGCTCAAATTCTGAATTTGCCTTCGTTCACTGTGAAAAATGACTAACAAAACCTACAACTTTTGAACTAAGGACATGTGGGGTACAACCATTTAGCTCCTTCATCACTAAAAGAGAAGTTCTACCATCTATCTTGGTAGTAGATGCTCCATCCCTGGAAACATTCGAGGTCAGGCTGGACAAGGCTCTGAGCAAGCTAATCTGGTTGAAGATGTCCGTGCTTATTGCAGGTAGGTTGAACAAAATGACCTTTCATGGTCTCTTCTGATTCAAACTATTCTATGATTGTGAATGCTCCACCCCTGGCAGCGTTCAAGGCCAGGTTGGACAGATTCTTGGGTGCCATGGTCTAGTGTGAGGCATCCCTACCCATGGCAGAGGGATTGGAACTAGATGATCTTAAGGTTCTTTCCAACCCTAACTATTCAATGATTCTATGAGTTTATGATCCTATAAAAAAAGTGTGGGATTTGGACCTGGCAGTCTTCACACATGTCTTCACACCTGATGAAAGGTAGATAGTTTAGCTTCACATATTTTATTAAAGCCTAAAAACTATCGGAGTCTCAATTTTTCATGCTATGAGGACCTCAAAGTAATGTTTAGACGTCTGTAAGACCCTTCCTCTTTTTTCTTATCAGACCAGGTCGTGCTGTAACACTTGTCTTTTCTATTTGAGAGAATGACAAGGACAAGTGTCATTTGTCAGCAAGGGATGCTACAGAAGCATAATATCAAGATATTTCCTGTAGGTTCTAGATTTGAGGGAGTGATGGCACTCATTTTTTGTTTGTTTGTTTTTTTAAGATATATATATATTGACTATATTGCATTTTAGAAGAGAGATGTCATATCCAGGGACAGCAGACTTTCAGGTACAGTTAGACTGTAACAATGTTCTTGGCACCTCATCTTCTATGTGTTGCTGCCAAACAAACATATACTCCTTGTGAAATTTGGAGAATTTTTTCTCTTAGATAAGGGACTACATTATAAATTATTTAGCAGAACAAGTGAAAAATTGCATGCTCCTACATAATTCATGGAAAGTTGTACCAACCAGATTGAAAAAAGGTATTATATGAGTCCAGAAATTGAGCCTAAGAGTATTTTGCTCTTCTTTGCTTCTCACAATGCACTTGTTTCCCAGTATGATAAGAGAAGTACTCCCAGAACTGTTACTGCGATAAACCAGAGCAGAGGAGAGGATGTGCTGGAGAAGATGTTTGGTAGCCCTGCCTAGGCTCTTCACAGCATTGATATGAGTTTCAGTTGTCAAAACTTTGAAGTCTGAACTACTTGGATCAAAGATGACATGCCATTATTCAGTTTCTTGCTGTAAAGTATCAGGATTTTTGCCTCTTAATGTTTACATAGTTAGAAACTTGTAATGCTCCTAGGAGTATTATATATTTAGCATAGAAGAATTGAATTCAAATTAATGTGAAATACTTTTAAAATTTGTTCTGAGAGTTGATTTACTGAGAGATAAATTAATCATTTTCATTACATTCTCCAGGAGCCAATGATGCCAGTGCTATTGCTATCTCTGCTGTACCAGGGTGCTAATTAGCATTTCCTTTAGCTGTACTTTCTGTTAATTTGATGACATGTTGAATTGTACTGAGCTTTGATTATGGCATGAGTCATAAGTATGATTCAAAGAATTAAAAGCTTTCACCACATGCTCAACATGTAACTGATAACAGCCTTTTCATTATTTTTAGTTTGTCTCATAGACTTTCTTCATAAACATTATCTTACTTGCTCCTTCTCTGCTGTTTCCTGAATTCATTGTGATGACTCTATGTCACAGTTGCCCAAATGTTTTGTTTCATGAACATTTCTTAAGCTATCCTGAAGACACTAATTCCCACTTCCTTGTACCCTCCCAGCTGTTAATCAGCGTGGTTAGACAGATCACAAATCAAAAAAATGATCCCAGTTCAGTTGGGATAAGTTTTCACAGAACTTCCTCTGAATTAATTTCTCAATGAGCTCACTATAACGTTCTTAGAATATATGTTTGTGTGGTCTTTTTTTTCATTTGGTTTGGGTTTGGTTTGGGTTTTTTTTTAATACAACTTTAAGGCACTCATTGAATCTCTTAGGTAATTCACTTGTTTCTGCCTGAAGTAAAAAAAATTTCCACCTTCTTCTACCTTATTTCCACAGACTTTCTGCAAAAGTTCCATAAAGTTGACTCTCTCTCTTACAATACTAATTAAGCAGACTTTGATTGCTATGCTATGTCTAGAACAAAATGCAGGCACTTTTGTTAGCTTCTGTATTTCATTAAGTAATCACTTTCAGATACTATGTTGTGAAATCAGTAACAAAAAATTTAAACTATAATTTTGTGCTTGTAGTTCTGACTAGAAATTTAAGATAATATGAATGAAATATTTTTTTCAGGCTTCCACAGGAGAGGAAAGCTCATAGACCAAACATGTTGCTTCTTTCTGTTCATTTCCAGAAAGTTTCTACCTAACTTTCTCTTTTCCAAACTGTGTGACGTATATTAAAATAAATTTTCTCGTTACTGTATGTGATATGAAATTTGCATTATCTATTATTATGTTTTGTATAGTTTTGCACTTGAGTTTCCATAGAAACTGTATACCACATAAACACAATGTTGATGGTTGACTTGGAAATTGGGTTATCTCATTTTCTCCTTTCTTGACCAGTGTCTGCTTCTCAAGTATCTACATTGATTATGATCTATTAATCAAGACAACTTTAACCAACTGTCTAGGAAATATTAGTAAATGATCAAGAGTATCCATCTGCAGGTAAGATGTTCAGAAGAAAAACCCATAAAGCTAGACTTTTAATTTGTTTGTCTTTAAACAGGCTTCCAACAGCAGATTTATTCACAGAATTGCTACTGCTTCTACACTTCTGCTAAGCATTGACTCATTTTTTCCATTTTAAAAGTAGTTCCTACTATAACCATTACTTCAGATTAGCCTTCAAATGCCACAAAGGTCCTCAATGAGAATAATGTAAAGTTCTGGATGCAAAGGTGGCTTTCACTGTCCAGTAAACGCACTCACACAAGGGTGTGGTAGGAAATATTAACACTATGCTCATTCCTTCTTTCACAGACCATGGATTGCTATATATGCATAGTTCATGCTAGATTTTTACTGCAATGTTATCATCTAGCTTTTAGCAAAGGAAAGCCAATGATTAAGCAGACTGATGATTTGTACATTAAGTGCTAAAATGGTCATTTAACATAAATGAAGGTAAACTATCCAAGGCTTGAAGAGTATAAGGGCATTCTCAGTATCTCTGGTTGCTGGAGTATTTCTATACTATGTCTATAAGGTCTAAAAAAAACACAGGTGTGTCAGTCTGGCATTGTCCATATCTATCTTAGCAAGCATCCCAGAAAGTCACATAGTGGTGTTGTTTCTAGAAGTCTGTGAGAGGTTTGCATGGAGTCACTCAGCTTTGAGCAGGTTTGGCTTTCTGCGTCCCACCTCCAGTAACCTGGAGGTGAGACAGATCAAATACCATTGCAAGCAGCAATACAATCACAGCTGCTTGGCTATAAGCAGTCATGTTCAATGTAGTCATGGTTTACTTCCCATTTTAATGTAAACAGCTGCAAAACAATGAAATAATAATTTAAAAAAAACCCAGCTTTTTAGGAGGTCACATAGTTCTTCAACAGATTTGGAGGTTTAAGCCAAGAGTGTTATTGCAGATCAAGAATATTTACTGGTTTAAGAATTTTTTATTATGATTTAAGCAGCATAAAAATTTGTTTGTCTGCCTTTGTCCACTTTACATGTGTCTTTTCATTTCTTTTTATTTTACCAGCTTTCTTAACATGTTGCAGTTACTCCCTCCTGTACTTTGTATTAGGTGGGCAGTATGGCAGTCCTAATGTTATTCCCTTCATGTTCAGTCAAGGGATTTTGATCCATTGGGATTTATTATTCCCAGTGTGACATATAACAGAAAGCAGCTGCTCCAAGAGTATGGCACAGTCTGCTGACTTTGGGCAGTGTGAGACCCATGTTGATGGTTTCATGATGATTCCACTCCTTACTCAGAGTTTGTGAGATCCCAGTTTTCTCCATATTCTCCTCTTCTAAAACTACACACTGATTCACTGAGAAGAGTACTAACAGATGAGGTGGTAGGTAATTCAGAAAGTCAAAGCAAATTCTAAAAGGCCACTTACTGAACTATTTACTTCTCATTAAGTTTCATACAATTGAGAAAATACTCTAGCAATGGAATACTTTAGTTGTTCCTATGCCACTGTATGGACAATGGAAATATCACTTTGGATTATGACTCAAGGACTGAAATTTTAGACATTGTAAATTGTTACTCTTGAATTAACTTGTCAAAGAAGAGAAGATCACCTGGATTGGCTATGGAAAATCCAAGCAACCTGACTCAATATGTTAGACTCTAGACTCCCATAGAACTTACGACAAGATGCTCAGGTAAGGGGAAAAAAATCTGCTGTATTAATACTTTATTTAAATTGGCTGGGTGTGGGTGCATTGACCTATGTGAAAATAATGAAACTTCTTAGAGGGAAATTAGAAATAACAGATCAAAATACAAAATACTTGGAAGCATCAGAGATAAATGCTATTTACTAAGCCAAGTAAATGTGTATGGCAGATAAAGAAGGACTGTAAACATGCACACACATACAAGAGCAACTGGTTTCAACAGCTGAAGGATGGTGATCAGTTGGAAGATAAGGAGATTTTAATGCAGGAATCAAGTCAAAATGAGAGGCAGAGTCACCCATGAACTCCTAAGAATCACGGTATTATAGAACGGCTTGGATTGAAAGGGACCTTAAAGTTTGGTTCCAACCACCTTGCCATGGGCAGACACCTTCCACTAGATAAGCTTGCTCCAAGCCCCATAAAACCTGTCCTTGACCACTTCTAGGGATGGGGCAGCCACAGCTTCTCTGGGCAATTTGTGCCAGGGCCTCACCATGCTCACACAGAACATCTTCCCAATATCAAATCTAAATCTTCCCTCTCAGTTTAAAGCCACCCTCCTTTGTCCTGTCACTACATGCCTTTGTAAAAAGTCCCTCTCCAGATTTCTTGTAAGTACTTTAGGTACTTGAACCTGCTCTAAAGTCTCTCAAAAACCTTCTCTTCTCCATGCTGAACAAGTTCAAACCTCTCACCCTGTCTTCACAGTGGGGGTGCCTTAGACCTTCATGACCTTCCTCTGGACTCGTTCAAGCAGGTCTATGTCCCTCTTATGTTGCAAGCCCCAGAGCTGGACACAGTGCCATGACCAAAGTGTAGGACCTTGCACTTGGACTTGTTGAACTTCATGAGGTTTGCACTGGCCCACCTCTCAAGCCTTCACGGTCCCTCTGAATGGCATCCCTTCCCCCCAGCATATCAACTGCACCAAACACCCTTAGCAAACTTGTTAAGGGTGCATCAGTTCCATTGTCCATGTCACTGACAAAAGATGTTGAACAGCACCAGTACCAGTATGGACCTCTCCGGAACACCACTCATCACTGATCTCCACTTGGACATCAGGCCATTGACCACAACTCTTTGACTCCTATCATCCAGCCAATTCTTCATCCATCAAGTGGTCCCTCCATCAAATCAGTACTTTCTCCAATTTAGAGACAAGGATATTATGCTGGACAGTGTCAAATGCTTTGCACAAGTCCAGGTAGATGACATCGGTCACTCTTCCCTTGTCCACCAACACCATAGCCCCATCATCGAAGGCCACCACAGTTTGCTCTTAGTGAAGCCATCTTGGCTGTCACCAATCACTCCCTTATTGTTCACGTGCCTTAACATAGTTTTGAGGAGGATCTGTTCCATGATCTTGCTGGGAAAAGAGCTGAGACTGACTCATCTGTAGTTCCCTGGGTATTCCTTTTTAATATTTTTTTTAATGGAAGTTGTATTTCCTCTTTTCTAGTCATCAGGAACTTCACCAGACTGCCACAACTTCTCAGATATGATGGATAATGGCTTGCAACTTCATTATTTCATATTTGAAAAATCATGGCAGTTGGGTGAAGTTCCCAATGACTGGAAAAAGGGAAATATAATGCCCATTCTCAAGAAGGGGAAAATTCATGACCCAGGGAACTACAGACCAGTCAGTCTCTCCTCTGTGCCTGGTAAATCTTGGAGCAGATTCTCCTGGAAGGCATGCTAAGGCACATGAAAAACAACAAGGTGCTTGGTGACAGCCAGCATGGCTTCACTAAGGGGAAATCCTTCCTGACCAATGCAGAGGCTTTCTATGATGGGGCTATGGAACTGATGGACAGGGGTAGAGCTGTTGATGTCATCTACCTGGACTTGTGTAAAGCGTTCAACACTGTCCCGCAAGACATCCTTGTCTCTAAATTGGAGAGACATCAATTTGATGGATGGACCACTCAGTGGATAAAGAACTGGCTGGATGGCTGCACACAAATAACTGTGGTCAATGGCTCAATGTCCAGCTGGAGACCAGTAACAAGTGGTGTCCCTCAGGGATCGGTGTTGGGACCGGTCTTGTTCAACATCTTTGTCGCTGACATGGACAGTGGGATTGAGTGCGTCCTCAGCAAGTTTGCAGATGACACCAAGCTGGGTGGCTCGATTGTGCTGGAGGGAAGGAATGCCATCCAGAGGGACCTTGACATGCTTGTGAGGTGGACTGATGCCAACCTTATGAAGTTTAACCATGACAAGTGCAAGGTCCTACACCTGGGTTGGAACAATCCCAGGCACAGCTACAGATTGGGCAGAGAAGAAATTCAGAGCAGCCCTGTGGAGAAGGACTTGGGGGTGCTGGTTGATGAGTAAATGACCATGAGCCAGCTTCAGTGTGCGCTTGCAGCCCAGAAAGCCAACCATATCCTGGGCTGTGTCAAAAGTAGCATGACCAGTAGGTCTAAGGAGGTGATCTTGCCCCTTGACTTTGCTCTCATGAGACCTCACTTGGAGTACTGTATACAGTTCTGGTGTCATCAACATGAGAGGGACATGGAACTTTTGGAACAAGTCCAGAGGAGGGCCACAAGGATGATGAGGGGACTGGAGCACCTCCTGTATGAAGATAGGCTGAGAAAGTTGGGGTTGTTGAGCCTGGAGAAGAGAAGGCTGCGTGGAGACCTCATAGAAGCCTTCCAGTATCTGTAGGGGGCCTATAAGGATGCTGGGGATAGAGTCCTCATGAAGAACTCTTCATTAGGGACTGTAGTGACAGGACAAGGGGGTAACAGATTCAAACTTGAACAGGGGAAGTCTAGACTGGATATAAGGAAGTTCTTTACTATAAGGGTGATGAGGCACTGGAATGGGTCGCCAAGGGAAGTTGTGAATGCTCCACCCCTGGTGGTGTTGAAGGCCAGATTGGACAGAGCCTTGGGTGCCATGGTTCAGTCTGATTTGTCCCTGCCTATGGTACGGGGGTTGGAACTAGATGATCTTAAGGTCTGTTCCAGCCCTAACTATTCTATGATTCAATGATTCGCCAGTTTCCTCAGGACCCACAGATAAATCTCATCTGGTCCCATGGACTTGTGAGAAATTAGACTCAAAAACAGTACAGAGCACACAAAGAGCAGAACAACTACTTAAGGACATAAAAACAAAGTAACAAATGTATTTTAATTTATTCTGGAAAATGGAAGCATGCTCGGGAAGCTGGGGAGTTAACCAACAAAAAGAAACAAAGGAATACTCTAGCAAAATACCAATGCCAGTTACATATTGCATTGTTGTCTTATGCAGATTCATACACTGGAGCAATTTTTGGCAGAGGAAAAGACAAAAGAGTTGGACCAAAATAAAATTTTAGTTTTCTCAAAAAAAATGCTTTGACTGAAAACTGAGTAGCAACAGAATATCAGGTCCAGCTGGTTTTCATCCAAAAGTTTGAAAGGGCTAAGACATGAAATAGCTGAGATGATAGCAGCAGCAGTGTGTAACCTCTGGTCAAATAAGCTCTGGCACAGAAGGACTGGCAGACAGCAAGCATGGCACTAGATTCTCAAATGCGGCTTCAGGAGTGGACCACAAAGCCAAATACCAGTAAGTCTATTTGCAGTGCCAAGTAAACTTGCAGTTAGAGTAATAAAAAAGACAATCTGCGGATAACAGAGATAAATGTTATACTTGGGAAGAAACAGAGTGGCTTTTTTTAAGAGGCATCAGGCTTCAGCAGAGTTAGATTTACAAAAACGTCTTGACAAGATCTCCTGTGAAGGTCGCTTAAAGAAACTAAGTTTCTTACAGGGAATGTAAGGTTGATTAACAACCAGTTAAATGTTGAGAAATAAATGCTAAGAATAAATTGTGACGTTTAACAATTTATTATTTACAGTTTCAATAAGATCCCTCATAAATTCATGTTGACGCTGTCATATATGACCTAGAAGAAAAAGTTGAATAACGAGATGACAGCTTTTGCAAATGGCATAATTGACATTTTTCAGAACAACTTCTGACAACTAGCTTGACTAAGGTTGATAGACAGAGTACTACAATAGCAGGTGACATTCAATAGTGGTAAATGAAACATAATGTATATGTGAAGGAACTGCCCTACCTGTGTTTTCTAGATTAGGTATAATTGTTCAGATTGTAGACGTCAGGCCCATTAGCTCAATATGCAGAAGCACTCAAAAATGCAGATAAAACACTGGGACCCATTAAGAAGGCAAGGTTTATGAGGTTATCACCTTTCAATACACCACTGGGTTTTAATCTAAAGCTTTCCCTCAGTATTGTTGGCTCCAATATTTTTGCTACAATACTATATGGTATCACCGTATCACAGTATGCTAGAGATTGGAAGGGACCTCAAAAGATCATCTAGTCCAATCTCCCTGCCAGAGCAGGAACACCTAGATAATGTTACACAGGAATGTGTCCAGGCGAGTTTTGAATGTCTCCAGGGAAGGAGACTCCACAACCTCCCTGGGCAGCCTGTTCCAGTGTTCTGTCATCCTCACTGATGGTAATACAGGAAAAGAAATTAAAACAAAATAAAAATATGATTCTGCAATTGTACGGATTCACAAACTACATCATGACTACCAAGTCCATTTCTTGTTCCCTCATCTGAAAAAAGACAAAAGGGAAAAAAGCCAGCAGATGATGGGGTCTCTGTTACAGGAGATTTAACAGCTCTTCCACCAGTAAAGGCAACTGCAGAGGGTGATGCATAAAATTCCCAAGGGACAAGAAAATGGTTGACTAGGGAATTTATATGCACTGTTTCTCATAACAAAAGGGACACTAACTGTCAGGTATCAGATTTAAAATGGACAATGGAAGTGTTTTTTTACAAAACACAGTCAAGCTGTGGCATAATTCATCTTAGTAGGCATGGAAACCAAACACAGGAATGAAATCAGGTAGAGCTGAAAGCAATTCATGTAGGGTAGGTCCACTGAGGGCTATTGAATATCACTGCCTGAAAGAAGCCTCTAGCTAGGGAAGTCCTTGAACCACTGACTGTTAGAAACTGTATTAGTATGCCTAGGCAGCACCCATTTTCTACATGCCCTGTTTCTAGTATTTTTTTCCAAAGTATTAATTACTTGAGATGGGATAATAGACTACTTGCAGTGTTATAGAATCATAGAGTCATAGAACAGTCAGGATTGGAAAGGACCTTAACATCACCTAGTTCCAACTCCCTGTCATTGTCAGGGACACTACACACTGAAACATCACCCAAGACTCCATCCAACCTGGCCACCACTCCATCCAGCACTGCCAGGGATGGAGCATTCACAGCTTCCTAGGCTAACCTATTCTAGTGCCTCACCACCCTCACAGTAAAGAACTTCTTCCTTATATCTAACCTGAACTTCCCTTGTTTAAGTTTGAACCTACTACCCCTTGTGATTTCCTGTTCTCCTGGGCCTGTTTCAGGCCTGTGCATTTGCAATCTCACTCACTAAGATTTAATTTTTTCAAATAATCTTATTCCTTTACAAATGCCCTTAATTATGGGCTGCACAGAGACCAACTCAGAGCTCCTGCTCTAAGTAGTACCACCAGAAGAGGTAAGATAACCACACTACTGTCCTCACTCACCATTTATTTTTCCTCCCCAGACAGCTTCTATACCAGCTCCTACATTGAAATCTTCTTTGACAGAAGCTAATTGTCTTCTCTCTAGGTTAATATTTTATTCTCTATTCAGGATTCAGCAATGGGGGAAATGGTTTTCTCAGAATGGGACAGCAGTCTCAAGGGATACCCCAGAATATCACTCTTCTGATAGGACAAATGTCTACAGAGGGAGCCTATCATAAGCCCTCTACCTAATATGTTTCTGGGTTGTTTTTTTTTTTCTTTTTTTTTTTTTAATTGGATGCTGAAGATCATGTGGTTTAATCTCAGACTTGCAGATAGCACATGTTAATGCTGTGTTAAATGCCACTTTAGCTCTAGGCCTGTCCAAGGTTTTTCCCTGTTTCCCACAGACATGCTCATCCTCCACTGGAAAACAGGGTTCCCCATGGTTGAGGTGGTATCGCCTTGTGGAGGTGTACAATAATTGGAAGATCTGTTCTATTCAGTCTGCTGTTTCCTCTTTCTTGTTCATTCTTTCTTATCACATAGTCAATAATGACCTTGGATACTACATGGAGTAAGCAGTCTTCTCTCCTCTTTGTACTCATCCACCACTACATCAAAAAATTGGGAAATTAAGGTAGAATAAAAAAAAATCTGAGAGCATGTGGCTGGAGCTTCTATGACATTTCTGTTTGTGAGCTAAAATGGCTATACTGAAGTTTATCTGTGGTTAAAGAACAGACAACTTTCTTTTTTTCTCCCTACTTTTAGCTCTGTTTAACCATATTACTCAGATTTATTTGATTTTTAATTAAGATGCAGAAAATAGATAGTTCTGTTGAACAGCAAATCTCTTCGTTTTCATTTTGATACTGTGATATAACCAGATTTACCAAAAGTACTTTACCAAATGAAACAGGCTTGTATATATTTCCTTACATTCCTACTTTTCCTCTTTTCCAACCTATCTGATTCTGTACTTCTGTTGATTTCCACTGGCTAAGAAGTTAACCCTATTCTGACACTTTCTAAAATGCAACAGCTGTTATTAAGATTGGAACAGGGCACTTACCACTGATTTGAATGTTACTGGTGACAGGAAGGCAGTGTACAATATATTCATGCAGCCTTAGTCTGTATATGAGATACATTCTTTTTAAATTGTAAAGGTATGGCAAATTCACATAGAATCGAAGATAAAGATTAAAATAATATCATGAATAAAATTTTCAATTAATCATATGCATATGTTGAAAACGACTTCTTTAAGAAATGAATGGATGCCTTCCTAATACCTCTTTGGTACAGGTAACCTAAGCTATTTTACAATCTCAATTATTTTAGAACCCCTTTGGTTTCCATTTCTAACAAAATTTAGAGTTCAAATGGCGTGGTTTCTTTTGCAATTTCTGTGCAACAAGCTTTGGAGGATCTGTAATCAGAGTTATTTCATAATCTGAACTCATTAGGGGCTAGTTTTGTTCCTGTTCCTAACAAATAACAGATTGAGAATGGCATGCTTTCTTTCGTAATGCCTTCCCAAGAAACTTTTGAAGACCTAATGCTCCTTCCAGATGGCTGATTCATCTTTGTGTGATGTTAGCAAGTGAGATTGAACATTGTTTGGGTGATTTCGTGTCTGGGGTGTAAGATATCTTGTTATTTCTATACATACGGCATCATCAACATTTTCTTTCCCCTTCTGTGTAGCTGTAACGTAAAATATCATGAGAACCTTATCCAGAGTTATCGGAATGTAATTAAGTCCTTTTCACTGGAGTAATTCCCCATTGATCCTTGCAAGTAAGAAAGCATAAGTCTCCTTCAGAAATTTTAAACACATAGGATGCAGAATTGAAACATTAGATCTAGAAACTTCAAACTTTTCATCTCTATTACTTTGAAAAACCCCATGAAGCAGCAGTGTGTCATGGACTTCACAAACTCACAGATGAGCTGTCTTGTCCAGATCTAAGAGTTGTGATATTCATAATCTTATTTCTGATAAAAGCATTCATATCTGGAAACTGATAGAAGGCAATGACTAGATTTTTAAACTTTTTTATTAAACCTTTTTTTCCAGTATTTGTCATGATATATTTAGATTTCTGTCCTAACATGGGAATGGGAGAATGTCTAACAATTTAATGTGTGCTTTCTCTCCCTTACAGCTACATTCAGACCAGTGGTTGCTCAGGCCCACTTTTTCTTCAATGTTAAAAGCTAAAGGAAGGCTGAGAAATTATACTTTCAATTAACTCTATTTACTTCTAATATCTAAGTGGGGAAAACATTTTTTCATCCTATCCAGTTTATCTGAAACATTTCTGTGGTCAATTACACATCAAAATAGTGTATTTTTTCATTTACTGTGATAATTAGAGTTTTGTTGCATAAACATTGCTTGCATATACTTAAAGTGGTTTTGCCAACTTTCATCAAACTTAACAAAAAGAGTTTACAAAAACCACAACAAATACTTTTTCTGTCAGAAATGTATAATCTACACTGGAGTCCTTTCTAGGGACAAATGGAGTTTTTTTAACTATTGAAAACAGAGCAAGAGCTCTGATATTATAGTGCAAAAACAGGCCATCCTGGTCAAAGATGAGCCAGGAGAAACAGGAGAGTTTGTGACCTTTGAAAGAAGGGACAAGAAACTCAGGAGAACTACAAGGCTATTACAATATTACACAGGAAAAAAATCCAAAGGGCAAAGCCCAATTGGAATTTAACCTGGCTAGTGCCAGATTGTGAAAGATTATAAAAACTATTTCTATAAATATATTAGCAAGTGGAAGAGAAGAAAATCTCCATCTTTTTTTTTTTGGGTGCAGAAGGAAACACAGTGACAAAGGATGAGGAAAAGGCTAAGGTACTTAATGCCTCCTTTGCCTCAGTGTTTAATTGCTAAGACAGATTTTTCTTCAGTTATTGAGCCCCCTGAGGTGGAAGACAGGGAGCAGAATGAATCCCCCATAATAAGACATACAGAAGTCTATGGGGCCAGATGGGATCCACCCAAGTGTTCTGAGGGAGCTGATGCGAGTGCTCACCAAGGCACTTGATCATTTATCAGTAGTCCTGGCTAACCAGGGAGGTCCTAGTTGACTGAAATAGGAACTGTGATGCCCATCTACAAGAAAGGCAAGAAGGAGGATCTGGAGAACCGGAACGAGGCCTGTCAGGCTGACCTCAGTTCTGGGGAGGGTTACAGAGCAGATCATCTTGAGTGCTATCATACAGCATATGTACAGGACAACCAGGTGATCAACCAGTATGGGTTTATGAAAGGCAAGTCCTGCTTAATTAGCCCAATCTTCTATGATGAGATGACCCACTTAGTGAACAAAGGAAAGGGTGCAGATGATGCCTACCTGAACTTTAGTAAAGCCTGTGACACCATTTCCCACAGCATTCTCTTGGAGAAACTTGCTGCTCATGGCTTGAATAGGCACGCTCTTTGCTGGCTAAAAATCTGTCTGGATGGCAGAGACCAGAGAGTGAATAAAGTCAAATCCAGTTGGCAGCCAGTCACAAGCGGTGTTCCCCAGGGCCCAGCATTGGAGCCAGTCCTGTTTAATACCTTCACCAATGATCTTGATGAGTAGACCAAGTGCACCCACAAACTTTGCAGAGAACAACAAATTGGGCAGAAGTGTTGATCTGCAGGAGGGTAGGAAGGCTCTGTATTGTGATCTGGACTGACTGTATTGATTGGCTGAGGTCAGTTCTATGAGGTTCAACAAGGCTCAGAGCTTCACTTGAAACCCATGCAACACTACAGGCTGGGGAAAGAGTGTCTGGAAAGCTGCTTGGCAGAAAAGGACCTGGGAAAACAACAGAGCTGAACATGAGCCAGCTTGTGCGCAGGCAGCCAAGAAGGCCCGTGGCATCCTGTGCTGTATCAGCAATAGTGTGGCCAGCAGGGCCAGGGCAGTAATCATCCCCCTGCACTGGGCACTGGTGAGGCTGCACCTTGAATCCTGCGTTCAGCTCTGGAGGCCCTCACTAGAAGAGAGACATTGAGGTTCTAGAGTGAGTCCAGCACCTCATGGATAAGGGCAATGGAGCTGGTGAAGGGCCTGGAGCACAAGTCTGATGAGAAAGGGCTGAGGAAACTGGAGTTGTTTAGTCTGGAGAAAAGGAGGCTGAGGAGAGACCTTGTATGGCTCCCTACAGCTACCTGAAAGGAGGTTATAGTGAGGTGTGTGTTGGTCAACTCCCAAGAAGTAAGCAATGGAACGAGAGGAAAACGCCTTCAGTTGTGCAAAGGGAGGTTTAGACTGGATATTAGGAAGAATTTCTTCACTGAAAGGGTTGTCAAGCACTGGAGGCTGCCCAGGGCAGTGGTGGAGTCACCATCCCTGGAGATATTTAAAAAATGTGTAGATGTTGCACTTGGGAAGATGGTTTTGTTGGACTTGGCAGTGCTAGGCTTACAGTTGGACTCAATGACCTTGAAAGTCTTTTCCAACCTAAAATTATTCTATATTATAACGATCATATAATCATTTCTGCCATGTGCAGAACCAGACAGAGATCTGCCTGAGCATCTTTTTCTGAGGTTCAAGAGAAAAAGAAGAAAGTTCTGAGGCAACTCTAGAGCTAGCAGGTTCAGGCTCCTGCTTTGGCCCCTATCTCAAGATAGGAGCACAAGCACTTCTTTCATTCTTTTCTCACATTTCCACAATCTCCAGGGAAATGAGATTGTGCACACAGACCTTGGAACTAAGTAGGACTAGACGAAAGAAGGAATTAATTCTTCTCCTAAAAGAAACAAATCTTACCATTCAGGCAGCTATCGTAATGTAAATGAGAAATATCTCATTTCAATGTGCAAAATATCTGTTTTAAACATTTCTTGGCAATTAACATCTGGATGTTTTCATCTAAATAGGAGTTATATACTGGCAGCTCCAGCAGAAAGATAATAACTTGTAAATTGAGGAATTAGAAAATATTCCTAGACAAAGATGCCTCATCCTTCAAAAAACTTAAATTTTTAAAATATTTGTTTATCTGAAAAAGTTGCCACATCCAAATTCCCTATTGCTTCCTAATCTTTTATTCTTGTAGTTACATGTAACAGTGTATTTTACTGGAAAAAAAGTACTTTAAAGTTATACTCTTCAGTGTATTTTTTTGCATTGAAATATGTTACTTTCTGGACAACAATTTGTTAATGTTTCTATTATCTCTTGCTTTGAAGTTTTGAAGTTAAGTTATTAAATCTATATGCTGTACTTATATTTATTTATTTATCTATTTGCACTATTTCACTCTACACAACATGATGCTAAACTTGCATTAATTTTTCCAAAGACTATTTTCATGACTATTTCTGCCTGCTTTTTCACTAGGTATTTTAAGACAATGTTTGCATGTAACTTTTAACAGTATCAGGGTGATTTTCAGTTTCTTTTTTTTTCTTTTTACTTTTTATTTACTGTTTGTTTTGTTGGTTTTGGGTTCGTGTTTGTTTTAATAGGGGACAAGTATTTTGAACTAAAAAAGCAGAAGACCTGCTACCAATCAGTTTCTGACAGAGCTATTCTTGTGTAAATGCCTGTGCAGCACACACTGAAGGCTGACACATAACATGTGAAGTACCTGCCTGATATGGAATTTCAGACACCAGAGCCCCTTCCAGCTCCACAAACCATGTCTTTGCTGTTTCTCCATTTCTTCCCATTAGAGTGCAGCCCTCTTAAAATAATGCAGGAGTTGAAAGCAAATGCTTTGATTTCTTTAATGCCATGTAACACAAAACCAGGAAAAAGGCTGACTTTATCTTTCAATTCTCAAGCCACCAAAATGGCTGGTTTACACAAATGTCAGTGCCAGAGGGCTTTATGTTCTTTTTGGAACGACCCTTAAGTGCGTGATTAATATATTGGTTGCCAACATACAAATAGTTATAACTTTAAAATGCCAAAATGATCTGGCTCTAGCTGCTCATTTCTGTTGAGACATTAAACAGACATATGCTTGCATTAGTAAGCAAGCATTTCCCAGCAGCAACCTTTTGGAACCCACTTATTTAGTCTGTAAGAACAATGCCCCTCTGTTTAGTTTAACCTAGCAGACCTTGCTCCTATCTGCAGCAGAGACTGATCCCCAGTTCCCTCTTAGTCCTGGTTGCCCATGAGCTGGCACAGGACAGCTGCAGTCAAACAAATATTTGGCTTTTAATTTCCTGTGGGTCAGGACGTTATTGTCCACGGGTAATTCCCAGTAATTCCACATCCCACATCTCCTGTGCCATGGGCAAGGAGACAGAAAAAATCCCCATGATTTCCCTTTCCTCAACCTACAACCTCCCTCTTTCCTGCTTCGTTTTGAGCAGAGCCCCCCCCCCCCTCACCCCGTGAAAGCAGAGGATGCACATAGGTGTACTCAGCTGTATGTCACACAGGTGTTCTTGTTACATGGCCACCCATCAGGCTGTGTGCAGTCAGTCAGCACAACGCTGCCATGTGACTCTTGTCATGCTTCCCGTGGGTTCTAAGGGGTGAAGTTTCTGTCTCTGTGAAGGAAAGAACTTTCTCCCTAGCAGCACCACTTAAGCACACATCTAAATTCAAGGTCTTACTTGCCAGTCTATCCCAGTTTCCTGTCTGTTCTATTTACCCTGCTTTGAATGCCTGGAACCTCCACACTGCAGCTGTCAAGACTGCACAGACCTGAGGTCTTCTTTACATAAGCACAGGGTTTACGCTCCCTGCTAAATTAAACTCATCTTGGGTTCAAGATCTGTTTTGATGCCTATACCACACACTATGTTTCTGATCACACAGAACTCATGTGGGAAAGGTTTTGCTCCAGCCAAGCATGACTGAGCCCAACCAACACCAACTGCAAGTCTGAACTGGTGCTTCCTGCTTGGCAGTAGGTATGAAAGCCACAGCATCCCTGTCCTGGTTTTAGCCCAGCCAGCAACTGAGTACCACATAGCTGCTGGCTCTCTCCTCCTTCTCCCTCCCTAGTGGGACAGTGAGGAGAAACAGGAAAAAAAAATAAAACCCATGGGATGAGATAAGAAAAGTTTAATAATGAAAAAAATGCATAATACAGTAATATTATTATTGAAATAACAACAAAAAAAGAGAGGAAAAAAACAAAAACAAATGAACAAAACCCAACAACAAATAGTGATGCCCAGTGCGATTTCTCACCACCTGGTAACCAATACACAGCCAGATACAAGCAGCAATTGCTCCCTTCTGGGTAACTGCCCCCAGTTTATCTACTGGGAATGATGTGCCATGGTATGGAATACCTCTTTGGCCAGCTTGAGTCAGGTGTCCTGTCTCTGCTTCCTTCCAGCTTCTTGTGCCCCTCTTCACTGGCAGAGCATGAGACTGAGAAGTCTGTGATTGGAGTAAACATTACTTAGCAACAACTAAAAACATCGGTGCTATCAGCATTGTTCCCAGGCTGAAAGTCAAAAACACAGCACTGCGCCTGCTACTAAGAAGGAGAAAAATGACTGCTACTGCTGAACCCAGGAGGTTTACCTTTTCGGTAATGATAAAAGGATATGCACATTTTACCTGGACTCTTTTTAGCCTCACACAAACTACAGGTTACCTTATCTAATGTAACACTCCAGTGGCTTCCGGGATGGACATATCTTGGAGCATGCTACCAGGCCAGCTAATGAAGGAAGGAGCAGGATGGAGGGTTCTGGCAGGAGAGAAAAGCTCCTTTTCCAGAGCCCAGTTTCCCCAGGAGCAATGGCAAAGAAGCCACCACCTCTGGAGGGCAGGCAGCAGCCTCTCACATTGCTACTCAGGGTTCCCAGGGCAGGTGGGAAATGCTGCTGCCTTCCCAGGTGCAGGATGGCCTCTCTCCACTGTTGGGCTGGCAAGGGAAGGATGGAGGAAGCCGTGAATGCAGGAACAAATAAACAAACAGCTGTGTTTTCAGCACATATATTCCTCCAACTCTTAGGCTGACAACTAGCACGGGCCAAAACTGTGCCTTGTAAGGTGCTGCGTTGTGCTGTAGCTTCACTGGATGCATGGGTCATTTGCAGCACCAGATACAAATTCAAGGCTACAAGATGCAAGGAGCCTCTAACATTATTTGGGATGTTATTAAGGAAGACTCCCAGGTAGAAGGCTTCCTAAGTGGATTGAGTATCCCTGGGATATGCAATAACTGAACAGCAGCATTGAGGATTGCACTTCTGAGTGAAGGTGCTTTAAACCAGGAGTAAAGTGAGAGACATCCCCTTAGCTGTTGTTAGCAGGAATTTCCATTTGCTTTCCCTGCGGCTATACATCTATTTGTTTCTCTACTTGGAAATCTTTCTTGGAATAATATAATTCAGTATTATTTATACAGAGCAGATTTCTGGCACACTGCTCAATTTGAGAGGGGAAAAGGGGGGAGGAAATCTAGCTAGATGTTCCTTTGATAAAAAGTAAAATATATTGTAGCTGGGTACAAAACGGATCAGGTGATTATGAAGAGGATTAATTCTGATCATTTCTGCAGCCCCAGAAATACAACAGCTTAATCCTGTTCTGATTTGAACCTTCCTAGTACCGGCTAGACCTCCTCCAAACTTTACCAAATCAGCACAATGACATAAGCTTGTCAATACTGTACTTCAGATAGGAATGGCAAGATAAGGAGCTGTTTGTGATATTAAGGTTAAAGATGTTCCCCATACTGAATGTGATACCTTAGTATTATTACTGCTTAATGTAGAGTTCATATTCTCAGTCAGTCACATGTGATTAAAATATTTTAAATAATTTACTTATTTTACTAATAACTGTAAGAAAAAAATCTTAGAAATTTAAATTTTTCTTTACAGTACCGTTTATTTACACCCACAAGGTCAAATTCATAGCAGTGCTTGTCTGTATTCCTGTTGAGCAGTATGCAACTAAAATGTTCAGAAACATTCTATAAAATCATCATTGTGCAAAGTTAAAAGTAGCAACAAAGTGCATGGAAGAGTAAATATAGAAGAAACAGAGAACTGTTGTTTTTTTTTAAGATTATCAGTTGTGTATCAGAAAAATGAAATGTTATTTAGCAACCGATGTTTCCAGTTGGATATATGTCATTCTTCAACTTCTCCAGAAATTGTGGATCCAGTGACTGATCAAGGGCAAGGATGTCCTTTCAGTTTCACTGCTTTCAACAGCAGTGAGACTGACTTTCTCAAGAAGCCAGAGTTTTTAATTCACCTTGCTGAATAAGGGCCTCAGGGTTTCTCCCTTGACAAACCACATCATTAATCTAACTTGGTTTCTAGTGAAATAATTCTTGGATAAGAAAAACCCCAGACACTTAGTGAAATATTTCAAACATAGGGAACTGATGTTTCCTGATCTTTCCTAGCTAAGAAGTCTTTGACCAACTCAGCTAAATGTGATGCCTTGGAAGCTAGAGTTTGAATGAAAAATGACTTAGGAGCAAAAGCTTAACTGAGTTTCCTAACCCTGCTTTGGTGATTCAAAAAGTGGTTTTCATATGGTCAGGCTTATCCAATCATAATTATAGATAGTGGATGTTCAATTCTGATGCAAAGTTCAATTCTGATGCAAAGTTCATTATACTCCGGCAGCACACTGAAAGTTCGTTACCAGTTGTGACATCAGTGATGTCTTCAATTGTTCAGACTTTGCATGCACAATGGACTTGACTGAAGTACTTCCATATGCTTCTTTTGCTTCTTTTCAGTTTCTCCTTGAACACTACATTTCAAAGCATAGAGGCAGTAAGTTACAGTGTATGTATATTAAATTTGAGAGAGAATAGCGGAGCTAAGCTGAAATACTTCTGAAAGAAAAGGGGGGGGAAAGACGGGAGAACTGTTGTAATGACCATTAATTCAGGAAACACATGCTACACTTCAAAGAAAGTTAAACATGTTAATAAGGTACGAACATGCAGACTAAAGTATCTGGACATCCTTAGATGAGCTAAAAATCCCCAGAATCATGGTGTGGTTCCAATGCTCGTATTTTAGCATTTGTGAGGAAAAAAAAAGCAAAAAGAAGAAAGAAAAAAGGGAAAAGGAAGAAGAAAAGCAAACCAAAACACATAATTTTCTGAAATGAAACTTTTAGCAAAAAACATTAAAAAATGTAAGGTCATTAAGCTACCACTATGTTCTGTGTATGAAGGGAATCTCTAAAATCATCATGTTTGCTTAATTGGAGGTTTTTTGATGGTGGCAATCACATCCCCAAGCTGCTACGGGCAGGGCATGTTTCATTAGTTGGCTTGGTGCTGTCACCAGAGATTAGAAAGTACTGGGCACCACAGAAGCATGTGGTGCCTTCTGCACCCATGGAAGAGCCAGCAGGGAACCCTTCAGCCACAGCCTGATCCATGAAAATGTAAAACTGAGCAGTGTTTGCCCAGGCAGATGGAGGCTCTCCTGGGTGTGTGACTGCTGGGAAGGCTGGGCAGGTCACAGCCAGGCTGTGTGCATCTGCCTTGCCCTGGGCATGCTGCACTAGGCAATGGGGCTGTGATACGCACAGTATGCCCCGCACACCCTCAACCACTGACCTTTCCATCTCCCCACCCTCCCTCAGGTAATCATTGGTCTTCCCCCACCTCTCTTTTCCAAAGACATGATTTCATAATTTAAGAAATTCCCAAATCCTACATATCCAAAGTATAATTATGTTAAACATCCTCCATACAGTGGCAGGATGTAGTAGCAGTCAGGTATTTTAGGAAGGAATACATTGTGTATGTGTACGAAAAGAAAAGTGTAAGGTTTGCCTTTCAGCTACATGTACTAAGATGTAAGAATCAAAAACTGACTCAACAAATATAAGTCAAACTGATGAATTATAATGTCAGTAATACAATAATATTGATTAGCAATGTTTACCAAAGTCAGCAGCTTCTTGTTGGCAGCTAACTCTTCCTCTCTCACAGTTCAGGCTGGCAGCAGTCCGTGCACAGAGATACCATCTCGACCTGCAGCAAAATAGCAACAGCTATTTCTCAATCCCATCTTTTTGCTGCTCAAGCACAGCCACAAATGTAAGGTCTTCAAGACAACTAGGCAGCAGGAATTAGAGAAAAAAGTAGACGTGTTATAAGTATAAAGGTTCATCAGAAAAAAATGCCTCTTATAATGAATTATTTCTCTTAATGGAAACCACTTCAAATTCCTTCAAACTTGTGCTCAGGTCAAAAGGTGCTGTCAGAAGTGAGATCTCACCACTCTTATGACTGGAGGAAGTAGAAGTTTTTAATTGCTACAATTATAAGAATGGACAGATTTTTCTAAATTTCTTAAAGTCTTCCTCTCTCCCTCCCCTTTCCTCCCCCCCTTTTCCTTCTCACTTCTCTCTCTCCTCCCGCCCCCCCCCCCCCCCCCGCTGTACATATCTAGGTAATTGAAGCTGTATCTCTGAAGAAGTTTAAACAGAAAACGAAATTTAAAACATGTTCACCATAATTTGCCACTTCTGAGAATACTGCTGTATGGGAATTAGAGACCATCAAAGTGATTGACAGACACTTCTCATTCACAAAACTTTTCACATACCACACAGTCATTATAGGAAAGTAAGTTTTTTTTTCTTTTTTTCTTAATAATCTTCCATTTGAACTTACAAGCATGTTTTGAATGTCAAACTATATTCTATAGCTATATAACTTTCTGGTTCTTTTAAAAACTGTATTTTTTATTTGATGATCTGATTATATTGCTAGTGTCTGCTGATACTTTGTTCTACTGCTAACTTCAGAGGCACAACTTCAGAAATGAAAGCATGTGCACATTAAGTGACGGAAAAGAATTTCAACCCAGTGTTATTTGCATTAAACCAAGCTGTACCCTTTACCTGTTCACACGATTATTACATCCTGTTTAGAAAGGACAAATAAACAGCTTTATTTAACTATTCATAGGTTTGCTGTGTCCCGTTCAGTAGACATAAATGAACAATGGTAAGTAAAAATTAACATGTTCCTAATCCTGAAGTCCTTCCTTAGATCAATATTACTTTGAATTCATAGCAGGAACAATAGGCATTTTGTTGTTTATGTTGCTGGTTTCAGGAGTGCAGTAAGACTTTTCTCGTGCAACTTCCTTTATGTTAGGGTGCATCTTTGGTTATAAAGCTGTAAAATAAGAAACACAAAGCTAGTTAGAAGAATTGGTTTTTTACTATCTGACTAAATTTTATGAAGCTTATTAGCAAATTATGACCAAAAAAAAAAAAAGAAAACAAAAAAAAAACCCAAAACCAACCAAACCCAAACCCGGAGAGAGATGAAGGCACACAGCTTTGCAAGTTAAGATAACCCCATCAGCTTCTGGAGTATGAGAACAAGCCGTCCTTTAGGAAACCGGAATTCTGTTGATTTGTTTGGCAACTCTGTGAGAGCGATGAAGGGAAGCACCCTGGTTAAGCCTGCCTCCAGTGCTAAGGACCTCCTTCCCGAGCTAGGCTAATGCTCCGAGCACCTGCGTCTCCATTACTCCAGTATCTTTTTAAGGCATCGGTCTCAAAACGTCGGGTTTGACTCGAATAAGATTCGTATACGCACACACATAACACAGAGTCACAGGTCTCATGACACCCTTTGAGCGACCGCCGCTCCCGTTCTGCGTCCCCCAGGAACCGGACGGGACGGGCGTCTCCCGCTAACCCGCTCCGACCCTCCGGGCAGGGCCGCAGGCACCCGGCTTGGCTGACAGATTAAGGACGGAAAGAAAAGAAAGACAGTGAAAAGGGAGAGGCCTGGGAGAGGGGCGGGGTGAGAACCCTCTCAAGCAGACAGGCATGCAGTATTGATGGATGTGCTTTGGCTCGTCCCCAGCTCACCTGGCCCAAAAAGTCCTTTCTCCCGCGGCAGTCCTCCTAGGCTTCCCTCATGACTTATGCCAGAGAAGCACTCCCCGAAAACGAACTTGAACTTTCTCTGAAGCTGAGCTTCAGAGCAGCCGGGACAGCCGGCGAGGCGAGGCGAGGCGAGGCGAGGCTTGGCGGGGCTCTGCACTGTGAGTCCTGCGCCTCCCAGCGCCCCTGCCCCGCAGCGGCCCCCGGGGCACTTCATGTGAAATACTCTCTCGGGGGCAGGGAGTACCTGGTGGGGACCACAGCGTCGGTGTCGGCCACCCGCTCTCGGGGAAAGGGCTCCGGAGGCTCCTCGGGCCGAGGAAAGCAGCAGGTCCATTCCTTCTCTCGCTAGCCCCCTCCTCCTCAGTGCCTGGAGCAGCCTGGATCCCCACCTCGGACATCCCTCAGTGCCCGGAGCAGCCTAGAGCCCCGCCCCGGACATTTCTCAGTGCCAGGGGCAGCTTGGATCTCTTCCCCCGGGCACCCCTCAGCAACCTGAAGCTGGCATCCCGGTCGACAGTGCCCGGGTCATCTGGCTGTCCTGTCAGCCAGGCTGTCCCCACAGAAAAGCAGATGTCCCTCGTCTGCACTACCCGCAACTTGCGCGACCGAAGTAGCTCCCCGGGGAAAGTAGTTTCTAAGGTAAAACATTCACCTTTGAGGGGGGGGAAATAAAAAGTGTAGGCGACACAGGGAAAATAACACTATCCATCCACTCCTGCACTAGCGTGTCAAAGCAGTGTGCTACAGATGCCCCTGCGACCTCAGTACAGAGGGTCTGAGCAACCACCCATCTGCCGGTGTCCTGAAGAGTTTTATCTCACCTTTAAGAGAAAATCGCATGTTACTATAATAATTGTCGCCGAAAGTGTCCCCAGTGCAGTTATGGGGGGGGCTATTCACACTTGTTTTATGCAAGATTGGCTGTTGTGGAGCGATCAGGTTTGTTTTGTTTGGGGTTTGGATGCTGCGTTTGATTACTATTAATTACCTCAGTTTTCTTTTCAAACCACAGCTGCCTGTGGTTCTGGAGTTCTGGAAAGGTCTGAAGTTCTGGAAAGAGGTGCATGAGACATCCAAATGAGACCCGGTTATGGAATTGGAAACCTTCATTTCCGTAGGCGTTCAGGTACATATATGAAGCCAGTAACGATCTGAAGCCCAGCTGGAGAAAAACAACGTGTAAAGACACCATGGATAATCACAAGGGTAACCAACCAGTTTTTCTAGTGCTCCCGAAGCACCGGCATCCCAGATCTGTTCTCCGTGCCTTGTAGGGTCACGCAGCGGTGCAGGAGAATTAACTTTTGGCTTTTTCTTACACAGTCTTTTGTGGCTTGATCATCTTTCTTCAGATCGCCGACCTATCACGGGGATACAATTTCAGCCTCTGTAACCACGACGAGATACAAGAGGATCTCCTAAACGTTTTGGATCCATACATGACCTTTAAAAAAGAGGTTGGTGGTTTCTCTGGTGGCATCGGAGGGAAACTCTGGACGGCACTGCCTCCACGATTTTACCCTTGACCGCCGGCCGCTACTTTCTGAAAATCTCGATTAGCAAGCCGGGAGTTGGCTAGTTTAGTAAACCGGTGCCTGTGAAACAGGACAGGGAAGTTATCTCCTACTCTCGTCCGGCGACCTTCCTAAAATGTGCTTCGCTGAAGCTGGGACTGGCAGGGACGGAGAGCAGGAGCCCGGGCGGCTGCTGCCAGAGCGCTATCCGACTCTTCCCGGCGCCTTGCAGACCCGTAGGACTGAAAGTCGCTTGTGTAATGATTCACCGACGCTGAAGATGTTGTCACGGTTGCAAAGGTGATGAGCGGTTTAGAAGCTAATGGTCCACACGCTTAGCGGCTCTCGGGACGGCGCACCGTGCGAGCAGTCCCGCAGCGGGCCCGGAGCACCCCGCAGCAGCCCGGCACCGGCTGCCTCCACCGCCGATGCCCACACCCTGCACGGCTGCGGGGAAGGCGGTAGGGATGTTTGTACCGGGGTGTCCGAGGCGACGGCGACGACCGTGGGTTTAACAAGCATCCCCTGTTGTTGTTTCCCTCCAGGAGCTACAACTCGATTTTCATACCTGCGAGGACGCACCTTCAACGCCCGCGGGCCCGCAGCAGTCCGAGGTTCGCCGGGGTGCACGCATCCCCCGACGGCTACGGGGAAAGAGAGAGAAGAACAGGGGTTTGAGGGAGGGAGGGAGGAAGAAAGAGGAAAAGGGTGGGAAAAAGGGGGAAAGAGGGGAAAAAAGGGAGAGAAATAAAGGGAGGAAAGGGAGAAAAATGGGAGAAAGAGGGGGGAAGGAGGCCGGGATGAGCAGCGAGGGTGGGGGGGTGGGTCGCGGGAAAGTGCTAGCGCGAGAGGGGTGTGAGGGCTGGCGGGGCTCGGTCCGTGGTCCGGGGCGTGACCGGCCGTTTGCCCGCAGGACTCCCGGCGGGCGGACCGGGCGGGCCGGCTGCTGGAGTGCGCCCTGGCGAGGGCGCGGGGCTGCGGTGACCGGCCGCCACTGTGGCCGAGCACCCTCTACGTCGTGCAGCGGCACTGCCCCGGCTACCGGCCGTCACAGGTGGGTGCGGGATCGCGTCCGGGACGGCAGGGCAGCCGTGCGGCGGGGAGCGCCGGGGGCAAGAAAGGCAGCCCCGCGGCGGCGGTCCGTTAACGCATGTGCGGTGGCAGGGCGGCGCAGTCGGGAGGGCGAGGCGAGGCTCGTGCGACGAGAGCAAGGCCCAGGAGCTGATGGCGGTGTGGAGAAGCTACATGAATTTGGGCTAGGTGGCTTTGTATGGGGTGGGTTTTTTTTCCCTTCACCGAAATTTTGCTGAGTATTTATTGTCCGCCGGTCAGTCAAGCAACGAAGTCATCCTGCGGGTTATATAATTTACTAAAAGAATGAAATAAAACAAACACCCTGGGTAGTACAGAGACTGTTCGTGCCCCTGGGGCCCGTACACTGGGGCTGCCCGGGGCAAAAGGAAGGAGGGAAGAAAGGAGAATAAAACCTAGAAGTGGCTGCAGAGGCGAACGCGGATAACAGCCCTCCGCCTGCCGCAGCGCCCACCCCGCCGCGCAACCCCACACCGCGGCAACGGTAAGAGTGGAGGGGCGTGGCTGACTGCGGGGTGTGTGCGCACGCGGGTGCGTGTGTGCGCGCGGAGGAAGCGGGGAGGGGCGGAAGCTGGGAGGAAGCCGGAAGACACGCTTCCGGTGAGTGGGCGGCGTGGCGATGGCGCGTGAGGGCTGTGGGGTGTTCGCTGGGTTCCGCGTGCTCGGCCAGTTCAGCGGCCACGTCCCACACGTCCTGCGCTACCACGGCCGGCACCGAGAGTTCTACCTGGCCACGGCCGTTGGGCGTAGCGTCCACACTTACAACGTGAGTACACGGCCAGCGCTGCCCTGTTCCTTTCATCGGCGTCCTGCCCGCCAAGACAGTGGCCGGCGCTGGGCCGCGCCGCCGCCTGTTGGCCTTTACGCCGTGAGGAGGCCGCCCGTAGCAGTCCTCGGCGGCGAGAGGGGCTGCCCGTGGGAAGGGAGGGAGACGGCGGGCTACAGGGGCCAGCGTGGGTGTGCCCGGCCTTCGCGTGGCTGAGGGCCACCCTCATGCTGAGGCTTACCCCTTGTCGCTGGGAAAAACCGAAGTTCGCCTGTAGTTTGGATAGTTGGGAATTAGGGGGTGGGGTTCTTTGGGCAATCTGCTAAATCGGTTCCATTAGGTCGCATGAAAACTTGTAACAGATAAGCATCTTTCAAAGATAAACGCGCCTGGTGTTAACTCATTCCTTGCTGTGCAGTAAAAACATTTTCAGATACAAACAGGACAAAACTGAATTTAGTGATTATAGTGAACAGGACGGTGCCGGCAGCCTAGATCTTCTTTTATGTGCCTTTCTGGTCCGCGCTTAGAGTTCACTCACTCCCGCCAGTCTTGTCCACAGATTGTAAACTAAAACAGTGATGGCTGTAACTAAAGCAAATTTATGTGAACACAGGTGATAACATAATGTGGTGGTAGAGAAAATAAACTAGAATCGGCGATGGTGTGAAAACAGTTTTTCCTAAGCTTTGCAAGGTGTTAAATATGTGCTTAGTTTCTTGTGCATTAGGGTATAGTATATCAAGAAGCACAGCTTATTGTTGCTGGATGGTCTTTTGGCAAATGTATTGTCCCATTCCCTTTGACCTGCTGCCTGTGGGTTTTCCTGTAGATGCTGATAAACTAAGATGGATGATTTTTCTGTCTTGTGAGGCATGCGGTTTACTTCTCTAGATTGGTTCCTGGAGTTTTGAATTTCTATTTATAGCAAATTCATTGCAACCAATCACTAAAAATTGCCTCTTAACGTTTTCATTGCAGGTGAAGAAGCTTGGTATTGTTGCTGTGAGTAAGTATGCGCAAATTGTTAATTCCAGTATGTATTTTTTTTAACACATCTGGCATTAGCACTTGATTCTCAACTCAGAAATGGAAAATTAATTGTAGTTATGTACTAATATTTACACAGAAATATGTTGAAAGGACTTTGAGAAATACCAGATACCCACTTGGAAATAAGACTGCAGTTGCAACTTTAATTGAATTCTCTTAGGGATATACCTTGTGAACCTCCTGTCCTTGTTGTCTTCTTCCAAGAACACCCCTAGGTCTTCAGGAGTGAGCAGTGGGTAAAGCTGAATTTCAGATCCCTTTCTTGTTGTTTTTGTGGTTATTAGAAGGGCATGTTACTGAAAGAAAATAATTACAGGAACAGAACACGTGTGGATGGGACTAGATGTCTTCAGGGGGGGTGTTAAAAATTGGTTGGACTGCTGGATACAAAGGATATGAATTGACATCCAGTTGGCAACAGAGCATAGGACCCTAGGTGTCAACAGTAGGGCCCATATTGTTCAGCACCTTCATCAACAGCCTGAGTTACGAGGCGATGTGCACTCTTAGTAAAAATCTGCAGACAGTACTACATTAGGGGGAGTAGCTGACACCCAGAATGGCACAGCTTCATCCTCGAAGGTGTTGCAAAACGCTAGGCCTGAGCCACCAAAACCAGCCAAGTTCAGCAAGAGCAAGTGCAGAATCCTACACCTGGACAGGACAAGCCAGAAACTGACTGGCTGCATGGCATCATGCTGAAAAGGGGCAGCGGCTTGAATGTGGACCAACAATGGAGTAACTGAATAAGGCAAGCCATGTACTGGGCTATGTTATATCTGTGGCCAGCAAATCAGGGAAAGTTGTTATTTTCCTGCATTTTGTGCTGGCGAGGCCACACTTAGAGTACAATAACCAGTTAGTGTGGTTCTCCCTGTTGCCACTGCACCCCTTTTCTTTCAGGAGGGATGTGAGGAACTGTGGAGTCTCGGGGCCTACAGCACGCAGTATGAGAAGAGACATTGAAAGAGCTGCACTTGATCAGTCTTGTGAAGGGAAAAATACAGGGCAGCCTAGAGGCAACCTGTTTCCTGAAGGGCAGTTACGAAGATGGTGCTGCTGAATTTGTAGTGGTGATAGTAGACAAAAAAACAAGGGGCAACAGGCACAGGTTGCAGCTTGAGAAGGTCACAGTAACAATTAAGGAAAATGACCCAAAGAGGAAACCATATTGTAGTGTAGAGCTTGAGCAGTCTGCTTCCCCGAGAACTCAGCTGGGCATACCTGCAGTTAAATGTATGTAGTACTGGTGATAATCCGTATTTTTGGGGAGGTTGAACTAGATGATTTGCAAAGGTCCCTTCCAGTCAGCATTTAAATGATTCAGTAAGTTTTTTAATTGTGTATACCACAAAATTTTACACAGACCTCATAAAGCAGAATATTTTCCCTTAACAGATCATCTCTAAACTTGGAAGTCAGTGACTGTCACACAACCTGGACTAGATTTAGAAAACCAGCAGTTACCGCTGTAAATACATTAATGTAACTTCTGTTTTCAGCTTACAAAGTCATAAAAACACAGCATATTCTGTGAAATCCTTTTCAGTGGGCTAGATCTTCTTACAGACATAATAATTTGATTTTTTTGAGAAATTAAGTTGTTTACTTACGAAACTGTGATACTAAAATGAACAGTGTGATTCTCATGTAGTGACATTGGTTTACTGGTGTTACATGGTTGCTGCTCTGAACTTCTTAATTGGCATGTGCCTAAAAATGTCTTGGCCTAAGCAGACTTGCATACGGCTCATGTAGAGTTCTGTTCATGTGGTCTTATCTTTTGGGACCACATCAGCAGCTTCTCAGTATGATCTGGAGCTTTGACTTTTACCATTTGAGCTAGTAAAGCAGCAGATCACAATAGTAGGTACTCTTTCTGAGCCAGTCACAAGATGGGGAGTAAGAGGCATTCTTACAGCAGTAGATTCCTGCTGTCTTTAATCAGGAAATGGGTGAAGTAGTGGGTCAGCAGCTTAACTTAGTAGGCATTGCTAGTGATGAGACTTTCATTTATTATCTGAGTTCCCAGTCCAAGTAGGCTGTAGGACTCTTGACAGTCCACAGAAATGCTGTGTTGGCATAACTTCTTTATAAGCCCTCGCAAAGCTGGTATGTGCCTTTTCTTACAGTGATAATTCAGTAATTTATGAAGTGTTTTTCAAAATAACCACCTGGTCTGTTGATCTGATGTTGTTCTTGTTGGTGTGATGTTATTTATGGTAAAAGTGCGTTTAATCTGAAATACGCCCTTCTCTAAGAAATTCAGCCGAATGTTGGAACAGGAGAGCTTTCTTTGTGGGTCACCATGCTAAACAAATTAAATCAGGCTTTCTCTTTTGTTATTAACCTGAAATTTGTTCAAATTTTCTTTTCTTTGATTAACAGGTAATGCTTTGCCACAAGACATTACGTGTTTGGCAGCAGACCGCATGTTGATATTTGCTTCCAATGACAATGTTCTCCATGCTCTTGCCAGAAACAAAGAGGTTTTTATTCATTTACTTATTGCGTAGTAGTACAAAACAGTTATGTTCAAGACAGTTAATTTTCTACAAAAGACTTATTTCCATAGATGTTTAATATCTTTTAGACAAACAAAAACTGTAGAAGGAAGAATAAAAAGATTGAAATAGAATGCAATGGCTGACCTTTGTTTTATATATTCATTATAATAATAAAGTAGCTACTTACAGATAAAAAATAGTTACTGAAAAATAATTCTAAAGTCATATGAATTAATTACAATAAAACTAAATAATTAAAATACTTTAAAATATTTTTGTTAACAGTTTCAAGTATCAGAGAAAATTATGTGTCTTCCACTTACAGTTGTGTCGTCTTTACATGTATTTTATTTAAACTTTACATGTATTTTATTTATAAAACTTAAGTATTACGTTAAGCATGGCATGCTATCTGAACAGCTTATATTGAAAACATTTCTAATTTGAAATTGTAGGTGGTTCATACATATGAAGGTCACAAGGCAAGGATACACCTTCTGCAGCCCTTTGGTGATCATGTCATCTCTGTGGATGTTGACAATGTTCTTATTGTTTGGGATACACAGTCAGAAGGTGAGAGACACTTTATTTTAGTCACTACTTTGTAGGATAGCATTGTTAACAGTAATGTTAAATTTTATTTTTTTTAAATGTGTGTAGTCAGAAGTAGTTTATTCTTTAAAAAGTATCCTTAAATGATAGTGCTATTTGAGCGGTAGTCTGAAGTCCTACCTCTTCACTAATTTTTCATTAATGAATGCTCTACCACAGAGGTGCAGGATCTCACTTACAGAGACCCAGTAAGGTTCCATATATATGTAAAAAGATATGCTTATACGAAAGTTTCATTTTAGTGTTCCAATTTCTGGTAAAGAGTGTGGTACAGTAGCTTTGGCACCATCTCTGAAATCCTTGATATTTACCAGTCCGGGTAAGACTAAATTCTTATGAATCATCTTATAATCGTGTCAGCATCTTCTCATGCCATTGTAAAGTGCCTTAGGAAATCGTGCCTCAGTGCCCTGAAATTTTTATTTTAGAAGGCATTCTCATTGGTGTGACCAGTGTCATTTCCTGGATGCTGGGTCTTGAAAGTGGCTGCAGACAGGTTTTAGAGATTTGAAGTTGCTATGACAAACAAAAGGCATGCTGATCACTTGAGGTGTTTTGCTCAGACAGGAGCAGTCATCCTTCAGAAAGATATAGATCATTGCAGTTCTGCCAAATCGTTGTGTTAGGTAGGCTTATAGGGAAAAAATATACCTTCAAGCCAACAGGTGTTACAGTGTAAAGTTTAGCCTGTCCTGTTATGCGTTACCTAATCCTTTATGCAGGAAGCACCAGTGGCATTTGTACAGAGTAACCATCAGTTCTGCCTTTACATTTGTGAAGGGGTGACAAACCTGCGGTTTTGTAGGGGGTAGCAACATTAACGTTGTTCCTTACTCTTTTGCAGAGCAGTATCTTGAAATGGATTTTGATAAGGCCAGTTTTGCAGTTTCTGCAGTTCTGCATCCCAGCACCTATTTGAATAAAATTCTCCTTGGGAGTGAACAAGGGAGCTTGCAGCTGTGGAATATAAGATCCAAGTAAGATTCTTAATAACCTGGATACAGTTAATGCTCCAAGTATTTTCATATGCAAAAAAATAATACTTTTTAAGTACATGGAATCTTTTACCGAGTCCTTTGGCACAGGTTTTCAGTTGGTCTATCTCCAGGAACAGCTGCTGCTTCTCCTTGAATTCTGATGCCTTTCAAGTTGTGTGGTGTTTACTCTTCCTTCAAAATGTCAGGGATTGTTCAGGATTGGTTTTGTTTGTTTTTTTTTTAAATTGCTTTTAAATTATTATTATTTCTTGGAATCACATAGCTTTCCCTTGAAAATAATTAGAATAATAGTAAACGCATGTTCAGGCCTTCTGCCTCCCTTCTTCCAAGCTTAGTAGTTTGGTTGTTGTGGGTCCAAGGAAGTGCTGCCAGGTAGTGTGGAGGTAGTTGATCCTTGTATTCACGTAAGAGATGTGTAGGCATGTAGCTGTCTCTGAGCATGTCCTGGTAGAGCACCATCCATAATGGCAGTATTCCATGCCTTCCATGGTCAGATGTTTTTCTGACTTGTAAAAGTTACAGCTACAGAGAACTTCCCTGCTTGTTGATGTATGTACTGCAAATAGGTGTTAACTCAGCTTGCATAGTTCAGTGTTTCAATCTCATAGCTATAATCTCTCACTGAAACAGCTGCTATTTTTTTTTGTTTCATATTCTAATGTTTTGGAGATGCTGTATATGCTATATAGGAATAACGTAAAAATACAGAAAAGTTAAATAGTTGTAGTCACAGTACTCTTGCATCTTTTCAATGCTTGTCACAGCAGCTGAGATGCAATACATCCTAGGTGATAAAAAGTCTTCATTAGATGGATTAGTTTCTCTTTTAATTGTGTAAAAACTTATGGGACTTTTACTACTCTTTTGGCAATGTCGCTGTGTTAAGCAGTATCTACTTTTGACTATTTGTTTCCTATACAGAGTATGTTATAGGTAGGTGTGGGCAAAATTAGGCAAAAAAATAAATAGGAATGTCAAGGTTGAAATTCTATGGTCTCTGGCAAGAAAGGAAAATGAGAGGTGGTAACACATGGCTGCTGGCAGTCTTTTAAGAATGACAACCTGTAACTGTGGTAATGGAATACTTTTTTAATCATGTATGTTCTTAAACACTATGTCCATAATTTCACCCTTAATAAGTACTGCATGACTGCCTTGTCAGTGAACAGTCCTGCTTCATGCTTTGGCTGTCACCATTTCTAAAAGAAACAAGGTGCTTGTAATATGAGTGTCTTCATTTAGGGAAGTTAGTCTGCAAAGGAAGGATTTATTTTTAATAGAGGTTGGACCTGACTTTATATCATAATAATTCTGAAGAGGTGTGTTCAGAGCAGAAATGCATGGGAAGCAACTGGCATAGAAGGGTCTTCCTCCCTATTTAGGTTATGTCATTATGTCATCTTTGTGGTATTAATGCATGGTGCTAACTTTTTCCAATAATAATTTACTCCAAGTTTTATTCTTCACCTTATTTATTAGTATCACATTTCTGATAAGGACAGAAAGCTTATGTACTTTTCCTGTATAAGTGCATATAAAGCAGCCATTTTGTTGTAGGGGAAAAAAAAATGTTGATGTATGTTTCTTATGTGTTTGTTTTCCAGCAAACTCTTATATTCCTTTCCAGGATGGCACTTTGCAGTCACTGCCCTTCAACAAGTTAGTAATTTTGGTATCTTATTTTCTTACATAACTGGTCAAGAATAGAAGGCAAAATATCATTGCTTAAAATTATAGCAACAAATATCGCTTACATTCTCTCAGGTAATTTTAATAACTCTCTTGAGCATTTTACTCATTGAAGAGGGGTAGACTCGAAGGCTTATTATCTGCCCTTCCTCTAGCTCTAGTTTTGTTGTATTTAGCATCTTAGCTGTTTTGTGTTCATAACATCTGTAGTCTATTCACTCAGTGTAGTGAATTCACAGAAACGGTTTGTGAGATGCATGTGTTTCATATAACTTCTGTTGCACTGGTAGTTTTTTGCTAAATTTAATTTGCTTTGGAGGTTAATAAAATGTAGATTTTGCTGATTCAAGGAAAGGTGCTATAATTGTATTTACTGTATATTTGTATATATATAAATGAATTAAAATTGATTGGTAGCATTGATCACAGCTTTGAAAATGGTTTGCAGTTATCCTGGATAAAACTTCTAAATACAGGGCTTCTTGCAGGGTGACTGATAGTCTATGAGAACTGAAAATCTAAAGTGGGGTGTTTTTCAAAGGAATTCCAGCTTCTAGAAACAGAATTGTTTCATCCAATGGAGACTTGAGCACAAAATCTTTCATCTTCTGGGTTTTTTTTAGGTCTGTCGTGTGTTCAGTCATGTATTAAGGTGATGTATGTAGAAGTTCTTGTGCAAGATGATTTATTTGGGTTTTTACTATTTGTCCTGGACTTAGGATACCTTGTTTCATATGTATTGGTATTGGTAGTGCAGCAGCAAGTTTTTGTTTTTCATTTCAGTTGCTTTGCTATTTTCCTTGCAGGCTCCAGCAGTGGATGTTGTTGCAGTTGGTCTTGTATCTGGTCATATCATTATACATAATATTAAGTTTGATGAAACTCTGATGAAATTTCAACAAGACTGGGGTCCCATCACGGCAATATCTTTTCGTACAGGTAAATTATGGCATTTTTAGTGAAAATTTGTATAAAATCACTAAAACTAAGTGTAAGGTATGAAATGATGTTCTCTTAAGTGTTTCAGAATGAAAATTTGGGCTGAGAGTTTTAGTTTTCAAAGGCTGCAGATAATCTAGAGAAGCTGCCTCTTAAGTAAGGGAGATCATGCATCTTCATCATACTGGCTGTTTTTATAATATTTTCTTGTGTACTGACTCAGTGCACAGGAAGTATGGCATACAGTACTCTAATTAGATCTTTTCTAATTCTCTCTTCCTGTCTTTGTTAGGAAATGTAGTGTAGATGCTACTGGATTGTTTTGAACTTTTGTACTCATTTTAGTCTTTGAGTACATTTCTGAAATTTGGTTTTGCTGTTAATTGAAAAGCTCAAGAGGATTTAAAACAGGGACTGATAACTTCCAAAGTTGTGACACAGTAGCACTCACATCCTGATGCATGTAGGCTAATAAGCTTGGAATAATTCACTTAAAACATACTTTTAGAATCAGCTTGAGATTTTTTTTTTTTCCTTGTGAGTGTAGTTTTTCATTGTGTCAGTTTTAAGATGTGAGAAGTCAGCAAGGATGAGCTGAATGTCAGTAAGCAAACCTTTTGAACTTTGTTATTGTTGAGCAGATGGACACCCAGTAATGGCAGCTGGTAGCCCAGTTGGACACATTGCTTTGTGGGATCTAGAAGAGAAGAAGCTAATGTGTCAGATGCAAGATGCCCATTCCACAGCAATAGCTGGTATGTCGTTTGTCCCTGGAGAGCCGCTGCTTATTACTAATGGTGCTGATAATGCTATACAGGTAGGTTACAACAGCTGCTCCAATCTGCTGTAATGTTTTTCTGGCAGTCCTCCAAAGTGTAAATGTTCAGTTCGGATTGAAGCAGTTTTCAAAAATATATAGCAGAACTCAAGATCCTGAAGTTGCTGCCTGTCAGTTGATTTGTAATAGGGCAGTTTAAACATTTGCTACCATGATGTCATTACTTCATTTACTGCTTTGTGATAGCCTCGAAGAACAAAGCTGTGGATCCACTTTTCCAGAACCATGCTTTGCATCCTGGCACACTATCTTAAGTCTTGATCTGTTTGCTTTTTTGTTTGTTGTTTTTTTTTTTAAATGTTCTGGGTCATGAGCAGTTGCTGTTGATGAGTCCCTTGGCATCAGTGGACACGCAGCACATTAGCCGTTGGTGGAGGGACAGAATGAACAGTGGGAAACATTCAGCTGCTGTGGTAGGAAACCTCCGGAGTGTTTTAGGATCAAGGATGAAAGCCAATGTGTGAAGTTTGCTGCACCAGCTCACAGCTAAGCCTATTCCACTGCCAAGAGCATTAATTACTGGTGGGACAATTTTTATCAGCTTTGTTTTTCTGCTCTTTTTTTGGGAGACAGGTATGGATTTTTGATGGCCCTGGTGGTACAGGACGTGTCTTGAGAAGCCGGATGGGGCATAGTGCACCACCAACAAAAATCAGATACCATGGGCAAAACGGAGAGCAAATTCTTAGTGCAGGTATGAATTCTCAGTCTTCAGTCTGATTTCCTGCATGCAAAGCTAATTGTCTTTGTTTTACTAATACAATAGACTATATGTTGTGTTACGTATGCGTATTTATGAAACGTGGTAAGTGATCAGTGTAGATGGTATCAGTTATTACTGTATCAAACTGTTTTGCAGTTTCCTCAGAGGATTATCAGTGGGTAGGTTGAAGAGTAGTTATAAGCAGAAAAGGTTACAAGCTGCTTTTGTCGTCCATTTGCATATGCTTGATGAATCAGTTATTTCATTATCTCCTAAGGAGCTATCAGGTGGTCAGAATTAAAACCTGTAAGAGCAAGGGAAATTCTGTTGTGACAGGGAAAAAACAAGCAGCATAATGCAGTTAGTAACTTAGAGGAGACACTCCACCTTTCCCACTAATTTAAGCAGGCTTTTTGGGTTGCAGTGTCTTTGTAATCTCTTACAGCTCAGTTATGTACTCTGAATGTTGCTTGTTACCAAGACTGTAACCTAAATGTGTAAAAATGTGTGACTGCCCTTCCTTAGAAACTAGCATACTTAAAAATCCATAAATAGATGCCTTTGGAAATTAAGTACTAGATCAGATGGTTTTGTGGCCCAGAATCACTTCTGTAATGGACTAATAGAGACTGTTCATCTAATCTCTAATTACTCTGAAGTAGTGAAATTGTCTACATGGGTAACTTTGAAAACATAACATTTTGATGAACGTTACACCTAGTACAACACAACAATGCACTGTACTAAAACTACTTGTGCTAAAATTACTCCCTGGTCCTCCAGCTAGGAATTTGGATTCAATTAACTGCTTACTTGACAGTAATTCAGCTCACACCAGATGAACCATAGGAACAGTAAAGAATTGCTTCGCAAATCCTTACGTTTGTTTTAGCCCTTCAGTGCTTTGTTAACTGTACTGAAAAATGGAGAGAGCAGAGGCAGCCACCAAAGTGGAAAGGGTCTAAAGTTTTGAGATCTGATATATTTGCAGTGCAAGGAGACTGTCTACATTGTTTTCTGAACCAGTGGTAAAACTTTACAACAGAAATGAGCTGGCAATACTGCGGGTTGCCTTCCAGGTGCCCCTTGTTTCCTTAAAACAGGCATCTCCACAAATCAACTTTGTGAAATTTCACCAATGTCGCTGGCTTTCATTGAGCTTAACATTTCTTCCAGTTCGCATTACATACATTCTGCCTTACTTCTGTATCATAGAAGTAAGGAAAGGATGATAGAATAGTATAACTGTTAAATTGTCTTTCAAATTATTTTAAGTTCACTTTTAATAATTTTTGGTTTCCTTATGTGTTTGGTGTTGTAAAAAATGTTTTATGGTTTTTATGATTTTTATGATTAAAAAAATCATCTCCGCATTTAATTTTACATGCGTTGTGCCGTTTTATTTTCTTTTAGTTTCTGGTTCTGCCTTGTCCACATCTTCCCCACAAAGTGCATCTGTTTTCCAGTTTCAAATTTGAGCTTTCTGTCCCTTTATTAAATTAAACTAAATTCCTGTTAGTTCTGCGAGCATTGTTCTCTGGGTAGAGAAGTCCCATTAGTGTCCTGGTCTACAGGAAGGATGGACAGCACAGCTTTGACCATTTTTGTTAGGGTTAGCCTACTGGCTAACCTAGCTGGAGTTCTTAACCAGCCACAACATATGTTTGTTTGACAAAACATAAAGGATGGGATATCGTAGTCGGTGAAGAAGTGTGTGGGGTCATGGGAAAGCTACTGAAGTACTATGGAGATATTTGAAGGTTTTGATCATAAAGAACTGGGAACAGCTAGATATTGTGGTGGAGAAAGGAGATGGGTCACAGAAATTGTACATGGAGATGATGTCCATGAAAGAGGTGTCATTTTGATCTTGTGCGGGACAAAATAGTATGAATGGGATATAGACCATAAAAAAATATACTCCATTACTTCCACTGTTAATAATATGTATTTTAACTCGGAGCAGGAGTTTTAGTAAATACTTTATTGTGGTGTTTGAGGTTCCTGAGTGCAGATATTCTACTTTATTTGCTCAGTTGGCTTATGAGTAAACAGAAAGTTGGTTTTTGCCCATCACTGCTATCTGCTGATATCTTGACAGGTCAAGATGGAACATTGCAGTCTTTTTCAACAGTGCATGAAAAGTTCAATAAAAGTTTAGGACGCGGTAAGTATTTCAGTGAAAGTACGTAATATTGGTGAAAGAAACCCTGAAAAATATTTATGTAAACAGGAGCTAAAACATTAGGTAGGCCTTATTTTCACTCGCTATTGTATGAAGACTATTCACCTCAGTTCTGCAAACTCAGTCCTTCCTGATGTATATAAAGTGTACTCTCAGATTTGTTTATAGTTAAAAGTAATTTCTGTAGCTTGACAGTGGGAAAGATTGGGCATGAGTTTTGTAATAAAAATGTGTAAAGCAGTAGCTGACATTTCAGCATGTGCAATTACAACTTTCTACCCCATTTCCCTCCTACTCAGTTGACTAAATTACTAGTTCATTTGTATTTCTTGACTTTAGTTCCTTTGACTTAAGGTAAGAGTTTAATTTAAAAACCACATTTTCCACACAGTTCTGTGTTTAAGGGATGTAATTTCTTGTACAGGTCAGAAAATAAGACTCAAAGACTAAGATTTTTATTTTCAAATATCTATATATTGATATCTCTGTATTTACGTTTAGATTTGTGTAGACAGATGTATATTAATAGATTGTGTATATATATCCTTTGACCATAAATCTGAAATTTCTGACGTTGGTTAAACCATGATATTTAGTTATTGAAAGGGCTGGGTGTTACATATTGCTTCATTTAGTCACATCTTCGTGACTGCGATTTTAGCTGTGAGGGGGGAACCTCTGCCTGAAGATGTCAGCGCAAGATCCTGGAACAAATTGATTGAGAAATACATAATTGAATATAATTGGCTAGTCATTTGCTCAGCATCACATAAATTTTGACAGGAAATCTTATTAATTTTCTCAACTGTTCAAACCCTAGGTAACAGCAATACAGAATCAATGTAAACCAAATTTATCTAAGTTTAATAGGAACTTTATGTTTGGTACACAATCCTTTTTAAACCATTATTCTCAGATATAGCCATGAGATTGAGACACGTAACTTTTTTTTTATTATTATATTTTTAAGGTTCAATTAACAAAAAGAAATCAAAAAAGAAAGGTCTTAAGCTTGATACGATGGCACTTCCACCAATTACAGTCTTTGCTTCAGGTAAGTAGTCTGTGAAATACATTACAGAGCTGAGCATGGCTTCATTTTGTCTTTTAACCCTCAAGAAACTACTGTTTTGAAAGCCTGTGCTGTATCAAGATGAGATTGAAATTCTGTGGCCTCTCATGAGCTGTTGAGTGGCAGTTTAAAATGATGTTTTACTTGGTAAATTTTTCTGTTATTTTAGAAAAGGGTATTTTATTTCAAATGTCTAACTGGCTCTTCGCTTGAAAATCTCCAGCATGTGAGCCAGAATCTTCTGGTGTATTATGCCAAGATGGAGAACCAGCGGTTACAGGGGTTGAAAATTTTTGTCAGTTGACGATATCTTAGCATGGTTGATTTTGATTCCTGAGTTTCTTTATGTGAGTCTTTTTTCAAAGTCCAATTTCTGGCTTTAAAGACAAATTACTCTGTTCATTTGTATTTAAGTATGCAAATATGAACCTGGCTTTCTGAATCAGAATTGCAATTATCTTTGCTTCATCGAAATTCTTTAAATTAATTACCTCCTCTTCAGGTTTGAAGTCTGTTTTGTCCTAAGTGTAACTATTATTTTGTTTTGGAGGATGGTTGATTTTTTCATACATTGAAAGGTTTGGATTTGCAATTTTGAATAGCTATTTGACTACATGCAGTATTTATATTTGGAGACTTCAGTGATATAGGCTGTCTGTATGTACTTTGCAAATATGTGAGTGTGTGTATATATGCACTTCTAAAATTAGTATTCGATCTACCTGATTAAGGTAGTAGAACTACCTTAAATTCTACTTCTGCTGCTTCAAGGTAAAAATGTTAGTGGTTTTTTTAACATTTTAGTTACACTAGCAAACGCACAATGGTTTGCCTGGTGTTTTTTCTGGATGGTAGTCTTTTGACTGTCCAAGAAGAACAGTAAATATGAACTATTTTGCCTAAAGGCAGTGAAAAATATCAGAAGAGCTTATTTTTGACTCTGTAGTGATTGTTTCTAAAACGAATATATGTTATGTTGCAGAAGTGGCACATCAGAGTGACTGGGATGGTATTGTTGCCTGCCATCAAGGGTATATAACGTGTACAACTTGGAACTATCAGAAAACTTCCATGGGAGCTCATAAACTGAAGCCAGAAGAATTTAGCAAACATAAACCTATTGATACATATGCAACAGTAAGTTTATTTAGGATAATGTTTCTTCAGCATTACAGTATATACTGTTTTGTTAGCTATTTGTACAAAAGTAATATTTAGAATGAAAAAGCACGACCTAGATATGTTTTAGTTGATTTGCAAAATGCTTTCTGCCACTTCATTGTGTCATACTACCTGTTTTGTAATGCATATGGTCTTAATAAAAATGCTGCATATGCATTTTTTTTCTTTAAACATGCAGATTAATTGCAGATTTTCAGATTCAGATAGGTGGTTGGTGTTTACCGTTAATCTGTCATAGTCATATAGAGTTGATTATATGCCAGTGATGATAAATGTGCTCTGTGAATGCAGATTGTTGAATATTTGATATTCTTAGATACAACTTCTGATGGATGTCACTAAGGCAGTATTTCGTTATCCTGCATAAGGATACAGAGCCATGTATGCTACTTGTTGACAAACTTGATTTTAAGAGCCCCTCACTCAGTTGTTTTGCGAAGTAATCTCTTTTGTTCTGTGCAGTTTTCCTTGAAGTCTAATAAAAACTTACTACTCTTGTGTTCGTGATATGTTACATATCTTCTTACAGCTTTACTAATTAGATACACATTTGAAGAATTGCTTTCATGGGTGTTCTTTTTCTTTCCCCTCAAAAGGCAGTTGACATTACCTCATGTGGAAACTTTGCTGTAATTGGGCTGTCAACTGGACAGGTTGATGTGTATAACATGCAGTCTGGCATTCACAGAGGGCATTATGGTGAAGAAAGAGGTAAGAATTGCCACACTACAGCCTGGTGTTCTGTAGTCTAAGATCTCAGCTTTTGAGATGAATGTGAGAATATTTTCAGTGTTTCTAATTATCCTACACTGTCCTGTCTTGCACTGTAATCAGAAGTAATTTGAAACCTACCCTGAAGGACAGGATCTGTGCTAGTTTTAGCAGCTCTGATATTAGCTAATTAACACAAAATTGTCAGTTACCAAAATTGTTAGCAATCTAATGAGATCCTCTGGCCTCAGCTGTTTTTGGAGTAATCACATTTCCAGTACTTGGCTTCTTGTTACAAGGCTTTATCTCTGAGATTTTTTCCATCTGTTTTGTGCTCCCTGCTTGAAAGTGAAAGAATATGCATGTGAAACTGAAATTCTAAGCAAGTCCAGTTCTTTACATAAGCTATCTTTTCAATTACCTGGCTGCAGACTTGGGACTTAATGTAAGTAACAGTGTTCAGACTTTAATGGTTGCATATATGCGTATTTCGTATGATGTATCCTTATGTATGTTTGCTGTTGCTTTATAGGTTTGCAGTTTATATTAGGGCCGACATAATCGTGTTTGGCATTCTGGTGTGTTTAAAATTCTCAACTCGGATTTTCTTTTCACTTGATTGCAGCGCATGAGGGAGCCATTAGGGGTGTAGCAGTGGATGGGTTAAACCAGCTGACAATCACAGCTGGTAGTGAAGGATTAATTAAATTTTGGAAATTCAAAACTAAAGATCTGGTTTACTCTGCTGATCTTCCATGTGTTCCGAGTGGAATTCTGCTTCACAGAGATAGGTAAGAAACTGAAGCTATTTCATGTGTATATTGTTTTGCTGTAAGTACGTAAGTCTAGGATTGCAACCGAATACTCTAATGAAGTTTAAAATTCTGATGCTTTGAAATACAACTGACTACTAGTTGACAAAACGAGTACGAAACATTTTATTAGACAGAAGGAATGTAATTCTATTTATCTGATACTATCCTAGGGTAAAAGATTTTTTTGAGCAATGTTAAGATGTTGCTTTTAATTTTTGTCTGAGTATTCACTATCATATGTGCTACTGATTCTTGGCAGTGGTATTCTGGGAATTGCCTTTGATGACTTCAGTATTAGTGTTTTGGATATAGAAACCAGGAAGATTGTGAGGACATTCTCAGGACACCATGGAAGGATTAATGACATGGTAATTGTTAACTCATTTTTCTGCAACATATACAGATACCTAATTAATTGTACAGATGGTGGGTTTCTCTGCATATGTTAAGTCACTGAGTATTATGTTCAGCTGTGAATAATAAGCTTGTATTTAGCTCTACAGCAGTTTTGGCCATGTTAGTTTTCAAGTCAAAATGTATAGGGTTCAAACAGTGTTTTTAGTGTGTTTTCAGATTTTACTGTAACTGTGCAACAAGCTGATTTTGGTTTTAACAAAAGAAAGCATTAGGAATAATGAAAACCACACTGTGTAGCAAAATTGTTCAAGGCTCTTAACTAGAAATACAGAAACGATGAGCCAGGTAAATAAAAGGTGTAAACAGATATAAGATTACACAACACCCTGATAATTCCTCATTGTGCATCTTGTAAAATAAGTGTTCGCTGAAATACTTCTTAGCTTCTGATTTAATTCTAAGTGCTAGTAAGTACCTACTTACTTGATTTCTTCGCTTTTATGCTTGGTGGTTTTCATCATTAACATAAAAGCATGGACCAAAGTGCTTTTATTAACAGCCAGGTGTATTCTGTGTCATATAGTTAAAACTGTTCCAAAATAGCTTCCTTTTTTGTCTTTTTCTTGCTTTCAGGAAGGTGGTGTCAGTTTTCTTTTATGGCCAGATGATGTCGTCCTGGTGTTAGGGAGCAGTCTAATCTTGAAATGTGCAAAACGGGGCCTCTTGTAGTGTCTGACTTGCCACTTTTGCCACTAAACTGTCTGGTTTATTTTAGACTTTCAGTCCTGATGGTCGTTGGCTAATAACTTCATCAATGGACTGTTCCATTAAGACTTGGGACCTTCCCTCTGGATGGTGAGTCAGTTTAAAAACATGTAATAGAAATGTCTTATTATCGCCTTTTGGTTTGTTAAGTGGCAAAAAGCCTTCTGACTTGATGGTCACCAACCTAAACTATGTGATACTCAAAAGTTGTACATGGTGTAACAACCCAATACCCAGTATATTAGTTCTGTCAGATGCTAGCAATATGTGCCTTTTTCTCGATGTACAGAATAAAAGTGTCCTGAAGTGAAGATCTAATAATGAAACCTGGAGTTTCCATGTAGTGTGAATTTTTCCCTTGTAAGTAGTGCTGTAATCTAAATGGCAAGAGATTGTTTAAGGTGGATTGCTTCATGATATACTGAACTGTTTGTAGAATCATAGAATGGTTTCAGTTAGAAGCAGCCTTCAAAGATTTAGTCCTACCCCACTCTCCTGTAGACAGGTTCATTATATCAGGTTGCTCAAAACCACATGCAACCTGAACTTGAATACTTCAGTGATGGGCCATTCACAGCTTCTCTGGGTGACCTGTTCTAATGTCTCACCACCCTCATTGTAACATTTCTTCCTTGTATTCAGTCTAAACCTACCTCTCAGTTCAAAACCATTGCCTCTAGTCCTCTGAGGAAAAGGCCTGTTAAAAAGTCTCCCTCAGACTTTCCTAGAAGCCCCCATTAAGTATTGAAAGGCCGCAAGAAGGTCTTCTTGGAGCCTTCTGTTCTCCAGGGTAGACAATGCCAACTTTCTCAGCCTTTCCTCATAGGAAACATGTTCCAGTCATCTTACAGTTTTCCTGGACCTGTTAGAACTTCATGTCTATCTTCTGCTGCAGGCTCCAAATTTGGATGCAGTACTGCAGTTAATTTTGTAAATTGAAGCCTGTTCTCAATTACATTAATTTTAGCCACACAGTAAGGCTTTACTTCAGTTACATTTTTTTCATTTGTGCATGCTTGCAGCTGCCAAAAATACTTTTATGATCACTTTGAGCAGTATTCTCCCACAGAGAAATTTGGCCAAGTACTCAAGTAAATACAAGAAGTTTAGAAACTTAAAAAAAACCAGGCCAAAGAGTAACTTTGAGTTCTGCCAGTGCATTCCTTTAGCAGCACAACAAATAGATTTTTAATAATTTAAAGTAGTGCTACACAGTGTGCTGTTCTAGTCATATCTGGAACTGAATGGTTTCATTTGGATCGATTACTGTTGTTGATTCATTTTCGTAAATAATTTTGTATACTGTAAGTTTTCATTTTGCTATAAAAAATATGTTGAATCTACAGAAGTGACTTATTCTCACATGATGAATGATACTAGTCTAAAATGGGGCAAGATGGACAGTAGCTGTCTTCTTTCTAGTACAAATGGGAAGGACATGATCGCTCTGTTACGACTTCCTCTTTCTGACCCTCTTTCCCTTCCAAAATTATTAACTACAGAATTAACTACAAAAATTGCAACATTAATTATCAAACTTCAGAGATGTTACTTGTCTCTCTCATTTCTTGATAACACAACATTTTGCAGTAAGGATCCATTCATATGTTTCTTTAACAGTAGTTCTTATTTGCATGTAACACATAAGTAAATGATGTAACACATAAGTAAATGATTTCTCTCTCAGAACTGCAAGAAATTACGGTCAAGCCAAGATCTAGGCAGATAGGTGACAAACTTTACTTTTGAAAGGAAAGAAACAATTACGTTAAATTGTTCTTCCCAAATGTAAAGGAAAGGTATTTTTCAGCACAGTGTATTGAAAAGGAAGAGCCACTTTTAATAAAAAGCCAGATGCTTGATTTACTTCTACTCTGGTATATTTGCTTATAAATACAAGAACCAAATTATAAACTGTGCATTCTAAAGACTCAGTTATGATACTGTCCTTACAAAAGGCTGGAAAACATGTTTTTACATGACTGAAGTCCTACATTGTGGAAAATATCAACTGACTGTAATGGACTCCATACTGTTTACTTACTGATCATCTGTTTTTATTTGGGAATGGTGCTTAACTGTCCTTATTTTAAGTATTCCTTGTGCATGTTTTTTATGTAGGGCTTTTTGAGAATTAGGAAACAAATAATTTGTGCAGAGAAAGTTACATGGAGGAACTGGCATTATGCAAATTTTTCTTTCTGCACTGTAGCTTGAATAGACAAATTAAGAAATCAAGGCTACAAGCTATTTATAGTTTGGATGGAGTACTTGAGACAGAATAGTATAAGAAACATGTTGATATCACGAGCTCAGCAACTTCATACTTCCCATTGTCTCACTTTTGCAATTAAACAGGAAGCGTAAAGGTGAATACTTTCAGCTACTAGGCATTTATGTAACAATTACTGTACTCTTTGTGTAAAAATTTATAAGCGTGTCTTTTTCCTATAGTGGATTGACCTTTCATCTTCTCCCTATCTGTAATTTTAATCATCATTTAAATTCAGTAGGTAATAAAAATTAATTTAGTGTAACTTAGTTTTGCAGTTGTTCCTTACAGTTGTTTTATTGAACAGTATTTCTCAGTTACTGGTAAAGACTGTGGTAAGAGGATGGATTTGAAAGTAAAGTATGTATGTGTAGTAAGATTTTTTTTAGCCATTGTGTGCTGCATGCAAAAGCTATCAGTGTAACTGACACATGTTCTGGCATTTACAGTTTTAGTGTTTGTATATTTTATATTGAAAGTGATGAATAATGTGACTTTTACCTGGTTAGTTTTCATGTAATGTGTGTCTTAATAGCATGCACTCAGAATAAAATATCCCTTTCAGAGGAAAAAAGAAAAGGCTTTTATTTTTAATACGGTTTGTTGGATCATCACAGGAGTGCTCAAGTACCTAAGAAAATGCATGTCCACAAGATTTTTACATTTTAAACTGCTTTGTTACATGAATATTTTTTCAGTGGTTAGTGAACAGAGCTGGGTGGTAGAACTAGCTGCTTTTGTTACTTCCCACTTTGCTTTTGATTCTGGTCTGTAAACCAGAAGAAAGTATTGAAGCTCTCCATTTGTTCTTTTTGTTTCTCAGTTAAGTAGTTGTCAAACTCAGTTGCTTCTTACAATTTGAAGTAACTGAAATGTATACCTCAACAAAGGAAAAACAGTGCCATAAACCCAGGCTTGAGTGGAAGTCTACTAGGGTGTGCATCATTCAAGACTTGTGGCATCAGCCAGAACTCTGAAATACCTTATTGTTAAAATAGTCATGTAGTATTTGATATTTTAACTTTCTTTTTATGTGTGGGGTATTTTTTTGTGGGTTTTTTTTTTTTTTTGGGGGGGGGTGTTGGGGGTTTTTTGTGTTTTTTGGGGGGGGGGGTGTTTTTTTTTGAGGGGGGGGGGGGATTTTTTTTCACCTTTCTGCAATAATGAAAGGAATGGTTTATTAGGCCGAAGATACAATAATCTCAGAGCATTCTTTACTTTAGAAAGATTAAGTCCTAGTGTTAACAAAGTGTATATCAAGTATCTTGAGAGAGTGAATTGACAATTCAAGGCGAAGTATTGAAAGATGAGGTCAGAGCATCATGAGGCTGATTTAAAGTGTGACATTTACGGCCTATAAATGTTAATATTAGGCATAGGGAGTTGAATGTGGACACATGGTTCATCATGTTCTCCACAGAATGTGGATGTTTAAGTACGTAGCATAAGTGTATCGGCTTTAGCCGATTTAGAGACTCTTACGAGGTGGGTGGTTTTGTTGCACAGTGCTGTTCATTTGCTAAGCTTAGTATTTTAGTACTGTTGTATTGCAGTACCTATCATATGCTAATTTGTATACATACTTCCAATATCCTGCTTGCATTCACTCAAATTTGTGCTGTAATTCAGATATGAATAGATAAACAAGCTCATCTTGCTGAGAATTTCTTTGTTGTGTTTTTTTTCCTTAGCCTCATAGATTGTTTTTTGGTAGACTCCGCAGCTGTGAGCCTTACTATGTCTCCTACGGGAGATTTTCTAGCGTCAGCACATGTGGATGACCTTGGAATTTATTTGTGGTATGTAATACATCTATTTCTACATAGAATTTCAGATGCGGAAGAATTCTTTTAATCACCTGTATCACAAATAGGGAATTCTTCTACAAAGTACCATCTCCGGGCTTTTGTCTTTTCTTTTTCTAATTAAGACAGGTATTCTGTGGTGTTGTGATTCGTAAATTTTGAAGTCTTTTGCAGTTATAAAGATATTTATTTATTTTATTATTATTATTAATGAATAATATATATTATTCATAAAGATATTCTGATAATTAAATTGTCTTTTCCTAAATGTTTCTTTATTATTCTAAAGAATTCTTGTTATGCCATTCCTAAAGTTTTTCTTTGACTCTGCTGTTTTGGTTTCTTTACTCTATTGGAAACATCAGTGCTCATACAGTATTGCTTTCTGAGGGGCTTTTCTTCTTGTCCTGGTATACAATGTTCTCTGAGACTTCTGAGTAGGACTTGTAAGTTGAAATTATTTATGTTTAATGATAAATCACCTCAGATGTAAATTGTATTTCAGTTCAATTTCCTCCTAACCTGTCTTCAAAGCGAATGACTTGTTAGGCCCAGAACTGAAGTAACACATCTTTTAAGTGATAAGTTTTTTTTCTTATTTTTTGCTTTCTCTTATTTTTTTGCTTGATAGGTATTTCAAGTTACATTTGTTGCCTGTGGTTTTGTCTCAGGGTTGTTCAATTGTTAGACCTTTCTGTGCTTAATTGCTTTGTTCTTTTTACCTAGCCCTTTTTCATATTGACTGAAAAAAAAAATTGCCAAAATGACATGTGTGTGTGTGTTCCAAACCTCAAGAAAATTTGCTAAGAGTACTATTTTGAAATTCTGTGAAAGCGGCATTTCTGTATTATATTGTACACATTAACTACAAAGCTTTTTAGATTGTTAGGTTTGCAACTTCAAGTAAATGCAGCATCTGGCAATAATTGAAGTAGTAATACTGCGTAATTCCACAATAATACTCCAGCATAACTTCTGTGTTTCAGACTTTCAGATGATATACATTACTGTGTTTCATTTATTGTTTATCTGGTAGATGAGGAAAACTAGTCTTGAATAGAACCTGGTGAATTGCCATAGTGCAGTAAAAATTATGTCTAAAATATTTGTTCCCGTTCACTTGAAGGTTGTTTTAAAATGCCTGTCTTACTTTTCAGGTCAAACCGTTCTCTGTATTCACTTGTCTCTTTACGGCCTCTTTCGGCAGATTATGTACCTTCTATGGTGGCACGCCCGACTACCTGCCCCATTGAAGGTAATCTTCACATGAAAGAGTATTTAATTTTCGATTTGGTACTATATTTCAGATAGAAGATGGTTTGCTTCCTCAGTGAAGACTCACTGTTTCTCTGAAGTGTGCCTGTTGCTTCTTCTACCATTTTTTGGCATATTTAACTCATATGCTAAATTGTTTACTAAAATCTAGTAATAGTTCTGTGTTCAGACATAAAAAATTACATTGCAATGATCACCATCTCTTCAAGGAGATTTTGCAGATGTTAAAAACGTGTGTGCTGTTTGGTGGCTTTCTTTGATCTGACTTGTCAAAACAGAAGGTGTTTACACATCTTAAAGGCCAGTTTGAAATTAACATTACTGTTTGGGGGTGTAAAGGGGATTGTTGTTTGTCCACTTAATTCCAGCTTTTTTGTCTGCCTGTAAGCTGTGGTAGCTTCACTTGTGCATATTGCCTGTGTTGGCAAGAGAAATGGGTTCAGCTGTCATATAGCTGTGCTAGATAGTCCCAGTGAAAGAAAGGCCTAAAATACTTTTTTGATATGTTTAATAGAAACAGCTGTGGGCTTGTAGCAGTTTTGAGGGCCTCTAGATGGAACTCTTGTCTGCCACACATTTAGCATTGTCTATACATGTAGATCTCCATCTGGAGGAAGAACACACCTTGAATATTGACTGCCCAAAAGAGCGGGGAGCATACTCGATGATGACTGCTTTGTTAATCACATACTTATTTTAGATACTTAAATTATGAAGACAGGATTTTAATTCCAAAATTTAGAATGTTTTAATCCTATAAACTGATTCTGGCTGAACGGTTTTAACTCATTTTCTACCTTCAGCAAATGTAAAGTTCCTGTTGACATGCTCAGGAGCTTTTAATGGTTTGCATTTCTTTGCTGTGTTAGGCTTTTCCACCACATTCGTGGTTTCAACCATGTCATATTTTGCAAAAAAGGAAGGGAAAGTAGAGGTGTTTGGTCAAGACCACGTAGGAAGTCTAGAGAAAACCTAATGACACACTGCACATCTCTCAGTGTTTGTTGTACTTCAGTGTTGAGATCTTCATTTTTATGTGCCACTTCAGTCATACCTATGAACAGGTTGTGAATATTTTTTAAATGCAAAGGTTTTACAGACTTTTAACTTGTAACTTAAATTGTTTAGTATGTATTTTAAAACACTGTACAAGATTTTGAAAATAATCCACTTCTATAAATTGATTTTACATGATTTCAGCCAAAGCAAACAAATCTTTTTAGTCTTCAAAGTATTTATTCAGTTCTGCATTTTAGCTATAATTGTTTGCAATTTAAATTTAATATTTCATAGGGTTAATATTGTTTCTGTAGCTTTTCAGCTGTTTGTTATGCTAGCACTCATACATGCAGCTGTTATGCATGTGTTTTTAAAAAACTGCAGAAGACATAGTCACGTTTTGATTTTTAAAAATAAATGTGAAATATGTATGTTCATAAAATAGATCTGTTGTTGACAGATGTGGATATGGCAGGAGATGAAGAAACATGTGATGAAATGATCGAATATGCCTCACCTGAGCAGCTCGGATTGCAGCTGGTGACCCTTTCCTCATTGCCGGAATCAAGGTGGAAAAATCTCCTTAGTCTTGATGTTATCAAGGTAATTATATTGGGCATGCCAGTGCAGATCTGTAGTATTTGGATTGTATTTTTGAGGAAGGAGGTAAATTAAGGGCTGTTTCTCCTGTAATACAAAACAGGCAGTTAACCATTCTCTTGGATGCTCAAGAAAACTTGAGAAGGCAGAATTCATAATTTTTGCCATTACTGTTTCTGCAACATTCCAGATAGCTGTCTGAAAGCAGATCTTTCCATGTCAATAAAAGTGCCTGTACAGCTGTGCCAGGTTATGCCTCTAAATAACTGTTGGGCATTCACATAACCGGGAAAAGAGGGAATATGCAAAAAATAGTAGTATACAGTCAGATATATTTGCCTGTGTTCTATGAGCTGCATTTACCTAGTCACAAAATTTGATCCTACTTTTCAGGTATTTTTCAAGATTTTGCAGTAGAAGACTATATAGTGCTTTTCACAATTTCTGGGATCTGGGAGAGGGGTTTGTTTTGGCTTTTTTTTTTTTTTTTTTTCTTCTCCTAAATGGTAATTTCTTATTTAGTGGTAAAATATTTTACCTATATACTTATTTTTCAGTTAGTCCTTACATTTTTCATAGTATTTTAAAAATAAAACTCTTCATAAAAAGAATTTCTACATGTTCTTAATGTGGTGATGATTTTAATTCAAGTATCTGCTTAACAGAAAAAAAATAAACCAAGAGAGCCACCAAAAGTTCCCAAGTCAGCTCCTTTCTTCATCCCAACGGTTCCTGGTCTTATACCCCATTACGTTACTCCAAGGGAAGAAAATGATACACAGGTAAAACCAAAAATCTATTAATATAATAGTGCTTATCTAGTGTATTTTAAAAGAAAACGCTTATGTGTTTTAATGCTAAGTGAGATCTTGCTTAAAGACTTTAAAGTACCAGTTTTAACACATTTACATAATGCTTTCTTTCTTAAAGTGTTTGTTCTGTTGGGGGAAAATAATCAAAATGTAAACATATGTTTTGCATGTTCATGTACACTCTTGTGCTTTCATGTTCTAGTCAAAGGTAGTAAGCCTTGGAGTACTGGCACAGAAATCTGATTTTTTCATTCATCTTGAAGAAGCCCTGAGAACTAATGAATGTAAGTTAACAAGATATTTCACTAAAAAATGTAGATGCTAATAATATTTTGATACACATTTGCTTTCTAATGCCAGAATTGTAACACGTGAAGAAAAAAATACACATAGTATAGTAGCAAAGACAAAGAGCATGACCTGTTGTGCATAAGGCTAATACGTAGATAGCCAGTGTGTATCAAAGATCCGTTGGTAGTCTAGCTTGCTGCAGAATGGAGCCCAGTTCTGGCTGAAACCCATATAGAGAAAGAAGGTAGTGTTTCTAAGATTGTTAGATTTGCATTGTGATGATCTTGCCCAGAAAAAGTGCTATGTATTATTTGTAGGGTAAGAAAGGAAGGGAGTGATCTGATGAGATAGTAACTGGGACGTGAAAAACATAGTTTGCCTGCCAATTTCTGTTTCCGTGGGCTACTTCACTAAACATTCTGAAAACTTGGAGCTTTAGTTGCTTACTTCATAATTCAAATCTTAAGAAATAATTAATATAAAAATAAGCTTTTGGATTTCTTTTAACATTCAGTTACCATTGAAATTATCATGTAAATTGACTGTGGAATTTACATGCTGTTTTCCCTGTTTCAATTGGTGCTGCTGCAGAATTGCTGAAACTTAGGTTTTTTGGAAATGATTGCTGATATAGCTGGCTTGGAAACTTAAATGGGCAGTCACCAGTAGTATCATGGTTTAAGCCCAGACAGTAACTCAGAACCATGTATCCACTCGCTCACTCATTCCCCTCTTTTTCCCCCGGCTCCCAGAGGGATGGGGAGGAGAAGCCAAAGAATGTAAATCCCACAGGTTGAGATTAGAATGGTGCAGTAACTAAGGTATAATACAAAACCACTCATACTACCACCAGTGATAATAATGATAAGGGAAATAACAGGGGGAGAGAATGCAAAACTAAAAAGGGAAAGGAAAAACACCAGTAAACACCAGTGATGCACTATACAATTGTTCACCACAAACTGAACAATACACAGCCTGACCCAAGCAGCAATCTCCCCTTTCTGGGTGATTCCCCCCAGTTCATATATTGGGCATGACATGCTGTGATATGGAATATTTCTCTGGCTAGTTTGGGTCAGGTATCTTGTCTCTGCTCCTTCTTGGCTTATTGTGCCCCCCATCACTGGCAGAGCATGAGAGACTGAAAAGTTCTTTATCAGCGTAAATGCTCTTTCAGCAAGAACTAAACCATTGGTGTGTTATCAGCATTGTACATAGACTAAAGTGGAAACACAGCACTGTACCAGCTACTAAGAAGGAGGAAAATAACTGTTACAGATGAACCCAGGACAGGTAGCTTGTGCACGAGGCAGTTCTGCTGGGAATTTTTAGACCCCTTAATCTCTTCTGATATAATCAGCTTACTCAGCTGTACTTAAAGCATTTTTATATGCAGAATGTGATTATCACAAACAAGGTGTGGTGTTACACTGTGGTTTTAGTACCTCAATTGGTAGTATTCTTTTAAGGTGCTTCAGAGCTGCACAGAGAAAAGTGAAACATCATGTGAATAATTAAAAACCTAACCAAGCACCTAGAGGCTGGCTGTTCCAGGGAGCAAGTGCATTGCAGTAGTGGTGCAGTGCGCCTGCCTCAGGCCACCTCTGCTGTGAGGAGAGTGTGCTCCAAGGTCCGTGCTGTAATCCAAATCCAGGCTTTGTTGATCCTGGCTGAAGAAGCTGCTGGTGGGTAACATGGCTCTGTGCTTGCTAGTTTACAAGCATCTCTTATAATGGTAACTAGGCTGTGCAAGTAAGCAGAGATGTACTAGAAGCTATCCTGGCTTACCATTGGGATGGAGACAGGGTTTTGTATGTCAGATCAGGACTGTGGAACACAGACTGAGCTGGGCACCTTTTCTGGATTGTATGTGTCCCAACTTGACAGTTATGTTCTATGTTTAGTTTTTCAGTGTCACAGCACAACAGTGAATTAATACATCTGTTTAATATTAATGTCACAATTACATTTAAAAATAGATAATTTTCTTAGGAATCAAATACAGATGCAAACAGATTTATACCACCTAAGGAATATTAGCCAATGCCTAATATCATTAGTTACCATGATGTAAGAATGTAAAAAGTTGCTCTTACTAGCAACTTCTTAGGAAAAGAAATATTAATTAGAAGACATTTAAAAAAATGTGTTTAACAACAGCTGTGTTTACAAGCATTTATATTTTTATCTCTGCATTTTTAAAGAAAATGAATGGAATTCTCAAAGATCAGGTAGGATTGTAGAAATACTGAGGAAGAACATTTTGAAGAGGAAAGAGTTTCTAAATTGCATACGTTTCTATGAGGGAAAAGATTGACCCCACCCCACCATAGACAGTATTCCCTTGTCTCTTTTAGGGTATATTTTCAACAACCTGAGGTCCCATCTCTTTTTGCCAAAAGAAGTAAAATGGCAAGTTATGTGGTTAATGAGAATTTTTTTACAGCTTAGAAGATGGAAATGGGGGAGGAAGGGAAGTTATATAAATACACAGTTGTTACTTATATTTTTCAAGGTAAAGTTACAAATAAAATGAAACTGTTTTGTTAGAGATGTGCTTCTCTATAGGATGTGATGGGACATTAAATTGAAGGCTGGATGGCATTTGGTGGAAAACAAAAAAGGCAACAGTAGAAACTTGAAACTTACAGTCACTGCTTAAGAATTTTGGAATAAACCTGTCCAGATGAACGATTTGTAGCATTCGTAAGATTCTTTCCTGTAGATGTTACTGGTGATGTATTCCTCAATGTTTTAACACAGATACAGCTTCACTTAACTTACTGAAAAGCTTGGGACCATCTAATATTGAGGTAGAACTAAGGTGTTTGGCCCCTGAAGGTGGTGGCTCAATGGAGGCGATGCTAAGCTTTTTGAGAATGATTGGAATGATGCTGAACAAGAAGTACAACTTTGAACTTGCTCAGGCGTACCTTGCACTATTTTTAAAGGTAACAATTTTCTCACAAAGTTTTATGTTAGTCCTGTTTAAAGTGCTGGCTGTCCAGTAAGGAATGAAAATTGCCTGCTTGAAAGAATTATCTTACATGATTTTTGTTGGGGGTAGTTTTAAAACTGCTAAATGAATGTATTGAATAATTTGACAATTTACCTGGTCACAGTCCAGAAAAAACTGAAAAAAACCCCACAGATGTTGTGAAATGGACCAGACGGGTTTTGTTCTAGTATTTGTTACTTAGAATTGTTCTTACTGTTTGTAACATACCTAACTTCTTAATAGCTGTTAATTGATAAGTAACTGTAGGCTATGCCTTAAGAAGAGAATGCAATGTTATTAACATTTGGGATAGTAAAATAGGTATTTTGTTGGACTTACCACTAGATACCACATGCCTGACTTACTTGCCATGTCAGTGAGCCGTCTTTCTTCTGTTACTGCTTTAGCACCTCAGAAGTAGTAAAATTATTCCAAGGAGTGTGGAAGTTAGAAAGTTATTGCAGTAAAACACAATAGCAGTTACTCGTAGAGGGAAAGCGGTTCTGCAAAAGATTGAAGCCCTTCTGATGCATAAATGCTTACCTTATCAGGATACTCTGGTTTAGGAAACTGTGGTAAAGCAATTATGTACAGTTTACTAGGAAAACGTTGCAAACATTCAGGTACATGTAATACTGGTTATTTAACTGAGTATTTCTTAATAGCAATATTAAGCAGGGATTGGTTTTAAAGAGAATGTAATGCTGGACAAATACAAATACAACTTGCTCTTTTCCTTTTGGGGGGTTAAATAGGACATGTGGGGCAGCTTCCACAAGAACAAGTACTGCAGCTGAATATGAGTAAATTTCACGTTGTAGTCTTGATACTCATTCACAGTGGCTTTTTATCATGTCTGTTTATTATTAGTTTGGTTTTTGTGAGTCTTGTCCCTTGGACTGGCTATAATAGTTGCAATATTAAATGCTAGAATTCTTTTTTTTTTCTTTCATACAAAATCTGTTTGTCTTTAGTGGACATCTAGGTAATTTGCCTCAGAAATGTACTTGGGATCTGAAGTACAGTCAAATAATACAAACTCAGCTGTGACACATGAACACCATTGTCTTTTGCTGTGGGTTCCAAGTGAAACAGCTCTGAGCTTAGCAAGACTTCTAGATTTAAATTGTAATCAGGAAAATAACTGTTCTGTCCATTAAGTCGTAATAACATTGCCTGTCTACAAGACAGAGGTTTCTTCTTTGTGCTTCACCAAGGTTCCTGTTTATTACCTAGGGAGACATCATCTCCCTGGATCAGTATAGAGCATGCTGGCATCATTCTTCTTGCTTTACGCAACACATAAGAATTAAATATTAAGTAACATTTAATAAAAATAATTAATTAAATTTATTTGATTACAATAATAGATAAAATGATACAACATAAAACAGATAAACCTCAGGGCACCTGTTTAGACTTTCTAGCCTGAAGAGGAATTTATGATGTGGGTTGGAAGTAGAATATGTGACTGATTGGGATAGATGCAGCAGCAGATCTATTAAAGCAGTAACATTAAAGACATTTTGCTGCTTATCCCATCTAATACATAGAGTATTGGAGTAAAATGGCTTGAAAAAGACTAGCAAAAGAGAGCATTAAATAGAAGGAATTAATTGAAGGCAAAGAGTCCTTCCCTTACTTGGGACATTAATGAAAACAAAGTATTGGAACTGAATGAGGAAATTGATCTTCTAAATTTTTTGTTACCTGTATATTTTTCACTAATTGTTTGTCTTCGTTTTCAGTTGCATCTTAAAATTCTCTCATCAGAGCCAAGCCTTTTGGAAGAAGTATCCAGGTTGTCAACACAACTTGAGGAAACGTGGATTCATTTGCGGACTCTCTTCAGTCAGAGTCTGTGTGTGTTAACATATATGAAAAGTGTTTTGTTGTAAAATGCTTAAGGGTTTTGTCTGCATAAAATTCCCCTTGGAATAACAGTACAATTTATTACAAAAAATACTGGATTTCGGGAATTATACTATGACTTCTGATGCTGTATTTTATACATCTGTGTATGGCAGAATATTTTAGAATGTGCATAACTTTTTTTTTTCTCAGAGCAAAAATTAATATGTGCAGCTTAAATATTCATGTTGTATCAGTGTGTGCTGTCAGTGAACAAAAGAGCTGGACAGCTATAGGTAATGTAGCTAGTTACTGTGTACTTTCATGACCAAAATGTAAATCACAATGGAGAAGTGGCTTGCAAAAAAATAAAAGTAGGAATGTAATTTCTGTGCAGGAGACCAAAACCTATATTGTGCTTGGTAAATTATTACTGTTGAGACAAAAATAAAACAAAAAGTCTGGGTTATTAGCATTTTATTAACATAAGATTAAAGCAAATTAACATAAAAATGCATTTCTGTGCAATTGGAGTGCTTTCCCTATAACACTTGTAAAAACTAGTTTTCTTGGTTTGGCAAGCTGTATTCACTGTTTTGCCTCAGACACCTATTTCTGAAAGCAAGGATTTTTAGCTGTATTACAAATGATATAACTTGAAAAAACACTGAATCCTAAACTAAACAAACAAAAAAAAAAAAAAACCATTTTTTTATAACCAGGTTTCTTGCTCTAATTTTGGAGGCTAAATTTCTTATGAAAATTTGGATCCTTTTCTTAAGGTGATCAGAATAAAAGCTTTGAGCTGGGTGAATTTTTACATAAATCAGATGTTCTTTGTATGACTTGATATTTAGGTTTTAAATAATAATGTGTGGGCAGTTTGGGAGCCCAGGAATGTGACTGTCTTAAACTTTGCTGTTTGAGAATTCTGCCTCATAGCAGAAGAATCTCCTCATTATTTTACATGCTCTGGACACAGACTAACAGGGTAACCAGTACAAATGTATACAGTTTTGATGAGAAAAGCTGAAAGATGTGTTCACTGCATATGGCAGACTGAAACTATAATGCGGTTTTGTTCTACACAGGTGATTGTTATTTTAATGTTGTCACATTACATAACTCTTTAGTTATGTATCCTGGAACAAATTATTTGCAAACATAGAATTATAGAATGGTTTGGGTTGGAAGGAACCTTAAAGCTCATCCAGTTCCAACCACCTGCTACAGGCAGAAACACCTTCCACTTGACCAGGTTGCTCCAAGCCCTGTCCAGCCTGGCCTTGAACATGGCTAGGGATGGGGCAGCAACAGCGTCTTTGGGCAACCTGTGCCGGTGCCTCACCACTCTCACAACAAAGAATTTTCCTAATGTCTAGTCTGAATCTCCCCTCTTTCAGTTTAAAGCCATTCCCTTTTCCTTTCACTGCAGGCCCTTGTAAAATGTCCCTTTCCATATTTCTTATAGCCCCCCTTATGTTTTATAAGCAGCTCTGAGATCTCCCACAGCCTTCTGTTCTCCAGACTGAACAAGCCCAGCTCCCTCAGTCATCTTTATAGCAGAGGTGCTCCAACCCTCAAATCATCTTCACAACTGCTCTGGACTCACTCGAGCAGGTCCACATCCCTCTTGTGATGGGGACACCAAAACTGCGCACAGTACTCCAAGTGGAGTCTCACAAGAGAAGAGTAGAGAGGGAAAATTTCTTCCCTCAACCTGCTAGTCATGCTCCTTTTGATGCAGCCCATCATACGTTTGGCTTTCTGGGGGCTGCAAGCGCACACTGCTTGCTCATGTTGAGCTTCTTGTCAGCAAACACCCCCAGGCCCTCCTCAGGGCTGCTGAAATCAATTTTCCACTCAGCCTGTGTTTGTGCTTGAAAGTGCTTCAACCCAGGTGCAGAACCTTGCACTTGGCTTGGTTGAACTTCATGAGGTTAGTGTTGGCCCACCTCTCAAGCATGTCTGGGTGACATTCCTTCCCTCCAGCGTATCAACCGAACCACACAGCTTGGTGTTTTTGGCAAAGTTGCTGGAGGTGTGTCAGTCCCGCTGTCCATGTCGCCGACAAAGATGACCAGCACAGGTCCCAGTACTGACCCCTGAAGAACACCACTCATCACTGATCACTTGGACATTGAGCCACTGACCACAATTCTTTGACTCCAACTGTTCAGCCAGTTACTTATCCACTGAGTGGTCCATCTGTCAAATCCGTGCATTTCCAATTTAGACACAAAGATGTCATGCAGGACAGTGTCAAATGCCTTGCATGAGGCCAGGTAGATGACGTCACTCTTCTATCTACCAGTACCATGGCCACATCACGGAAAGCCACCAAATTTGTTAGGTACAATTTGCCCTTAGGGAAGCCATCTTGGTTGTTACCAATCATCTCCTTACTGTCCATATGCATTAGCATAGTTTCTATATCTGCATCATGATCTTGCCAGGTGTTGATTGAGACTGACTTGCCTGTAATTACCCAAGTCTTCCTTTTTTCCCCTTTTAAAGATGGGGGTTATGTTCCCCATTTTTCCAGTCAGTGGGAACTTCTCTGGACTTTCACAACTCCTCAAATATGACACATAGTGGCTTACACAATTCATCTGCCAGCTCCTTCAGGACCTGTGGATGCATCTTATCTGGTCCCATGGACTTCAGGTTCCTTTGATGGTTTCAAACCTGACCTACAGTGGGCAGTTCTTCATGCTCCCAGTCCCTACCTTTGCCAACTGTGACTTGGGCAGTGTGCCTGGAGCTCTTGCTGGTTAAGACCAAGGCAAAAAAAAACCACTGAGTTCCTCATTTTCCATGTTCTGTATAACTAAGTCTCCCATTTCTTTTTGGAGAGGGCCTGCATTTTCCCTAATTTTCTATCATCAACCTATAGAAGCTTTCTTCTTGCCCTTGATGTCCCTGGCCATATTTAATTCTGCCAGATCTTTACCTTTCCTAACCTGATCCCTGGCTGCTCTATTTCTCTGTATTCCTTCCAGGCTACCTGTTCTTGCTTTCACCCTCTGTAGGCCTCCTTTTTATGTTGGAGTTTGTCCAGGAGCTCCTTGTTCATCCACTTAGGCCTCTTAGCATTGTTGCCTTTTTTGATGAGGGTGCATTGCTCCTGAGCTTGGGGGAGCTGGTCCTTGAATATTATCCAACTTTCTTGGGTCCCTCTTCCTTCCAGGGCTCTATCCCATGGTACTCCACCAAGCAGATTCCTGAAGAGGCCAAAGTCTGCTCTCCTGAAGTCTAGGGCAGTGAGTTTGCTGCCCACCCTCCTTGCTTCCCTAAGGATCTCAAACTTCACTATTTCATGGTCACTGCAGACAAGGCTGCCCTCCAGCTTCACATTCCCCATTATCCCCTCCTTTTTTATGAGACCAGTTCCAGCATAGAACCTGTTCTCATTGGTTCTTCTGTCACTTTGAGAAGGAAGTTATCAACACATTCCAGAAATTCCCTGCATTTCTTATGCTCTGCTGTACTGTCCCTCCAACATCCTCCGGTCAACCATACACTGGTTGCATCTAAAGGAGCATGGCCAGCAGGTATATAGAGAGGGAAGCATTTCTCCTGCTTTACTCCACCTGTGAGACCCAGCTTCAGTACTGCATTCAGCTTGGGGGCCCCCAGCACAAGAGTGAGTCCAGAGGAGGCCATGAAGATGCTCCAAGGGCTGGAGCACCTCTTCTAAAAAGGCAGGCTGAGAGAGTTGGACTGGAGAAGCCTGGAAAAGAGAAGGTTCCTGGGAGACCTTAGAGCAGCTTCCAGTACCTAAAGGGGGGCTACAAGAAATCTGGAGAGGGACTTTTACAAGGGAATGTAAATTTCCTTTTTTTTTTTCATTCTTTTTTCATTTCTGTCTGTCTGCCTTGTACATTCAGCCCCCGCAGGCCAGATTTCTCAGTCATGTACATGCAGTGTCCAGTACAGAATACTTCCTGAAACAAGTAACAATTCCATATGTATCATGAGGTGAGCATCTTTTTGGCTGCTTGAATTTGCAAGAGATGTTGTTATGGTTGTCAGAGGAGGGCAGAGATGATGCGAAGTCAGCTTTTACAGCTTCTCTATGTTGTTCTGGCTGTTATGGATAAAGACTAAAGACCATGACTCATATTAAAGCTTGAAGAGATCAAATAAGTATTATAGAAGTTCACAGACTGATGTAAACCTGAGAGTTCTTTGTGAAGTTTACCACTGAGATTTAAGAAAATCCTTTGTACCATAGAATTACTAGCTTCTGGTGATACAATTCTCAAGAACCCATTACTCCCAGTTTCTTGAATGGAACTGAAGCAGTGCCAAATCCCTCAAATTGCAGTGTAATATACAATAAACCCCTGAGCTTACAGGTCTCACTGTAACTAATTTAGAAGATCTTTTAAGATTCATTTTTTGAACCAAGGCATTAGAAATAAAAATCTGAGCAAGTCAGTAGTTGCACATATGCCTTAGTAGAAGGAACAGTAGATAGAGAACTTTCCTCTTGGATCAGAGCAAGGGTCTCTCAAGACTAGTGTCCTGTCTCCTGCAAAGGGTCTATCCAACAGGTCAGGTATGAAAGGATCCTTTTGAGCACATCATGCCAGCTTTCAAGGAGACGGCTATTTAGATACTTCATGACCCAGCTGTATTCTAACAGTTGTGTTCAATATTCTCTGACAGACCTGTTTGCTCTCTGTGAGTTTATCTAATCTCTTTTAGAACCCATTTATCCCTTCACAACATCCTGTAGTAATGCAACCTACAATTAAATTAAATACTAAGGGAAATAATTTATTTTCTGTTTGTATACTCCAGACGTGCTATCTTCTAATGCTGCATACCCCTCCTACGTCTTTAATGTGAGAAATAATAATTGTGCTCTAGTTCTTCATGCTTTGCTGCCACAGAGCAGTTGTGAAATGGTTTCTACTTGCAGAAAAGATACTTCATTTTACTGAGTCACACGTGTGACTTCCTTCCTCCCTTCCTTCCTCCCTTCCTCCCTTCCTCCCTTCCTCCCTTCCTCCCTTCCTCCCTCCCTCCCTCCCTCCCTCCCTCCCTCCCCCCTTCCAATCTTAGCCTTCTTGTTCTTAGCCTTTTATGTTGTCCTTTTTTTCTTCCAAAACTATGCCAACTTTTTGCCATTCATAACTTCTTCAGAAATAAAAAAAAATTTTCCACTTGCTAGTGGATGCAAGTAGGTATTTCATCTGGTACTTCCTGTATTATTCCCTCACCCAAGAATATCAAGGGTGATATTTGTCAAAAGTTATGGAATACAAGTGGTAGGACACATTATAACTTGATTTCATAGATTGGGCTTCATGTTACCTGCAAGAACTTACTTCACCTGATTGGCATTCTAATGGCGTATGCAACAGAGTCTGAGGAAATCTGTTAGCTGGATTAAGGGATGTAGTTCTGATTAATCTTAGGTTTTCTTCCAAGGAGGACAGCTACTGAAGATTTTACCAAGCCAAGTCTGTTTTAGGCTACCTCTGTCCAGGAGCTTGCTGTTACAATTCTTCGTGCTACTGTGCGTCACCACACTGCTCCCAGCTTCTTAAGTCTGTTACCTGTGCCTATCTGTGCTAAGAAGGCCAATGGCATCCTGGGGTGTATTAGAAGGGTGGTGGTTAGTAGGTCGAGAGAGGTCCTCCTTCCCCTCTACTCTGCCCTGGTGAGACCGCATCTGGAGTATTGTGTCCAGTTCTGGGCCCCTCAGTTCAAGAAGGACAGGGAGCTGCTGGAGAGAGTCCAGCGCAGGGCAACAAAGATGATTAAGGGAGTGGAACATCTCCCTTATGAGGAAAGACTGAGGGAGCTGGGTCTCTATAGTTTGGAGAAGAGGAGACTGAGGGGTGACCTTATCAGTGTCTATAAATATATAAAGGGGGAGTGTCATGAGGACGGAGCCAGGCTCTACTCAGTGGCAAACAATGATAGGACAAGGGGTAATGGGTACAAACTGGAACACAAGAGGTTCCACTTAAACTTGAGAAGAAACTTCTTCTCAGTGAGGGTGACGGAACACTGGAACAGGCTGCCCAGGGAGGTTGTGGAGTCTCCTTCCCTGGAGACATTCAAAACCCGCCTGGACGCATTCCTGTGTAACATTATCTAGGTGTTCCTGCTCTGGCAGGGGGATTGGACTAGATGATCTTTCGAGGTCCCTTCCAATCTCTAACATACTGTGATACTGTGATACTGTGATAGCAGCCTTCCAGTATCTGAAGGGGGCCCAAAAGGATGCTGGGGATGGACTGTCTCTTCATTAGGGACTGTAGTGACAGGACAAGGGGTAACGGGTTAAAACTTAAACAGGGGAAGTTTAGATTAGCTATAAGGAAGAAATTACTTACTGTAAGGGTGGTTTGTCACTGGAATGGGTTGCCCAGGGAAGTTGTGAATGCGCCATCCCTGGCGGTGTTCAAGGCCAGGCTGGACAGAGCTTTAGGTAACATGGTTTAGTGTGAGGTGTCCCTGCCATTGCAGGGGGTTTGGACCTAGATGATTGTCGTGGTTTAAACCCAGTCAGGTAACTTGTTCACTCACCTCCCCCCCCTTCTTTCCCTCCCCCTACTCCCGGAGGGACGGAGAGGAGAATCGAAAAGAATGCAACTCCCACGGGTTGAGATAAGAACAGTTTAGTAACTAAGGTATAACACAGGTCACTACTGCTACCACCAATGATAATAATGATAAAGGAAATAACAAGGGAAGAGAATACAACACCTCAGCACCAGCTGACCGATAACTTGCCCCCCAAGCCCGACCAAGCTCCGACCAATACCTCCTCCAACCCTGCAGACTCCCAGCCCTGCCGGCTCACTCCCAGTTATATCCTGGGCATGACGTGCTGTGGTATGGAATAGCTCTTTGGTCAGTTTGGGTCAGGTGTCCTGTCTCTGCTTCCTCCCAGCTTCCCCTCCTCCGTGGCAGAGCATGAGGCTCACAAAGTCCTTGGCCAAACCAAAACATCGCTATCAGCTCTGTTCCCGAGCTGAAAGTCAAAACACTGCACTGCACCAGCTACCAAGGAGGAGAAACATGACTGCTACTGCTGAACCCAGGACATTATCCAGCCCTTATTCCATACCATTCACGTCATGCTCAGATCCCACATTTTCAATATACCATCACTCTTATCTCGGTGCACTCTTATCTTAGTGCATGGACCAGACCCTATAAAGCTGCTGTGTCCATCTGGTCCATGTCAGGCTCCATCTCTTGTAACAGTCTTCCAGAGTAGGAGAGACTGTGTTCAGTGTTCACACTTGTGAATAACCTGGGCAATAGTGTCTATTGCTAAGTCCACCCCTCGATCATGAGTCCATCTCTGTGTTGCATCTCTGCTCTGATGGCCTGAAGTGCCATGGGCCCACCAGGCTCAAAATAATTCACTGTCCCCTTTAGCAGTTTCTGCAGCTTGTTGCTGGGGACTCCATACAGCTGCCTTCCATCTCCGATGCTTCCAAAGCACTGGAGGGGCCCAGTGGACTAGATACTTGCCCATACCGTCCCACACACCCTGCCACTCATGACTGTCCAGCCTTGGGGAAAATCTCTTGGTCCTCCTATATCGTCGTCTAACCCCAGACAAGACCCAAACCTGACTCTGCTTAACTTTTGAGATCAGACAAAATGGTTGTGGGTAGAACACAGTCTGTGTGTGCGCCAACATGCTGATCCCCATCACGATCAGCAGGCAGGTCCCAAGGATACCCAAAGGCCATTCAAAACCTCCAGAACTCTCAAAAGATGCTGCTGTGCTTGTCACTGGGGCTGGTGTAGCTTCTGTGCTTGTCACTGGGGCTGGTGTAGCTGCTGTGCTTGCCGGCTCTCCCACCACCAGCTTCTCTTTTCCTGAGTCCAGCTCTTCCTCCTCTGCCTCGCTGGGAAATGCTGCGTGGTCTCCTGCATCCTCCTGGGGCTCGGCAGGCGGCTTCCGGGGGTGCTCTCGGCCGTCGCGGGGCTCGGCTCGGCCGCGGGGCTCGGCTCTTCCGCGAGGCTCGGCTCCTCCGCGGGGCTCGGCTCGGCCGTGGGGCTCGGCTCCTCCGCCGCCTTCTCCAGCTGCTCGGCAGCCGCTTCCTTCCTCTCCTCGACCGCCCCGACCTCCTCCACCGGCAGCCGTCCCCTCGCGGCCTCCGGCCCCGCTCCCGCCGCCGCTTGGTGCCCGGGGCCGCTCTCCCGGGCCGGTTCGGCTGCCGCCGGCTCCCGGGGCCGCTCCCCCTCGGCTCCCCGCAGCCTCACGAAGATGGAGAGTAGGGCGAGGGCCAGGACGGTGAAGAGCAGCCGGACGGCCAGGTACAAGTCCACGGCCACGTCCGTCCCGCCCTGCTGCTGGAGCCCACCCGTATTACAAGCCATTGCCATGAAGCACAGTGAGACAAGAACCTTAGCCCAGGCCCCACACTTGATAAACACTAACACAGCGAATACCGGCTCTACGTAAGTTACAACATTCTGAAGCTGTGAGATCAAGAAGAACAACTCTGAGAGCCAATAAATCAGCATTGTGACGAATGACTATTAATCCAGTCAAATCTGTCGTTATCTCAACCCTTCGTGCCCCACATTGGGCGCCAAAAAGAACTGTCGTGGTTTAAACCCAGTCAGGTAACTCGTTCACTCACCACCCCCCCCCCCCCCCTTTCTTTCCCTCCCCCTACTCCCGGAGGGACGGAGAGGAGAATCGAAAAGAATGCAACTCCCACGGGTTGAGATAAGAACAGTTTAGTAACTAAGGTATAACGCAGGTCACTACTGCTACCACCAATGATAATGATGATAAAGGAAATAACAAGGGAAGAGAATACAACACCTCAGCACCAGCCGACCAATAACTTGCCCCCCTCAGCCTGACCAAGCACCGACCGATACCTCCTCCAACCCTGCAGACTCCCAGCCCTTCCTGCTAACTCCCAGTTACATCCTGGGCATGACGTGCTGTGGTATGGAATAGCTCTTTGGTCAGCCTGGATCAGGTGTCCTGTCTCTGCTTCCTCCTGGCTTCCCCTCCTCCCTGGCAGAGCATGAGGCTCACAAAGTCCTTGGCCAAACCAAAACATCGCTATCAGCTCTGTTCCCGAGCCGAAAGTCAAAACACTGCACTGCACCAGCTACCAAGGAGGAGAAACATGACTGCTACTGCTGAACCCAGGACAATGATCTTAAGGTCTTTTCCAAGCCAAACTGTTCTATGATTCTATGGTTTGGTACAGAGTTGTTTTGATTTGGTACACGGTTGTTTTGTCACCAAACGGGTTAGTTGGACCTTGTTCCCTGAATTCGTTGCTGGCTGGATTCAAAGTCTGAAGAGTGAAAGCTTTCTTCTCTTTGAGCCACAATAAGCCTTCAATGCAATCTTTACTTTCCATTTTCTTTCAGGTTAAAAATAGAGGTATTATGAGGAAAAACATGTAAATGCCAAGTGAGAGTAAATGGATGTAAATGGATGTAAATGTTTACGCATTGTTCAGCATCACTGACTTGAAGCCCTTGAACACTTAGTATATGTCACATTTAACTCTTGCTTCTTGAAAATGAATGTTAGGAAAAGTCTTGAGTCTGTGCACATCATCATAGTGCAAGTGTCATTGTCCCAGAGTAATGAAACTTGAAGATAACTCATTTGTGTTGGCAAAAGCCAAAGTATTTATTGCCATATTTGAACTCTGTTGATGAACTGTGTTGGAGTTTAGCATTGTTTGTGGAGCATGAATATATAAGTAGTTTCTCCTTTGGAATGTTGACATCAGCAGATGTTTCTGAGCACGTTAGATTAGCATATCAGTTTTTTTCAGCACATCACCAGTTGTAAAATTTACTTGTTTAATGAAAAAATTATCTTTTCTAAAAAAATTACTCTTTTAGAAATGAGGAATCCAATCAGTGCCTTATTTGACATTAATGCAAGGAGTCTGCTTTACTTTTTTTGTGGGATTGCTGTACATAATAAGAGGAGAATAAAATGCTGCTGTTAAATGTCCTTAGCACCTATGTTTTTTTTTTGAGTGGCACTCTTTGGAAGACACCTTTTCTCCACTGATGTGTGTGTGCCTGTTCACAAAACAGTCATGCGGCTAAGTGTAGGTATATACTATTGCCCTGACTCTCTAACGTGTTAAAACGCCTGATGTGCTGGCTTTGTGAGTGTTAGCATATGCCAGTGTTAAGGGCCATCCCCCGTGAAGGATCAGACTACCTAGGCAATTGACAGTTGCTCTAATCACCCATAGAATAAATCAGAATAAGGCAGAGTAAAATAATGTATTTGTAGAATCCTCACTCAATTGCTATATTTGTAAAAGCTATGGAAATAAACTTTACTATTCAAATTAGGTCCAGAGGATTCCTTCATCCTGTGTTAGCATGTAGCCAAATTGCCTTACAGCTACATAGCTAAGGATCTAGCACTGTCTCTTGAGTTGTCCCATGTTGGTCCCAGAATACCACATGTATTTAGCAACTCATCCCATCCATTGGCACCCCAAACTCTCCTTGAGGGTTATTCAGATTCACATGTCTCAAAAGGGTTTTGTAAACTTTGCTCACTAAAGGAGTGGTTATGACATTCCTCCCTTAAAACCAGCAATGTTCCCTAGTACTTTGGAAACATTAAAATCTCTCTGGCATGGCTGGAACTGAAAAGTCACCAACCTGTTGTAGTGTAACATGTCCCTTCCTGTCACATGGGACAAAGTTTAAAGCCCAGGTAAATGTGTTCTCAGAGTGTGCCAGGATACATTTTCTGTTGAACAGAAGATTTGATCACACAGGGTTGTGCAGCTGGTTGTTCACGTTTGAGATTAACCTTCATATTTGCCCATTGGTTTGGGTTGACAACAGGGTAAGGGATGACTGCCCAGTTCTCTTTGAAGAATTCAGTTTCAACAAGATCGCCATAAGCTATTTCAGCAGTGCTTACATCAGTATTAATTGAGATTATTTATTCATGGGGCTAGAATACACAGCATCATCTGTACAAAAATCCCTGTAGCTCCTTTCATATTGATGGCTGAGGATGACATCCTACTGGATGGAAAAGAGCAGAAATACTTGATGCCTTTTTTTGCTTCAGTCTTCCCAGGCAGTCTGCTTCTTTTACTATGGGTACTAGCATCCTTTCTGAAGCACAGCGGCCTGCAGCAATGGAGGTGTAATGTGTTAGAAGAAAGGCTTTAGAGCACAGTGCGCTTAAGTCACTTCATAACAATGGAACTGCATGGGACTTCTACACAAATCTAGTTTAATAGCATTGCCTATCAGCGATAAAAAAAAAACGTAATCAAGGAGGTCCCTGACAACTTGATTGAGGCTTTTCTCCCCTTTTTTTAGAAAAGGTGGAGTGGAGGATCTAGGGAAGTACTGGTTGGTCAAACTTATCTGAGTCTCCAAAACAGTCATGGACCATGTGCTGCGTGTACTTTTGGAATACATCTCCAGCACACAAAGGGCAAGGTGATGAAGAGCAATCACCTGAGAATCATGAGGGCAAATCATGCTTGACCAAGGTGGTTGTCTTCTAGGAGGTAATGTCTGGTTAGGTGGGCAAAGAAAGAGCCATGAATTTAATAATGAAAATTCAGTGCAAGCATAGCACTATGTAATTACTTAATAGTCTGTTATTAAACATCGCAAATTGCTACTGTTAAAGTCAACAGGCATGCTGTCAAGTTGTGGAGACAGTGTTCTCACCGGAGAATGCATAATTGGTACATAAACTCTGAATAATCCTGAAAGATACAGCAAGGCCATGAGAGGCCCGAGGAAGCCTAAACAAGCAAGATAAGAAGAAGCTGGAATTCACCGAGTTAATGAGAATTGTGGACTTTTGGCAAGTTTTCCAGGTCAAGTTCCCACACCTGTGCTTAACCAATTATATGCTAGTTACAAAGGGTCTTCAAGACATGTATCCAATCATAATATGCCAAATCACTGTAAATGCATGTAAGAAATAGTATTTAAGGGGTTAAGGCTTTGTAATAAACGGCTTTTTGTCTGATCATATTGATCTCTGACTGAGTCCATATGTTTTCTGCGGCAGTCAGTTAAGATTTTGCAAATTTTAGTGCTTGTTCATTCTGCTTGCCGTGTACCTTTTGTATTGCTGGGGAGGGACTCCTCGTTAGGGACTGTAGTGATAGGACAAGGGGTAATGGGTTCAAACTTAAACAGGGGAAATTTAAGTTAGATATAAGGAAGAAGTTCTTTACTGTAAGGGTGGTGAGGCACTGGAATGGGCTGCCCAAAGAAGTTGTGAATGCTCCATCCCTGGCAGTGTTCAAGGCCAGGCTGGACAGAGCCTTGCATGGCATGGTTTAGTGTGAGGTGTCCCTGCCCATGGCAGGGGGGTTGGAACTAAATGATCTTAAGGTCCTTTCCAACCCTAACTATTCCATGATTCTATAACTGGCTCACGGGTGATACTGGGTCTGTAGCACAGAGGTGTGAATTACTTTTGCAGTAAGCCAGTATCATTTACATTATAGAAATCAATTTAATCACAATATAATTATGCCCAGTGCATTATTATTTTGTTAAATATCCCATAGCAAAAATCTCAATAAATTAGATGCAGAAATGTTGACTACTACTGGCATCTGAGAGATTTGCAATGCGATGCAGAAGAATTAGACTGCCAAATGAGTTGAAAATATTTCAGGTGGATATCTGATAAAGAATATTTTAAAAATGGTGAGTGCCACAACATATTTGACAGTTATAAAAGTTCTTGCCTTTTATCCCAGAAGGTTTTATTCTCATGTATCATGAGAATTATATATTATGTCCCCTGCTGCAGCCATAGATCATTCTTCTTTTTATAATAGTTTCTACAGCCTGACTATTTTATAACCACTTGGTAACACTATTTTTGCTTGAGCAAAGACCCTTTTCCTCGGGTACATGTAGTCTGGGGATGGTGAGAGGTCCAAGAAATGCTGTTAAGAGTGACTGTAAAAGCGTGTAGCCAGTTGAGAAAGAGACACAAAGTGCAGTTGTCTAAGGGAAAAGGTAGTGTCTAGAAATGTGTTCCTGGAGCAAGACTGCTGCTTAAGATTGGAGCCAGTAGAAATCTCAAAATTGTGAAAGAAACAGACTGGGATGTAGAGCTGGGGACTTGCTGCAATTAAGTCTTACTCCTTAGCAAGGACAATGCCTGAGGTGTTACAAAGGTTCATGCAGTCACAAGTGAGAAGGATTGTCAGTCCCCAGCAAGAGGATGAACCCCACTACAGTGGTACTTGGCCCAGAAGAGGATATCCTCTCTAGTGTTGCTGTTCCCTTTGCAATACCTCTCACAATAATTAAGGAAAACATCAGAGCAGATATCTCAATACCAGAGCAGGAGTTATGACTGAAAAAAATGCTTGGAAGAAAGGAACACAGCCACTTTTTTACACAAAAGGAACAGGAGACAGTGAAGTAACACAGTTGTGTTCAGTGATCCTGCAGGTAAGCAAGGATCTGAAAGCTGATAGTAGGTAGAAACCAGCATCCACATGTTTCTCCTTTTCCCTGCCTAGCAGTGGAAGCATTGCAGACACGCTGTAGAAGCCCTCTTTTCCTTTACAGCAAGATCTTGCCTTTATGCTTGACACAGTTCCTGTGGGAAGTTCTGCTTAGACAAGGCAACTGAGTCCAGAAGTGACCCCAGCAGGCTAATGTTAATTGTTGTATGCCTGATAATGTGCAAGTTGCAAGATGTCTCCTGGCCTGCCTTAGGGAGTGATTTTCTCATAAACACAGGATCCAAAGCTGGAATTCAGCCTCTCAGAGAGCAGTAGCTTGTTTTCTATGTAAGTTGGGATTCATGTCTCTGTATTATGATTGCTAGCATCAAGATCTTAAAGGGCAGCAGAAACAAACAATGCAGTGGGCAAATACAAAGATATCTTCAAAGCATTTCCTTGATAAAATTATTTAGAAAATGTACTGATCTTTCCTTAACAGAAGCCTATTAGTGAGATTGACTGAATGTTCCTAAGGTTTCTGAAGATGCTGATTATAGCATACACATATGAAACAGACTATCTTGACACGACTGAGGAGGTGCTGTACTGGCCCATGCCATTTCCTTTCATGCTGAAAGGAGAGGCTTTGAAAAATTTACTAGCTTATTTCAAGCAGAACTACAGCACAGCTCAGATACTCATTCCTCATCTTGACATGTTGGAGTAGGAAATCCTGGAGACCCAGATCATTACAGGTATTACCAATAACCTTAATTTTGAACCATTATCACCCCAACTCAACTCTCTGGACTGAGAAACACAGATGGAGCTCTGGGATTAGCAGAAGATGGCCCTAGAGGTTGATATGCAATTGAAGCATGGACTATGACTTCTTTGATGTGCCTGGTCAGCCTGAACAGACACATAATGGAGTGACTGTGGCATCAGATGAAATGGTTCAGATAAGATGAATCTAACCTCATTTGAATTAATCTGGCAAGAGCTATTGGCTGGTGGCTAAGAGTGGAGTGTTAATGTTAAGCTGAATGCTGCTGCTGGAGAAGGAACCAAACTCAAAACTTGGTGGTTAGAATATTCTTACCATTTTAGTGTGCTTCATCAGCAAGAGGCTGATTACAACAGCAGTCTGAGGTACAGCTTTATATGCTAGCATATGTTTGTTGTTCTTGTGATTTAAAAACTGTTTTAAATACTGGTTACAGTCCTAAAAATGATGCTGTGCTCTGGGTAGCTACTAACATGTGTTAGCTCTCTGCTTTTAATAACTGACAGCCATAACTGAACTGTCAATTAAAATGACAGATTCCTGTTGATTAGAGACATCTACAGTGAATCTCTAGCCACTGACAAGAAACAGGTTTATATGCTACCAGACAGTATTTTGTAATAATGGGAAAAAAAAAATTTATCATAAGCCATAAATGAAATTTCTGTTGTCTTTAAGAGCATGTTATTTTGCAAACAGATTGGAGTCAAAGCTTTAAATAAGAGAGACTTTTGCAAAGGTCATGAAAACAAGATTGGTAGTCCTTGAATCTTAATCCATCAGGATTGAGAACTACATTCAGAAAGGCTAAGTAACTGGTTTATGCACACTGGAGAATATTAAATTAAATAATTAATTGCCTGTAAATAGAAAAGTATGTTCTGGTCTCTACTATTCTGTTGAAATGAGTCTTACATGGCCATAGGCTTTTTGCCTCTCACAAATATTAATCTCACTGAGTACCAGAAATATTTACAGAGAGTGACACACAAATGACAACAGATTTTAAATCTAATAAAATATAAAATTCTGTGCTTAAGAGAATTGTATAATTTTCTTCCTTTTCATTTAGCTTTTACTTTTTTCCCCAAAAGATGATCTGAAGATCTTCTTAACTATAGCTATCATCCTCCCCAAACCAGAAAAGGAAAGGTTTACTAGAATAAATTGATGACCTTTCCAGTTACTTCTGCCAATCGTGTCGCAATTTTTGTGCAATTATTTTTGCAGTATTCACCCCACTGTTTCCATATATCAGCTACATTTTAAGAGCTGAATAAAACATTGCGGACACGTATGGTTAATACAGCATTTTCACAAATATGTTCCATATTTCTAAACAAGAATCTCTCTTCACATTGCTTAGTTATGCTTTTCTCCTTTAATTACAAAGGAGGGTATCTTACTAAAATGACAGGATCGTTTCTCAGATTGTACTAAGATAAAGGAAAAATCTGGTTTGTTCAATTAATATCTCTAATTTCCACTCTAGGATTCTAACTGTAACAATTACCCTTTATTACAGTCTGCTTGTATTCCCATTGGAGACTAACTTGAAAGGCAAGTGCTTCTTTTCTCATTGTTATTTTGTTAGTAACCACATTCTGAAGAGCTGATTTTCAGTCTGAGCATCACCCACCCATTTTATAATGTGGATGGTAATTTCTACTTGCTCAGTGGGTTAGTCTTTCATTCAGTGACTTAAAGTGCTTGACTTGGATAAATTTAGCTTGACAGCAAGGCATGAATATAGGTGTTATCAGAAATGTGTGACTTTTAGGGAAATGGACCTTATAACATAGTACTAGGTAGAAATAACTGTATGTTGTCATGTAGGAGTGCTCACTAGAGTAGAGGTTGGGCTCCCAGTTGTGGCTTCTGGGCCTAAATATTTTGCTTGCCATCTGTTGCTTTTTTCATCATGCCATCTTAATAGATCTATCCTCTATCAAGTCAGCAAAAAGATCAAAAATAGTACAGAAGAATTCTAACTCTTGGCTCTTTGTTCTACCAGTATTAGTCCTCTCCTGAGAAAGCTGGAGGAAGAGGAGTGATGAAAACCAAGATTTCTGCATACATGGTAAACCGGTCAATGAGAGCAAATCCCATCTTTTAGTTTCCATGTTGTGATCTATGGTTTTGAGATGCTTTCGTGAAAAGTGCTCCTCAAGTGTTTTACCTAAGAGTTACTAATAACTCATCCTACCTTCCTCTCTGGCAAAAGCCTTCAGTGTTCACCTGTATTGATTCTGATCAGCACTTTTAATTACAGGGGAAACAGAATCATAGAATCATGGTTTGGGTTTGAAGGAACCTTAAAGATCATCTATCTCCAATAACTTGCCATGGGCAAGGACACCTTCCACTACGGCAGGTTGCTCAAAACCCCATCCAACCTTGCCTTCACCAGTTCTAGGTATGGGGCAGCCACAACTGCCTTGACAACCTCTTCCAGTACCTCACCCCCTCATAGTGAAGAATTTTTTCCTGATACCTAATCTATATCTCCCCTCTTTCAGCTTAAAGCCATCCCCCCTTGTCCTGTCCTTACAGGATCTTATAAAATGTCCCTCTCCAGATTTCTTGAAGCACCTGTTATGTATAGAAAGGCAGCTCAAAGGTCTGCCAGGAGCCTCAGATATAGATGTCTTAGATTTAAGTATCTTAGAAATACAGTGATATATCACTGTTATGCAAAATATGTTACCCACCCAGTCAAAGGCTTACAGCCTTACTGTACCTCAGCTCAAGCCGATTTACTTCTAGCAAGAATTAAAGAATACTAAATGGTCAAGTCTGGCTCCTAATAAGTTCATATAATAGTGTTCATATTTGTAGATGGCTAGGTAGCAGCCTCTGGGTTTGATTCTACCCAGAAAGAAAATGAATGAGGAATTGCTCTGTGAATTCGAATTACTGAAGTCATGTGAATCATTGTGTTGTCATGTGAGTCATTGTGTTGTCATGTGAGTGTTGACAAATCTAGTCATAAGGTTGTTAAAAGCTGTCCCCTCATTTTCCCCTCATTTTCTCCTCTAGTAGTGAAGACTACTATCTGGATAGCCAAAATTATAGTAAAGAATGAGTCTCTGTCCCTCAGCAATTTCACTCATTTTACGTATAATGAAAGGAAGTTTACATTTAAAGAATGGGGACAAAGAGCTAACAATAAGTGCAGCTGTGCATTAGCGCCCACACATCATATCCTGAAATTCATATAGTGGAGGGTTGTAAATGTACATGGAGAAGCAACAAAAATGCAAGAAGAGATGTTTTTACCGTATGCCCAAATTTTTAGTGTGCTTTTCAGGTTATTCATTATTCATATATCTAGTAGTGTGATGCATTACTAAAATGGCCTGACATTTTCCCTAAGTTTCAGGTTTTAGTATAACTATATACAGCATGTAACTTCAATCATACATGTACCACATGGCCTCAGAAACCCCACATCAGACTTACTTGCATCTCTTAGGCCATAGTGGAGCAGCATATGGAGTTCCAAACTCAGTGGGCTTCAGGATATGCACATAACTAACTAATTAGATGTGCAAATACTCACTGAGTCAAACCCATCAGTCTTCAGAAGTGCCCACACAGCAGGAGATTTTCTTGGCCAAAAGTTTTCTGAGTTGTGATGAACTGGAAAGTCATTTAGGAAAATAAACCATAGGAAAAATCACTTTGGTAGGATCATCTTTTTATCCAACCTGCTGCCTAAGTTTTGCTTTATGCTGAGATGAAAAATGTGAGAACTTTATGATAATAACGGGTCTGTTAGATCTGACTGAAGTGGCCAAAAGCCAAGGAAAAATGAAACACAGCAAGCATATCTGATACTTCTTCTGAAATACTTTCTTAACCTTTACCAATTTGAAACTAATAGACACTGTGAGGCAGAGGTTGTTTCTAACTGTTCTGGTATATTGAACAGTAGATTTGTGTTTCATGAATCTTGCCTGGCCTCTTTTGAATCCATCTACATTTTTGGCACGAAGTCCCACAGCTTACCTGCTCACAGCTACTTCCTCTTGCTTGCTTTGATTCTGGCTGCTTGCTAAGTTTATCTTATTCCCCTTAGTTCTTTCACTGAAAAAGACAGAAATCAACTAATCCTTATCCATCCTGGCTTCCCTATCCCCCTCTTGATATTCTAGGCCTTTAGTTTGGGTAAAATTGAAAAGGAAGCAGTTGCACAGATGACCTTGTAATGGTCATTCTACATAAGCAATGTAGATAGGTTTGTATAAATGCTGAGCAGTTAGGCATTCTTATTCAGAAAATCAAAAATAATTTTTATATGACTTCATGTTTTGAATGCTTTGATAAATAACCATGAAGGCTGATTATTTCTTGAATTGTAGGCAGCTTAGGATAGCTGTAAACATCAGAGAGTAAGTTATTGGCTGCATCATCCTCTTAGCTGGCAGATTATCAATCTCAAAAGAAAATACAGGCAAACATTTTGGAATCCCTATCCTGATCTTTTAAGTGTATCAAAAAAAACATTCACAAAGCAGCAAATGACGGACAAGCTGAAGGTAAAAAAAATTGTTGTTTTCAGATACTTCATAAACTAACAAATACTTCCTCTGGAAAAAAACAAAAATGCTCACTCAGAATGGATCCTAACCTTAACTCTAACACTAACACTAACCATATCCCTAACCCAGCATTTTGTTAGTAATATGCCTTATCTTGTCAGACTCCAAAATCTCTATTTTATTTAATTGCAGAGAAGAACATTTCAAAATAACATTGTTCTTCCTTGGAAGTTTTATAGTAAACAATGCTTTGGATGAGATCCAGTCCAAGAGGACAGGTATTCAATTTGTGTAGACCCTGTAAAAGATGGAGGCTGTGCTTTTGCAGGTTCTTGGCAGCGTATGAGGCCATGGGTAGTAATGGTGGATAGCCCCATTTGGGAAGTCATGATCAAAGGGTGAGGTGTCCCTGCCTGTGGCAGGGGGGTGGAACTAAGTGATCTTAAGGTCCTTTCCAATACTAAATGTTCTACAATTCTATGATTCTCTCATTCACTATAGATGAGTTAGCTGGCAGCTGGTGAAGCATGTTTGACACTGGACTGTTAACACAGAGCACCTGTGTTGCAAGATATGACCCGGTGTTTAACACTTAAACATGTAGCAAAATCACTGAGGCTATTGTTTACTGTATTTTCTCTTTTGCATACATGTTTAAATGTTTTTATTATTTAATGGGATCACTTACAATATTTGAGAACCCAGTGACTTCCCTGGGACTCTGTATGCTTAAAAAGCTTATTAAATCTTAATGTTCAAGTGCTGTAAAGAGAATGCTGGGTATTAATAAATTATATGTGACATTTATTATGCTAGATTCTGTGTTGTCCCAGAGCTGTATTTGTTCCCATTAATGGCATTTGTTCTCAGTAGCATTTCAGACTGCTCTCATCTGATCTTTTTATCTGTATAGCAGTTTGAATTGCCTGAAGTCTTTCCAATTCCCATGATCAGTTCCACTTGTGTAATTTTAAATACACTAGGCAGAGACCACAAGAAGGAGCAAAGTTGAAAGAAGTTAGAAACTTGCAGTTAAGGCTGGGGTTGTGGAAAATCAGAATTTTCTTGTGTTGCATGCAAAATTGGAACAGAAAGTTGAAAGCTCTGTTCTCAGATCTGTCACCATCTCTCAGTGCCTATAAATAAATCACTAGTGTATTCCTGAGTTCCTTCATCAATGAAGCAATGCTCAGTGTGTTACTATTACCAGGAATTCAAGGGAACTTTTAAAAAATGAGCAAAACAAAGTGGCCAACTGAAAGGCAACACATCCTGCTCAACATGCCAGTATTAATTTGGCACCTAAAGGTTGTGACCTCTCTGTGCTGAAGTATCATATTGTGATCATACATGTCTTGTTAGGACAGCTTCATTTAGCTCTCACAAAATCTTCCCAGCAGTTGGCCTCCAATAACTGTCAGAATGATTGAGTAATTTGGATGGCTTCCAAGGCTTCTTCTTTTCCCAGTAACCTACATTGTTTCAGATTGAGTGTGCAGTGGCAAAAAATATTTGCCAGTGTCCTGGGTTCAGCAGTAGCAGTCATTTTTCTCCTTCTTAGTAGCTGGTGCAGTGCTGTGGTTTTGACTTTCAGCCTGGGAACAGTGCTGATAACACCAATGTTTTTAGTTGTTGCTCAGTAATGTTTACTCTGACCAAGGACTTTCTGAGTCTCATGCTCTGCCAGGGAGGAGGGGAAGCTGAGAGGAAGCAGAGACAGGACATCTGACCCAAACTAGCCAAAGAGACATTCCATACCACATCACTTCATGCCCAGGATATAAACTGGGGACAGTTACCCAGAAGGGTTAGATCACTACTCAGGTCGAGCTGGGTATCAGCTGGCGGGTGGTGAGCGGTTGTATTCTCTTCCCTTGTTATTTCCCTTATCATTATTATTATTGGTGGCAGCAGTAGTGGTTTTGTGTTATACCTGAGTTACTGGACTGTTCTTATCTCAATCTGTGGGAGTTACATTCTTTTGATTCTCCTTTCCATCCCTCCGGGAGGTGGGGGGAGGAAGGGGAGTTGAGTGAGCAAGCAGCTGCATGGTTGTGGGTTGCCAGCTGTGCTTAAACCACAGCAGTTCTTTTTTAGTGCCCAACGTGGGACACGAAGGGTTGAGATAACGTCTGACCAGAGTATGTCTAATTGTATTTGTGATAAGTATTCCTTGTTCTGGATTAATAGTCACTCATCACAATGTTGATTTATTGGTTCTCAAAGCTGTTGCTCTTGATCTCACAGTTTCAGCATGTCGCACCTTACTTACAGCCGGTATCTGCTGTGTTAGTGTTCATCAGCTGGGGGCCTTGGGTTAAGGTTTGTTTCATTGTACTTTATGGTAAAAACTTGTAATACAATAAACTCATTGATCATGAAACTGATCTGGCTTGTGTTCCCAGTGTGGTCACCACCTCTATATTTTGGGAGGTATATGATAGGAGCTTATAACTATTACACATCTATTTTCCCCTCCTCGGGTGGCCAGCCTAGGAGGGAGACATTCCCACACACCCTAGTGACAAGTACAGCATCTACTCAAACTCTGAATACAACAGATAATGCAGCTACTCCAACTGCAAGCACAGCAGCTACACCAAATCCAGCAACAAGTACAGCAGCTACTCAAACTCTGACTACAACAGATAACGCAGCTACTCCAACTCCAAGCACAGCAGCTACACCAAATCCAGCAACAAGTACAGCAGCTACTCAAACTCCGACCGCAGCAGACAGCGCAGCTACTCCAGCTCCAAGCACAGCAGCTACACCAGCCCCAGTGACAAGTACAGCAGCACGGTTTGAGAGTTCTGAAGGTTTTGAATGGCCTTTGAGTACGCTTGGAACCTGCCTGCTGGCTGTGATGGGGATCACCATGTTGGCACACATACAGTGTTTTACCCACAACCATTTCATCTGATCTTGGAAGTTAAGCAGAGTTGGGTTTGGATCTTGTCTAGGATTAGACAATGATATAGGAAGACCAAGAGATTCTCCCCGAGGCTGGAGAGTCATGAGTGGCACGGTGTGTGGGACAGTATGGGCAAGTATCTAGGCCAGTGGGCCCCTCTAGTGCTTTGGAAGCATTGAAGATGGAAGGCAGCTGTATGGAGTCCCCAGCAACAAGTTACAGAAACTGCTGAAGGGGCGGGTGAATTATTTTGAGCCTTGTGAGCCCATGACACCTGAGGCCATCAGGGTGGAGATGTAACATAGAGATGGACTCATGATCAAGGGGTGGACTTAGAAATAAACATTATTGCCCAAGTTATTCACGAGTATGAAACATGCTGCAATTAAGCAAGCCAAGCGGTTAAAGCCTCTTTGGTATGGAGGACAATGGCTGAAGTACAAATGTGGGGAGGCCTGGCAGATTGACTACGTCACACTCTCTCCTGCTCTGAAAGACTGTTACAAGTGATGGAGCCAGACATCATGGACCGGAAGAACTCAGCAGCATTATAGGGATTGGTCCATGCACTAAGGCATGATCTCTCTCTCTGTGTGGAGATATATATATATATATATATATATATATATATATATATATATATATGTATATCTATATATATGAGATAAGAGTGGTGGTATATTGAAAAACGTGAGATCTGAGCATGATGTGAATGGTACAGAATAAGGGGTGGATACTGTCCTGGGTTCAGCAGTAGCAGTCATTTTTCTCCTTCTTAGTAGCTGGTGCAGTGCTGTGGTTTTGACTTTCAGCCTGGGAACAGTGTTGATAACACCAATGTTTTTAGTTGTTGCTCAGTAATGTTTACTCTGACCAAGGACTTTCTGAGTCTCATGCTCTGCCAGGGAGGAGGGGAAGCTGAGAGGAAGCAGAGACAGGACACCTGACCCAAACTAGCCAAAGAGGTATTCCATACCACAGCATGTCATGCCCAGTATATAAACTGGGGGCAGTTACCAGGAGGGTTAGATCAGTGCTCAGGTCAAGCTGGGTATCAGTTGGCAGGTGGTGAGCGGTTGTATTCTCTTCCCTTGTTATTTCCCTTATCATTATTATTATTGGTGGTAGCAGTAGCATTTTGTGTTATACCTTGGTTACTGGACTGTTCTTATCTCAACCCATGAGAGTTACATTCTTTCAATTCTCCTCCCCATCCCTCTGGGAGCGGGGGGAGGAAGGGGAGTTGAGTGAGCAAGTGGCTGCATGGCTGTGGGTTGCCAGCTGTGCTTAAACCACAACAGCCAGGAATTTCTGTTACAGAAACTGGTAGAAACACCACTGGACCGACCTGAACCAGACAAGCAAATGTTTTGCCACGATTTTACTTTGGCAGCTCTTGATCATAAGTGTCAAATTTGGGCATATTAAGATTCCTGTACAATTTTAATGTTTGGCCTTTTCCATTATGGACAATGAAATAATATTCTTATAGCAGGTGGTTAAAAGACTGCCATCCCGTGCGTGTGGGCAGATCATGAAAGTATACCAAAATTTTACACAGATATAGCAAGATAATATTGGTGGCTACCCCTGTCAGGTGAATGGGGTTGTTACTATCCTCGTGGTGAGTGAGAAGTGTGAGGAATGCGGTCATAGGCTCTGAAGAGACTCAGAGGCACAAACAAGGAATTTTTACATTTGTTGACTTTAATTAGAGGAGTTATATAAACAAATCAACAGTCTGGGAGGGAGATGATTTCTATCAGCACCATTCTGAGCAGGACTACATTGTATTTGTTGAAGCTCAGGAACAAAACTTGAATTAATTGAGATTTGAATAATTTGGTTTACATGGATAAACAGGGAAAAACATATTAAAAAATATTAGCTGTGATTAATCCGCAAGACCTAGACACAGTCTGGTTTGTGGCTGGAGAGATTAGGATCATAGATGAGACCCAGACAGCAGACAGATGTGGTAGCTATCTAGCAGCAACTGGCAGGTAGTAGATGTGGTATTGCTGAAAGAAGGTATCTACAAGTAGAACTGGACTGAAACTACTTTGATCAGTAGAAATCTGGGGTTAAAAATCTCATGTACTTCCTCAGGCGTGTGCTAAAATGACTGTAAACTCCTCTCCTTGACACACTGGGTAGCAGGTAGCAATCCTGCTTCTCCATCTGTCCTGAATGTCCTAGGCCTAGGATAGCCTGCTGTCATGCTACCCACTTCTCCTTTGCATCTGGAACTTCTGATGATTAGCACAAGTTCTTATTATGTATTTGCCCAGAGCACTGAATCACTGTGCAGTCTCCACTACCCAGCCCAGCAGACCCTCAGGGACAAAAGCCACTCACTTCAGTAGAGATGTGGTCCATCTGCTCCGGACCAATTTCTTAGTCTTAAAAAAGTTCAGACATTCTTCCACTGTTGTAAGCATCATCATGCTTTAAAACTGATATTTTTATTATACTTTATAGCTATGTGAAAAAATGGATTATCTTGCAAAAGCTAATGAGTTCACCATTGCTGAGATACTGTCTGAGAAAAAAGGAAAATGTGATGTAGGCTATATAGAGGATCTGGACAAGAGATCATCTGCGATGCTGAACACAGAAAGGCTATTTGCTCATGAAGCTGGTTTTATAAAATGACTTATTTATAATAATAGCAGGAGAAAGTCTGTAGTGCTTGAACAAGAAAACATAGTCTCTTTATCAGCCCACTTCATGCTTGGATACCTAATAGAAGACCCACCAGTGAACTGGTAATTGCCATTCATTTTAGTAGGAGGTAGCAGAGGAAGGTAAGGTGCATTCATCTCCCCAGTGAAGGCTCTTGAGATTTAAAAAATAACTGTTGATTTTTTTCTTTATTCTTGCATTCAAGATGTTAACTTTTCCATTTTTTTTCTCCCATAGATGTCACTCACAATCATAAAAAAAACCCACTTTTTTTTTTCTCTTGGGTATTTTTTTGTTTGTTTGGTTGGCTGGTTTTGGCGTTTTTTGTTGGTTTATTTTTTCTTTATTTTTGAAATTGAACATTGAATTTGGATACAGTACAGTGGCAGCTTCTGGGGCTGTAGGGAAAAGTTGAATTATCACAGAAGTCAATTGTGCTGGTAATGACAACTTTGTGTTCCTAGTCAGTCTTTGATAATGCTCTGTATGCTGTCTGCAATGAGTTAGCTCACATAAAATCAGGTCAAGCTGGGTATCGGTCGGTGGGTGGTGAGTGATTGTACTCCCTTCCCTTGTTATTTCCCTTATTATTATTATTATTATTATTGGTAACAGCAGTGGTTTGTGTTATACCTTGGTTACTGGACTGTTCTTATCTCAATCTGTGGGAGTTACATTCTTTTGATTCTCCTTCCCATCACTCCTCGAGCGGAGCGAGGAAGGAGGGGAGTGAGGGAGCGGCTGAGTGGTTCTGGGTTGCTGGCTCAGCTTAAACCAAAACACAGTAGTAAAAAATCTTGCACTGCTGAATTTGGATATAGTTATGCAGAAAAAGAAAAAGCAAGTATCTTAGACTGCTTCTCTCTGCTGGACAACATAGCACAGAGGGATCTGATGAATATTTAGCTGGCTTTTGTTCACAAATCAGCAAAAGGAGCTGCACAACCACTTATTAAAATGAGGTGAGTGGCAGCTGTTTCCCTTCATATGATTCCTTAATGTTTGCTTTGATGCTGGACAAAATATAAATTGCAGGAAATAGAAAAAAAAAAAAAAGTTTTTTCTGAAGTATGGTCTCCTAGTTCTTCAATTCATTGCATATGCACCCAAGCTGCTAATGCTCTCATTCCTAAACCTCCTTCTAACCTTCCTCCAAGATGACGTACTACTGAACTGAGGTTTGCCTCCAGCCTACTGCTGTGAAAGCATTTGCTTCATACAAATACCTGTTTCTCAGAAACTGCTAACGTTTCCTTGCTCTCACAGTTTTTATATAATTTCCAGTATGCAGATGTCTGTTTTCCAAACACCAAAGAAATGGTAAAATTGTCTTTTCCTTCTTGAAAGGGAAAACAACATTATTAAACACTCTCAGCTTTTTTTTTCTTTTTTTTTTGTTTTATTTTGGCTGTGACTCTGTTTTAATAATAATTTCCATTTTTTCAACTTTCTCTATGGCTGTCATCATTTTAACACTGGCAGAAAGTTTATATTCTTATACGTACATTTTAGAGTTCACCTCATGGGTTGGTGTGAGTTTAAACTGCATAAGAGCAGGGGAGGGGGAAGGGGGAAAGAAAATGTTTTGCATTAGAAACAAGGAAGCATTTTATCGCAGAGAAATTTCTTGAGCAGCTCATAATGGTTAGAAAAGCCAAGGCCCAGTTAGAATTAAACTTGACTAGGGATGTTAAGGATAACAGGAAGGGATTCTACAGGTACGTAGCAAATACAAAACAGACTAGGGAGAACGTAGGCCCCCTCAGGAAGCTCTCAGGAGAACTGGCTACACAGGATTTGGAGAAGACTGAGGTTCTGAATGACTTCTTCCTCCGTCTTCACTGGCAAAGGCTCTGACCAAACCACCCAAGTCTTAGAAGGTAGAGGCACGGACTGTGAGAATGAAGACCTTGGGCCCACTGCAGGAGAGGATCTGGTTTGAGACCATCTTAAAAATCTGAACGCGCACAAGCCCATGGGTCCTGATGAAATCCATCCGTGGGTCCTGAAGGAGCTGGCAAATGAAGTTGCAAAGCCGCTGGCCATCATATTTGAGAAATCATGGCGGTCAGGTGGAGTTCCCAATGACTGGAAAAAGGGAAATATAACTCCCATTTTCAAGAAGGGGAAAATGGATGACCTGGGGAATTACAGACCAGTCAGTCTCACCTCTGTGCCTGGCAAAATCTTGGAGCAGATTCTCCTGGAATGTATGCTAAGGCACATGAAAAACAACAAGGTGTTCAGTGACAGCCAGCATGGCTTCACTAAGAGGAAATCCTGCCTGACCGATTTGGTGGCCTCCTATGATGGGGCTACGGAACTGATGGATAGAGGCAGAGCTGTTCATGTCATCTACCTGGACTTGTGCAAAGCATTTGACACTGTCGCACACGACATCCTTGTCTCTAAATTGAAGAGACATCAATTTGATGGATGGACCACTCGGTGCATAAAGAACTGGCTGCATGGCCACACACAAAGAGTTGCGGTCAATGGCTCGATGGCCGGCTGGAGACCAGTAACGAGTGGTGGCCCTCAGGGGTCAGTGTTGGGACCGGTCTTGTTCAACATCTTCGTCGGTGACATGGACAGTGGGATTGAGTGCGCCCTCAGCAAGTTTTCAGATGACACCAAGCTGTGCGGTTCGGTTGATATGCTGGAGGGAAGGAATGCCATCCAGAGGGACCTTGACACACTTGTGAGGTGGGCTGATGCCAACCTTAGGAAGTTTAACCATGACAAGTGCAAGGTCCTACACCTGGGTTGGGGCAATCCCAGGCACAGCTACAGGTTGGGCAGAGAAGAGATTCAGAGCAGCCCTGTGGAGAAGGACTTTGGGGTGCTGATTGATGAGAAAATGACCATGAGCCAGCTTCAGTGTGCACTCACAGCCCAGAAAACCAACCGTACCCTGGGCTGTGTCAAGAACAGTGTGACCAGCAGGTCGAAGGAGGTGATCCTGCCCCTCTACTCTGCTCTTGTGAGACGTCACCTGCAATATTGTGTGCAGTTCTGGTGTCCTCAACATCAGAAGGACATGGAACTGTTGGAACAAGTCCAGAGAAGGGCCACGAGGATGATCAGGAGACTGGAGTACCTCCTGTATGAAGACAGGCGAGAAAGGTCAGGCTGTTCAGCCTGGAGAAGAGAAGGCTGCGTGGAGACCTCATGGCAGCCTTCCAGTATCTGAAGGGGGCCTATAGGGATGCTGGGGAGGGACTCTTCATTAGGGACTGTAGTGACAGGACAAGGGGTAACAGGTTAAAACTTAAACAGGGGAAGTTTAGCTTGGATATAAGGAGGAAATTCTTTCCTGCGAGGGTGGTGAGGCACTAGAATGGGCTGCCCAGGGAGGTTCTGAATGCTCCATCCCTGGCAGTGTTCAAGACCAGGTTGGATGAAGCCTTGGGTGATATGGTTTAGTGTGAGGTGTCCCTGGCCATGGCAGGGGGGTTGGAACTAGATGATTTTAAGGTCCTTTCCAACCCTAACCATTCTATGATTCTATGTAATAATGGCAGATGACCTCCAGTTGAATTTTGTGTGAGCAGGGATAAGAGAGGTAAGTGTGCTTCACTCAAGAAGGGCTATGTGTACCTTCTATGGGTCCTACTAAGTGACTTTTGATGTTTGATGTGTGAAGCCTCTCCTCAAGGGTTCAGTTTATTTGGATTTAATGACTCACGTAGGCTTGTGGATCAGCTTTATGAACCAAAGGGTGCTGTTTGATCCTGCAAAATGAAAGGGAATGCTTCAAGTATCCTTCTATATTCTAGAAATCCAAGGACTGAATGACCTAAAGAGAGACAGAATGATATGTGCTGTGTCTATGCTGCAAAGATAACTGTTCTATGTGTCCTCCTGCAATAACTATAAAATTGCCCTGTTACCGGAGGCCCACAAAATGTGTTTCATGGATGGCTGCATCACATTGTTTTCTAACAGTTCATCTTCAGGCAATCATTGTTCTTTATGTTTTTTTCCAGGTATTGGGAAAAATCTTCCTTACTTCAAAACGTGTGAGTAGGGTTGAAGCAAAAGGATGTGTTGCTACTGTCCTTCTTTTTCCTTACTGACACTCTACAAAGGATCTCCCTGTTCCTCTTCTTTGTTTTCTTGCATAAACACATCTCCTCACTTCTGATGCCCTCTCCTTACACTGTGTTCATTCTTGTTCATTCTTACCTGATTTACTGAATCTTTTCACATACCCAGCTGATGAAAGAATCTGATTTAAATTTATGGGTGGCAGGAGAGGGGCAAGAGACTGCACATCTGTTGCATGTCTTTTTTGTTCATAAAAACTGCTTCCTCAGTAAAAGAAGCATGCCTCCTTGACCTGCCTTTTCCCTCTGAGTTCGTAACCTGAGTTTGGTGGCAGGAAAATTATGATATTTGTAGCTACATAATGAAATTTCACACATAGTATGTCACAAACACATACATGAAGTTTTATCTGTGGTTTAGTTTCATGTCCAATAATGACAGTGCAAATCTTAATGTTCTTAACATAGATCTGCGTGGAACACAGTGCTTTTGAAGCGTTGCCTTTGGTTTCCTGGAGACTGAGAGGCATTAGTGTGCTGGTTACACGCAGCGCGCAACCTGAAGACTTTCTTTAATTCCATACGGACATATTCAGATATTGTTATTCTAATTTTTTAAGCAAGTGGAGCTCCTGCAGAATAATGTGCAGTCAGTTTTCAAGTACTAGGTTGTACAATCCAGCTCACTTCGGCACAGTTTTAAGGAAAGTCAGATGCTTTCACATAAGCAGCCCAGTACAAAAAATAAAGATAAAAAATCCCCTGGTGCTATGGCAGTCATTAAGGAGTACATAAAGGTTCATGGTAAACATTTCCAGATTATCTGAGATGTGAATCTGATTACAGGTATCTGGATAAACATAATCTTTCTACACTACAACAGAAACATGTGGCCTTTGGGTTACAGAACATGTTAGGTATTTGACTAAAGAAAAATATGATAGTGAATACCAGTCTTCAAAGTGCGCTGATTGGCCATTTGTGTGTGTGTGTATGATCATACACAGACATACATACACACACAAACATCATACACGCACTGATGTTTCCATCATCAGTGACCATTTCCTACCTCAGGAGATGCTGTCAGAAAATGTCATAAGGAAAATTTGTCACCTAGCAAGCAAAGCTTTATGAAGAAAAGTTTTATGCTGACCAGCAGAGACAGAGTGAGCCAGGGAGTTGGGAAGAAGCACAAGCAACAGTGAGCCAGCTGCTTGTCTGCTGCTCTGGCACTGATCTCAGCCCTCTCATGATAGGTGATTTGGGCACAAGGTTCATCTTGAAGGAATTCTGGAGTTTCTGTCAAACTGGCTTGCATAGAACTTGGGATACTTTTTCCTGACTTTCAAATAGGGATTTGGAAATAATACAAATATCAAATTAAGATGGGGATCTACATTTTAATTTTATAACAGCAAAAAGTAAACTTGAGAGGAAGGGGCATTAACTCTCATCTCATTTATCTTTTTTATCCTTTCCTACCATGAAAAGAGACCTGATTTAGCAGATATTTCTTCTATTATCTTCTTAAGAAGAGAGAAGCATTTCTCTTTTAAAGTCTTTGAGAAATTAAGAGATTCAGAGTTAATATTACTTGCCCCCTCCTAAGTAAGGAAGCTGGGGAATAGTAAAAGACAGACTTGTTTATGGGGGGAAACAAACCATCTTGGAAAACATTAATACACCTGAACTGACACAACACTGAACAGGATACCAGGCTTTATTTGAGTGAGGAATGCAATGTTTAAAAACAGGCTAGTGGGTCGTGGTTGAAAATTGGAGGACTTCTGTCATTTCTGCTGCACAGGCTCGCACGTGGTCCATTTTACCTCATGCCTGTGCTTACGTGACAGTACAAGTGGGTGTAATAGCATGGAGAGGATGTGAGTAGGATTGATCTGGCATGCTATGCATGCGAGGCACACACAACTGCTGTTTTATTCCAGCACTATGCCAACAGAAACTGCCCATATAAAGGTACTTCTGGCTAAGATTTTTACAGCCAGGGTTACAAAATACTGTATCACAACTGCATACATTTCATAACCTGCAGATTTCATAACCTGTTTAAGAGTGGCATGGCAGCACAGCGATTTTGTTTCTTTATGGCTTCTTTAAGTTCTGTGGTGGGAAGGGAAGCTGTATTTTTTTCGTTTGCAGTCACGTTTGTGCACCTGTCAGTCTCTTTGCCAGCTCCAATTGTTTTGTTCAGTCACTGCCTCCACACCCTCCTCCCCAGCTTTCATTTCACAGCGAACGCTGACAGAGAAATCCTGAGCTCCCGCGTCTCACTCTGACAGCTCATCCCGGATTTGGAACTGCCAAAATGGTGCAGCATAATGGGGTGCACCCGCCTCGCCGGGGGCGGTGCATCCTTCTCGGCCCCGGCCGAACAGCAGCACACCGGGATTCCATTCCTCCCCTCGCGAAGCTGCGCTCCCCTGGAGCTCCGTCTTGCCGTCCGTGGGGCCGCTCCAGGCGGGATGCTGCTTTCAGTCCGCCCTGGGGCTCGCTCCCTGAAACCGGGGAGTGCCCGCGGGCCCGCAGCGCGCCTGGAAAGCATCGCCACCGGTGCGACCCCCGAGCTAGGCGGCTCCTTGCGCAGCCGCCGCCGTGCTCGCCCCCCGCCCCGCCCCGGGCCCGCCCCTCCGGAGGTGTCCCCACCGCCCCTCACGGCTGGGGAAGCTGCTGCTGCAGCCGGGTCCGGCCCGGCGTGGAGGAGAAGAGGGGAAGGAAGGAAGGGGAAAAAAAAAGGACAGAGAAAGAGGGGGGGGGGGGGGGGGGAAGGAAGGAAGGAAGAAAGGAAGGAAGGAAGGAAGAAGGGAGGGAGGGAAGAGGCGAGGAGAAGGAGAGGGAAAGGGAGAAGGAGAGGAGAGGCCCATCGTCGCCAGCCGCCTTGTTCTTCTGTTTTCTGCAGCGGAGGAGGGGGCAGCCCCCGACAGGCGTCCCGGCATGCTGAAAGTCACCATGCCTTCTTCCTCCTCCTCCTCATCATCATCATCCTCTTCCTCCTCCTCCTCCTCCTCCTCCTCCTCCTCCGGCTCCTCAGCCACCGGCCGCCCCGGGTCCGCCGCTCCCGACTACTGGATCGATGGCTCCAACAAGGACACCCTGGCCCACTACTTCGAGCTCGAATCCGAGCTGGGACGGTGAGTCGCGACAGGGACAGGGACGGGGCTAACACTGGGGCTCCACTCCCCTGCGGCCGGGCTCGCTGTGGCGAGAGCGGCAAAACTTTGTTTTGTGTGAACGGCGGCGGGAGAGCTTGTGGCTTTCACTACGTGTAGCCTTTCGAAGGAAAATTACACCTCTTGGGAGCCACGCTGTGCAAATCCTCAAGAGAAACGAGTGATGTTCAGGAGAAGGTGTCAATCCCTTCCGGCAGATGCTGATCCGCATGAACGTTGGTCAGGGTACCTGTGTATTTGCATACCTAATACTGTATCAGCTGAATGGTAGGCATCACTTTGAGGGCACTAAAATGCCAGCTTATTCATAGTCTCACTTCATTTGAGACCTCTTACTGTTATCACCATTGTCAGCACCCTTAGACCTTGCTCTGCTGAAACTCCCGGCTGAGACAGGAGTCTGTGAACAGGCCTCTGTTAGCGGAGTCTTCTCAGTGGAGTGCAGCACAGACAAGCGAGTGGTGCATGTTCATTCATGAATTCTGCCCTACGTGCTTCTGCCTGGCAACTTAAAGGTCCCAAGAGTTCAGCTTTTTTAAAACCAAAGCCCAGTGTAAAATGCTGTTGCCTATACCTAATGTGCAATTTTTACTTTCCAGTTACAGTTGTTGGTTCATGTTGAATCTGTGGGTAGAAAATAAACTGTAAAAAAGAAGAAAAAAAAAAGTGGAAAACAACTTTTTAAAGGGTTAAAGGGTTTATAATAGATAACTAAAATCTGTAAGTCAACAGGTAGCAAATAGCAATTATTAGTTTTGCCAGTGACAGGGGGATCCAGACGTCTAATGACAGTGAAATCCTGGATGACTGGGGGAAATTTTCGGGTGATAACATGGTTGCCTTGGTACTGTATTTTTGCATGCAATGGAAGTTGCGGCTTACCCGCCATACCTGTGCTTGTTGTGCTGTAACTGATAGGTGCAGGAAGATCGGTAGAAATACAATGTATCATTCTTGGCTTGCTGGCTAGGTCTCAAGCATCTGCAGGTACGTCTTTGCCGCTGTTGCTACTCATGCTAGCCAAAATTAAATAGGCATAAGTTAGGTACACTTGGCACATTTATACTTGACTTCTCTGCACACCTATGCAAAAACATAAAAATGTAAAGCAGTAAATATTGTTGTGTCAGTTTTGTGTCCAGAAGTGACAAAAAAAAAAACCAACCAAACAAACAAAAAACCAAAACCAAACCATGCAATACTGCTAATTAGCAGCAGTTGATACCAACTCTGTCATCTCAGTTAGTACTGTTATGTGTGGTCTGTCTAAAATCCTTTCAGCATGCATGATAGGGACTGTGGACTTTATGTAAGAATAGTCTGTATCAGTGATACATCATGCGTTTACTGAGTACCTTGGAAAGGGGTTTTAAAAGAACTCTCTTTCTAAGGAAGCAAGGGTTAATGAAAGCTGAGGTGCAGTGGATTTTTTTGCCATGCAAGGTGAGACAGTAGATGCTGAAACCCTAACAAAAGGATTGAATAAGGAAGATAACCACACCCAGCTAGTGTAGAGATGTTGGCTACTAAATCTGCTTTGCTGTCAAACAGAAATAGGAAATGATTTAAAGCAAAAAGAAAACAGAAGTTAATAACTGTCTTAGTCAAAGACTATAAGGTAGGGAATGGAGAGAGAATTCTCGGAGGAATACATGCTTCAAGGGAAAATTGCACTAATGGGTATAGCAGTGAGATCTCAGTCCTTAGGTCCCAAGGCTAGCTTTGAGATCCTTTAGGAGACAGCATCCAGAGCATTGATGCTTATCTCAGCCCTCCTCTGGCAGCCTAGGTGTATCTTACAAATCTGTAAGGGACATCCAACAGTCCCTCTTGGTTCCTAAGTGTAATATAAAACTATTGTTTTCTCTTGGTAATCTTGTCTCCAACCTTTTAATAATGGAGATGATTTTGAGTACATCTACAAAAACGTATTTATTGCTTACTTTAGTGGTGGTGAAAGTATATTGGCTGAGGCTGAAAAATATGAATATGTAATCTGTTCAGATACAATAAAAATAATACACTACAAGAACCAACGTGAGACTCTGCTAAAATATCTTTAACAAATACAGAGATTGGAAGAGGTCATCTGTCAAATGCGAAGACCTGCATTTGGACAGCTATTGCCAAGTATGGGAATTCCCCTTTGGAAGGAGTATCTTTTCTGCAAAGTATGTGTGGAAAATCGCTGATCCATGATGGTCAGTAATTCTTCCTTTTACAACAACTAAGGAGGCATGGGAGAAGAGAAGGAAGGTACTGCTACCAAGAAAAACAGTAAATGCCTAAAAGCTTGGGTAAGAGTAAACAGCTGACTTTCAATAGTGGAGTTCTACAAGGATCAGTTCAGGTGTCTGTGTTGCTCAACATGGTCAGAAATAAAGGGGGTTGAATAATTATATTTTCTGGCCTTACTAAATTATTAAGGGTTTTAAAAACAGTGTTCCCTATAAAGAATTGCAGAAAGACCTTATTGGACCGTTAGGGCATTTAAATGGTGGATGAAATCCAGTTTAGATAAAATAGGGGTGGAGGAGAAACCACGTGGTTGTTTAAATCCTATAGTGAGGTTAAGACAGAGATCTACTGAGATGCCGACATGGAGACAGAGATCTATGAACACCTAGCTGAGGTGCTTGTTTGCGGTTTTCTTTGATGAAACCTCCACAAGGCATCCGACAGAGCTAGCAAGTCAAAAAAGAGCCACAGGTAAGGCCGTTTCAGCACACTGTGTAGTTACATGGTGGAACTCCCCCCTAGTGGATATATATGCGCTAAAGGTTTCCGTGTGTTTAACGGGCAACTAGGCAAGTTTACCTTCAGAAAATCCAGTAAGACTGATTAAACATGAAGATACTAACTACTGAACTGTAAATTCATCTGTTGAACATTGTGAGAATATTCTTTGACAGTACTGACGTAGGTTTGCTCTATTCCTATAGTTTTCTTGAGACATCTGTGTTTAGCCACTATTAAGAGACACTGTTCTGGGCTAGACATGCTTTTATTCTGACCCAGGACACCTATTTTTCTGTCCAGCTGAAATCCTAGCTAGTTCACCTTTCTTTTAGCTCATTTCTGACAATGCAGGAGGGGAGGTAAAGGGAGAAGGGAGCGTGTGTGTGTGTACCACGTAACTGGAATTCAAAATGCTGTAAATCTTAAATTTTGGCCTTTGTTTTGCAAAGAGTATCTATTCCTTCTCTGAGAGTTGCAACACTGGTGAATTATTGACATTGGAATTTCATTGTAAGTGTATTTCATCTAAAAGATTATTTTGCACTTCCCCTTGGAAAAAGATTTTAATAATTTTAAGTTCTAAACTTGTATGTTACTTAAAGGCTAAAACCTTTCGTTAGCTTTATATAGCCCTTGGTGCATTTTTTGGTACAGAGTTTCTGAATTCAGGATTAGTCTAAAAATGGTATTCAAGTGAAGAAGAAATTCAGTAACAATTTTTGATACTCAGCAATATGATGAAAAAGGTATTTATTAGAATTTTAGTTATGGAATTTTAGTTATCATTCACTCTCTTGCACCAAACTACATAACTATTTGAATTTAAACTAATGTTGTTATTGTAGGTATATTTTAGATCTGTTAAATGGTCAAGAGCAGCTGGAAGTATGCCTTAGGATTTTTAGGTTAAATAAAATAATCATAACAAAAAACACCCCAAGAAAATTTACAGGCATTTTTCTTTGTGCAAGAATGATAAAACAGGATCTTCCAAAGTTACCTTTTTGTTTGTGGGCAGTCTTTCAATTGTGTGATCCTTGCAGAGGACCTGAAACTGAAAGGCACTGAGTACTTGCAACTTACATATAGGTGGTTTCTATTCTTGAGTTTTTAGCACAGAGTTTAAATTCAGTGTGCTGTTCGAACTGAAGATTTCTTAAAACCATAGAATAGTTTGGGTTGGAAGAGACCCCCAAACGCCATCCAGTCCAAACCCCCTGCAATGAGCACGGCCGTGTTCAGCTAGATCAGGTTGCCCAGAACCACATCTGGTCTGGCCTTCGGTGTCTTCAGGGATGGTGCATCCACCACCTCTCTGGGCAACCTGTGCCAGTGTTTCACCATTCTCACTGCAAAAAATCATCCTTCCCACATCCAGCCTGAATCTCCCCTCTTCTGCTCCAAAACCATTTCCTTTTGTTCCATTGCAACAGACCCTGCTAAAAAGTCTCTCCCCATCTTTCTCACAGGTTCCTTTTAAGTACTGAAAGGCTGCAATAAAGTCTCTCCAGAGTCCTCCCCTCTTCACGCAGAACTTGTGAGTTCTGTCATAGTAGCATCTACGTTTTTAATGGCAGTAGTAAATGAAATCAGGTAATTCCTTTGTATCAGCATCATTTCATAGAAATGAATTGGTTTTGTGCTTGATGCTTTGAAGTTGAAACATGTTTTGCTTTGAAAGTGTGCCAATTATTTTCCCTTCCATTCCTTAAAAAAAAAAAAAAAAAAATAGGGCCTTTTCTCTGTTCTCCCACATAATTTGTTTTGCAGACTGCCATGTTTGTTTTGAAATCAGTTGCTCAGTTTGCTTTGGGGTACTTTTGAAGTATGTCAGTTCCTCCTTCAGTACCTTTTTTGCTTTCTTGCTTGTGACTTTTGGTAATGGAACTGAGGATTTCCCAAAGAGACACAGGCATGCAGTTGGTGGCACATGGTGTTAGATGTCTGGATGTGAGCATGCAGTGCTTGGCTGAACCAGGATGAGGATTATCTTTGAGCAGAAACTGCCTGTGTAGGTTTGACTGTCCTCCAGGTCATGTTGTTGCATGATACAACTTGCTTATTGCACTCACACCTTCAGGTAAACAGGAAGCATTTTCATGCAGGCAGTTCCTGCTGATGGAGAAAGTTGAAGATGTGGATCTGAGGCCTCATTTTGCAGCTGCTGTGGTAGGTATACTGGACCTCACTTCGCAGTAGGAAGACAGGTGGTACAGAGAGCATGATGCACTTTTGATAGTGGCTAAGGTGGCAGGTGGATGTGGAAAGCAGTCATCTTCATGCATTGCATCAGCTCGCATAAACCTAGTTGAAGATTTTATCTTCCTTTTCCTCTTGAAGGGGTTCTGTCCACCTCATCTTTTCCTTTGAAAAATGGCCTAAGCGGTTGACCATAGGCTCTTGTACAGTGATCGCGTGCTTTGCTCCTACTGAAGCAGTGCTGTTGTGGACAAGACAATCAAATGCTAAACTGGGCAGAAAGAGGATGTCAGATTTTTGTTAAGCAAGACACTGTTCTAAAAAGGGGGAAGTCAGCCCCTATCAAAATGCGCGACTAGGGAGAGTCAAAAGTAAAAAATTATATGAATCAATGAATGCTTTCTGTGGAAGCTCTATAGCTTCTTAAACGAGTGTTTCAGATTAAATTCCTCATTTAGGTATCATGAACCAGGCTGAATAGCCTGGGTTTTGACAACTAAAATTCTTTATTCAGTGCAGGGAGAGTATTTTCTTCAGCTTTTTTTGGTTGATTCAGAATTAAAAAACTGGATGTTGAAAAAGCAAAAAAGATAAAAGTCACTTGAGGCTCTAGCTATGGAGAAAAATAATCTCTTAGAGTAGACATTTTGAACCTTGCCAAGAAAGATTGTTATTGAGTCTGTTGTCCAAATATCTGTCTTAGGTGCTAAGTTGCTTGTCTAAACATTATCTCTCTGCATGTTTCTTATTTAGAAAATAAGAAAGCTTTTTTGGGTATTTGTTGGCACACTTGACACTGCTTATTAGAAAATCAGTTTTTTAGGTTTTACAGACAGTTGTTCAAACCTGTTTACAGCTGGGATTTGTGGCAGAAGCATTGCTCTGCTGCAGTCAGGAATTTTGCATTGAGTTGCAGACTTTACTAGGGCTCAGAAAACAGATAATAAAATACACAGTTTTTTACAATGGCTTAGTTTTATATCTGATTCTTGTTAATATTGTGACTAAGGAATTGTTTCCATCATGGCATGATGGAAAGTAGGTTTATTGATTCAGTCAGTTATGGACCAACTGTTTGCCTGTTAACACTTGTGAACAGTCATGTCAGAGAAGCTAACTATTGTAGCTACCTTCTGTCAGGAATATATTTATGCTTGTCTCATAATGCTGTGTCTGTAAATAAACAGATTGCTTACATTTTAGTACAATTAGTAATGTTGGTGTGGTCTCACGTCAACAGAAGGACTATGGGAGTGTGTCCAGAGGAGGCTGACCAAGATGGTGATGGGTCTTGAGGGCAAGACTTAGGAGGAGTGGCTGAGGCCACCTGGTTTTTTCAACCTGGAGAGGAGAAGGCTGAGGGTGACCTCATGGCAGTCTACAGCTTCCTCATGGAGGACAGCGGAGGAAAAAGTGCTGATCTCCTGTCTGGTGGCCAGTGCATGACATGAGGAAATGGAATGAAGCTGAGTCAGGGGAAGTTCGGTTGGACATCAGGGAAAAGTTCTTCACTGAGAGGGTGGTCAACCACTGGAATGGGCTCTCTGGGGAAGTGCTCATGGTGCCAAGCCTGCCGGAGTTCAAGGAGTGTCTGGACTTACTCACATGTTTAATGTAAAGTAGTCCTGCAAGGAGCAGTGAATAAGACTCAATGATCCTTATGGGATCATCGAGATATTCTATGATTCTGTGATCTAAGTAATAACTGTATTATATAAAAAACAGTTTAAAAAAAGGTTTTCTTCTTCTTCTAAATATGAACTTAAATAAGCTACTGATTAAACCATATATTTTTGTGTCTCAAATTACAGAATTGCTAAGATTTTATTTGTATTGTATTAGACCAGTCCTATTTTTAAAAAGCAATTTGTGGGTGCATCTACACTGAAGTTTTAATTTGTATCAGGAGTGACTTTTATGAAACAAATGTCATAATTATCCCCTCTCACTATGCTTTGCTTTGCATCAAGGGGTGTTCTTGGAGCGCACAGAACAGCCTGAATGTAGCTGAACCAGAAGATGAACTTCAGGAGCACTTAATCCACTCTAACCTTTTATAAGCAGCCAGTTCACAGGACCAGATGATGGCTTATCTGATGTGAAACCTGCTTAAAAGTTTGTGTTGGTACCAGCATGTTGCCACCATTTGTAACACTGGTGTGCGCATGCTGCGCTGCACTTCTTGCTATTATTATTCTTGCACTTGATTACATGTGCTGGTGGTACTGCATTTGAATCTAATGTAGTTAATCTGCAAGTTGATTAGTCGGGTGCTTGTGATTTCATGCATTGGACACAATGCACAGGTCAGCCTGCTCAGGTTTTGATTAACTTAGAAGCTAAATGAAATATATATTGTATAAGTAAAAATTCAGCACTTAAAGTGGGCAGTGGAAAATTAGTCATTGCCGAGTATTGCATTATATCTGTGTTCTTATTAGGTTGTGTACTCAATGCATTGGTCTGTCAATAAATAGAGCTGTTACCTTTTTTCTGTAATAGAAATGCTGAGGAAGTTTTGAGTAGCTGGAATGAAAAGGTGATCATCGTGTGTAATTTTCTCAGCTTTCTTGTACTTAAAGAGGAGCTATTAATAATAAAAATTATATTAGTGAGTTTTTACTTCTTTATTTTCAAGTTAGTGAAATGAGTTAATGACTGGTTGTAAAAGCTGTCATTTGTACCCATTTTTTTTTAAATGGGGCAGACAGTTAAATAATAAATACTACAAAAGACATTGGACAAACCAAGAGCAGCACCACTGTATCTAAATGGAAATGCAAAAAGCTTTTAATTACCCTTTCACAGCATGAGTGTCATTGTACTGTAAAAAGAATATCTCTCGTGAAATTGGTGGTTATCCGGTTAGTAAAGATCTGCTTACTGTGGGGAGAGGAAGCATGGTAAGAATGCATAAATGAACAAGTCAACAGCAAATACACAAGTCTAAATGTCTGAATTCTGCTTCATTGTGAAAGCACAAGGGAGTCTGTGTTCTATCTTTTTATGCAATCTTAACCCCAACTGATGGTTCGTATGTATTGTACACACATAGATAAAAATAGTCAGAAGTAGGGGTCAAACATAATGAAATTGTTCTTTTAGCTTGTTAGAGAGGCAGTACATCTGAAATTGAATAAGTATTTTTATTGCAGGCGATAACAGGAGAGAAATTACTTGGCTTGAACCACCAAATTACATGGTCAGTAATATGCTAATTCTTACACAAGTGAAGTAATCACCCAAACAACTTTTAAGTTGTACCTTTTAAGCTGCCTTCCTTTCCTATGTGCAGTTACCCATACTAGAACTCAAGAACCATAAAATGTAAAGTAAAAGATACAGAAGACGGGAACCATGTTGAGGAAAGAAAAACCCCCCAAAGCATGCTGCCTTTTCACAGTTAACTGTCTATTTATCACGGCATTTTTGGGGGTATAAAGCAGTGGTAAAAGCAAGACCAGGTTTTATAATGCACAGCCTCAAAAAACAAAGTTAATTGTTAAAAGCCAATCAACAAACATATAGTATGTGCTCCAATGCATACCTCGCTGTGAGTATCTGTATGCCACAGATAAGATGCCAGCGCTGCAACTTTACCTCAGAACTGATGTCGTCTCTACAGTCCTTTTCCCCAAACTCTTCTCAGTAGAAAAATGTGATGAATTTTTCTTCTGGCTCCTCTCAAGGCATTGTGGGAAAGAAAAATAATAAAAAAGCACTTGGTTGGGTTTAAGGAGGAGGTATCATTCAAAAACATGATGTATGTCTGCTTCCACTCCCTCCCCCACCCTCTAGCAATAATTTTTCCCTCCTACCAGTATTCCTAGTTTCTTCTTAATTCAGATTATCATAAATATACCAGTATTGCTACTTGTTTTCAGTCTTTTCATCTTCACAGCATATGTGTGTCTGCCACGTTCACTGCCTTTGGGAACTGATGCTGCAACTTAAAATACTGAATTGACTGTGGTTATATTCATAAAGATTACCCCAATTGTTCCACAGACTTTGGCAGAACTGAGTAACACATAAACAGAAATGTTCTACAAATGTCTTAATTTTATGTTCTGTAGTGAGGCAGCATGGCTTCATGTGACTTAGGGGGTGTGTCAGTCAATCAGATCAGTCACCACAAATTGTGAATTGCTCGTTGACATTTGTTCATTTATTAGAAACCTCAAATGCTAATATTAGTAAATAACAAATTCATGTAAAGAAGTTGAGATTAGGTCAGAAATGAAATGCAGGAATTCCAATTTAATTTAGTTATTTTTATGAACAGTTTTGCACTCATGAATGAATGGAAATAAAACAGTGTGTCAGTTCTCAATGAATATCCATGGAATAAGAAGTCTGGTATTATCTTGAAGTACTTCTGAAATATTATTCATACTGATTTTTCTTTAAATAATCCTTGTTAACAGAGGCACCTGCCAGTACCAAAGAATGTGCTGTGGTCTTATTTGTGTCTAGCTGTAAAAAAATTTAATACTATCTTGAAAGGAGTGGACATTCTTACCCCTTCTGTGAAAGGCTGAGCATGAATTGTGCGACTTTCAGTTGATAGAGACCTTCTAGCTGCTTTTATTGTGTGGAGAAAAGTTGTTTGAATTTCATTCAAACTTAACAAAATACCTCTTTCAAATTCTATGTATATACAAGATAGTGTTTGCTATTTCTGATTTACTGGGTGTCTAACATTTTGGACCAATGAGAGTGTGTTAAAATCTTGTTTTGGGCCAGAAATTATTTCAATGCTTTTGGCACACATTTATTTATTTATTTATTTATTTATTTATTTATTTATTTTTAATATGGTGGTATTACATATTTTTATATTTTTGCAGAGAAAATGGATGTCTTGGTAAGGCTTATAAAGACTCAAAGTCTGCCACAGATGAGTACTGACTTTTTTCTTCCTTTCTTTTTACCCTATTGACATATTTTCTAGATTAATGAACTGCAATTCTGATTGTTCAGATGTTTGTTTTCCTGTTGGAGTACGTGGTTATCAATTTTCTATATTGTACAATAATGATTTTCTAAAACTGAATACAAAACATGTTGAGTACTCTGGCATCATTATTGTGATCTTAAGTTCAGAGACCTGCAAGATACTTGTGCATGAATGTTTTTACCTGCTAACTTTGTGGAATTTCATTAATAATTGATGAAAGCTAAGTAAGATTAGTAACCAATTGCCAGACTGGGACAATGTGTAATCAAAAATCTGCAATGAAAAGAGATACCCTAAAATTTACTGGCATGTTTTCTGTTCTGACTATTATAGAGATGAAAACGCCTCCATAATAACTCCATAATAAATATGTAGGTAAATTTTTTTTTTCATTTAAATTCAAATAACTTCTTTATGCATAATTCATATCACAGGTGTTCAAAGCCAAGTGGAACAGGAATAAAATTGAGTGAAAAAGCAGGTTTATTCATTACTATAAAAACTTGCTCAGATTTGATTTGATTTGCAGTAGCATAAAAAGAATATGCTTCTATTTTCCGAGAATCATTCATTTCAAATGACAAAACAACCTTGGTAATCTCCTCTGCTTATCCTCCTCCTTGACACAACAGCATCTTTTTGACCCTTTGAATCTTCAGCTTGTCTAGTTAAAAGACAATAGCCCACGTTACTGTAAAGTAGCTTCAGCTGGTTTGATCTAGCCTAGTCCATTTTTATTGTTCTTGTCACATTTACATATTAACCCCAAATATTTTAACCTCTTCACATTCTTTTTCTGCATGACTATAGAAAAGATGAAATGTTGTTTGTGATGGAAAAACTCATATGTATTTCCCTTGCAGATAACTAAATTAGAGCTAGCAATTTATTCTTCAAATAAGTAGCCCAACATACCTTACTTATTGTCTTCGGCCAGTCCCTATTTTGTGAACTGGCTATGTTTGCTATTTTTGAATGAATACAATAAATAATTACTAGGCAGTTTGTTTAAATAATTTGCCATTGTACTTCTTATTAACTGTATCAAATAATTAGTACGACCATTTGATTGTGGTTTTCCCTAGTCAAAGCCAACACAGCGTAATGATTAGAAGGATGTTAGTTATAGAATCATAGAATTATAAAATAGTTAGGGTTCGAAAGGACTTTAAGATCATCCAATTCCAACCCCTTGCTATAGGCAGAAACACCTCACACTAAACCATGTCGCCCAAGGCTCTGTCCAACCTGACCTTGAACACCACCAGGGACAGAGCATTCACAGCTTCCTTGGGCAACCCATTCTAGTGCCTCACCACCCTTACAGTAAAGAACTTCCTCTTTATATCCAATCTAAACTTCCCCTGTTTAAGTTTTAACCTGTTACCCCTGGTCCTGTCACTACAGTCCCTGATGAAGAGTCCCTCCCCAGCATCCTTGTAGGCCCCCTTCAGATACTGGAAGGCTGCCATGAGGTCTCCACGCAGCCTTCTCTTCTCCAGGCTGAGCATCCCCAACTTTCTCAGCCTATCTTCATACAGGAGGTCCTCCAGTCCCCTGATCATCCTCATGGCCCTGCTCTGGACTTGTTCCAACAGTTCCATGTCCTTTTTATGTTGAGGACACCAGAACTGCACACAATACTTCAGGTGAGGTCTCACAAGAGCAGTGTAGAGGAGCAGGATCACCTCCTTCGACCTGCTGGTCATGCTCCTTTTGATGCAGCCCAGGATACGGTTGGCTTTCTGTGCTGTGAGCTCACACTGAAGCCGGCTCATGTTCATTTTCTCATCAGCCAACACCCCCAAGTCCTTCTCTGCAGGGCTGCTCTGAATCTCTTCTCTGCCCAGTCTGTAGCTGTGCCTCGGATTGCCCCAATCCAGGTGTAGGACCTTGCACTTGGCATGGTTAAACTTCCTAAGGCTGGCATCAGCCCACCTCACAAGTGTGTCGAGGTCCCTCTGGATGGCATTCCTTCCCTCCAGCATATCAACTGAACCACACAGCTTGGTGTCATCGGCAAACTTGCTGAGGGCGCACTCAATCCCACTGTCCATGTTGCTCACGAAGATGTTGAACAAGACCAGTCCCAACACTGATCCCTAAGGGACACCACTTGTTACTGTTTTCCAACTCAGCATTGAGTCATTGTCCACAGCTCTTTGCATGCAGCCATCCAGACAGTTCTTTACTCACCGAGTGGTCCATCTATCAATCTGATGTCTCTCCAGTTTAGAGACAAGGATGCCATGTGGGACAGTGTCAAACGCTTTGCACAAGTCCAGGTAGATGACACCAACTGCTCTGCCCCTTTCCATCAGTTCTGTAGCCCCAACGTAAAAGGCCATCAAATTGGTCAGGCAGGATTTCCCCTTAGTGAAGCCATGATGGGTGCCACCAACCACCTTGTTATTTTTCATGGTCCTTAGCATACCCACAATGGCATGTGGCCACTGGAAGACCATATATCATGGTTGAGAGTCATGCTTGTTACAGTTTGTTTTACCCATGTATTCATGTCTTGGTGAACTGGCAGATTTAGGAAACTCTAGAATTTCCATCCCATGATAAATTTTAGTAATTTTGATTTTGGTTTTGGTATGAGTTAGGGTGAAGAATTGAAATCTTGGCATGAAGTGGATAAGGGCCATTTTCACAGCATGGAATTTTTCAACAATTTTGAATTAAAATTTACAAACACTTTCACATTTTACATTTTGTGTTTATTAAAGATATCATTGACTCAAAGTATCCAGATTGAAGGACAAAATTATATTTATCTCTTATACTGTGGTGCCTTATGAGAGTTTTGTTGCAGATCCCTCTTTTAACTGTTTCTGCCGTCTTTTGTTCCTGCTTAGACTGTGTTTTACAAATTACACCAAAAATGCTTAAGATTTCATAGGATTTATTTCCCTACTGGAACATATGGAGGTTGCAGAAGCAGTATTTATTTGCTAAATCCAGTTATAAAACTCTCAGACTTTTCTAATAAAAAAACGGTAGACATTATTGATTGGGACAGGAACACATTTGCCTTTCTTCCAGCTGCTATATTGATAGTTTGTAGCTGTCTTGTTGTTCATTGCCCAAACTGTCTGTCTGCCATTTTCCTGCTGTTTGCAATTGATGAAACTTACATTTATTAGCAAAATTCTTGTTTGTTTGTAATGCCTGACCTTGCACTTAATACAGCTGAATTTTATCTCTTTTCTCTTACTCCTGCTCCCCAAGTAGTAAGTGGAGTTTTTCCTTCGTGATATTATTTCCCTCTTCCATATTGCCAATACCTTCCCACCTGAATCAACGTATTCCTAAGGTTATGCCAAATTCAATAATTAATGAGATGCGTAACAGGCCAAAGGATTATTGCTCAAGTATGCATGTTGGAAAAACATAGAAACACTGAAGTAAAGAGCAGTGTGTTTCTGACAATGTTTGGTTGAAGGTGAGATTGCACAGGCAAATTTTCTTGAGAGGAGAAGAAAATCCCAGAAGCAAGTGGTTTGTAAAACTGTTCCCCTTTCTACCATTATCTCACTGAAACTGAAAAATAAGCATTATTGCAGTATTGCCCATACCAAGGTTGAATCTGTTTGTTTATGTTCTTTTGATGACTCTTTGCTTCTTCAGATAAGGATGCTATGGCTATTCTCAGCTTCCTTTCTCCCAGCCCCAGTGCTTTCTTTAGAAAGTGCCCTCAATCATCTTTATGCAAAGAGAAATATTTTATACTGTATTTAATGGGAGCAAACTTTAGAAGCTGAAAAATTGGGTAAACAGGGTAAAATTAGAATGCTAGTCAGAAAGCTGATAGAAATCCTGATGTTTCAGGGAAAGTAAGGGATTAGATTTCATTATGCAGATAGGTTTCTGCCACCATGCCATATTCCTTCTCCCATCTTTTGAATATGGATTGAGGATAAATTTGATGATTCCTGAATGCAGAAGGACTCAGCTCCAGTAACAGTCATACAAAAATGAAAAATAAAAATGAAAAATAGTATGTTTTTAAATGGCACTTGAAAATTATGTGGGTCTGTGACTTATAGGACCTGATTTGTCCTCGGATTTTATCCATCCAGGATAGTTACAGTTGTGAAAAAGTGACTGCAACAGTGGCATAAAATGCTTGCCTTCATATGTATTACAAAAAGTCCTGTTTAAACTTATTTGTAATTTTTTTATCTGAAAATATAATGTGGAGGAATTGGTATTCTTTAGTCCAAGCGATGGTGCTGGGGAAAGGTGATAATAGTTCTCCAACAGAGAACCACACCTGTGATGTAGACTTATTCCCTGAAATTTAAGGATGACTCCTGCATGAAAGGAGGAGAGAAGTAGCTTGATCAAGATTATGAAAAAAATTGTAATTTAGGAGAAAATATTTAACCATCAGTAGTTCTGTAGTGGCCTCTTCTATATGAGCAGCAGAGACAAGAAATGTGTCAAAAATTGGTATGTGATCATTTTGTGAAAAAGACCATATGACATGGCTGCCCGTCTTATGAGGAGCTGTCTTGATAACTCAGGAGAGTTTTTTCCTGCTTGTCTTCAGAATAACTGTATTGATTTTCAGTGTCCACTCATCAATAGCAGTAATTCAAATATTGATCTGTTGACATCACCAAGGGATTAGCTAAGTTCTCCTAATTCTTATCTCAAATTGAAGTAAAAATCTCTTTAGGGGCCAATGTTTTGTTCGTTTGCATCCTTAATGCTTGGCTAGTGGAAAATATGTCTAAACTGGAGCTCTTGCTCTCAGAGATGAGCATGTAGTGGGTTGAATATGTGCGTTATCCTTTTAAATTTTGCTTTTTGGTAAGAATCAACTCTAATGAAAGCATGAATGTGTTTTCCATTCTGTTTGTGGAGACAGGAGCCCTCTTGTTTGAAAAGAGTAAGTGTATGTTTTCAGAACTTTCAGCCATTTCAAAATCAACTAAAATTAAAAATTGCATCTGAAAATCCTGTTTTCCCTATACTGACTAAATATGCATGTATTTTTTGCAATATAAATTTGAAATGAACTGGTCATCCTAAATTATTTGAGCCTTTGTAATTTAAGAATGGCTGTGCTGAGTCAGAACAAAGATCTGTTTACGCCAACAGCCTGTCTCCAGCTACAGTGAGAAGCATGTACCTAGAAAGCAGTGTTAAGAACAGGGCAGTCAATCAAATGTCCTTTATTCAAATGCTTGCCAAATTCTTCAAAGAGGTTCTGTCATTTTGAGATGTGGCTTCCCATTCTAGAAGCTACATTGATTATTCCGCATGTTATCATGCATATCCACATATCCACATATCCTATCTTAGAGCTTTAAATGACTTCAGCAATACAGAGCAAACATACAGTCCTCCAGATGTATCTCATAATATTTGTTTCTTTCCAGACTAAAAAGGCTTGGTGGTGTACAAGAGGTTAGATATCACCTTAATTTAAGCTATTTCTTTCATGAATTCAAGTTAACCCATTAAGTAAGTCTCAACAAGTGCCCATAATGTGTTCTTGGTCATTTTACCTGTTCCATAATCTCTTCTGTGCCCTCTCTGTCTTCAGTTTGGGAGGTCTGGGGACCTCCCAGATAGTTTAAGAATAGTTTTAGCCCTGGAAAAACTGTAGTTAGTTCAACATCAGATTTATCACAGGCTGTTTGTTCAGTAGACACAAATTCTTTACAGAATTATGATATTTATAATTACAGTGCAGTTGCTGTTCACTATTATAGCCATCCTGTGCTGCAGAATGCTGTAGAGATGCTTTCAACACAGAATATTTTTCATTTGGTAAAAAACAAGTAAGAAGGTGCTCTCTTGCCCCTTGAGGCAAATGCCTGTAAATAGTAGATCTGAGGTAAGAGTGAAGCAGAAGCAAGTGGCTGCTGTTCCTCTGCGAGATTTCATCCTATGCCTTCCTTTTACTTTACTACACTTCAGACAATGTGAAGGTCTTCACTTATTTTTACTAGTTTTCATGTCTGTCCACATGGAGTTAGCTACTGTACGTCCAGCCAAGGAAAAATCTGTATGATTAAAGACAAGCAAAAATTTTGTGAAATTATTCCACATCCCCATGCTGTGACAAATCATTTAATTTGTCTTTTTGATGAACTATGCAAGGGACAGAACAGTTTCAGAAATTGAGGGATAGAAGTTCAACTCCTAGCTAATGAGTAGATTGAGAAAATTTATTTACTGTTATAGGCATAGTTTTTGGTATGGAAGTGGTGAATGAAGATGACAAATCTTGAATCAGATTTGCTTTTTTCTAGTGGTGCTGGAAATTCTTCAGGTAACAATTTATATAGCTTGTAAAAGAAGTGCGTATTTCTGAATGGCTGGAAGAAATATTGTCATTACTGGACAGTGAAATTCATGCCTAAATGACATACATTCAGCCTGATTAAGCTCTATTAGGAGTGTTTCAGTATCTACTAATGAATAATTTGAATGCAGGCTCCTTGGATTGTTAGTCCTTTCTGTCAGCTTTCTTTGTGTTAGTGTTCACCTATGACCTTACATTACAGTATCAGTTTTATTGTAGAAAAACTCAGTGTTGTTTAACTGTTTGGAAGTAAAACAGGTGACAGTATTTACTGAAACTAACTGTGTTTAGTGTTGTCCCTAAAAAAAATAAGAGTTGCTATTGTGAACTCTCTGTAATTCATGTAGGTGCTTTAAATGCACACGTGTGTGCATGCACACATGCAGGCACACCTCAGATGGATGAGAAGGTAACTTGCAAGTTTTTCTCATATTATGACTTTGAGGGAATGGGAATCACCTGAGAGTGTTCCCTGCTGAAAATGAAATTAATTATATGTACTTAGAAGACTAATGTAAAACTTAATTTTTAATTTAGAAATACTTGTTCCGGCTTGTATCAGTGATAGACAGCATAGCATTCTGAAGCTAGGTAAGAAGACTTTCCAAAGAGTGGTGGAAGATGTAGGGTGTTACAGTTTTGAGTCTCAGGGTGAAAAGAGCATTTTAAGTTTCACCTGGATGGAATCATAGAGTCATTTAGGTTGGAAAAGACCTTTAAGATTGCAGACCAACTGTAAACCTAGCACTGACAAGTCCACCATGTCACTAAGGACCATAGCTAAACATCTTTTAAATACCTGCAGGTATGGTGACTCAACCACTTCCCTGAGCAGCCTGTTCCAGTGCTTGACAACCCTTTTGGTGAAGAAATTTTTCCTAATATCCAATGTAAACTTCCCCTGGTACAAACTGAGGTTAACTCCACATCTCTTCTTAGAATGTTAAACTTCTGCCAACAGCTGCAGTCCATATTTGCTAGTAAATGCCTAATAGTAGCTACAGGTTACTTGATAAATTCTCTCATTTTTCTCCTCTTCTTAAATGGTGCATCTTCTCAGGCCATCCTTCTCATAACATGACAGAAAAAAGATCCTTTCTTCCTCAGCTGCCATACTGCACCTCTGTGGACAGCGGAGATGGAAAAGCCACTTTGAGAATATTCTTCCTCACTTTTAAATTTTTCAAAGAAAATGCAGAAGTCCATTATCGTCGATTTTGCATTTTCCACAACCTTGAATTTTGTTAGAACTTTCTTCTACTGGGAAGCAATACTCTTTAATCTGATCCCTCTGTCATTTAGAAATGAACGTATTCATTCACTCCAAAAGAAGAGTTATTAATGGAAGATGAACTCACCTCAAAAATTTGAAGAGGAGACTGGAAAATGAAATGAGAGTTTTGGAACTCTGAAGTTCTTCATTTATTGTATAGCATCAGACTCCATGGAGGGCTCTACCTTGAACTAGTAGTCATGTCAGCATTTGCCCTGCCATGTAATTGAGATGAGATAGTAGTATGCCAGCCTGGCAATGATTTCAATTCAAACTGAGATGTAAAATACAGGCATTAAGTGTACCTTTCTTTCATATGATTCTCATGTGGAAGACTCTTTACTGAAGCTGTTTATTCTTGAAAGACCAACATGGCGTGTGAAAATCAATTAATTAGTCATCTAGACTTTTGTCTCTGGGTTTCATAAGACTGAACTCTAACAGCATTGAGATGATTAACACTGTTCCTTGATTTTTATCCTCTCTTGTCACAAGTATGAGCTAAATCTACCACTGGAACTGTTATTTCCTGACAATTTTTAAGTCTGAAAAGCTACAGATGAGGAAGTACTCTTTCATCTCCAGCCAGTGCTCTTCAAGTCAGTCTGTCATTACAATCATTATGAAACAAAGCTGATATGTTTTGCATTTAAAATACATTTAACATAAAAAGTTCATTATTTTAAATGACAAAAGGTAACCTTTTGTTATAAAACACCTTTTTGGTTTGCATTTAATAAATTTTGCCCATAATAGCATGTGCAAAGTTTGGTACATAGAAAAAATCCAACAATCAAACCCAACATAAAATGTACTTTCACATAACATAAACTTATCTATAATTTCCTAAATTCAGTCTTCTGCATGTTGTTTTCCTTTTTTGCCATCAGTCAGTGAATTGAAATGTTGGCCTAAAAGCTGTCTTTAATTCATTCAAATGATTGCTTCGTAGGCATAGTTCTCATTAAATGTAGATTCTCAAGCAGAATCGGAGTTATCGGAAAACAAACTTTGCTAGTCTGCCTGATGCTACACAGTAAATTCATTGCTCACTGCTTCACCAAGAACTTTATTGCACCATCTGCACGTTTCAATGATGATAATTCTTTCCATGTGTTGGTTTTATCATTCTTTTCCTCCTACTAAGCAGAGTTCTTGTAAGGGAGTGGAGGTTGTTTCTCCTACGCAGTGCCATGTAAATTATTTAATGGGGAACCCAAATAATGATGATTCTGAAAACTATTTGGACACTTGGCTTGTGCCCTTGGCATTTGGACGTGTAAAGACAGTTATAAGAGAAGATGCACAACAAGGCTACCAGTCATATTTTTAGGGAAGACAAAAAATATAAACTACTGATAAGCTCCCATTGTTTGCCTTTGGCAAAGGGAAGACACAGAGATACCAGTCTCTTGGAGCCTCTGAACAGCTACATGCATATTTACCATCCATGGAAATTCTTCCTGTTAATTTGCTATTGCAAAAGCTACCTTCTCAAGCTAAATTAAAGGTGTTATCCATGTGCTAGTACATTCTGTAGACACACCTTAGAGATATAAAGTTGCATGTATGAGGTCACGCAAGAATTTCCCTCTTTTTCCCCAATATTAAATACTGGCTGTTGAGTTTGTGGCAACAGTGGTGGTTTTGAAGTACACAAATACATGATGTCATTTGTATGGCACTATGTGATGTTAGATTTTCAGCTTATCTTTAGAACTGACCATTCATTGAAGGTTTTGAATGTAACATAGGACAAAGATGGGTAGTGAAGACCCTGAAAGAAACTATGATTGGCTTTAAACTCTGAGAATGGGATCAAAGTTAGGTGATCCAAAATTTTTTCTGTCTAATAGTCTAGTACCTTGAGAAGGTGCGTAGCTTCTTAAGCTGTGTAGACCCCTTCTGTTACCACTCGAAAGAAACAAATAGTAATTGATCCTGCCTGTGTTGCACACCTGTTTTACAAATAAGTGGGTCACCTTCTGAAAGTGCCTCTGTAGAGTATGGTTTGAGAGCAGGAATTTAACCAAATACTTTTGCACAGCTAAAATTAAGAGATTCACATTTAAAGAAATTTTGCAGCAGCTTTGCAAGAGCTGCGCTGTAAACTGTTTCCTGAAGGATGAGTTCTGTCTTGCTAATGGTAGGTATGTGAGCACCGTTTTATGCATCCAAGAATATCTATAAAGCAAGTCAGGCCAATTCACGTAGCTTGACACTGTAAATAGAGTAATATTATATATAAAGGATAAAAGACCTAAATTAGCTGTTAGAGTTGAAAATTAATTATTGAATAATAGAGCATTCTGAGTGTTCTGGATGGAGGTTGCGTGGACTATCTGGCCACCAGACAGATGGAATTCTGTTTATGGAATGGTCTTGTATCATTTAAATCTGAAAGGAAGAATCTTTTGCTGGACTTCTTTTTAATGAGCTGTTTTGTTCTCTAATTATTTTTAATTAAATGTAAGTTTTTGATTTTTTTTTGTTTCTTTTTTTTTTTTGTTTTTTCATAGATAAGAATATCTGAGGTAACAGAAGAAGTGGGAGAGCTGCTTCGGTAAAGCAGTTCAGCGTGGGTGAAGCTAAGCATTGCAGGTGATTACACTTCTGACAGAGTTTTTTAGGAACAGCTTTTGAAACCCAGATTAGGAAAATAAAAACTACTGATGCTTTATATAGGTTGATTTTACAATAGAGTTTTCTAATGGCAGATCTGTAGTTAAACATATCCATATAGTCTTGGAAGGCATAAACATATAGTCTTGGAAGGCAGACGCAGGGACTGTGGGAATGAAGACCTTGGGCCCACTGTAGGAGAGGATCTGGTTTGAGACCATCTTAAAAATCTGAACATGCACAACTCCATGGGTCCTGATGAAATCCATCCACAGGTACTGAAGGAGCTGGCAAATGAAGTTGTGAAGCCGCTGGCCATCAGATTTGAGAAATCATGGCAGTCAGGTGAAGTTCCCAATGACTGGAAAAAGGGAAATATAACCCCCATTTTCAAGAAGGGGAAAATGGATGACCCGGGGAATTACAGACCAGTCACTCTCACTTCTGTGCCTGGCAAAATCTTGGAGCAGATTCTCCTGGAAGGCATGCTAAGGCACATGAAAATCAACAAGGTGCTTGGTGACAGCCAGCATGGCTTCAGTAAGGGGAAATCCTGCCTGACCAATTTGGTGGCCTTCTATGATGGGGCTACAGAACTGATGGACAGGGGTAGAGCAGTTGATGTCAACTACCTGGACTTGTGCAAATCATTTCACACTGTCCCACATGACATCCTTGTCTCTAAACTGGAGAGACATCAATTTGATGGATGGACCGCTCAGTGGATAAAGAACTGGCTGGATGGCCACACACAAAGAGTTGTGATCAATGGCTCAATATCCAGCTGGAGACCAGTAACGAGTGGTGTCCCTCCCGGATCTGTGTTGGGACCAGTCTTGTTCAACATCTTTGTCAGTGACATGGACAGTGGGATTGAGTGTGCCCTCAGCAAGTTTGCAGATGACACCAAGCTGTGTGGTTTGGTTGATATGCTGGAGGGAAGGAATGCCATCCAGAGGGATCTTGACACGCTTGTGAGGTGGGCTGATGCCAACCTTATGAAGTTTAACCATGCCAAGTGCAAGGTCCTACACCTGGGTTGGAGCAATCCCAGGCACAGCTACAGGTTGGGCAGAGAAGAGATTCAGAGCAGCTCTGTGAAGAAAGACTTGGGGGTGTTGGTTGATGAGAAAATGAACATGAGATGGCAGTGTGCGCTTGCAGCCCAGAAAGCCAACCGTATCCTGGACTGCATCAAAAGGAGGTGATCCTGCCCCTTTACTCTGCTCTTGTGAGACCTCACCTGGAGTATTGTGTGCAGTTCTCATGTCCTCAACATAAGAAGGTCATGGAACTGTTGGAACAAGTCCAGAGAAGGGCCACGAGGATGATCACGGAACTGGAGCCTCTCCCGTATGAAGACAGGCTGAGAAAGTTGGGGCTGTTCAGCCTGGAGAAGAGAAGGCTGCGTGGAGACCTCACGGCAGCCTTCCAGTATCTGAAGGGGGCCTATAGGAAAGCCTAGGAGGGACTCTTCATCAGGGACTGTAGTGACAGGACAAGGGGTAACGAGTTAAAACTTAAACAGGGGAAGTTTAGCTTGGATATAAGGAGGAAATTCTTTCCTGTGAGGGTGGTGAGGCACAAGAATGGGCTGCCCAGGGAAGTTGTGAATGCTCCATCCCTGGCAGTGTTCAAGACCAGGTTGGACAAGGCCTTGGGTGATACGGTTTAGTGTGAGGTGTCCCTGCCTCTGGCAGGGGGGGTTGGAAGTAGATGATCTTAAGGTCCTTTCCAACCCTAGCTATTCTATGATTCTATGATTCTATGAAACAGCACTCTGAAACATAACTGAAGCTTGGGAATTTGTCTAACTTCAGATTTACAAAAGTATCTCTTTCACAGATTGAAACTTAAGAATGTATGTGGAGTATGTCACAGCTTTGTTTATTCCAAATAAGCTAATGTGATAAAGAGCAAATAGTTTTTCATGTTCAGTTCTACAGACAAAACCGTATTATCTTGAAAGTATCTTTCCACATATCACTAACAGTAATTTCATTCCATCATTTCAAATATACTGGGGAAGGAACTTTCAGAAAATAGCACTGTCAGGAATGTAGGCACGTATGGAACGTACACTCACACAAACACACACACCCCTACCTCTTTAGTTATTTTTCTGTTAACTGCCAAAAAGGCGGGATTTTCAGAGTCTCGTCAGAAAATATTTTTAATCCCTTTTGCAGAATGTATTCATTTTAGTTGTTATCAGGTACTAGAATCTACAGGTTATCTCATTGTACATACAGAACCTTGCAGAGATGACTCCTTATAATTGCTCTGTGCAATCTCTGAAGGTGCGAAAGTACACAACAACCATTGGCAGGGAGCAGGAGAAGTCATTGTCTTAATTTGCAGTAAGGCTTATTTAGATGAGCTATTGTAAAAGTGCAGGATAGATTTCAAGAGGTGGTCCAGTTGGCGCGTCTCTGTTGAGTGGTCTACACCTGTGGGCCTCTCAGTTGGTCATCATCTCCTTTTCTTCCTCTCCACCTCCCTCCCACACACCTCTCAGCTCCTTGGTTGTCTGCTTGGTCAATTCCCTAATACTTGAGTTCCTCCCCAAGCTTACTGCCCTTTTCTGTCTTTTCCCTTCAGCAAGAGGCTCAGGAGCCCTGGGCAATTGAGGAATCAGGGTCCGAAGCAGATGTTTCTGCCACTTTTCAGTCCTACTTGCTGTGACCTTGCAGCAGTGCTACCAGTATGCATAACCCAAAGAAAGCTGATTGGTTTTTCTTCTGCTTTGAATGTCACACAGAATGGTGGTGTGCTTTGTCTCTTGGGGATTATTGGGCTTAATGTCTGTTTCAGTGAGCTGAAATGAATAATGAGAATATACCATGAGAAATGGTATATATGCCACTGCACATCTCAACAGGCTTAGGGCTTTTTTATTATTCTAGAAAGCACTTGTAGGTCCCAGTAATGTTAGTCTTTTATTTAGGCTACAGTGGCTGCATAGGGGCATGGATCTTACAATCTCCTTTGAGTAACTAAAATTCCGTTAATATCAAGGATTAAAGGATCCTCTGCTTTGTCTAGCAAGCTTCACAAAGCATGTTTTAATGAGGTATCAGTGGAGAGTTTCTGTGGTCTTGTAGTATTTTGCATAGGTTCAGAGAGAAAGATGCTATTATTGCCCCTATCAGCAATATTCTGTGTGTCTAGTGACTGCAGATACATATACAAGAGAAAAAAATTCTTAACAAAGAAGGCAGAAAAGGAGAGCTGTGTTACCTTCAGTTTTCAAAGGAATAGACACGATTCTGGAGGAACACTGAAATACATGTACAGGTGATCTGAAAGTGGTGCCACAGCAGTGCAAGTGCTATGATATTGTCCTGGGTTCAGCAGTAGCAGTCATGTTTTTCCTTTGTGTTAACTGGTGCAGTGCTGTGTTTTGACTTCTAGCTTGAGAACAGTGTTGGTGAAGCCGATGTTTTCGGTTGTTGCTAAGTGATGTTTACCGTGACCAAGGACTCTGTGAGGCTCATGCTCTGCCAGGGAGGAGGGGAAGCTGTGAGGAAGCAGAGACGGGGCGCCTGACCCGGGCTAGCCGGGGAGGTATTCCATACCACAGCACGTCATGCCCGGGGTGGGGGGTAACTGGGAGTTACCCGGAAGGACAGGGGCTTCCGGGGTGGAACTCGCTTTCTTGGCCGGTGGTATCGTATTCTCTTCCCTTGTTATTTTCCCTTATCATTGTTTTAGCTGATAGTAGCGGTGGTGATTTGTTGCTGGACTGTTCTTGTCTCAACCCGTGGGAGTTGCACTCTCTCGATCCTCCTCCCCGTTCCTCCGGGAGCGGGGAAGGGGAGAGCCCAGGTGCGGGGTGGGGGGGGGGGGAGACGGACACGGACCTTGATTGTTGTCAGCTCGGCACCACTCACTGGGAGTGAGTGAACAAGTTACCTGACTGGGTTTAAACCACGACAGATATCTAAAAAGTTTACTTACGCATTCTGAAGTTGCTAATGCAGTGGTTGCCAGTACTGAAAAAAAAAATATCATTAACATCTAAATGTTAAGAAACAAGATTTTCCAACTTACATCACTGTTTTTGCAATAACTATGTTTGTTTTGTTTTTTGGTTTTTGTTCCTTTTTTTTTTTTTTAACAGAAAATGCTACAGGAAAGAGTTATAGAGGTCACGTTCTCTTGTCCAATGTAGATTTATTGTTTGGCCTGTTTCAGGCATTCAGGTTCCAGCAGAAATTAATCCAGCGTAAGTTTCTGCTCTTACTTTTAAGAGCTGCTTGTCTGTCCTGTAGATAATGGTAGGTGACTGCAACATCTGTGCAAATCCTGAAATAACCTTTCTTCTGCAAGGCACCACTGAATCCTTTAATTATACCAACTCTACCTTCAGAAATCACTGGCTATAGGTGATATAAAATAAACCCTAAGTGGTTCATAAGAATAAGCTTAGTTTTTACTTGTATTGTGGAGATATGAATAACTGTCTGTATAAATCTTTTTTCAAATACAGACTAAACTTACTGTTCAGTTTCAGTTGCAATTTCATAAGTTAGTGTGGTGTATTGTGAAATTGCTCAACCTATGTGTTTGTCATTTTAATCAAGAAATTAACTTTTATAGTTAGGAATGCAAGTAAATAAATAAGTGCAGTTATGTCAAGCTGTGAAAGTTTCTTTCTCCTCTTCCCCATTACATGGCCTGTAGTGGCTGTTGCTATCATGCAGCTGTCAAGCATGCATGGAATAAATTCAGTGTAAAGCTAACATCTGTTGTGGAGCCTCCTGCTGGCCCTTATGCAAGTCCTATTAGTCCAAGACCGGTGTCACCTGAGTGAGTGAAAGGTATGATCCTAGAATCATGGAATAGTTTGGGTTGGAAGTGACCTTAGAGTTCATCTAGTTCCAACTGCCTGCCGTGGAGAGACATACCTTCCACTAGACCAGGTTGCTCGAAGCCTCACCCAGCCTAGCCTTGAGCACTCCCAGGGATGGGGCATTCACAACCTTGGGCAACATGTTCCAGTGCCTCACCACTCCCACAGTAAAGAACTTCTTCCTTGCATCCAATCTATATCTACCTTCCCTCAGTTTAACCCTGTTAACACTTACAGTATCACTGCTTGCTCAGTACATATAGTGAGAAACATTTAGGAATGTTGATAACACATTAGAATTTTCACATGGTCATATGAGAGTATAGCATTAAGATGAGATGCACGTTTTAAACTTATCACTAAAATAGATAGTAATATGAAGGAGCTCTGCATTGAATTATAAATAAAACCTGAGAGTAATCACCAGTGGCTGTCTGGTTTCGTCAACATGAAGAGTAGACAGTTGCACAGTCAAGATTACCTTAGGAGATTTAATCATGAGCACATATTCTTAAATATAAAAATATGTCTATTAAGCAAGTGTTTGAAATAAAACTGTCACTTGAAGCTACAAAACTCTCTGCAATTACAACAGTTCACCCAATGAGGATCTGATTTTAACTGTAAGAAGGATATATATATACACCTATACTTTTAATATTAAAGCACAGAAAAGAGCAAACACTTGAGGAGGTACAGACAGCAGACAGGTGAAATATCAAATGTCTGTTCTCAGGATAAGTTTCTTGTTTGGACTTTTACACTGAACATACTTTTAGTAAAATTTTAAGTGTCCTCACCTTGCTTTTTCTTCATAATACCTCAAAATGCTGACTGAGGTCCTATTAATATGTGGAGCAGAGTAACACCCAGATGGCAAAGAATTAATTAGGAATATGTTTAGAGCATAAGGCCATTCATGTTCATGCTGTCAAAGATGTCTAAATTTACTTTCAGAGAAATTTTGAACTTAAAACCTGAAAAGGATGGATCAAAGGAAAGATACAAGACGTTTTGAGGCTCTGTGTGTTTCAGTGACACCACAAAAGCCTTGTAGCTGATGCATATTTTTCTGATTAGTTGTCTGACTCTCATAGAACTCTTCCTAAATTAAGCTTTGGAGGAGACTCAAAAATCTTTTCCTTCAAAATGGATCTTTTTTTAATGCCTTCCTTGAAACCCCATTTTATTTATTAGTTTATGTAAGTATGTCTGCTCTAAATTTGCAACAAAAGGAAAAGTTTTTGGATTGATCATATTTGTGAAGATTACTGGTTTGCTGTGAATCAATACAATTTACTTGTGGGAATTATGAAGATTTGGAGGACTTAAATGACAATATAAGCTTATTTTTAAGAGTGAAAGGCTTTGCCAGTAGGAGAGTAGTATAAAAATAGAAACCTGTAAGAGAGAACAAAAAGATGTGGTTCTGTTCTGAACAGTAATATTATGAATATCATTGTAGAGTTTGCACAGACAGATAAAAATAATTTTTGTAGAATTCCAGATTAAAACTTCTGATTTTTAGAAAAGATTTTTTTCCCCTCTTCCTTGTAATAGTGCTCGACCACTAGTAATGATTCTTCAGCCTGAACGAATGTGTCAACTTGTGATGGCACTTGAGAATTGAAGTAAGTGGTATTACCCTTATGATTAAAATTAAGCATGGGTTTAAAAGCTATAATAGATCAGGGTCACATAACACAGTGCAACCAAGGATGTGGGTGAGATGGTTTAACGTGAGGTGTCCCTGTCCATGGCAGGGGGATTCAAACTAAATTATCTTAAGGTCCTTTCCAACCCTAACTATTCTATGATTCTATGACTCTATGTTCAGTTAAAAGAGTATGAGCTCACTTGCCCTTCTGTTCACTTTTGCATTGCAGACGAAACATCTAAAAATCTGCCATACTATCTCTTGTGTCCTTAAAACAAGCTCAATTTTCCAAGTCATCACATGGATAGATTGAGTAATATGATTCTTTGCAGGATAACTGGCCACAGTTGTTCTCTATAAGGTTTAGTCTGTAAGGTGCTGCAATGATTACTAAAATGTAGTGAATTAAGTCTGTTTCATAACGGCATAACACAGCATAGGTACCTGCATTTTCCTGAGGGCAGATGCAGCTCACATGACTTGTGCACAGCACTCACACATTAAAGTGCCACTGGAGAAGTTCTAATACAGTCACCTGATCAGACAGCAAATTTGGTACACTCCAGGCCTTTGCTGCGGGAAAAAGGACTTTCATGTAACCTAAGGCACACTTTATTTCAGAAGTGAGTTATTTTTAATTTCTAAACAGCTTGCATGGATATCTTTGATATACATGTAATCTGGAGATTTTCACTACAACTTGTGATTTTGCTGACTTGAAATTTAACTGTTTGCTTCTATGCATTATAGGTTTTTTCCTAGGAAGAAAGATAATTGCAATGATTTATGAACTCAAATCCTAGATCTTTAAATAGGCAGGAAAATTAAAAAGTCAAGAGTAACTGCAGATGTGTCTTCTGTCAGCAACTGACAGAACGGCAGTTATTTTAGAAAGCTGCATGGAGGAGGGGTGGAGGCTGAGTAAGAGTAAGGATCCAGAAAATGTGAGATCCAAAACACAGCAGCATTTGTGTATCTGTCATTCAGAAACTTTTAAACTCTACCAAACTTGGATATGGGATCAAAACCAACTGGTAAGGTTGCGTACATTTTTTCTTTTAATAAAAGGAGAGTCAGTAAAGATGTGTTGGTAAGTCTTTCCTAACTGAAGTTATGCAAAATCAGTTTTCGTGTTTTTAGAAGACTGCTTTCCATAAAGAGCAATGTCTGCAAATTGTATTTGAACCAAAGGGTGAGATTAGTCTTAGTTATTTCTGCAGCATTGTGCATTTATGTAATAAGGTATATACATTTATGTAGCAGATCTAGAACAGGTGTGTTCTGGACTTTGCAGATGCTTTTCCTGACAGCATTGTTTTGAGCGTAATGAAATTTGAACATAAACTGGAGAAACAGAGATAGTGAATAATTACAGCTGTGTAAAATGTAGGTCAGCTGTTGCTTGTCTGCAGCATCATTTATAACCCAGTTATTATCATTATTAGAATAGACCAGAATTGTTATTAAAATACACATTCATCACACAATCTTCACAAACCTCACTTGCATCAGTAAGAATTCCCTGTCCAAAGTCAAAATGACATCATCACACCACTGACAAAGGTGGACATTTTACAGGCACTCCATCTTCAGCCTTTCACCACAATTACAACAAAAGCTGTAAAAATTATCACCAGTTTCTTGTTGCCAACCAACTCTGGAAATTTTTTTCCTTGCTATGTAGTGAAGTGCATCAGGGCACCTATATGTTATTACCAACGTCTGATCTACTAGGGAAGAGAAGTGGGGGCAGGGATGAATGATTCCCGCCTCAGGTCACGGGGGTAACCGTGACGTCAGGCAGCCCTCCCCGGGGATCCTCCTGCGGAGAGGTGGCGCTGACCAAGGTGCTGACCGCGGGGAGTGGCGTCAGCCGCTTGACGGCCCGCGGGACCAACGGCAGCTGGGCCTGGAGGACAAGGGTCGCTTCTGCTGGGCCAGAACAGTCACAGCTGTCGCTAGAGAAAAGCAAACTGGGGGGGAGCTGGAGACTGTAAATAGCAGAAGAAAAGGAGAAAGCGCACAAAGAATTACAGCTAGTCAGCTTCTGAGACAGTCTAGCCTTGTGCTTGCTTTCAAGAGAGAACACTTGTGTGCTCAAGTTAAATAGCAAAATAGCATACCTGAGCACTTTTTTCCACGTCACCCTAGAAACATTTGAAGTCTTATATGCTGACCTGCTCTGTTTGTAAATCACAGTCAGTTTTCTTTTCCCCTTTGTGAGACTGGTGAGTGGTGAATATGTATGATAACCCATTTTTCCCTTCAACAGAACAGAAATCCTTTCTACCAGTAGTATGACTTAAATAATCTGTTCTTAAAATGCGCAGAAGTGGTTGTATGATTTTCTCTGGCTTGGATACACTGAAATAAAGTTTAAATTTGCAAAGTTTTGTTTAGTCTAAAGTTTGGCTCTAAATTTAGAAAAACAAAAGTTTGGCTCAAAGGTTAAAGGTTGAAGCTTTCTTTTGTTATGATGAGCCAGGGGAGTTTGGATAAGCTTTCAGAGAAGCATCAATATTTGCAAAGCTATGAGATTCACTTAGAGGGAACCTCAGAGGAGTAGGTGGGGAGGTGATCACTGAGCTAGAAAAGTGGGGTTTTTTGTTTTTTGTTTTTTTTTGTTGTTGTTGTTGTTTTTTTGTGGTTTTTTTTTTTTTGCTTTTTGGAAAAAGATACATAATGCCCCCAAAAGGCAGAGAGAATTTCTGTGTTGTTTTATTTCTCTGCTTATAGCAGTAGTGAAGCTGGAGAGAGAAGATAGCTGGGAAAAACATAATCATTGTAGAACCTACGCTACTGTTGGCATAAGGGAGAAAGTATGAAAAAATCAGAGTCTGAATAGGAAGAAACATTTGGAAGTGCAGACACGAAAATGCTATTTTGAGGGAAATGCTATTTTCTGTGGAACAAAGATGAGGTTTTTGGAATGTATGAACACATACAAATATTGGGAAATTATGCATCTTAGTAATTAATTAACAACTTTATCTGTTTTCATATATCCTGCTACACCAAAATATTAGAACAGTTGAGTGTTGTTTTTAGATTTCACTGTTTGGGTGGCTGGTGGGAGGTTTTGAGGGAGGAAGTTAACAAAAGCTAACTTCTGAAGCTTCATACCCTTTCCCTTTTGGATTCAATAGCTGCATTGTTAGCAGGAAAGTAAAATAGTAATCTTGGTTGGGAATACTTGTCATATAGAATGTTTAGGTTTTATTTAGGAGTACTGTCTTGTTCAAGGCAGTCCTGGAGAAAAAGCAAAAAAAACCCTGAATCAAGATAATCGCTTTGTGGAAGAACAGTTGCACCCTGTTCTGTAAATAAATAATAATCCATTGATTTAAATGGGGTCACATATCACCTAAAACATGCAACAAAAGGTGATGAAAGGGGTCCACTGTTTCATGAAGAGGATTAGAATAGCTAGAACTGTCTATTCCCACTTGGTCCACCACAGGATCATCCAAATCCACTCTCCATTTTTATACAGCGCTTCAGTAAGAATGGTCTTTTATCTTTTACCTTTTTCTAGTTTATTTTTTAATAATCTCTTCTACCAATGCAAACACAGTTATTATTTCAGTGCTGACAAATCAAAGATCTCACTCCTTACTCTGTGCATCACCTCCTGCCTTGATAGCTGACATTTTCTTATTATGCCAGACTGTTGGTCTTTTTTCCATTTTTTATCCATTACTCCTTTCACACCACATTCTCCCCATCCCTTAGGCCTATATTCTACATAACTTTTAAACTTTTTTCTACCCACTCATTCAGCTGTCACTTTTATCTTAGTTACTTTAACACTGGTTTTTGAACTTGACAATGCAGTTTTGCATTTCTTATTTCTACATAGAATGCTATTGTAATGGTTATAGAAAAAGAAAAAAAAAGTGATCATGTCACTTTTTCTTTTTGTCTGTTTTTGCTGGTTTATTTTTACTTTTAAGAACCTTTGTTGCTCAATTTTATCTAGCAGAATGTCAGCTTATGCTTCTGATTGCCATGTGATGCCAAAATTCTCTGCCTGATTGCTTGGCATCTAATCAGTTGCCCTGGGGTTTTCTATTTATAATTACATTATTAAAAAAAAAGTATTAAATCTAGCATCGCTTTCAGTTCTTTCTTGTGTGGTCAAATTACAAATTGCTATTGCTCTGAGACTGGCCGCCAATCACTCTCTTGTTCCTCCTCATGAGCTTTTCCTTGTTTCATAGTCTTATTCACCTTCTCATATATCTTAGTGTTTTGTGCTGAGTAGGTAATTGGTTCTTCTGGGATGTCAGTTCAAAAGGCACAGGCACTCAAAGCTGATAAAGAATAGAAATGGTAGAAAAAGTGTTTCCTATTGTACGTTCCTCTGATTTTGAGTGATCTGATGTAGGTGGTATGCAGGCAACTTCATATTGATTATTTCATGCTGATCCTATCTGCGGTGAGGTTCAGCAGCTTTACTGTTTATCACATCATTGCAGCATACGAAGTAAACAAAGCTTTGCATGTTTTTGCATGTTTTTACATATACAATGCTGAACATGCTAGATGGTATGCCAAGGTTCAACAAGAACATTATGCTCTCACACCACTACACAGGAACATCCTCTTTTTAAGCAGTATATCCAAGTAGTACTGTTGAAAGTGCATATTAATGCCAAGGTATGTGCTGAGATTGCAGCAGTCACTCGTGCTAATGCATGGATCTCCACAACCAAGGCTTGTAGTACAACTCTGCCTAGATTCTGATTGAAATCACTAGGTCTTCATTACAGTTTTTGCTACACATTGTCTGGATGAATTCACCCCCTGTGGAGCAGGGACTGTCAGACTGTGTATATTCGCTATGCATTCAAAAGCTTTTAACCATGACAGTGTGAGGCACTATATATGTAATAATACAGCACTCATTGCTTTTAGGGTTAGAATGTATGAAAACAAATTACCTGAGAAGACTTCAATTTGAGAAGACCCTCATGACAGTAAGTAATGATAAAGAGAGGACAAAATCAGTCACCCCTAGAATTCATTGCAAAATTAAAGCTTTTTGAATCTTTGGGAAAAGGAATCTCTAAGAGGGGATGCCAGCTGAGAAGGCATGGTCCAGATTGGTTTCTCAGCTGTAGAATTCTTCCTTCTAACTTCACACACCATCTTGCATCTTAAATCCAGGGTCACCTTGAGTAGGCTTGAGGTTAAAGACAACTTTTTCACATGTTCTTCTTAACTGTTAAGCAAAATATAGCAAGGCATTCTTAGGCAAAATGTAGCAATGTGAGATGGCTTTGGAGCTCTTAGTCCACTGGAGTTCCTTACATCCATTTTCACTCAGAGCAAACATTCTCAGAGCACTCATTGAAATAAAATCTGCTCTCTTTCTCTAATGCTTATCTGATTAAAAACTTTGCTGATGTCCAAATATGCAGTTTCATCTGGCAGCAGAATAGTCAGTTACTGTTTCCAGATCAAATATACTGGGCACTGCAAGATTAAAAGCACCTTGTATTCAGAAATATATTTTTGCACATCAAACTTAAGTTCCGTTTTGCCTTTTCCTAGCAGTAAAAATAGGAATATCATGCTAGAAGTGTGAAATCCTTCAAGTACCCATAGTACAAACAGTAAATGCTTCTTGCTTTTGCATATGCAAGATGATGCAGAGAGGAAAACTCAAAGTGTTAACAGAGAAATTTAATCTTCAAAATTGTTTATGTCACTTTAAACCAATTATTTACAGCTCTTATGTGGCAGAATCTCTATTATCTAAATATCTTTGTATTAGGATCTAAGAAAAAACTTCTATTGGCAAGCTAGGGCAGCTGTTGAGAGAGAAGTGTGTGATTAATACTAAGCAGAGGAAGTATGTTCATGCCCCGATGGGACTTAATGTATGACTGAAATAGAGGTGAGTTCCATTCTTTTTCAAGAATATTTTGCATTTTGGAGATCTTGTATTCGCTTCTCCCTGAATGTTTGTTTTATTCTGGGACATTGACAACTTGCAGTGTCAGTTGCTCTACTCTTGATTATTAACATCTACCTATGCATTCAAATAATTTTCATTCTTTCAATTTTGGGGTATATGTTGTTCTTTCTAATCTCTCTGCAGAGACTTATCAACTGCTAGGTTGACACAACTATTCCTGATGCCAGCATGTATGTATTTGCATAACCCTGAAGAAAAATACAAGGAGTGTTACGGGTTTGCAGTACAATCCAAAGTATATCTGATTCGTTTATTTCTTCATTGTTTTAATTGTGTCTGTTTATCACTACCTTTGTGTTTGCACATCTAGCACATATGAATCATAAATAAAACAACAAAATGTCAGCTTCCTTCTCAGACAACATTTCTGGATAAATATATTCTTGAGGGCAAGTTAAGTTAAACCATATCCTGTTGGCATCATACCCTTGCCATTCTCATTTTTGTGACTATCTGTTGACATTATGTCAGTAAAAGTTGCATTTTATGAAAAAGGAAGTTGAGTTTTGATTTTTATTTTTTTATTTTGCGCACTGGCTTTTGTCAATTTTTCCAAGCAGGCTACCATGGCAGTTCGGATTCTTGCAAAATAGCGCTGTTCACAGGTTTTGAAACTGCAGAAGGGATAATTAAATCCATGGCTCCCTGTATAGTCTGGTTTTCTGTTGCATAAAACTATCAAGTTTTTCTATGGATTCATCTCTTCTTTTCTAAATTCTGCATTGCAATTATGTGATCTGATGCAGTGTAGATTGACACTTGGTAGACTTACATTTGTACATTTGTACAGTGAATTCATACAGTCTTAATCCTGGCCAGGACCATGGTTTCTGTGCCTTGGGTGATTGTTAAGCATACTCTGTCTAATTGCCAATATACATATTAACTTGCTGTTAAACATTTGTTTCATGTCATTTGTGTTAAAAGATGTCAGCAAAAAATGTTTTGTCAGATATACTTGTGATTAAAAAGTATAACTAGGTCTTTGAGAAGCAAAAATAGGAAGATGTTTTGAACCTTTAAAAGGCTATGAGTGACATGAATCTGTGTAATATTGATGTGCAAATCACACAAAAGCATTTAGGATCTCAAAAAATCAGTTATATATAATATATATATCATACATATTTTCTCTATTATCATTAGTCACTGATAGGCATACAATCAAATATTGTCAATCTTCTTTATAAAACAAATTTAGAGTATTTTAAAGCTTTACTAGGTCTTTGGAGGGTACTTGGCTCACAGAACTGGCAGTGTGATATCAGTCCTATTCGCTTTAACTGAACCCAATATTTCAGATGTGTCTCACCAGTACTGAAAACAGAGGATTTAACACCTTACTTGACCTGCTAGCAGTGCTTTTCCTAATGCAGCCCAGGTTGCCTGGCCCCATGACAGCAACCCTTATCTTCAAGGACTTAGGCTTTGCATAAGTCTGGAAATATTCTTATTATTGATTTAGTAATTTTTTGTTTGTTATGGTTTTTTGATTGGTTGGTTTTGGTTTTGTTGTTTTTTTTTTGGTCTGATTTTTTTTTTAATTATGTTTATTTCTCACTCTTATTTGAAGCCATTCCTCTGCATTTAATCTACTGAACACCTGACTGAATCAGAATCCTCTACCTAGTTCTGTGTTATAGGGATGTGACATACATCTTAACAGTGACTTTAATGCTGTTCTCAGGCACTAACATTTTTTTGCCCCCCAAATACCCAGGTATTTTCCTTTTGGCTACACAAGTTGGAGGACCTGAACAGAATTCTGTAGGGTTTTCATAGTTTCCAATTGAAGTATTGCATCTGAAATGTAGCCAGAGAGGTTAGATGGTAATACGTGCCCATGGGACTCAGCATATCTGAACAGATTTGTATTTTATATAAACATGAATTTAAAATTTATATGTGAGCATGTCTGTATTTTATGTTGTTTGCAAGCTCTATTTAGCATTCAAGATGATTGTATAGAGCTCAGGTATGTGTGAAATATATGGTACAATTCCTTTTAGCAATAAGAAAGATTCACTGTGGTTTTAAGGTCAGAAGGCATCAATGTACTATTGAATCAATCTAACCACCTTTGTAGAATTGGTCGTGGATTTTCACTAAGGCTTTCATATGTTTGGTGCAACAGCATGTGATGGAACGATAGTGTGTCTCCTAGAAAGGTGGAAATAAAATATTCTGCAATGGAAATACAATGGAGTAGAGGAGAGGAGTTTCTTTGAACTGAAAGATCTTAAATCAAGACAGGTTTTAATCAAATTAGATTTATCTATTGATGGGAATATCTTATGGTGCCTTTCATGGGTGTAATTATTTACATGGCGTTTATATTGACACGTATAGCACAAATTCAAGAACAGTAATTTAGAAAACAGTGTTTAAGAAGGACAACAGTCTCTGCCCAGGGAAACTCCCTGTCCACTTCAAAGGCAGAACACACAGGCACATACATCAAGCAGACAAGTGTGGGTGTTTACAGGCCATGGGCTCTAAATACCACAGGTCATCTGGGATCTCTTTAATGCATTTTGTGCGTGTATTCAGTTTCAGAAGTTCTGTGTTTCTGTTGGTCAGTGGTAGTCCTGCTCATGTTTTCCTGTTGTGTTGCTTTTCTTTTGGTGTTTTATGACTTGATCACCATAGACCAGGAAATTTGAAAATAATGTGTTTTGCTGCTTCTGTGAGATGGAAGGCAGCATGCACAACAAAGACAAAAGGGAGTAAGGTGGTAGGCATTGGGAAGTATTTTGTAAAACAAATACATGTTAGGAGAAAGGAAGAACAGAAACAGTAGTATCAAACTAATTTTATCATAGAGCCATTGCCTGTGCTCAGTTGTCAGATTCTGAGTTTTGTTTTTTCCTTAGTCATAGTAGTATATTGACTTCTCTGAGCTCCTCTGGACTTAGCAGTTCAGAAGGAGAAGATGGAGAAGGGAGAAAAGGTCACAGACTTCAAGACACATACGGTGTCATTTGACCAATGATTTAATGTTTAAATTCATCTGCAAAAGACCTCAGCAGCTTCAATTCTAAGTTGAAAGTCTCTTGCAAGCCGTTTTTATATTACATATTATTTCTTAATGAGGAAATAAGGAACTCTTATTTCTAGAACTACTAATGTTAGTAAGTCTGTGCTTACAGTTAGCAGTTTTGGTTGACTTTTCCATGTTCTCTCCTGAAAAGCATTTGTGTAATTGGAAATTTAAGATTCTCTTTTATCCAGCTCTTCCCATAACACCAAGATAGACGTTTGGGTTTCCACAGCTGAAATATAGCACCCAGTCCTTTCTAACTTTGAATACAAGACTAATTTCCAAACACGAAGCTCAGTCTTTTGTGCATCAGCTGTGAACTGGAACATCTATATCATAAAAGAAGTACTAAAACATTTGTTCTGAAAAAACTTCCTGTGTCTTAGTCCAACACTCTACAATTTTTTGCAGTCTCATAACCCTTTTCATCTGTCAGTCATATTCCATTTTAAAATGGATTCAGCTTTTTGTGACATTGTTTCTGCTAGAAGCTCAGTCAAAACCTGATTCCTTTTGTGGTTAAATCGCCTAATTTGTGACATAAATGTAATTGGAGTCACAATATACGCCTTGGATTTTGAACTTCCCTTTCTTACTCACATGTACAAACTGAGAATCTTTGACGATGGGGTGAATTGAACTTGCCTATGCGTGAGGTACCCCACAAAACTGCTCCATCACTCTCTCTCCTCCACAGGGTATGGGGAAAAAATAATCCCATGAAAAGCTTGTAGGTTGAGATAAGGACAGGGAGATAACTTACCAGTTACTGTTAACAGGCAAAACAGACTTGACTGGGAGTTAATAACCAAGAAGGATGGTAAGAAATAAGAACCCTCTAAAAAATAGCACCCCACCCCCATCTTCTAAGGTTCAGTTCAAAGACTTGTGGTCAGTTCATCACACATCGTCTCTGCTGCTCCTTCCTCCTCACTTTCTTCACCTGCTCCAGTGTGGGGCTCCTCCCACAAGAGACAGTCCGCCACAAATGGTTTCAACGTGAGTTCTTCCCACAGGCTACAGTTCTTCATGAAGTGCTCCAGCATGGGTCCCTTCCATGTGGTGCAGTCCTTCAGGAACAGGCTGGTCCAGCGTGGGTCCCTGTAGGGTCACAAGTCTTGCAGCAAACCTGCTCCAGTTTGGGCTCCTCTATCCACTGAGCCACAGGTCCTGCTAGCTGGGGTCAAAGCCTCCTTTTAGGCATCTCCCTGCTCCAGCTTGGGGTCTTCCCTGGGCTGCAGGTGAATATCTGCTCTCTATGGGCCTCCACGGGCTGCAGGAGGCAGTTTGCCTTACCCTGAACTGCACCACAGGCTGCAGGAGAACCTCTGTTTTGGTGCATGGAGCACCACCACTCCCTCCCTCTTCACTTAACCTTGAGGTTTGATTTCTCCTAGTTTTGAAGAACCAGTCGTGCTGATCAGAGTAGTTTCTGGGCAGGTGTTTCTTCCTGAGAGACAAAGTTAAAAAAAAATTAAAAATGGCTTCAGCAAAAGAAAAACAAATAAGTATGTCTCAGTTGCTTCTGTTTGGTTGATGGAAAAACAAGTGCATGCAGAAATGCTTAGAATTTCAAAAATATAAAGATGTATTGTTTATCCCATCAATAAAATATGTTGAAACTTTATTTGAAACAATAAATGCCTTTTGATGACATACATACACACAATTAACAGTCTGTGTAATAATTTGAGCCAAATTTTCAGTTTCTAAAAGCAAATAGTCACTATGGATATATTGAAAAAAAATTGTGCAAAAAAGCTATTACTGAAATGAGTGAACCAAACATAACTGAAAGTATGCTTCTATTTCCAGTGAACAAGAATTAATGCAAGGCATAGACCTTAGGTAATAGTAGAGATCAATTTCCTCTTTGTTAGGTAACACTACTTAAAGCAAAGTGATAATAAAGGGCAGCTTTCTACCAGTACCAAGAAATTTAATTTTGGTTGTTATTGACCTAGAAAAAAGCTTCCAGAATGGCAGAGTGTATCAAAACAGAAGAAATGTTTCACCTTTGCCTGAAAACACAGCAGAACTCGGGCTTCTCCTGAGTTGCTGCAGTTTAAATCTTATTCCAGAAATCATCCCAAGAAATGCAAGCAGTCTAAATAAGTATTAAGCCTACTTTTAATGAATTTTTTATGTTTGATACAGAGTTCATGATTCATATAAGTCACTGAATTAGAAGATTAAGTCTCCTTTTATTATTTTGGCTGCCTGATGGCATCTGAAAGAAATTATCATGATTAATTAAATACAGTTCAATAAAAGATAAGAGAACCTCAAATATATTTTGAAAAAAAAGCTATGTATTATACTGGGATGTAAATGATGCATAGGAAGGACAGTAATTTTTGTTACCACCTCAGCATGATTAAATATAGGTATTTATTTTGGTGTCTCAGTATCTTTGTGACTGAAGAACAATCAGAAACATGTGCTTGAATTTAATGTAGAAATACAGAGTCAAATGCTGGATTCTCAGTTTTCTTTAAATCTACACAGTGCAGAGAAAAATGAAAAACGTATGTCACATCTCCTAAATCATGAACTTGTTGCTCACCATTTTCCAGCTGTTCTGCAAATTCATGTTTTAAGTAAAGATGTGATGTGAGGCTGGGGAGAGCATCCATCCAAATCTTTGTGGTGTTCTGCCAACCCACATAAGTCTATGTCCCTGATGGAATTTTCATGTAAAAACCCTGCCTGTCTGCCTGAGACATGCACAGAATTTGAAACATGGTAGATAAAAGGTTGAAGGGTCTAATCAGTTGCCTAGTTAGTGGTGAATAGTATTAATTAAAAAATGTTTTCTCATTGTCCGGTTCACTTCTGCTCTCAAATTATAAGAGAATGGTTGTTAGAGAAGCCCTCTTAAATTATGGCTACTGTAATTCAAGTTAAATACCTTTTGTTGTTGTAATGAGCAAAACATGAATAAGATGATTGGGTACAAATGATTACCATATACAGCACTATAGCCCTTTTAAAATGGATCCTGACAGGACAAGGAAAACAGCTTACCTTTTTAGTTCTGATGATTTACTAGACAGAAACATACATTGTCAAGGTTGTCATGAGCAATTTAGTGAGCAGTGAAAACGTGCACTGTACCAAATCTTTTCTGTAGCCTTTTTCACACAATTTAGTAACAAAAACTTGTTAAAAGAATACTTGTTCTTAAAAGAAAGTGGTTTGAAAAGGTAAAGGCTGTTAAAAATACATCTTTTACTTCACCTTGCATGTTGAGAGAAATGAGGATTTGACCTGTCTGTGAATTCAGTTAAAAAAAAAAATTAAGTGGCTGGTAAGGTTTGTTCAGGTAACAAAGACTTATCCAAAAGCAGAGTATAAGAAAAAAAAATAGTCATGGTAGTATTTATTAGTTGGTTCTGGTTGATAGCTCATGAAATGTTGTGTGCACTGAAAGTATTTTGAAGAATTCTGATATTTTGCTTCTTATCTAGCTTGCTGAAAAGGGTATGTTGCTCAAATACATAACTCTGTCTTGGCAGCACTTTTGGGACAATTAGAGATAAGAAAGTAAATTAGATTGTTTGTCAGAAAAAAATACAGATCATCCCCTTTTCCCAGAAAATGGTCACATGGAATTTATAATAACAAAAATACATATATGTAGTATAATAAAAACATAATACATTAGTTACATTGTATATATTTTCAAATTCAAATGCATGTTTGAGGTAGGGGTAGAGCAATTTTAAAGGCTTCTGTGCAACAGGTTGTGGTCTCTGTTAGTATCTTAACAGACTAATTTTATACATGCAGATCTGTTCTTCTGAAAATAGATGAGGTTTATCTAGATCTATTTCATGGTATTTAACAAACAAGCATTTTTTGTCCTGCTTTTGAAATTGGATATTCTTTCTCTTTACCAGCTTATTAGTATATTAATATAATGTGTTAACAATGAACAGAAACTGTCAGGAAAGTATCAAATTGGCTTGCTGATAAGTCTTGATTTCCCCAGTAAATTTCAGCAGTTAGTGTTCCCAATTAGCTGTGATCACAGATATCTTATAAGATAAACTAGCAGTAAGCAGTTACTGCAAACTAATATGGAAGATTAATGTGGTTTTGTACTATTGTTATAGCTATATCTATGTTTACGGATTTGTGATTTTTTTTTTTTTTTTTTTTGGTATGAGTGCTGGATATTCCATGTATTCCCCAGGGTCATCTATTAATGAAATAACTAGAGAAAGTGGGTACATAATGCTCTTAAGCAATGTTAGTATATCTTTGTTTTTTGAAAAAAGAAAGGTAGGGAAAAATAATACGAATAGAGATAATTTTGCTGTAAACATTATACTTGTCATCAGTTGCTGCATTAATAAAGCAACTAGAAAGAGAATATACTGGAGTTCTGTCACTTTGTGGTTGTCTGTTCAGGCACTACACTTGTGGTGTACGACTGAATAAGTGTTTCAAAGCTAGTATTTCAAAATCACTTCCAATTTACCAATTAATGTTTATTTGAAGTATTTCTCACATGTCTTTTCTGCATTTTCTTATTTTTCTTTCCTTTCTTTCAAAAAGTATATTATATGTCCGTCACTACCCTTTGATGCTCTTGCTGTAGCCTTGCTGTATCCTTGTGTAATGAGCTGCTTGAACTAGCAGTCTTAAAAACAAAAGTATATTTATATGGCAATATAGATGGCAATCTACTGTAAAAATTAATTCATTTGCTTGCTTTTTCTTTATAGTAACAAGATTGAGAATAACATAGGTTTATTCTAGTCATTGTCTGCAGAACCCCTGACAGGTGCATCTGGGATCTGTTTAGGACTATTAGATCCTCTTGTCTTCTCATCATCCCATGAGTGACTGATGGCTACTGCAAGATTCATTCTTTCATTACCTTATCAGGAAAGCTGTAGTTGATCAATAATGACAAAATTAATAGCAAATGCAGTTCCTTTTTTACTTAAATGTTAAGTAAACTTGAAACTAAACAATGTGGTTGACATAGAAAACTGACATTTACAGAATGGCATTAGGTAGGTGAAGACATGGCAAGAAGGCAAAATATTATGTCTGTTGCTATTAGAAGATCAAGTTAAAATGGTGTATTTTTTAATTACAACTATATACAGGAGCACAAGGGGATTTCTTAGCTTGTACAAGAGAGGAAGATGGGCTTGAGGAGGAAGATTATAGGCAACCTGTTAAAGGTGGATTGATACTATTTGCATTCTTTAAAAGTTGGGGTTTTTCTTCCAGCTTGCTGAATGTGTTTACTATTACATGAAGAGCAGGAAGATGTTCTTTAAGGGTGGTAATTTTTCAGGTTTGTCCTGGCATACCTAATTAAAATAAATTTGTTTACTTTAAGTTAAACACAATAGCATCTGTCAGACTGCGGACTGCTAGGTTGCACAACAGAGGTGTGTACAACTGGCGCAGTCCTGTTTAGACTATATCTTAGTGAAGGTGTAATGAGTTATGCTCACATGGAAGCACCAGGTTTGATACTTTAGCTTGATGCAGGTGCCATAGATGACTTATTTTGTGTGGATTTTTCTCCTCAGTTGCTGAATGTGTAACATTTGAAATGGCATTGGGTGTGACAAGTCTATACCACTGTTTTTTCAGACCACTTTTGATGATGCATTGAGCTTTAAAATTTGACATCACTGTTAATTCTGTTTTGCAAGTTTTGTATCTTCTCAAAGATAGTCACGATTAAGCTAAGATGGGAAAAAAGACAGAAAAAAAAAAAAGAACTTAAGCTAATACAAATTCTTCATTTTATTCTTCCCCATACTGTTTTTCACATTCTGAACTTGAAAAACAATACAGTTGTTCTCCTCAAGCTTTGCTTTCATTTTTCTCTCCAGCTTTTGTTCTCTGCTGCCCTTCTTTGCCGTTGCATGTTGTTACCATAAGCCTATCAAGATGTTTCATCTTTGCTGCTCTTTCTATTCTGAAGTCCTTTTTCTCTCTTTCTTTCACAGAATCATAGAATGGTTAGGGTTGGAAAGGACGTTAAGATCATCTAGTCCCAACACCCCTGCCATGGGCAGGGACACCTCACACTAAAGCATATCACCTAAGGCCTCGTCCTTTCGTACTATCCAGCTCTTCATTTGGCATCTCTCCAGGCCCACTCTGCATGTTCTACCACCCGCTCCTCTCACCACCTTGTCTTCATTTGCCTGTTTTCCCTTCTTTAGCATGCTTCCCTTCCCAGCTTCTCTCATCGTCTCACCATCTCTGTCTCATCTCCACATTTATAGATAAATATAGGTATATGTATGCATGTCCTTCTCAGTTTCCCCATCTGGGATGATTTTTTTTTTTTTTTAGAGCTCTGTCCTCCCTGTGTTGTTATATCTTCTGTTGGAATGGTGGTGTGCTATGGGAAGCTTCCTGGTGTGTGTCCCACTGCACAAGTTGTTTTCCCAGCATGGTTTCTTTGTGCATGTTGTGAGGAGGCAGAGGATAGAGGTCCGTTCTTTTTTTTCTTTTTTGCTATTGGCTCTATCAAGAAAGTATCAGACACTGTTCCCTGATACAGACTTGGAAAACCTCTTGTTCAGGGGAGTATGGCATCATGGTGACGTTTCTACTGCTGTTGAGAGTCTTGAGAAGATACTGCTGTGATCTTCCTTCACCAAGGCATTGATGTAATACTTAGAAAGGGTGGAAGCAATTTCTTCTGACCACTGGGCATTACTATGATAGTTGCCTATATAAAACTTCCTTTGTGATCAGAGTTTAAATAAAACACCATCAGGTCATGTTTCACCTGAGCTGTTCCAAATGTCCTAGGCTGGAATGAATCAGGTTACAGAACTGCCCGTTTCTCTTTGTTAACTGCAAAGGGGATTTAGGTGGTTAAAGGGAAATAAATAAAACATTTGATCAGATGAGTTTTGCTCCCTGTTTTTGTACAGGCTCAGATAGAAAGAAGAAGGCTGAGAAAGTTGAGGCTGTTCAGCCTGGACAAGAGAAGGCTGCGTGGAGACCTCATAGCAGCCTTCCAGTATCTGAAGGGGGCCTATAGGGAAGCTTTGGAGGGACTCTTCATTAGGGACTGTAATGATAGGACAAGGGGTAATGGGTTAAAACTTGAACAGGGGAAGTTTAGATTGGATATAAGGAGGAAATTCTTTCCTGTTAGGGTGGTGAGGCACTGGAATAGGTTTCCCAGGGAGGCTGTGAATGCTCCATCCCTGGCAGTGTTCAAGACCAGGTTGGACGAGGCCTTGGGTGATATGGTTTAGTGTGAGGTGTCCCTGCCCATGGCAGGGGGGTTGGAAGTAGATGATCTTAAGGTCCTTTCCAACCCTAACTGTTCTATGATTCTAAGAAAATAATTTGAAGTCTCAGAAAAGGTGCTCAGCACTTCTCTTAGCCTCACAGACTGTTACACAAGCGGGGAGGTAAAGCCAAGGTAGAGTAAGACTCTGCTAATGAGGCATCTGATGAGTCTGCGAATAAGGAATAATTTCTCAAAAGCTCTGTGTTTTAACAAGAGCTGATGTATATATTGTGGGGAGTTTGCTACTCAATGTCTCAGCTCCTGGTCTTTGTAATACCACATCTTTCTAAATTACCTTGAACTGACTGTTCACCTTTCACTTTTTTTTTTTCCTCTCTGAAGAGAACTAATTCCCTGGTTGCACTTTAGGATCCTCCTCCAGGTTAGGCTGAGAAGAAAATTCATCTGAAAAGAGCCCAGCTCACTTTGAGCTAGTCTTTTGAAGCTGCTGAAGGTTTAAACTGGTTTGTCAGAATACATTGTGCTGATGGCTGACATCTTATGTGCTTGGCCAAATTCTTTCTGATAGTATAACCACTTCAATCCCTTTAACTCAACAAGGAGGCAAAGAGTTGGTTTCTTCTAAAACTAAAATGTGCTGGAAAAGTAAAGGCTTTAAAAAGTACAACAGCTAATTTTGGAAATGTTGCCACATGTTAAACTTTTTCTAGTGCTCAGTGAAATGGCCTTTACAGGGAAACATTAGGCATTTTCAGCATACACTTAGGTCATGTTAGCTGATGAAGAAAGAAATGAAATAGTCTATATTTTTGTGCATTATCAGTATATTTAATATTACTCTTTCTGCAAAGCTTTGTGGTTTAGAGTGTCATAGCTAAAATAATATTATCCTCTTAAAATTACTATAAGGATATTATTTTCACTTTATTAAATGAACATTACTTGAAATCGATAAAATAACTATGGAGTCCTTTTTTTTACATGGGTTGTTTTGGGTTTTTTTTTTGACTCACACATTAATTTCTGAAAAAGAACCAGAACAACAATTTTTATTATAGTTCTGCGTAACACTGCAGAAGTATTTGAGTAAATGGAAATAATTTCAAATTACTGCTGTGTACTGCCCATTTCTAGTACTGTGAAGTACAAATATAACTTTGTGTGTTCATTTGTAATAGCCCTTACAGAATTAAGTTTTTGAGGATGAAATAGCAAAACACAACAATAAACTTTTAAACCAAAATTTCAGAAGCAATTGAAAGCAAAAAAAAAAAAGGGGGCAAAAATAAAAATTTACTCCAGCCAAAACAAAAGACTGTGAGCCTGCTCTAGGCAATCATGTTGTAAATAGCTATATTTTGCGCAGTTCCTGTAGCTGAAGTGGTTGAGCTTACAAATGGTCTATGTAATGGTGAACTTTCAGTGAGATCAAGAAGGTTCCCTTTGGGGATCATTAGTACGGTGGTAGCTGCAAGATGCAGCCCCTCACCATGGCCAGTGGCAGCTGCAGCGTTGCCCATAAGGCAGGGCAGACCTTCATTTCCAGTCCTTCCATTGGCAGGAGGCTGCCCACCATGGTCCTACACCTTTCCCGTCCCTGTGGCTGGCCATTGGCATGATCTCCTCTCCTGTTCTCTGTGCTAGCAGTTGGCAGAGCATGCTTCTCACATGAGCTCACCCTCCTCTTCAGATGCCCTCTACTGACTGATGTTTGAGACTGATGGGTGCATCTTCCTGGCCGTGTAGTGGAATTACAAAACAAGACTTTTCCTATTAGTAATCTCCTCCCTTCTTTTACCTCAGTAGAGGCAAGAAGCTTCCATTTATTGCAGCCAATGTGTTTCATTATTGGACAAACTACATTATTATAAACTAAGCACCCAAACTAATTATGTCTTTGCAAATTAAATTCACTCTGATGGACAAACTAGGAAGCTCTCACTTTCTACCACTGCGGCTGTTAGGAGAAGATTTGAAAAGTGGGGGAAGGACTTCACATCTTTAAATTCCAGCCAGGGAGATTATTAGGGCAAGCTGAGAGAAAACAAGCTAACTCTTGATTTTATTAATGATAGCAGCACTAGACCATTCTGATAACTGTAGAAAATGTGCTGAATGCTGTATTTCTCCCTTAGGAATAAAATATGATGCTCTTACAAAATTGCATAGGCCCTTGGTGATAGGAGGGGAATGAAGATGGAAAGAAGGTAGTTAGTTGTATGCCATACTAAATGTGAAGTCTTGCTGATCTTATTTTTTCTTAATATTTGCAAAAATACGTTGAGTATGTTATCAATAGCTGTTATTTTCATCAGGAAGCTATGGTGTTCAGACAGAGGAAATCAGTGTTTTCCAGCTACAGTTTGCCTTACAAAAAACACATTAGAATTACAAAATCTTCTCTGTCCTCTCTCACAAGATCTGTGCTATTTGACAGAAATCAATAAGTGAATCTAAAAGTTCCAGGGAAGCAGTGGGAACTGCTTCTGCTGCCTGCATTACTGTAGTATGACTGCAGTGAATGTATATATTCCAGTAACATATATTAAGCCACAGTGTATTAATCTACGATAACTTCTGTAATTATTGTTACCAGTAACTGCATATAAAATATGTCATGTGTTTGGTGAAGTCAGAGTCTGAAGTACAAGCCTGGATTTCTTTAAGGTCGTGAATAGCATTAAGAGTATTATCAAAGGCTGATTACTCTGATCATTTACCGTCATGATGGTGCCTTTGAACAAGCATCAAACACATTTATTTTCAGGTTTGAATAGTTGGGATTTCATCTGTTTAGATTCTCATTTTTCCTAAAGCTATTTCTGTTACCTTGTAAATAGTGATGAGCATGACATGCATTTTTACCTCTTGCCATCTGTGGCTCATCAAGATATTTGGTAGCTTGATACTGGCTAAGTATTCTGTGAATGCCTCCTAAGTTTTCTTTAAAAATGTCTTCCTGCTTGCCCAGTTTTTTTTTACTGGCTAGGTTGAGTCAACTCTGAACAAGTAATCTCAAGAGACAGTGTGGGCTTGGTGTGCTTTTCCCACAGAACAGCATCATGCCCAAGTGTGGGTGGGAGTTTAAGCCTCAGAGATCTTTTCGTGAACGTGTCTGTGCCATGCCCGCTGGTAGTGTGATTAGCTGTCTGGTCCTGAGGGTAGCCTAGGCTTAGGCTTAGGGTGTTTATCCTTTGAATTTCAAATACTGGGCAAATACAAGTGGAATGTGGTGATACGCTGTGGCTGATAAATCTGTTTTACCTGCAGCTGATTATAAACTGCATTCAGAACAAACACTTTTATACATAACATGTATTCTTTTGCAATACATAATAGTGGGAAATAAAGAAATTACCAGAGTTTGAGGAATTTTCCTTAAGGTGTTGTGAGACTGTAAGATGTATCTGCTATGAAAATGGACATTCTCCAGCAGAAATTCATATATGCTTACTAGAAGGCAGTAGGCCGTGGTAAATGTCAATGTCTAGAATTCAAGCAGATTTCTAGAAATCATGATGATGGGAAAGCACTATCACTAAAAAGGAAAAATTTTCTTTAGATTACCTTTTGGGGGGAATAATTCAGCATTTACAACTGCAAATGAAATAAGTAAAAAAAATATGCGCTTTGACTGGGTGCTTCAGCAAATTTCTGCACCTATAAGTAGCACTCTCTTCACCTTCTTGTGGTCCACACTAGCATTTTTGTTCCCATTGTAGTCTGGTGATGCAACATAACATGCATTGTTTTCTGTTAAATGTAGGATGAGAGAGTGTCTGGCTAAAGATAATGCACCTAGATTTTAAAGCACTGCTTCCAGTCCTTGTGTGTTGGTGAGATTCTTTAATTCCACTGAAGAAGGGATTCAGCTTCTTGCAGTGTTTGGAGTTCATGACTGTGTTCTTTGATCCTGACTGTACTGCTGTGGAGTGGAGAGGGCGCATTTGAATTCATGGTCAGGGAACCATTAAGTGGAAGCTCAGTGAGTCAAAACTGGATTCCCAAGCAGGGGCAATATGGTCTCAGATCAGTCCAAGAAAGGGATGATATCTGACCTTGGTACAAGTAACAGAGTTCATCTCTCATGTTTCTGGCAAAAGGGCATTTCTAAACATACTTCAGTTTTCCCACTGATCAACACTCCATCTGTCCTGTTTCTTTCTTTTATTTTGAGAGGAGAGGAAGGATTTGCAATAAACAACAAGAAAGTTTGGAACTGGGATATACTGAGGTGTATTTGCTGAGTGTAACTTCACAATATTTGCCCTGTGCACTTACCGTTTGCTACCAATTCACTGATCAATACTAAGAACTGTTTTACAACCCAAATGAATCAGCCAGATAACTGCGTGTCTTCTGAGTCTGGGTGATCTTTGTAGGATTTCTTTCTCATTTTCTCTCTATTGAGTTTCACCATATGGCCAGGCTATCTTGGCATTTCAGCAGCAGCAGTGTTTGATTTCTCTGCCTGTAGCCATACCCATCCTGCTGAAAGATTAGCAAATAGAATATGTCAGAAGTTAATAATTTTCACTGGAGGTACAACACGTCTATATTTAAGCACTTTAGTTTTGCCTTTCAAAAAGGCCAATATGGCAGCTCTTAAGAAGTCTGTCTAACTTGACTTCTCTGAAGAACTCAAATGAAAGAATAATGCAGCACTTGGAAGTCAGTTTCTCAGCTAATCACATCCCTGACACAAACCTCCACAAAAATAGTATTTTAATAAGAAAGAGAGTTTCTGCCTCAGGGCAATAATTCAGGAAATTTACTTCATGTTTTATTATTTTAGCTTGATACTGCCAAACAGCCCCCACAGTAAGCTTAAGTCTTACTGGAGCTATTTGTGAGGTCTATCATGAGGTTTTTTTTACTGTTTGATAAAAGCAAAAGGTGCCTGAACTACGTGTTCAATTGCCTTTTCATTTCCTGCTTCTTTTATTTTTCTTAATACTTTAATAGTCCTGTATTAGAAGAGTGATGCTAAAGGAAGGTGTCCTTTGCTTTTTATTTTTGGAGCAATGAAAACATAAATGTAATACTCTAATTACTCATATTCACAGATTTTACACTACAACACTTGTCCTAATTGTACTCCATTGCTGATAGCAAATTTGCTGTGTAGATAAATTTTGCATTTATGCTGCTACAGAATGGCACTAAGGACAAGAGACTTCAAAAGTGCTGTAAATGGCTAAATGCATCCAGAGATGTTGGAGTAAATGTGGGATAGCAGCATGTTATCCAGGTACCAGGCTTTTTTCATAAGGGGACTGACACAATGGCTTTGAAGAGTCCTATTTAGAAATGGGAATACAGAGAAATGAAGATAATTTGAAATATGTGACCTGAAACTCTGAAGTGGCTTGCAGTAGCCCATAACAAGCTCCATGTAAAAACAAGAGTATATAACAGATAGAAAAATTTCTTAGTAACAGCTGCTTTTGAGTGAATTTGTTACTTATATATCTGAAAGATTATTAGATGTAGCTAAACTGGTGTTACTTAGTTTTTTTATACCCTGGAATTTTTATACTGTTCTTTAATGTTAGACTGTTTGGAGTGCCTAAACTCCAAATGACATTTTTCCACATTATTCAGTTATTGTCTACATGTACAACTTCATGTCATCACCATGACCCATTTCTGACCCTATGTCAGATGTCCAAACCTGAAAGGCTGTTGTAGAACTCAGCCACTATTCACTTTTTATATCCTACCTCAACTTTTTGCTGTCTCTGAGAGGTCATATAGAAGATTTCTGAGCTTCCCAGACAGCAGCAGAATGCATTTGAGGCTGAATGCATTTGAGGCTGTCAACTCTAAAGAATGCTTAAATTCTCCTGGGAAAATTATGTCCAAGAGTAGTGCATGTATTGAAAACTTCTGTTTTCCTGTAATTACTAGAAAAATGTCTTGATGGTCCTTCTGATGGTTCTTTTTGCTGTTTTTATTTGCATAGTGCCTTTACATAGAGAAAAAAAGAGATCTAGGGGGTGTGTGTTACTGGTTTCAGTGTGGTGTGGTGTTATTCAAGCTAGCTCTGAATCAATTATCTTTTTCCAATATGGATTTTCCAGGGAATGGAAGAAGGGTGAAGTGGGTTTAAACCCTCTTGAGCACCAGAGCATATACGTGATGCACATTCCAGTATCCTGTGATAGAAGCATGGCCACATGGTTCTGTGTGTAATCCCTATGTGATGTTCATTGCTTTCTCTATAGCTAAACGTTTCTAAGTACCTGAATTAGCCTGTAGACATAACCCTAGTTTCCATCACTCTGAATCACAGTTTTGATATGCCAAGGAAAGGATAGACACTTAGCCTTAGACACCTAAGTCTGTAACATTTTTACTCTGAGGCATTTTATTTTGCATTCTGCCTATCTAATTTACTAACTGGCCCTAAACATATCTGGGAGAGTTGCTGAGATTAATGGCATGCACTTTTCCCAAGATACAGAGATGCTTTGAGAAGAACAATACAAATCATGGGTAGTATGATACAGAACTGCTGATAGCTCCAGTAGGTAAATGGAAGAAGTGGAAGACTGCAGGAGCAGAGGGACAGGGAATGGGACAGAACCTCCAGTGCGTTTGAGACTGTGGTCTGCATTGTGCTCAAAACTTTTTGGATCCTTGAGCATTTATGGAAAATGGAATATAAACTGCTTGCTGTTAGAGATGAGGGCTGCATTTAGCCATGATAAGTAATATTTTGTCATTAATAACCCCTTGTCTTTACTGTTACAATAGGACATAGTCTTCCACATTTTGCCTGCCACAGTTTTTCAAGTTTCTGTCAGTGTATTCAGAGTTTAAAAAGCATTAGTATTGTTTCATTAAAGATGTCAGTTTCCTGACTGTATTCCCAAATTTGCCAATGCCAACAGGTTTATTATTAATTCAGTGGAGGAAAAAAATTCTGTTTTCAAAGGTTACAGATGGAGGCATAAGGGAAGAATCTCTGAATGAAAACTTGGATGAGCTTAGAATAATAGAATATTAGTATGGTTTTAGTTAGAAAGGACCTTAAGATCATCTAGTTCCAACGCCCCTGCCATGGGCAGGGACACCTCACACTAAGCCATGTCACCCAAGGCTCTGTCCAACCTGGCCTTGAACACTGCCAGGGATGGAGCATTCACAGCTTCCCTGGGCAACCCATTCCTGTGCCTCACCACCCTAACAGTAAAAAATTTCTTCCTTATATCCAATCTAAACTTCCCCTGTTTAAGTCTGAACCCATTACCCCTTGTCCTATCACTACAGTTCTCAGCTTCATTGTGAACCTCAAAAAATTAGACATTGTTTTTCCCGAGAATGTATCAAATAATTTAAAATTATTTTATACTTTGCCTTCCTCTTTGAAACTAAAGCTTTAGAGAGTCCAATGTTATTAAAGTTCTTTATATAATTGACATAGACTAAAACTTCGTAATAACACCTTTTGCAAGATAAAAACATTATTAACTAGATATGAATATGAAAATGCATATGAATATGAAAATTATATATTTACAATATTTTCATATGCAGTCTATGACTTCATATGCAGTCTATGCATATGAAAATACTGTAAATACATAATTTAGCAATATAGATGGATGGTTTGTTGATAACAAGAAGTACTGTGTGTACTCAGTTAAGTCTTCAGAAGGTATTTATTTTTCAATTTTTGATGGGTTTTGGTAAATGAGACTCACAGAGTCTCAGCCCAGAAATAGCATTTCAATTTGTGTAAAACTTACCATATTTGCAGATTTTGTCTTCAGTAATTGGCAGTATCTGAGCTCTTATCAAGGGTATTTTCTCTTTGAACATCAAGAAAACAAAACATGGGAAAGGATAGCAGGAGTATGTGATACCTTTTACAGCTTGATTCTTCCTCAGAGGAAAATGCCGTGCATATGAATGCCATGCTGATTGTCTCTCGCAGTTGTGTGCAGTGTAGCTGGTCAGCCCGCTCAAAGAACCTGCTTCATGAAGGTCTGTGGAGGTCTCTAGCAAAGCCTTTTTGTGCCTCACAGCTTTTTGCACAGGTCCAGTAGTGTCAGGCTATGGCTAATGTGGATGCTGAACCCTGTGCCTGCAGGTGACGTTTGCTGTGCAGGGCAGGCACCAGCTCATTGCTTACATTGACAACTAGTTGTGTAACTGTAACCCAAATGGCACTTACAAGCACATAAACCAGTGCATAGGCATAACTGACCACACTTTTTATTGCAAGTGTCTCTTTGAAAGTACACGGGGAAAACTTTTTTAGTGTGTTTAAAAAATAAATCACGAACCTGTAAATCATGTATAGACTATGTTGAAAATACTGCTTAGCCGTGATCCTATTTTACATTTTAATAAAGTTTGGAAACGCCATACTTCAGGTACGTCAGTGAAGTATACTGTGCTTGAATTTTCAGTATGAAGGGGAAAACATGGAAGACTTATTTTCTTTTTAAATCTGTAATGCACCATTGTGCTGAATTCTTTATGTACAGGGGTACAGACTGACATAGATTAGATAAGAATCATTATCCTGGGTTACAGAGCAGCTCCAACAGCTAAAAAGCCTCAGTACTTTAAAATTGGAAATTGCAGTAATTGGAAACTGCAGTCTTTAACATAGACTATTAAATGCTGGCTTAGTCAGTGGCTGGTACAGGGATCTTCAAGAAAAGATAAAAGAACTTTTTTTTATTTTTTAAAAGTACTTTTCTTCTAAAAGAAGTATCTTTATCTTGGACTAGAAGATCTGGAATAATCTCCTGGAAAAAAGTAATTCCATCACTAAAGAGCTCTCTCATGTCTAGCAATGAGTAGTGGTGTCCCTTTCTTGAAAATGTGATTTACTGTACATGCACTTGCTTCCATAGTTACTAGGATGGTCTGTGATCACAGACACTGAGAATGCCTTCTGTGATATTATGAATATCCTATTGAAGTTCCTGTAAGTATAAATATCAGACAGAAAGACTAGAAATGGATTTTGACAAAAAGCAGAAGCAGCAACACAGAAGAGAGTATACAGTAGTAGCTCTGGGAAGGGAGAAAGCTGAAAATGCATCGTTGGTCGAATTTACCAAGGAAGGGATGTGAGAAATGTGCTCAGTCTTACCTCTTACGAATAGAAATGGCTGACTCACCTACTGTAAAGAAGAAAATATACAGAATAGCTAAAAAAAAAAAAAAAAGCCAAAGAACTTCTAAATCTACCACATATTAAAATGTTTATTGTCTTGTGGAAGAGATCCTGAGTTGGCACTGTGCATAAATTTCTTGGGAAAAGCAACTTATTTCAGAGAAGCCATTGCATAGAAGTTGATGATTCAGCAGAACAAAACCCTCCAAGGAGAAGGGTTACCAAAGCTTACCAAAGGGTTACCAAGGGTTACCAAAGCTTACCAAAATGACAGCTATTCAGGATAAGTACAGGCTCAAGAGCTTGAAGAATCCCAGAAATTACTTGTCCTAAATTAGCTGGGAAAGATTTTTTTTCAAATATTGGTTTAGATATGTAGACATGAGTAGCCATGAAATTTTCCCTGTCTGATTTGAAAAGGTTGCCTTTTGCTATACAGAGTAAGCTGCTAGTAGTCAAACTTCCACAACCTCCCTTCTGCTTCTCTTCCCTCAACCAGGAAAAGCAAGAGGCATTAAGGGATGTGTGAAGATTTTGTACTGCCACATGTTGTCATGTGGGACAAAGGCTGGTTTGCCTCTGCACCCAGAGATTCTCATGAAGAGATGCTGATCGATGATCAATGATGTTGACAGATGATGATGGACAGACTGTTTAAAACACTTCCTGATGAAGGAATGTGTCACTGGAGAAAAACAGGCTGGCAGTTCAGCAGTGGCCCAGGAAGGAAGGTCTTGCAATCCAGCTTCAAAGTTTTTAAAAGTTTTTACTGTTCTTTCTCCTCACATGCATTCTTCATTAAGATTAAATAAACAATGTTTATGCTTCATTTGTATCTTTTAAGAAGGAATGGGAGAAGATGCTGCTTATGAGATAATGGTTTAACCAGTGCTTCAAATAAGGTGTGTGCATTTCCAAGAGAGGTATGTTCAAAGCTGAAAAGTTAAGGAGCTAAACTATGTTCAGAGCTAAGTCTTTAAAGGTCAGACTTGATGACCTTCAAGGTCTTTTCCAACCTAGCTGATTCTATGATTCACCGAACTGTTCCAGTTGTTAGTCTTTGTGTGCTACTAAGAGAGCGATAATGGCTCCGGAACATGTCACATAGACGAAAAACACATAGGCAACAAAGTCTATGGCCATATAAGAATATAATTGAATATGCCAGAAGAATATGGCAGTCCAAGGATTTGGGTCTGCAGCTGTCCCAGGTAGCCTAAGCACCTGGTTTTGAAAATTTGCCCCAGTGTTTCCAAAGTTCAGTACCAAAGACAAAAATCTGCGTCCTGTTGGAATCAGTAGGAGTTCACAGAGTCCACTTTCCTACCCACTTGTCTTTGCCCTCCTTATTTCATTGAGCTGCCTAAATTTGCGTAGATAAGTACTCTTCGGTCCCTGAAAAACAAGAGCAGTCTGAAAGGAAACTCCATGCTAAATAAGATATCAAAAATCAGTTTCTGATCTATTGGACTACAAGAGCTTCATGTTCAAAACTTTTCCTCACACTATTACAAATTCATTTTCAGCCAACTTTCCGCTGCAAGTTTTTTCAGGCTCGGTAGGAAAGAAATTGTTTTTTCTATTGAGAGGTCTCCTGCTGTTTTAGAAATACAGCTCTTATGTGCAATCTAACCCAGTTTCAGTAAAGGGCTAATGTTAAAAAAGAAGGAGCTAACATATTTTCTATGCATTTTTCTTCCACACTGCTGTATGAAGCGCTCTGATCCTCACCTCATATCTTCATTTCAGCAGATTTACCTGAAGCTTTTCTCAGAAACCAACTTTCTGAAAGTTCAGTTACACCAATGAGAGCAGTGTACACACAATAAAGCAGTCATCTCTGAAATTCAGTTGAGTTCAAATTTTGCTGCCATGTTTTCAAATTAAGGTCTGAGGTAATAATTCTTGCTCTTCTAGTGAGTCTGGCTCAGCAGTATGTTTCCAGTCAACAAAATGCTTTATGATATGCAGTGTTGGTGGTCTGTTGCTGGTCATCGATAGTTATCTAGTACCTAAAATGGAGACTTAAGTAGTATTTGAGATGAAGGAAATAATCCATTGTTAACATGTGTATTACTGAATGCAGCTCATTTAAACCCTAGCTGAATGTCTGCTGTTTCAAAAGCCAATAATGCCAGATGTAATGAAGAGTTTAGAATCCTTGTGAGCCAGAGGTCTTGATCTTAAATTTCCTGTAATACCTGAGAGAGAAGCCCCACTGGAAGCTACTGAGAAATACGCTGTTTACTCCCAGCAGGAATTATCAGCTACTGGTTCAGCCACTGCAGCAGGGGTGGTTTGGACTGCTGCATTTTAGTGTTTCACCACCCAACCTAGCCCACATCTGAAGGATTACAGTTCTACAAGTTGCTACCTGTGGAAGCTACAGGTTCAAGAATATTGGCAAGCACTAGTCTGATGATCGCTTATTTAAAAAGACTGTATGTCATTTGTTGAGAATATGTTTATGTAAGCCTCCTTCTGTTTATATGCTGAATGCAGTGAAAGCTGAGTGTAGAAAATATCTTGTCAGTCTGGTGCATTGCATTTACAAGCCAGCCTGAACTGAAAGTGATGGCTAAAAAGCCCTTTCACCTCAAATATTAGAAAATCAACACAGAAAATAAAAGTCATAGACTCAAAATATGAAAAGGTTTGGATGCTTTCCTTGTCAAAATCAAACCAGACAAAACTCTGAAATTCAATGAAATTAGCTTTTCTTTCCAGAACTGTGTACGCTTTTTCCATCAGCCTTGTCTTCTTCAAATGTTAGTTTTATTACATCCTATAGAAGGTGCACGTTCAATGGTTTCCCTCCACTCCCCCATCATCTTTATTTTGTGAAATTTTCTGTTCTTCTTACAAGTTGTGAAATAATGAGGGGGAAGGGAGGGCTGCAGTTATGCACAATATGAAAGTCCTGTATGTGTAGATATTCATGTTTTAAAGAAGCTTTTAGATCAGATTTGAATAATTTAGCAATTGCTTGTGAGTTCACTGTAGAAAGAAAATTTATTTTGATACACTTTCACATGAAATGCAAGTTGTAAGGATTTCTGAATTTACATGTATGTGCTTTTTTATATGAAAGGAAGAATAGTAATGCCATGGAATATGCATTTTTTTTAAAATGTAATTTCAATTTCTTTGTATGCGGGTAGTTCTGACAATTATTTTTTGTTCTGTCCAGTCTTTAACTTCAAACAGGGTATTTAGCTTTGAAGTCTAGGAACAGTCATTTCATTCCTACAAATTCATTTTGACCTTCTAGTGTATGTATACGAAAGAGTGATTAAATGTATTTTAAGTTTATACTTCTGTAAACTTTAGAAAAGAAATTGGTATTCTTTATGGAAACTAATATTGGATTTTAATCTGTTATTGAAGTTTTGGCAGCACAGATTTCCATGGCTTTATAATAGGTACAATTTTCTTGGGGCCATTAATTCTTTCACCTGATCTGTTTGGACAAACAAGATTGTGTAATCTTTCTGTGACTGCATGAAACACAAACTAATTTTTTTTCAAAAATCAATTCAGAATTTAAGGAATTTAATCCAAATTTCATCCAAATGAAATTTGCAGGAGATTACACTGAGGACTGAATTTGTACTGAGTGAATTGAAAATGCAGTATAGATCCTGGGATGAGGCATGGCATAGAGACACTGACCTACTTTTGAAAGGTCAGAAGATAGCTTTCAGTGGGGCTTCTGCCTCAGATACTGCAAAAAATAACAGGAAATTTACAGATCAAGACCTCTGACTCATAAGGATTGTAAACTCTTCATTACACCTGGCATTATTGCCTTTTGAAACATTCACACCATACCTACCTGTGACCACATAAACACCTGGCTGTGCTTCCTCTTGGTTCCCATTTTTTTTTCAAAAGCAGAAGCTTTTTGTGGGTGTGGGGGAGCAAGAGCTTTTTTCAGCCTGGCTCAGACTCTGCGTCTTTTCTCCTTGCTCTGCTGGTCTCTACTGTGGGTCCAGCCTGATCCTGTAAATTCCATTTTCTCTTTTATATGCAAATTCTGCTGATCACTTCCACCTCCTTAGCACCCCTTGTAGGTGTCCCTGCCTTCCTACCATTTGTCCTGACACCACTGTTTTTGACTGCATGTACTTGAAGTGTGACCATGCCTTTCATCTTGGCTTGCTGTCTGGACTCCTTAGCACAGGCAGAGCACTATGATGTTGCTGCCCAGTCTCTAAGACAGAGTCCTTCTAAAATAACTGTGAATTCAGTAACGCCTGAGGATAATGATAAGAAAAATAATCGAGAATACTCAACAAAGAGTATAGTGGCTGGGAAGGGAGCAGGGAGAGGGAAAAAAGGGAAGGATGGGACAACACAGGACAAAAAAGTTTTACATGTTTATTTTCAATATTTTTAAATTTTTTTTTAATTTCTGTGGAAAGCAACAAAATGCACAGATAAGTCATTGAATTTTAGTCTAATTTCATGATTCAGCAGTACTTTTAATACTTTAAATTTTTCATGCAATCTTTGGAATAATATCTGAGTGAGTTTACCATGTCACAGAAGTATGCTGGGGATGCCTGGGAGGGACTCTTCATTTGGGACTGTAGTGACAGGTCAAGAGGTAAGAGGTTGAAACTTAAACAGGGGAAGTTTAGATTGCATATAAGGAGGAAATTCTTTCCTGTCAGGGTGGTGAGGCACTGGAATAGGTTTCCCAGGGAGGTTGTGAATGCTCCATCCCTGGCAGTGTTCAAGGCCAGGTTGGACGAAGCCTTGCACGAGATGATTTAGTGTGAGGTGTCCCTGCCCATGGCAGGGGGGTTGGAAGTAGATGATCTTGAGGTCCTTTCCAACCCTAACTATTCTATGATTCTATTCTATGATTCTAAGTATTTGTACTGTGGGAAAAGTAGTCCTATACTAATACTGAGTTGCATGTCTAGCAGCTCTGATATCTTCCATGCAAATGACATAGTATCATAGCATCATAGAGTAGTTAGGGTTGGAAAGGACCTTAATATCATCTGGTTCCAACCCCCATGCCATGGGCAGGGACACCTCACACTAAACCATGTCACCCAAGGCTCTGTCCAGCCTGGCCTTGAACACCACCAGGGATGGAGTATTTGACACTTTTTTAGGGAACCCATTCCAGTGCCTCACCACCCTCAAAGTAAAGAATTTCTTCCTTATATCTAACCTGAACTTCCCCTGTTCAAGTTTAAACCAATTAACCCCTTGTCCTATCACTACAGTCCCTAATGAAGAGTCCTTCCCCAGCGTCCTTAGGTCCCCTTCAGATACTGGAATGCTGCTATGAGGTCTTCACGCAGCCTTCTCTCCTCCAGGCTGAACAGCCCCAACTTTCTCAGCCTGTCTTCATACGAGAGGTTCTCCAGTCCCCTGATCATCTTCATGGCCCTGCTCTGGACTTGTTCCAACAATTCCATGTCCTTTTTATGTTGAGGACACCAGAGCTGTACCCAATACTCCAGGTAATGTCTCATGAGAGCAGAGGGACTCCTTTTGATGCAGTCCAGGATACGGTTGGCTTTCTGGGTTGTGAGCTCACACTGAAGCCATCTCATGTTCATTTTCTCATCGACCAGCACTCCCAAGTCCTTCTCTGCAGGTCTGCTCTGAATCTCTTCTCTGCCCAACCTGTAGCTGTGCCTGGGGTTGCCCTGACCCAGGTGTAGAACCTTGCACTTGACATGGTTAAACTTCATAAGGTTGGCATCAGCCCACCTCACAAGCATGTCAAGGTCCCTCTGGATGGCATTCCTTCCCTCCAGCATATCAACTGAACCACACAGCTTGGTGTCATCGGCAAACTCGCTGAGGGCGCACTCAATCCCACTGTCCATGTCAGTGATGAAGATATTGAATAAGACTGGTCCCAACACTGATCCCTGAGGGACACCACTCATTACTGGTCTCCAGCCAGACACTGAGCCATTGACCACAGCTATTTGCGTGCAGCCAACCAGCCAGTTCTTTATGCACCAAGTGGTCCATCCATCAAACTGATGTCTCTCCAATTTAGAGACAAGGATGTTGTGTGGGACAGTGTCAAATGCTTTGCACAAGTCCAGGTAGATGACTTCAACAGCTCTGCCCCTTTCCATCAGTTCTGTAGCCCCACCATAGAAGGCCACCAATTTGGTCAGGCAGGATTTCCCCTTACTGAAGCCATACTGGCTGTCACCAAACACCTTGCCTTAGTATGCATTCCAGGAGAATCTGCTTCAAGACTTTGCTAGGCCCAGAGGTGAGACTGACTGGCCTGTAGTTCCCTGAGTCATCCATTTCCCCTTCTTGAAAATGGGGGTTGTATTTCCCTTTTTCCCATCATCAGGAATTTCACCTGACTGCTATGATTTTTCAAATATGATGGACAAGAAAACCTCAACATCATGAGATTTCTCACGAGTTGTCATTGTCCTAGTTCTAAGCAGCATCACATGGAAGTGTTTTTATTGACCGTTATAACCAAGTAGTTAAGATGTATGCATTGTTTGTATTTATTTTGTAAGTTCAAAACTGGATATAGAAACTTATTTGTGTAATAAAGCATATAGCATACATAGTGAAATGTTTTGGGTTTTTTTCTTTTGTTCTTTAGCATGGTCACAGTTATACATGGGGTTTTAAAAGCAAATTTTCAACAGAATCATTAAGCACCCATCTAGAGAGAAACACATGTCAATAAAAGAGAATGACAATGTTTCCAGCAATGTTGGTATTCTAATTTTTACTGCTCTCTAACTTAGCCAACTATATATTCCTGGATTATGACTTTTTTGTATTGTTCCAGCCAACTTCAAGTAGTATATGTTTTGAGTTCAGACAGCCTGTTCAAGGCAGAGATGCAAAAACATAACAGCTGAAAGATCCTTTAAGCCTAGTTTTCTTTAGAAGTAAGTGCACATTTAAGCACACACAAATATATATAATAGTATATTTCATCTAAATATATGTTTATACGCAAAGATAACAGATATATGTATGTGTGTATGTACATATTCACCAACTACAAAGAAGGAAGATCTGGCACGACCAAATCTAAATATGTCAGCACAATATAGTGAATAATCTTGTGGTTGGACTTATCTGCATTATGGGAGACTTAATTTCTTGTTTCTAGTCTAAATTATGAATCAGTTCCCCATCAATCACATACTGCAATGTACTTCTGCAAGTCATTATTAGCTGCTTGGGCTTAGGGTCCTCTCAGTTTCTTCTGTTGAAACTGTTGATGCTGAAAGATTAAATATTGCCTAGTGTTAATATCTGCTCTTTGTCAAATAAGTGCCCTAACCACTGAGAATAAGCACTCTTTTCTATAGCACCATTAATATTTATCATTCAGATGAAGTGGAACATCACCTGTGGAGAATGAGATGTTGAGAATCCTGCAGTCTGTCTATCTGGCTATAAATTTCGTGCCTGTAGGAAGTGGCATGTTGCCACAGGAACTTTTGATTTCTACATAGTTGTGTTTTCTGATCAAGTGTATCAATGTAATGTTTAGATGATACAAGTTCCAGACCAGGTTTTGAAAACCTGGTTAGTGGCAGTCAAGGTCTAATGACGAAAAGCTTAAGATGAGTGCAAGAGTTTAAAATTAGCAGCTCTCTGACTTTTCAGTGGCACGTGAGATTTTTGCAGCTGAAGCTTCCCTCTGCTTTTTGGTCATGAAAGCCTGAATCGCTTCAGCTGGTGACTTTCCAAGGCGTACAAGCTCAGGAAAGCTGTTTCCACATTTACATGAAGACCCATAAGCGGTTCTCTCCTCTTCCCTCGTTTTTTAATGGGGAGAGGCAAAGAGATCCTGTTATTACCAGAGAGACAAGGAGTCAGATCTGTACTAGTAATGGTTGTCTGGCAAGATTTGCACCAGGTGCATGATGTAAGCAGGTTACCATCTTGTTCCTGAGTCCTGGTGCTGGTTTCTGGCATGGAAAGGAAGGCAGTGTTAGCTTGGTGATGTCTTTCCTCATTGGTAGGAACATATCTGTCAGAGCTAGGCATAGGCACATAAACCAAAAGAGAACTCTTTGAATGCATTCCCAAGTCTTGTGATATCTTGTAATCATTTCTTTTTTTCACCATATTAGGACTCCAGTGACATGCTACCAAAAATCTTTACAATAGGGAATAATTTCAAAACTAGCCTCTCTGTGTATTTTGAATGGTGACTAATGAGCCTGATGGCAAACTGCTCATCTGGGCATGCCTTCATAAAGTCCTGTCTCTCCATGCTGTCATATACTTTCTTCTGGCTTTGGATAGCCAAATGAGCTGTTAAAGGTGGAGCCATGCTACCCCTGCTGGTGTAGCTGTCCATGTCATCACTAAGCCAGTTCTGTTTGATCATCAGGGTTGTTCTGGTGACTAAGATTTTATTCACATGGAAGACTTTGCAGAGCCACATTACAAACTGGTAAAGCAAACACTGACAAGAGCATTATTGAAAGACACTGGCAGCCCTCCATCACTGCAGCAGTAGCAAACACCTGGAGACGTGCTCAGGAATTTATAGTCTAGTTATCTGAATCATCATCTGCACAGCTTATCTAATTGTGCCCTCAGCCAAATAAAATAATTTCTAAGAGTTTTACTGCATACTTAGAGCATATGCAGACTAATGGGTTTAAGGTTTATCCTGCATTCTGAATCTATGAAGCAGAATACAAGAATGATTAGCAGTTTATGCAGTGACCTCACCATTACAGTGCTGTAGTGAAATACTGGAGACATAAACCTTACCATAGCAGGTCCTTAGAATTTTATTTGTTAACATTTTTGGTTGTACTGGTGATATGAGTTATACTGATGAAGATGTGAAGGTTTTTTTTCAAATGCAGTATATTTTCTTTTTTTCTTTGTGCTAAACAGAGCCTTTTGAGACTTGACCAAGGAGAGGAGATCTAATTAAATTCATGCAATGATACATGAGATACAAATCATTTTAGCATTTCAGTTGAAGTGAAGATTAGTGTGTTTGATGCAGACAAGCCCTCAGATGAGTGAGGTATGTAACCCTTGCTGTAGGCGAGCTTTCATGATGAAGGGTCTTTCTGAAATAAATGTTCTCAATCAATTAACAGTTCTTGCGCTTACTCATGTCCTCATAAAAATATAGACATGCCTGCTCAGAACACTATCTGGCACTTGTGCCTGTGCTGAGGAGGCAGAAGTGCAGAGGTGGTTTTGTGCAGCGGTGCACCTAGAATTATAAACCTTTACAGGTTTATTTGTGCAGTCAAACATGGCTATGCCATTCTACTGTTTAAACAAAGGCCAGTTGTGTAATCCTGCATCTTGTGGCCATGTTCTGTAGACATACTGAGATCAGTTTTTTCCTGGTTCAGAGAGATCTGCTTTGGTGTGTGGTATATATAGAATCCTTTCACAGCAGTGAGCAGTTCTGCGATGTATGTTATTTGGGAAGTCGTATATGGTGATGGCAATCCCCTCTAGTTTAAAAATCTGCATTCAGAAGTGCTGAGTCATAGAGTGGGTGACAAATCTCCTGAGGACAGGAGGCTTCCCAAAATGCCTTAAATCTAGTGCTGACTTATAGCACTTCAGTGCATCCTTTTTGATGGTGGTTGACACTGGGTTGCTCAGTGTCATCTTAAAGTAAATTTGGTTTAATATAGAGGCAACTGAATTGTTTGTAAGCATTATGGTTTTGTCAGGAGCTTTTTGTCTCATTAGCCAATTCATACAGGTCCCTTCCTTGACAGAACAAGTAGAGCACAGCAAACAGCCTCAGCAGCAAAGCCTATCTTAACCAACTTCCCACTCAAGAAAAGTGCTTTCTAGTAAGCAGAGGCATCATTTTATGATATGAGTGCTCAAATTCAGCACATTCAAGTGAGTACACCTTGAAGACAACTAGAAGATGTAGGCCTGGGTTGGTTTTGCTACGAACAAGCTCCACCAGTTTCCACTGAAATAACCAAAACTGCTGCTCGCTCCATCTGGTGTGAGTGGCAGTTTGAGCAACTTGGATGTTTGGGCAATGGGTCAGGGAGCAGCACAGTAATTGTCTCTTCTTTTCTTTTTCAATTAATTATTACACATGGGTTGCCTTAGTAAAGATGTGTTGTCACAGGTTTGGTGCCAGATTACATTCCTTGGTACCCTGAGGAAACCTCCAGGGTATATGAGGAGCCAGAAAAAGGTGTGACTAAGAGGTATCTTGAGCTCTTGCAAGTTCTGTTGGCTGAATAACCACTGAAGTAAACTTGTTCAACAGAGAGCAGTTTTTACACTGGCTTTTTGGTTGCATCTCTGGGGAAAAATGAGCTATTTTTGTCCAGGCTGGGAGGAGTAGAAAATGTAGTTTCAGCTAGGCAACTCTGTTTATTCACATATTCAAAGAGGCATATGTACAACTATTCTTCCCATTTTTTTTTTTTTTTTTGAATGTAGTGGGGCTACATCCATTGTCTACAGATGCAGGCAGAAAGGGACCCAGAAACCTTACGCCGTCAAAATGTTGAAGAAGACAGTAAGTTGTTTTGTTTTGTTTTGTTTTGCTTTGCTTTGCCTTGCTTTGCTTTGCTTTGGGATATGTTTGGGATTTTCTCTGGTTTTTTTCAGTGCTGTTTCTTTGGGGGGGGAAGAGGAAATGGGCTAGATATAGGACCCTGCAAAGCTTATATTTTCTGTCACAGAGCTTTTTCTGAACCTCATCACTGAAAAAGCTTTTAGAGGTAAGAGTGCTCTGTTTGGAATGCCTGATCCCAACAAATCTTGCTTATACCTTCATCTGGTATTGTCTGTATAAACTTAGATTTGGGCAAAACTTTTTAGACAAAAATGTTTTCACTATAGAAAAGCAGCAGGCTCTGAATCATTTAAATGTTCTGTGATTTAATTTTGCTTTAATACATTGTTTTGCTCAAAAAAATATCATTACATGATTTATTTTTCTTAGAAACTGATTAACACACTACTTCAAACCCAAGTAAAATCAAATAATTCATGGAGATTCCCCCCCCCCCCCCAAAATTTGCAAGAGACGCAGTTGAAACATTAGTTATTTTTAGAGCTCCATATATGTCACACTTCTACCACAGTGTAGTCTATTTCCGTGTGTGTTACAAAATAGGCGGTGAAAAGCATGAAGAGAGACTAGAGAGGAAAGGCTACTAATGGACTGAGAGACTCTAAGCAGAGAGTGAGCGTGGGTGGTAGGGTAGAGCAGTTCATGTTCCTAAGAGGGGAAGAAAAATTTGAGAGGAGGCAAGCAAGCTGTGAGGCACAGGCATGATTTTTATTCATGGGTGGTTTTGTTTCAGTTTCTCCCACTGTTAAATAGCCCATTACTTCATAAAATTCGGGAATGTTCACATGTAGCAACATAATGATGGGTGGGTAGGTGTAAACATATCTAAATGCTGAATTAACTGGTGGTCTCTGGGCAAGACATAATGAGTGAGTTCCACATGAGTAAAATGTTGGCATTAATTTGTCATCTTTGAAAGTAAGCCAAGGTTAAATTAGCAAGGAAATTCAGTTGTGTATGCTGCTTTTGAATACACATCTGGTGCATTGGAGAGCAGATCATCCGAGGAGCTTGCATTGCTGCGGCCCTACACTCTGTCCTTCCTATGGAAATGCAGAGAACTTAATTTAAGCTTTTATCAGTACTTTATGCCAACAATTCCTATTATGTTTTAGGAGCGTTCTTTCTTATAATGCTTATTCTGAAATGCACTAGGAAAACTATATTGCTTAAGAATATTTCTTTGTCCCCCCCCACCTTTTTTTTTTTTTGTTGTTGTTTTTTTTCCTGTGTGGAGATTCTCATGTTCACAATGGCCACATTAATACCAGATCTATATGTGTCTGACACTATTCAATTTAGACTTTTGGTGGACTTACTGTAGCATAGAATTTTTAAAAGTGTAGGAAGAATGTCAAGCAAGAAGGGTAAAAGAACATGGTTATGTAAGTTATCTGCACAGCGGCAAGAGCTTAGCTTACTGCAGCCTTGATTGTATGAGCAGCATGGTTAAGCAGTTCTCGCAACTGAGTTGTTTGCTCCCAGTACAACTTACAGACTTTCTGATATTTTGTTATGGGAACAATTGATTCTTTTACACAGTTGAGCTTATTTGTAAAATTGAGTGCATGGGAGGCAATACTGTAAGAATGTGCCGTTTCTTATGTCTATGTGCCATGAGCTGCTGTGGGTCTGTTCCAGTTTGAAGACAGTATTATCACAGAGACAGAATTAACTGTGTGTTGCAGTACTTCCACAGCAGGAGTCCTGACCTTTGCTCAGAGTATCTCAATGTAAAAATAACCAAGTGTAGGACAAATCGTACACCAAAATGTTGATCAGTTTGTTTCCTGTCAGCATTTTTTTTCAAACAGTTAGAAAAAACAGATGGCAGTTCAATAGTGGAGGAAAAGTGGTGGGAGAAAACGAAGAAGGCCCTGTGACTGCCTTTGATGCAGAGTCCCATTTCTTTGATTGCCTTTCTTAAATACACGTAAGGGAGCTCTGAAGAGCACACGAAATCAGAAAACAACGAAGGTGACAGAAAAGCAAATACACTGTTTTTTTTTTTTCTGTCCAAACTGACTGACTTTAAACAGTGCACTGAACCAAACTAGCTCGCTGAAGAGTGTCAGTTAAAACAGGGGCAGGGGCAGGGAAAGGGTGGTCCCCTTCTAGAAGCAGTAACACGTGGTGTGTGACTAGGAGTCTGGTAGCTGACCAGCAGCTCTAGATTTGTGAGTGCTGATAGCTACAGTAATTTGAAGTAAAGCATTAGAAATTATTACTTTTTTTCCCATTGGAACAGCTCAAGTAAGAAACAATCCTTTTGGACTGAAGTAGTGTGATAGGAACAGACTGCAAGAAACATAAAATTTCTCATTCTTTTCATTTAAATAATAAGTTAAATTTTTCATTTTGCCTAATGCATTCTAATACATTAAATAAGCAAATAAAATTTTGGGCAAAACAAATCAGCCAATTCTGAGAATACACACTTGTGGAGGATGTGAGTCCTTAGAGATTTTGTAATCAATAATTCTTTATTATCTAGCTTAAACAAATAGAATTATTAGATTATTTGCTCAGTTCTGTTTGTTGTAGGGTTGTTTTTTTTTTTTTTTCATTTTATTTCTTCGGTTGGTTGGTTTTTTGGCTTTGTTTTTTTTTCTGATTGCTAGTTAAACCAACAAAGAGAAAGAGGAGAAAACATGTTTATACAAAACTTTTTTGGTCAATAATATTTTGGGGATTTTTTTCTTTCAATTCAGAGTTTTAATAATTCTTGAACTTTAATTAGGATTTTCTAAGCTTCCAAAAGGATGAAAAAAAATGCTGGTTTGCTTATTCAAAACTACTGAAACAGAATGCTTTGGTTCCCTGCTTTGTTTTGGTTTTGTCAAATTTGGAATAAATTTATGAGTAATTTTGAATCCTTTAAATTACACAATGGTGACTAAAATTTAATTGAAAGAACACTTCTGGCTCTTACTCCTGAAGCTTCTGACTATCAAAGTTAGGAAACTAACAAGCAGATTAGAACCTTAACTTCCAGAGCAGCTAAGAGACAACTGTTGCAAAGGTTAAGGTGATCCAAAGAAAAATTGATGTGTTAGTGGGAAAAAACCTCTCAGATAATGTAAAAGAAATTACATTTTGAATTGTTCTTAACAAAGAAAAAAAAGAAATATGTTTATAAAACAACATATGTGGGGCAGGTAGATAAGCATGCTAAATTACTCCCTTTAATTTGCTCATCCAACTTTTATGCTCAGTTTGTGAGCATAATTGAAAGGTCAGATTGTATTACATACTCATTATTTGACTTTGCTATTTTTAGCAGATCTCTTAAATTCCAAATGCGTAATAAATAAACAGGTTTGAATCATGTAATTTTTTTGTGGGGAAATCATTTCACGAAGCAAGAAACAAAAGCAGATCATATAGTACTTCAGGAAAGCTAATCAAATGAGCAAATTACACTTGAAATTGCAAATATGAGGCTGGTTTTCCTTTCACTACTCAACTCATGACTCAGTGCTTAAGAAAAATGTGGTATTTTTAGCATGCATTTCATAAATATAATTGTTAGTACTGTTGAGGCTTAAAAATTGTGTGTGATTCAGAACAGTTAATTTTGGAACAGTTGCTATTGCAAACAACACGTAACATGTGGATCATATTGGAAGAACACAGGATTCGTGAAAGAAGCAAGCATATTTATGTGCTATTCATTAGATTAAACCCCTCATTTGCAGGCCTTTGTCTCCTTTTGGTGTGCTAGGCAGCATATGAAGCAGGGCCAGTCTGGACATTGTCTTACAGTCTGGGCAGATAAATGTCTTCCAAGAAGTCTTGTCTTCCACCTCTGCCTTTAAATTTCCTCCCGAGTCTGAGCAAGTTGCTTTAAAAATAGGGAAGAGAACAGATGGCCTCTGTTCCATGATTTCTAAATTAAGATTTCAAGTGCCTTGCCCAGGTAACAACTGTAACTGAAGTAATGTGGGAGATGCCATTGCAATTAAGTAACATGCTCTGCTGAAAGGAGGAGGATTCTGAGCTGGGTTGCCTGGAGCCTGGGTTCTGGTGTTTTCCAAATTCAGCCTGTGCCACTGGCTGAGGTATTTCTTTTGGCTTCAACTTTCTCATCCATGAAAATGAGATAATACTTATTTGATTTGCTTCTCAGCAATGCTTTGAAGGATAGCCTGGTTAATATTCCTAGGTTTTAATTGATAGGTACTGTCCCCTAAGAGTGATTGAGTATTACGAAATAATAGGCCCTCTGTGCCTCAGACAGTGAGGCATACAGCTACAGTGACTGTTTTGGAGAATTCACATTTTGATTTTGAGTTGTTTGTTTTGTGTTTTTTCTTCTTGTGCGGGCATCTTCCCTCACAGGGGGTGTGGTGCTTAACCACTATTTCGTCAGTACTTCAATTAAAATCAGTATCTATGAAGCAACATCCTTCTTGCAGAATAGTTGATGTTTTAAATCAGACAAATGTTCAGGCACATGAACTCTTTTTTAGATCAGAAGCAAAGCAATAGTTTTCAGACAGCACATATGCTGGGAATAGTTGTGCTGGGATTAACCTAAATGTACTGCTCGGACAATCTGAGAACAGGATAGTTTATATCTGTGGAGCAGAGAGGAGTGTGAGCAAATGTAGAGGTAACAGGTTTCCCTCCTGGAAGTGGGGTATCTAGATACCTACAGTTAGGGTCTGAAGGAGAATATAATGGCCTATAAAGGTATACATAAAAGATCTCAACTGCATCATGTTTGCATATACATACACATACATACATACACACACATATATAATATATACACATACATACAAATATATATACACACTATAACATATCCATACATATGTATTATAAACTATATATATTCCCAACTATACAAGGACTACAGTTGACTGGGTTTTCCATTTTGAGTTGTAGTGAGTTGGTAATAAGTGGTAATCAAGAGGCTCATGCAAGAGTTAGGTCTATTTTCTTGGAGAAGTGCTCCTTTTGACTAAGCCTTCCCAATTGACTGAGAAGGCAAGTGACACAGGGTGTGGGTGAGGTGGGGACTGTACATCACAGATTGAGGTAGCTGGAATTAGAAAATTGGTCTTTAATTGACTTTTGGACAAAAGGATGCATTTTTATAGCTATAAAATAAAAACTTGTATTTTCTGCCATGTGGCCTTACAGGATTTACAATTTCAGTGCCTCCTGCCTCCATATGACTTGTTTCTATATAGATTTTATGAGATCCTATATCTATATCTGTATCTGTATCTGCATCTATCTCCTCTGGTGCAGCAATTGTTAGCACTGTTACTGGACTGACATCTGGGAGTGATGAAGTTTAACAGGCATATCTGGTACACAAAGAAAGTAAGAGCCTGACATAGTGCTTTGATTTGTCTGAAGTACTGTGACATTATTCTGTTTGCTATAGGTTACAAGTCTTGGAATATATTTACATATATATTTAAGGTCTTTCTTTTTTTTTTTTCACAAAGCTGGTATTAATACATTATATTGAAGCGTATTGTTTTGACTTTTTTTTTTTAAATCCAGAAAAAGAGTGGTGTCATATGTAAATCTACATGAAAACAGTCATCTGCACATCAGTGCTAACCATTAAAAAGGTGTATTTTTGTCAACTAGCTCATACATTCTCTTCTGTTATTCATACACACATATATATACACACCATATATACTGTTGCTTGGTAATTATTCAGGAATGGTAACCTCTTAATTACCACTCCATTTGCAGTACTATCTATTATGTAGATTATTCCTCCTTGTTTGCTCAACTTTTTGTCATCCATGTCATCTCATTCATGTGTAGTACAGACTGATGTTTCTTCTCAAAGATAAAAACAATATTTTGAGCAAAATTATTTTCAGTAAAGAAATAAGGCTGTAAGTCTGCTTATATCCAGAAGGGGAATCCATAGAACGGTTTGGGTTGGAAAAGACCTTCAGACCATCTAGTTCCAATGCCCCTGCCATGAGTAGGGACAACTTCCATTAGACCAGATTGCTCAAAGCCCCATACAACCTGGCCTTGAATACTGCCAGGGATTCGGCATTCACAACTCTGTCAAATCCTCTCTCTCTAATGAAGAATGTTCATTTTGTGGAAATACCCTACAGAAGAGGAGAGAACTGAAAGATTCTGTTTTTTTTTCTGTAGTAATATACCAGTAGTTTTTTGCTTTAGAAGCTATGAAATCAGACACCAGCTACTGAAAGTGGAAATTTTTGTTAAAAATAGATTTGTAATATGCTGGTTTAGTCCTTGGAAAGCAAAAAGTGGGTTTTGTCTGTATTGGCATGACATCCTTCAGAAATGGAAAAAAATCCCATTCTGCAATTAAAAAAACCCTGTCCTACACACATGAAGTTATTTAACATGTCATCTGCATTAAAATACATTGTATTGTATCACATTGTAATACATGTGATATGTAGAACTCACTTACCATAGAACAGTATTTTTTACCTGTTGCCATTTAGATTGAACTGCTGTGCTCCTCCTAAATCATACCTTGAGTTAAGATTTTAAGGACAGAGACTGTGTATTATATCACTTTTTTTCCTTAGTCCATTTATTTTATAGATAATTCTAATTTCTGGTGTTCACAATTTGAGAACTACAAGGATCAGCTAATAAAAAGAGGAAATTATAAAGCACAACTCATTGTTATAGAGTTCAAGGAAGCTCAACCTACTGTATACATCACATTGTTGAACAAACTTTTGAGAAACTAAGCAATATCCATTAAATGGTTAATTTATTAAAAAAAAAAAAACAAACCAAACAACCAAACAAAAAGATTATACAAATTTAGCTTTGAATAACGTTACAGGAACTTTTGTGAAACAGTCTGAGCTGTGCACTTTCTTTCACTAACCCATCCAAGCACATTTTGTTCCCTGCCTGAGTACCATGATTTGTCTTCTGTATGGCTTTAAGCAAGATCTGAGGTGCTTTGTGTGTCTAAAGTGCGTGGAAACATAGAGGGGCAAGACAGGGAATAGAAATTGTATGTGTTGCTTTGTAAGAAATTATTTAATGCTTAAAGCAGAGATGCAACCCTGCAAATGGGCTGAGCAGAGATGCAAAGGTAAATATTAGGCTATCCTGAGATTATAGTCCACCTCTTTAGAAACCCTGTGTTATTTACAGCTGTTAAAGAAATCTGGAGATTTGCTTTTGATGGAGCTGTACTGCAGGAAGGCAGGGCTTCTTCAGAGATGGGTGGTCTTTGAGGCTTGTTCTGGGGATCTCTGAAAGTCTTCTCACTCTGCATTTCAGGAAGTTGTATTCAAGAAACATATGCTGTGATTCTATCATCACAGTTCTGACAGTTATTCAAGCAAAGAATTAAGGGAAAATTGGTTTGATGAAAAAAGTTGAAGAGAAGATGGCAAAAGAATATAAACCACAGTATTTTCTCCAATGCTTGCAGTTCAGCTGTTGGAATAAAACAGGAAAACAGGAACAGCTCATGACTTAAAACATAGCATCCTGAGTTTTTTCTGCTGGCCTGAAGCTGAGTTCCCTGTAGCCCCTCAGAAACTGAGGTCTATGAGAGAGGCAATTTTACCAAGAATTCACTTGAGAAGCTGGTTACACTGCCTTGTTTCAACATAAAATATATCCTCTTTCACTGAGGTGGCCTCCTTTTGTCTTATATCCTCTAAGAGGAAGGCTGACCATGTGTAGGGAGGAATGGAAAAGCAAAAGTGGAAATCAACACAGCAGCTGTGTAACCGGCACAACCTGTGGGTTTCAGTTGCAAAAGGTTTTTTGCATGTCCTTGAGATATGTCACCTGGTCAGAGCAACACTTAAGACTGGAGCTAAGGATCAGTACAAATTTCTAAGCTGAATATTGTGATGGCTGCAGGACTAGAGTGCATGGGTGAGGATCATCCCAAATATTTGCCAAACTAAACTTGTTCTTTGCTCAAATCACTTAAAAAGAAAGGACTTCCTTAAAGAAAAAGAAAAAAACAAAACAAATCAAAACAAACAAAAAAGACCCCAACCAAAACCACTGAATAAATAAAATATATCTTACAAATTGCTTTCAGGGGGTTGGAACTAGACAAGCTTTAATGTGCCTTCCAACCTAAACCAGTCTGTGATCCTATGAATAGCATGTTTTTTCTACAAATGTAAAAAATCCCTCCCCATTTTCTTGTAATTCCTCCCCCTTCATTTTAAGCAGCCTTCAAATACTAGTTTGTTTTGACCAAGCTGTTCCATTATACTTCACATATATTTGAAATTCCAGCTGAGCATATTTACAGTAGATATAGTTGAAACCAGCTGGAAACATTTCCATAAGTAATAAGAAAGAACATGATTAAGATAGTTTGTTTTATATTTCAGTCCTATAGTATTTAAGTCACTTTAATTTACAGTTAAATAGTAATTTAATAATATTGTTTATGAATATTAATAATTTATATTAATATAAAATTACTATTATATTTAATAACATTAAATTGAATAGTAATTTAATAATAATGCACAAGTGAAGCAAAACAAGGAATTAATTCACTCCTTCCCACAGGCAGGCAGCCATCTCCAGAATAGCAGGGCTCCATCATATGAAATGGTCACTTGTTACAAACACCATCTCTCCAAACATCCCCCCTTTCCTTCTTCTTCCTCTAGCTTTTACTGTTGAGCACCATGTTACATGGTATGGAATATCCCTATGGTCATTTGGGGTCAGTTCTCCCAACTGTGTCCTCTTCCAGCTCCTTGTTGCACCCCAGCCTGGGGCAGCATGAGAAGCAGAGGAGGACTTGGCTCTCTGCAGGCACTGCTCAGCCATAAACTAAAACATCACCATTTTCATCACAAATCCAAAATATAACCTTGTACAAGTTCCTGTGTAGAAAACAAACTAGAAAACAAACTTTATCCTTGCCAAACTGGTACATTGATCACAAGGAATAATTTGATATTTGTGGTAGAGACTACACTATTAATGGTAGTCCTGGTACATCAAACCTTTATTGGGTGATGGTGAAGGTTTACATGGATCTGTAGGTGTGAATTGATTCAGAGAAGGATGGGTACATGAACTTACTATTTATATGCAATTTCTTAAATTGCAGCAAGCATTGCGCTTGGATAATAACAGTAATCAACATAGCATATTCCAGATCTTTATAATGCAGCTGAGGACTCCTAAGAAGTTCAAGGACCTTCAATACGAAATGCTGTGGGTAGGAAGTGTCCTATCACCTTATAGCTGTCAATTTCTAAGGGACTGTTACTTTCCAATTTATTTATTAGGATGGTTTGTATGAATGTGAAGCCTTTTACAGCATGCCAGATGTCTAAAACTGGTTACATCACTTAGAATAAAAGCTGATTAATACATTTTTTGCTGGGAAGAGAGGAAATTTGGGGATTTGTAACTATACAGGTGAAAAGCAAAAATGAGCAAGAAAATGGCAAGTACAATTTTATAAATAATCCTAAAAATGCAACTATTCTGATTTTTTTTTTTTTAAAAGTGCCATACCATTTGATTTACACATTGTTCTTGTGTCTTAGAAGTGTCCTCCACCCAGCTTTGGGAACAGTAGAAATGTCCGTAACACACTATAAATAGTGAATAGCTGAAATGAGCAGCTCATGAATACCTAATAGCCTGAAATTTGTTTATATAAACCATTCAACAGTTATCAAACATATTTGCAGAAACCTGTGTATAAATGAGTCAGGAACAGAAATAGCAACCAGATTAGTCAGATAATTAGACCACAACGTATAATAAGGCCTGTTCTAATGACTTGTTTTAAACTCAAGACATAAAACATAGCATGGCAAATGACCAGCATTGTGCAAGCTGTACCTCTGTAACATCCTTCACCCTTCAGTGATGCCACCAAGTTAATGTAGGTGAGGAACAGAACCTATTCACAAAGGCTTGTGTGTCTTTGAGGAACATTATCTACATCTGATCAGCTTTACCATTGAAATCATATATTAAAAGATGAAGGTACCTGTTAAACAGGTATGTCAGCATGTGATTTACTGTGCTGAAGTCTATAAAATCCCACAAATCATCTCTACATATCAAATGGTTTGGCTGTAAATGTACTGTGCTTTTTGAGAAACAGACGTATGGCTTCTTTGATAGAACAATTCACATTTAACATATTAACAGTAATATCATATGCAATAGTGCATTTCTCTTTCATTGTTTAAAAGCATATGCTTGCACATGCCCAGCTAATTGGTATTTGCAGCCAGCAGATTTGCATGTACAAACAAAATATTTAGGCACGTAACAGAACGAATGCAACCACATTGATGTAATTTGGCAGTAGTTCAATGCAAGTGTGTTCAGTCTAAAGAATATGCATCAATTGATGGATTATAGACACAAATTAGAAGTGTGGACATGCGCACAGACAATAATAGCTTTAGTAGTAGTCTATTTTCTTTACATTAATAATACAAGTTTACTTGCAGAGGCTCAAAATAAAAAATCTCAGTAACCTATTCTTGTGGTTTAACCCCAGCCAGCAAGCAGCTCAGCTCCACACAGCCACTTGTTCACTGCCCTCAGTGGAATGGAAGAGAGAATTAGAAAAAGTAATAAAGGCAGATCAATAGGTAAAGCATAAGCAACACATAGAAGTGAATCAAACCAAAGAATTCATACACCACTTCCCACGGTCAGACAGGTGTTCAGCCATCTCCAGGAGAACAGGGCTCCATCACATCTAACAGTTATTTGGGAAGACAAACACCATCACTCTGACCATATCCTCCTGAAACACAAAATCAGGATCCTCAACTCAAAGAGAGTTATAAAGCAGGTATGTTTATTACGGCGCTGGGTGCAAGGGGGATTGCTCCTCCTGACTTGCACACTGAGGGGTTAAGCAAGCAGATATTTGTTACATACAAACATAAGTATTTGTTAGGTTCCTGAGAGATTGGCAGGGATATTACAAATAGTTTAGGTACTCATTATCATAAGTCTCCTCCCTTTCGGTGCTTGCTATCTGCCTTCCAATGGTCGTGAGCAGGGGTCTTCCTCATGTGGGCAGGGGTCTTCAAGATGAAGTAAGCAGTCTTCATCATGGTGCACTTTTCACCTTTGGCACAGTTGGATGCCCCAGTAATCACAAAACTAGCTGAAACCAGCCATATCTGTAGCTTTCTGATAGCTGGCGAAGATTTAGAACAGTGTGAACATCGTAAATTTATTGCGAGAAAAACAGGATGGGCAGACAAGGAGTATCCTAAGCCAGCTGATATTCGGGAGTCACTGTTTCCAAACTAACTGATAATTAGAAGGATGGTAAGAAATAATTCACTCATTAGAAGGATGGTCACTCTTGTTAGTAAGACTACTAAATTCTGTTATCACACCACAGACTTACAACCCAAACATTGTCCCTTAAGTTAATTTAAAAGTATTTTGACCCTATGTTTTCCAGTCACTTGCTTTCCTCATATCACCGCCATCCTCTTTCACCTCCAAATTAGAGCTGTTGATGTGTGTCAGTAAGGGGATATTAAGTAAGGAGCTGTGCAGAGCTGGAGTGAACAGCCTCCCTGAGGTGGTCAGTGTTTTTGAAGCTCCTCTGGAGCAGTTTGCATTGGCTGCTTACACCACTTGCCTGGGCACAGCATTATCTCTCAGTCTGTGTGGTGGTCATAGCTGGCCAGATGTGCCACTCCATGTCCATGGTGCCCTGAGGAATTATTAATCGTTCAAGTGGGGAGTCTGTACTTGCAGGATGAGGAATGGGGTCTTCTTCCTCTCCGCTAAGTCTCAGTGGTACACTGGCTGGGCACCTGTTTTCAGGATGGTGTGCCATATTGCAAGGTAGCAGCTGGATTAATCTGTTTCTAGTGTCAGTTAATATTTTCTTGTTTCACTTAATTTACTTTCACATCTCAGGGGTTTGTAGCATCACACCACCTCACCATCTCACGGCATGGAAATATGGAAGAATCTCAACTTTCATTGAGGATTTTTCCAGCCCTTTTCCCATAAAAATAGTCTGAAATTTATAAATCAGAAATTTCTGATTTCCAAATTAAAAATAAATTAAATCTAATAATAAATTAAATTAAATTCATAATAAATTAAATATAATAAATAAATCAGGCTGATTATAGTCCCAGTGCTACTTCACTGCATGACCAGTATCAAATTTTAAAGACACAGTGTTTTCAGACACGTATCTATAAAATAGATAAATGCCTAATTCTAGAGAAGTGAAATAATTTGAGAAACAAAATGCTAGGAATAATCCAGAAATAATTACTTATTTTTTTTTTAATGAAAATGTTTTCATATCAATTAAAGGGATGGATAATATCCTTTGCTCACACTTGCAAATGCTGTCCTAACTTCCTAGGCCTTAGTCACGTGATATACTCTGTTAATATTATATCTGTCTGTCTGTAAACAAGACATACAATTGCAGTTTTAAGTGCACACAGCATGGTACTATTTGTCTAGTCACGTATCCAGCTACAGTTTAGATAGACATTTCAGCTCAGTGAGTTCTTGGACTGCCTTTTGCTCCCAAGGTCAGGTCACTGGATCTCTGCTGCTGTTACAGATACTTTTTCCAGCTAGATTAAAGCCAGCATGCAGGTGATTACCTGGGCTACAGTCACAGCTCTTGGTTTGATTATTAAAGTGAACTGTGGAGCACTGCAAGCCACAGCACAAGACAGGACTGTACTGAGCCTTACAAGCAGTTCCTGCAGATTTCTGTGGCTTAGTGCTTCATGTGGATGTCTCCACAGGTAAACTGTGTATGCATATGGATGTGGGTTTTAGTAATTACAGACTATCTAACAAATTTGATTTTTTTGGTCTATGAGCAATGACATCTTCACACTTCGGGTCAGTGGTGAAGAACTGATAAATAGCCATTTCAGGATTACCTAGCAAATGACTTCTCAAATTGGCATTGATGTACCACAGCAGCGTGCTGCTTCCTAGGCATATCACAACAAAAGCCTCTTGATTGCTTGCAATTTCAAGTTTGCAAACAGAAAATACAGCTCAGTAAAATTGAACCAATGTTAAAATCAACCAAACAGTTATTCTCACAACCCAGTACAGAATTAGTGTGAGCACACAAAGTAATCTGCAAGATGAGAGGAGGCCTCTATAGTTTCTCAGATGTAACTACTCAGTGCCAAAAGGAATCATCTTTAGTTTGGCAGCTGGTTCCATATTTGTTGCCAGGAATGCTTGGTACACGAACATTTTCAAAAATGCAGAAGACAAGTAGTAGGTTGTTCAGTTTGTAGTGGTCCTTTTGGATAAGGTAAATTACACAGCCTAAACAAATATCCTGGGGAAATGACTGTCCATGCAATATTATACATCAGTTTTTCTGATCATGTCTTAGGTGCAAAGCAATGAAAACAGTCCAGACTTGTATTATTCGCTGAATCACCAAGAGCCTCTTGCTACAAAGCAGAGATCTTTGGGGCCCCTGACTGTGCACTTGTGCTCACTAAAGTAACCAAGAGTTGAATTATAGCACTAATGCCAAGGGGAGATTGAAAATGAGTAAGACCACAGGCTGATGCAAACTGCACAGCAGACCATTCTTTAAATCCGCTGCTCAGTATCTATGTAGCAAGCAAGAGCAAAGAAATACTTGCATTAGGAGTAGGAAGCAGTAAAGCTTATACAGCCCGTGAGGGTCACAAACCTGAAAGGATCCTGTATTTGAACCCGGAGCGGGCATTTGCATGTGCAGGTTTAGTTACTGACCACGTCCTTTACCTCTAATTAGGTGTTCAGGTAACTGAGTATTTCCTTTTTGATTTTTGCTTTCTGCTTTACATGCGCTAAATCTGTCCGAAGTTCTTTTCTCTTTCTTTCATTTTGCTTTCTGGCAGAGCCACTGAAAGAAGCTAAATGTCAATGAGTTTCCACTTGTTTACACCACTGCCAGAGCACTGTGGCATTACTAATCTGGAATCATTCCTGATTGACACAAAGGGAGAATCAAATTCTGCCTATCCTGCAGTTCTGAATGTGACTGTTACTTGGATTGTGTTGTTTCTGGAAAAAAAAAAGTGAAATACTGAGAACTGCATCTCTTCTTTCAGGTGATAAAAAAAAAAAGGATTGTTTTTTTAAGCATGTGTCTTCCTCACTAAGAATTGAAAGGTAGTTTTAGATCCTTTTTAAAGGTTTATGTATTATGGCTGTTCATTTCCTATATGATGTAAAGAACCCAAACCAAACTACAAAAGAGTGTTTGATGGAAAGTCTGTACTAAAAAGCCCCCCCACAACATCCCCTTAAAAATGTTTTGCTTGATACCATCTGTGTTACCAGTTTAGAAACAGGTAGTGACTTAATTTGCTGACTGTCATTCATTTTGTAACTCTTGAGGTGAAAAATGCTATAGAAGAAATAAGTTTATAATTGTCATCAGTGTAGGATTTCTCTAGGGTTTGTGAGAATATTTGCAAACCAGATACTTTCTTCATAAATGTATTAATTACCTTAGCAGCATAAAAGCATCCACAGCTTGCTTACACGCATTTTCCTTTCTTGCTCGCTTGAGCATTCAGTCTCTGGGAGAGCCACAACTGTCTTTCTCAAGTGAAACTCTTCCTATGTCTGCATTTCTTTGTGAGAAGTCACCAGTGCCCCTGAACAACACATAGGTTGTGCCTGGATTTTTAAAGACTTCAATTTGAGAAGGAAAAGAAAGAGAACGGCTATCCTCTCAGAGCTTTAACCCACAGATTGTCTCTTGCATTAATAGAGCATTCCGTTAGATATATCCATAGCAAGTTGAAGTTAAACCTTACAGTCTATGGCTGGGGGCATTTGACCTTTGCATCACTCTTGCTCTAAGCAGTACGTTACACTGCTTTGTTGTGCGCATTCTAAGGGGAGAAAACTATTTCCAGCACAGCTGCTGAAGACTGTATTGAAAGGAAGCTATTCTGGTGTAAACTGAACTGACGAAAATAGTGAAGATAGCAGAACTTGAGTAAAAATGGAATGTTAGCATCTTTTCAGATGTCTCTTGTATATTCTGCTTCTCATGTGACTTACATTTGTTTGCAATCATTTACTAGATGCAGCTGTTTTTTTTGTCTCATGTTAAAGGAAGATTACTCCTTACAGTATATTTGATTTGTGTGTCTCACATCAACTTACTCTCTTATGACAACTAGAAATATACTGTTCTTACATATTTCCCTGTAAAGTTAGAAATTTCCAGCTAGAAGCCTCTATGGTGACCATAAAAATAAATTTTTCCCTTTTTCCTCCCGACTTTAAACCAGGTAGACAAGAAAATTGTCCGCACAGAAATAGGAGTTCTTCTTCGCCTGTCACATCCTAACATTGTAAGTTTAGGCTTGTTCTTTCACTGCATGTTTGGGTTGTTTTAGGTTGTTGGGTTTTGGTTTTGTTTTTGTTTTTTTGGGGGGGGTAGTTTTTAAAGTTATTTCTGTCCTCAAGATGTTACTGGCTAGCCTATACAGACTTGGATACAGCCTTACAGTCCTGGTGTTAAGTTTTGGGTTCTCCTGAGCACTGTAGCAGCTTGGTTTAGAAGACTGTTGAATTAAACTTACACTTTAAAATAAAATGTTGATTTTTTAACAGCATTGACTGAGATATTATGCAAAAGAAGTTCTCTAGATTAAAGGCAAAGTTGGTGTTGTCAGTCCTTGGAGTGTGGGGAAGGTCTTACCTTCAGTTATTCTGAAAGACTGGCATACAGGTGTTGACAAGCACTAACAAACTTATCATCTTAAATTCTTGGGTTACACAGAGGTTGCTGAGGTATGAGAAGTATGAAAATAAAAAAAAAAATAGGAGGGGAATGCAAAGGAGATAAAGGTAGCAAAAAAATAAAAGGTCAGTGGGAGAGGACATGCACAGTAACTCACTCAACTGCAAGGTAAATGACACACCAGCACCAGTTGGTCCCATCCTCTGCTTTATTGACTGTGGTCCTCTTCCTGCTATTGGCCCTGTGATATGCACAGACAGAAAACAAATAAGCAAAATAAATCCTTTTTGTTATCTTTTACCAGATAAAACTGAAGGAGATCTTTGAGACCCCAACAGAAATCAGTCTTGTTTTGGAACTGGTCACAGGTGGAGAGCTGTTTGATCGGTAAGTTACCTGTACTTGGTACTTTCCCCAAGAATGCTGCAGTCCAGATGTCTTCTCTGCACATAATCCCAGTGTTAGTAATTACTGGAATTATTTCATCAGCATATGGTTTATTCACATAAATAAATGTTGGCTTAAAAATGTGTTTGGAAATGTGATTATCAGGATTTTTTTTTTTCTTGAAAGCATACATGAGTTGAAAATGGAGGAAATTGTCAGTAGATTTTGAAAAGCACAAACTATTGAAGGAAGGTGCTCAGCAGGTACATCGCATCAGATACGAGGCAGGAAAAACTTGCCAAATCACATTGACATGTCATTATAAAATATGATAGGTGAAAATTAACCTGCCCGGAGGATACTGTTATGTCAGATAAAAATTTGGTAAATAAAGTAATAAGAAAGAAGTTCTCTTTTGTATTTATTGTACTTTTAGAACCTCTGGTTATGAAGGTTCTGCAAGACAGGTATTGAGTTCTGAAGGTATTGCTTCTAAGGCTGCACCTGCTTGTCGTGTAGGTGCATATACATAAAACAAAATAATTGTATAATAGTGTTGGGGCAATATTTTAATGATAGGGATTTTGGTTTTTAGAGCAAGAGAAGGTATAAAAAACTTTTTATACTGATTTTAGTAAATCAATGAATTCACTGGTGTTGGTCATTTCCAGCTCATGTAAGGACAAGTTATTTGCTCTTCTTTCTTCTGTAATTAAAGTTTAGTATTTTAGAGGACTGTTACATAAATGCACATCAAAGATTACATCTGAAAGCATCTTTGATTTGAGGAAACAAAAGCATACCTTTTTTTGTACCATGGTCACAGCTACAACTTTGATATGAACTATTTTTGAACAGGTAATAATAAATGCAGCTCCTCCTGTGTCATCTTTAGTTGGCAAAGCAAGCAGGAAAAATGTACTATAAGACAAACAAGGGCCAAGTTCCAGGTTGGACTTGATGATCTTCAAGATCTTTTCCTAGTTCAGTCTATGATTCTATGAGCTAGACAGGACACTGCACAAGGTGTTCAACCTATCACATAGTCATTTATATATCCACATGGCTTCAGACTGGGTAGTTTTCAGGAAGGCTGGATACTCTATAGGAGTCTTTCACAAGACGAGTTTGCAAAAAAGAAGACATAAAGATGCCAGTGAAATTATTGGCTCCTGAGCAGCAACTATGTGTGTGGTAGAACTGAAGATAAAAGAAGCCATGGGATCCAGGATGGGAAATTGCATTTTTTGATGGAAGTAGGATTTAGTGTTGCAACATTTACAACATTTTGTAATCTGTATTCAGCAGTGATTAAGGGATTTGAGCTTTTGAACTTATCTTTCCCAAAAATCTTGTGATTAATCCAGTAGTTTGGCTAGGACAAGCTGTTTGGCATTGCCTAAAGTCATGTAGTCACACGCTAGAATTGTGGTGCCCCCCTCTGCGATGTTACGAATGAGCGCTAATACTATGGAGATCTTGTGGATTCAGCATCCTCGTTTCTCCATATGCAACAGAACTGGAAACTGAAAATATACAGTCTTCTCTGACCTGCGATTTCCTTAAAAAAGCCACCCACCAACAATAAAACAAAGAACGCAAAAAGCTTAACAACAATAACAGCAAATTGTTAGAAATATGCAGCCAGGATGTTTTACACTGGCCACTTCAATTAAGCATTAGCTGTCCTTCACCTCTCTTTCATCTGGGCTGAAGGATTAACACTTGCATTGTGCTATACAGTGGCTGCTCTCAGAATTTTAGTGAGAGTAAATTTAGCTTTGTGCCTTAGGGCAGACTTCCCTTCTCAATTAATCTTTTCAATCCATGCATCTTTTTATGAAGAGATGAAGGAAATGTCCTGACTTACAGAGAGGCCTTGTGCACTTTTTCTTCTGTGCTTGCATGACTCCCATCCCAGGAAAAAGCAAAATGACCCTGAAAGATCTTCCACTGGGCAGTGGGGTTGTGTCAGATTTGGAGAAATAACTGTGACGCTGTCTTGAGATCCACCTTATGGCTGTCATTGGGAGGAGATAGTGTACAGAGAGTGTGTGGGCCAGGGACTACCCCAAGGGTTTGGAGGACATTATGTGCTTAATGCACAGCTACATGACTTTGTAAATAAGTGCCCAGTACACAGACAGGAAAACAACTTTTGTACTCTGGAGGAGTTACTCTTACACCTGTTTCACTGCTCTAGTTTTTGCCACTCCAGATGTCCATTCTTCTTTTGAATAGTATTTATCCTGTGGATTAGTAAACTCTTTCATATACACATTCCCCTTATCATGAATTATTGTATAAATACCCAAGATCTGATTAGCATTCTGGAATCCTATTACCATTGTTGATGTGCTAATGGTTTCATGCCACATAACATAAAAGTTCTAGATAATAGAATTACTCACTTCCTTCAACATATTTAATATTTCTGTCAAATCATCCACATTTTTGCTAAAATGATCTTTCGTTATGACAATTTTTGAGTTGCGTTTCCCAAAAGGAGGTAAATTCAAACAAAAGTATCAGCACAACTGAGTTAATAGAGCTGAAATCAGGTTGGTTTTGGGTTGTAGTTTTAAAATGAAATCTGTTTCCCAGACTTCATAAATCACACTTTAGGCCATACCCTGACAAGATTCCAAACAAACCAAATGCAACTGTACAGTAAATTGGCGAAGTTTGTGTAAATTAGAATGCTCATTGCCAGTTTGCATGATAGTTATTGCCAATCCAGTAAGTGAGTAAGAAAGGTCTTTTGAAGTAAGACAGATCAATGGACAAATTGACCAAAACAAAAACTGCAGTAGGTCAAAAATTAACTGATACTCTAGTTCTTTCCAGACGCCATGCCTCCAGCTCAGTGCTGGCTGTATAACTTTGACATTTACTTGGCCCTCCTCCTTCATTCCTGCATGTTTAAAACAGAAGTGCGTGGTTGAAGTGCATTTAAACGAGCAGCATTTTGACAGAGCCCTGAGGGACAACCTGCTGGTATAACTGTGAGTGTCCCAGAAGCGGTCTGTCCAGCATGGCTGTGTTTCTTATGCTGCCACAATAGCGATGGGAGGCAGGCTGCCATCACGCTGGTTCTCACCACGGTAGGAACCAGCTAAATAACAAAAACCCCAAATTAGCACAGCCTTTCAAATATGCAGAGGAGTGATTACTGTAGCATTTGGATAGTCTTTAAAGGACCATGTTTCCACTACACTTGTGGATAGCTAATTTCAGGCCTGGGAGCAAAGCAGCAGATAAAGGTCAAGTTTTCATCCCTGTCTTAAATCTTCTCACCTCATCTTCTCATGAAGAGCATTGCATGTATGTTCAGTGCATAGTCACGTCTTTTGCAAGAGAAGTTTGAGTGATGGAAAGACATACTGAAATTTGGTTTTATTAGGGATGACATCATACTGTGCATACAGAATAAAGTAATAAACTTTATGTGGATAATTTTAAAAGGCAGATTTATAATCAGGAAGCTTCTCTCCACTTCAGCTCTTCTCCATTGAGCATGAGAAAACTAAAGGCAGATGATGGAAGTAACACGCTACATGCTTTCAGATTGATGAGACTGAATTTGAGCTCAAACAAATGGACTCAAGCATTTTAATATGAATTGAAGATCGTAGTGGAAAAGAGTTTAAAAGTTTAAATGCAGTGGCCATAAGGGGCTGTAGAATGAACTGAAACCACAAGTAGTGTAGCTTTCCTGAAAAAAAAAAAAACACCCCACAAAAAAAAAACAACAAACCAAACCCCAAACCAACAATAAAACAAAAAAACCCAAACCCAGAATAATTTCATTTATGTAGACATATTGTTTGTCAAACTAATTGCTTTTGTAACCCATTTTAATTAATAATGAGTAAATCTTAGACTCTTCAAAGATTTGATTAGGTAAGTAGCTAATGGTCTCACTTTCTATGTTAACCATTGTGATCATGTTAACCATTGGATTTCTTCAATTTTCTTTATCGTTCTTTCCTTTTAGAATAATGATGGTTCTTCTTAAGCTTGGTTCAGTGTATTCTTCTCTTGTCTCTTCCTTTTGCCCTCTGTGCCTTCATTATTCTTTACTTAAATACAATTTTTTGTACTTTTAACTTTGACTTTCTTTTCTATTGCATGGTGTATTTAACAAGATTCTTGATCACTTCAGCACAGCGAAGCCTGGTATCTGTCTTTTATCGGCTAACTTTTTTTTAACTTTGTCTTTTCCTTTCAGCTTTTATTCATATTAGCACCTTTCAGATGAATCACCTCTATTTTAACTTCATTTTAGACAGAATACCTGAAGAATAGTTTTTGTTAGAAGCTCCCATTTTTCAGGTTCAAATAATAATGTCAATCCACAAGTTCTCCTTGTCTGTATTTTGGCATCTTGATCACAAAGTCTTCTGTTTCTTCCTTCATGTTCTTATTAACTGCACCAAACATTGTCTAGAAATATTGCTTACGCCTGGCAGTATTTTAACTCACTTCCATTTCAGATTTCATCTAATTTCCTCTGAGAAATACATATTCAAGCTGATACCATCTTCTTTTATGGGGTGTACAATGACGAAAAAATATTATTTACTTGCTCTAAAGAACTTTCCTTTCAGAGAGATGATGGACCGATTACATTTTATGGACAAAATTTACAAAGTCTTCCCAGGCTTCTTGTTTCTGATTATGGAAATTAGAATTACTGAGGGACATCAAAAAGAGGCAAGGAATCAATCAGTCACTAAAGTGGGGGAGGAGGACAGGTGGTTTGTCTTTTATAAACTAGTGGTAGAACAGTGTATTTTATTTATTCCTGAGCTCTGGTCTCATGCAGTGGAAGTCTATCTTCTGAACAGGGGTCAGAGCACTCCTTTGGGCTTTGGACTCTGTTTCATATGACCAAGTTAAAGTACCCTCAAGTGGGACTAGCAAAAATAAAATAAAAATAAAAAAAAAAGGAGGTCTGACTTGACTACACCAACTGAGCCTTACTCTCTGAAATGAGAACACACAAATTAGCTCTGGTAAAAACGCTCCTTGATGTCATAATAGCTCACTTAGTGTCTCTTGATTTCAGCTGCAGTGATGCTAAAATCCAGTAATTTAAGAGTAAAGAAATGTGTGTTAATGCTCTCTTGTGGCCTTTCAAATGTAATTTGATATTTCCTTCCTGGAGAGAGTTGTAATAGTGCTTTATACTTTTGTAGTCAACACCTTATTTTCTGTCACTTGATAGAATTACTCTAAGTAAGCCAGTATCTACCGACTACAATACTGTATGCAAGATGAGAGGTACAAATGACCTTTTATAAATGTTTGTTCATAGGATACTACTGTAGTGAGGTTGATAAATGCACTTAGAATTGGGTGAAACACCAGCCACCAAAGGGAATGCACTTGCAGTTTTATAAATGACTAAACAATTCAAGCAGTGATGATGGTGCACTTATATAACTGCCTGACTTCCTACCACTGTCTAAATGTGAACTGATGTGACATTAAAGCCTGCCTGGTTCTTAACACCACTGTGGAAAGCTTTTGTCTTAAAACATTTTAATTTAAAATGTCCTCTGGCCTTGAGATAACTTTGCAGGAATTGTTAGCATGGGTATGTCCTAGCCGGGACCAGCCTGTATGCTACTAGCCCATTCAGAAAACTGGTGAAGCCTTTTGGAAGTAGGACACATCAGCCTGCAAAACCTCATAGTTTGTTAGGTATTTTAAAGACCAAGACTTCTTGTTATTAGTTCATCTCTGGCGTATATATTCTTGGGTTTCTGCCTTAGCCTCACCACTGTAATGTAGATATACATGGCTTGGACACCAGACGAACTGGGAGAGATATATCTGTAAAAATCAACAGGAAGATAATACAGCAGTAGCTGATTTCCACTGTATTAACAAATTTAGCTTTCATATTTATTTGAAATGCAGAGAGGTTTTTTTACAGCTCCGTGCAGGTGACAAGTTGAGGGGTGTGTATATATACACATATACAGCCTATATAGTAGTAGCCTACATAGTGTATACAAGAAGTATCTGACTAACCCAGAACCTACTGATGTGTGTTCTATGCCTTGATTCAACACCTTTCCTGAAATTATAAAAGCATTTGGGATGTGAGTGCTTTGTACATTTTGTTTCTTAATGCTTTTTTCTATTTGCATTACGACAAGAGTATGAAGAGAAGATAAAATGTTTTAGAAAGTACAGTTATCCTAAATATCCAGAGTACCAAAAAGCTTGTCCTAAATGATAATTAAGCAAATCCTTTACAGATAATGTACTTCTCAGTTCAATGTTGAAACTTAGCTGCTGCAGTAAAGAATATATCATGCACCCACGCACTTTGAGAGGTGCCAAGGCCGCCAAAAGAGAACTGAAACAGGTGAGACTGAAATAATCCTGAACTGACTAACAATAATATGAATGCTCTTGCAGATTATGACATGGAGAGACATAAACATAATGTATGTTATACAAACAGTGCCCAGTTTCAGAATTCAGTGGCCATCTGTTGCACTCTGCTTGGGAATTAAGTAATGAATCAGAATAAGCTCTGGAGCAATGTGTTTAAAACCTCACAGCAGCTACAGCTGTGCAGATTTGGCATGAAGGGCTGGAGTAGGCAGGTTGTTCACCTGACCTCAGGCAGTGTCCTTCAACTATCCTCGGGCTTCCAGGGTTTGGGGTTTTTTTTCTTAAGCAGTAAGATTCATTTAATCTTATGTAAGCTATTCCAGTGACTTTCTAGCCTGGTAATTAGATTTGGCTTCAGTATGACTAAAAATTTTCTTTCTTCAAATTTGGCCAATTTTTTTTTCCTTGTTCCCAGCAGGTAGAGAGAAAGTGAATACTTTGTACTTTGTGGCAAACTCCCATGCAGTGGCGGACTGTGGAAAACTACATATTCACAGTCCCTACAATCTTTAGTCCCTGGTCATGTTTTCTATGTCTCAATTGCTGTCAGTTGAATACCTTCCGCATTTTTTCTGGTAACACGGTGCCCATAGCTAGACAAAGAAATCCAAAGATTTCTTGTTAAAGACAAAGAAATAGTTCAAGATTTTCTGAGAAACTTTTTTAGTTCTGCGCTTTGAAATGCTGAATAGGAAATAAAGTGTCAGAAGAGAAAACAACCCCTAGTGTGGGATATAAGAAATATTTCAGTAAATTCTCCTGTATGCCAAATTTATGAAAAACAGCCTCTTACTTAATAATGATGGAAGGAAAATATCTTTCCTAAACGACCACAATGCTGCATTTCATTTCTGAATGAGGTACTGAAGAAAAATGTCTAGTTTGTTTGACTTGGAGTCAGTTCCAACACATTTCTGTATTTCCCATTATCTTTTGTCAGATCAGGGGCAGACAGTTTGAGTCATCAGTGACAGTAACAGCTGGTCTGTGCTAAAATAGGAAAATGGATGTAAAATAAGGAAGAATCAACAAACTGAATCAGAGCTGCTTTTTTTTATTACTTTTCAATGCTGTAGTATGGAAAATACATAAATATTTAGATAGAAACCTTAATTTTTAACTAAACAAATTCATCAAAGCAACCAGGAATTGGAATTGCTTCCATACAGGTATGAGGCAGTAGATCTGTGAATCATTCACTGAGAATGTGTAATTCCTGCAATGATGTCATTTTCTTTTCCTGTTTCTTCTCATTTTTAGTCTCACTTTACCTTGTAGAAATCTTTCATTTTAAAGACATATTAGAATTTACATAAGAATTAAGTGGATATGTACAGAAAAATATCACTACAAAAGAATTCAGGAAAATTGACATTTGGTTTAAAGAAACAAATACTTTTAAAAATTCTTAGCACATTCTGGCATTGGAACAGATCTTGTATTTATAAAGGCCAGTGTCTTGCTTGAGACTGTACATGATGTAACAGGATGCAGTCCACAGGTAAAATGTGGAACAAGAGTTCTGAATAAAAGCCAGCTAGAGGAAGAATGAAAATGAGCCTAGAAACACTGATTTTTTTTTTTAATATATGTTACTGAAAAACAAATACAGATATAGCAGGAAGAAAGATAAGTAATGCTGTGAATTGATAGAGTGATTAAAAATATTACTGGTTTGGATGGCTAAATAGATTTAGTAGACCTTTTGAAGGCTACATGAATGTTTCTAGATTCATTTAATACTGAAAGTCAACCAATTCCACAGTATGCAGAAATAGTATTTATAGTGGCAAAGAGCTAAATACTGCAAATTTTAGAGTACCTGTTCAGATTGATTAGCATAAAACTAAGTGTGCTTACTAATCTGAGGCAATGGAAGCAAGAAAAAGACTTTATCTGCTCAGAATTCACATGAGGCTTGAGGATGGGTAAAGTGGTCTGTGTGGGAGGGAAGCAGGGAAGTGGGGTAAGAACAGGAGTGCTAGTCCATTTACAGTTTAGGGTAGGAAAAAGTAAGTTTGTTAAAGTGGGTAAGAGTTCAAATTTTCTTGATCACAAGGAGTCATGAGAACAGCTTCTGTTTAAAATTGCCAGAATAGCCATTGCACTGGATTCCCATATCCAAGAAAAAGAAAAGAGAAAGAGGCTTTGGTTTCAGGGTCAGGGAGCTGGTAAAGTACACATTTCTTGTGCCATTTTGTTCTGCTTCCATTGCTTCTTCCACCCCTGGTGTTCTCTATATACAAGTTTCAGGAGTGGTTACAGTGCAAGGCTTGGAGAGGCTCTGAGGATTGTGCTGCCCAGGGAAGGACATATAACACCTTCTCAGTCTTGTCTGAGAAGTCACACTGCCAGGGAAACAGCCAATGCTGACCAAGATTTTAAGATATTGTCAGTCTTGCATGAAGAGGTGTGTGCATCAGTCACTATCCCAGCCTAGCATCCTCTGGCTCTGAATGGGTCCTCTGCTTGTTAAACAGGTTGCTGGGTGTCTCTGGTTCCTTTTTTACCATTGCAGCTGTGCAAGCACTGTTTCTCTTGCTGGATAGAAAAGATCTGACCCTCTGCTTTGTTACTCATTGAAAAATCAAAACCAAAGCCTCCTTTCCTTCTGTGATGAAATGTTCACATATTTGTTTTTGTAGGAGATTGATGGTTTCCACTTGTTGCCTAACATGCTTGCCATTAATCCTCAGATACATGTATTCCAGTCAACTGTAAAATTGTATATTAGTATAATTGTATATTAGTATGATTGTAATAGTGCTCTGAAAATTGATTCTAAAATGACATGTTAGGAGTCCTCATCACTTTACTCATTGATTTTCAGATTAAATGTGTTTAGTTTAGCAGGACTGTGCTCTTCCTTTATTTTTTCCCATCAGTAATACAGTTTCTGTAGAGCAAGTGTGGCCACTATGTCCCTCCCTCCCTTTACTATGATATTACACTGCTTTCATTGTCTTCATGAAAAAGTGGTGAATTAAAGCATAGTACCAAGTCTTAACAAGAATGTCCCAGAAGAAGTAAAATCCAGTTCATGATTTTCTTAAACTACCCTGCAGGCTACACAAGTATGGCGAATGCTAGTAATAATTCATGCATCTGTTGAGGCAGCCTATAATGCAGATATACATAATGGAAACATAAGCAACATAGCAGGCATTGCACTTCCGCGGTAGAGAGATGTTACACTAAAAACAGTCTGCAAAACTAAAGGATTTATATTGCCAGAAAATTTGCAGTACTCAGAGGGAAGAGAAATGCTAGAAAGGCTGAGTGGAAGTTGGCAAGCTTTACTGCAAATTATTAAATACTTGAATGCATACATGAGTTTGACAATCACGTGGAAGCAACCAAATTTCAACTACCTACTGTGTATAAGAAAGCATGGATCACCACAAGAAATATACCATTTCCACAGGTTTTCCGGGCAGTGTGACTCTAAAGGTGGCTTTGCTCAGCACTGTGTTTTTTTTTTATAGCTTCGTTACCTGACAGCAGAAGGCTTTTCCACCTCTGAGTCTGAGTGGCAGCACAGAGGGTTATCATTGCTATGGTGAAACAACTGTGGGCTCTGGGTCAGGGGTGCAGTTGGGTGGGTTCTGCTGAGTGACTGGCTTGGCAGGTAGACAGGGGTGCTTCTTGGCACCACCTCCATCTCCGACAGTGTCACAGAATAACAGAATGGTTTGGATTGGAAGAGACCTTAAAGATCATCTAGTCTCAACCCCCTGCAATGGGCCTCTTTGAGTGGACTAGGCTGCTCAAAGCCCCATCTAACTGGCCTTGAACACTGCCAGGTATGGGGCATCCACAGCTTCTCTGGGCAATGTATTCCAATGTTTCACCACCCTCATAGTGAAGATTCTTTTCCTAATATCTAATTTAAATCTACCCTCTGTCAGTTTAAACCTGTTCCCCCTTGTCCTGGTAGTGGGAAGGAGTGAGGAGCAGCCTTTGGGAAATACTTTTCTGCTTCTCTTTATAAAAAGAGGTGGATTTGTCTCAAATATGTTCACATGTGCTTGGAAAGACAAGATTAAATCAGTACATTCTCAGATGTTTGTTTTGCCATGTACAAGTGTAAAGAACTGAATCAACATATTTCAATAAAAGTGTACGCACAAGCATGAAAAAGTGATTTTACACAAATGGGATTAGAATATGAATCTTTTATTTCATCAGCATTGCATTTTTGCTTGCTTTAGGATGTCATCTTTGATTTGAAGTGCTGTCTTGAGCTTCCTGAATACCTGTGACACCAAATTCAGTGTTTTTTTCAAGCTTTGACTTTAAGCATTTTGGTATCCTTTCTTCTGGATTCCCTGCTGTTTGCCTCACAGTTTTCCTGTCCTGCACTCTTTTGGTCTGCCTGGCTCATTCATTTGCATATCAAAGACAGTATTTAATTAGTTCCTTACAGTGCTGTTCCTGTCCTGTTCTCTCAAGGAAAGTTTAATCTTCTTTCTGTGCTTTTCTTAGAGATAATTCTGTAAAGTAGGTGCAAATAGGTGGTTTTGCTTCAGTAATAACAAAGTAAGACATTTTTGCATGTTTCCTTCCCATTATGAAAGAAAAGGAGAATGAGTCATTGTTAAACTGTAGGCTGAAATTCAAAAAATCATTGTAAAGAAACTTCACTGGTCTCAGGTAGGAGTGTTGTTTTAATAAAGCAAACCAGCACACATACTTTTTGTCTTACATAAATTATCACAGGGAGGATGCAAAAAATAGATACGTAAATGATCCCCCAGTATTATTACAGAACCTAAAAGAAAGGATAATGTTATTTCAGTACTCTTCCTGACTGCCTAATAGCCAGGTTCTAGTTTTAAAACAGAGTGCCCTTTGTAATAAATTTTCATCTTTAGCAAGAATTATGTCTTTTTTTTTTTATTTATTGCTGCTACAGAAGATTAGGTTTTCTACTTGCTTGATTATTATTAATTAAGAATGTAATTTCTATTCTCAAGAAGTCTGGATTCTACACTGCTGAACAACTAGAAGGTTAGCTCGATGTTACATAAGCTGTAATTGGCTTGCCAGTGCATGTTATTCACTTGTAACATCAGTGGATGAGTCACGTTCTTGCACAATAATTATACAATAGGTTTTTATTCCTGTCCTGACATACAGGCCCACACTTCATTACATTTATTTACTGTAAAGTATAAATTCACAACGGCTTTATCTTCAGTATTATCTAGGTGTTATTTCTGTTACGTGTTTAATAATAATAATGAGAGCAGTATACTACCTACTACCCCTATCAACATATAGTTGTCTAAGTCAGGGTGGACTGGTCTTCTACATGTGGTCAAGAGGGCAGTCTTGAGCATCTTTTTGACCTCCTGTTTCCAGTGGTCAGGTGGTTTTCTTTCCTGAATTGTTTGGGCATTGACAGGGAGCCAAAAACCTCGTATTTTATTTGATTTTATTGAGTGGAGAAAAATACAAAGAGTTTTTCTTTTCCCCTGGTTTATCTGCTTGAAAGACATACTGTAAGATCAGAATTTTTTTAAAATGTATTCCAAAATCTATGCCAGTTTTAAAGAAGAGTCAAACTAGCACAGCAGACTTTTTGTTTTTACTTCATTGTGACAAAATTTTAAATTTTGTTACTATCTCACCTCCTGTGCCCTCCTTAGGACTGTAAGCTTAATTGAATGGTTATGTGAATGTCCTTAATACATGGAATCCTGTAAAACAAGGAAAGTGTTTTAACATGCCTCTTGTGCTGTAGATGGAGGAGCAAGATGAGCAAGATCAATCTACCAGCAGGGAAGCAGGATGGGAGCAAAGTCGGTATTCTAAGAAATGCTTAGGGATGCCACAGATAGGAACCTACTGGCTGACACTAAGTACTTTGAATTAAAAAGGAGGACAAAGCCAAACCAGTATATTTGGTGGACAAACACCCAAGCAAGAGGGTCACTGGGACTCACATCTTGCCATGCAGTCTACCAGAGGAAGATAATTCTGACTGAAATAGCTAAGGAGGACTCTTACTTTCAAGTATAATGTACCATTGTACTGTGTAATTATGATTTTTTTGTAACCTCTTTCCTAAACTTCAGGCTAAAAGCTTAATATAATGTCTCAACGAATAAAGTTCACTTTTTTTTTTTTTTTACCGTTGTGGTTTAAGTTCAAGTAAAGCTCTCCCTGATAGTTTAAACAGATGACCAAAGCAGGGGAAGAGCTGGAGATACAAAAATGCAAAGGAGGTAAAGCAGTGCATATGGAATGGTAGCTGAAGCGCTGCCAGAAAGAAATGAAACTTCCAGAAATAATACTAAATGCAGCCAAAAAATCATTGTGAAACGGAAGAACTCTCGCTTGAGACAGATTGCTTGCTGTTACTGGTGGCACACGAATAGATTTAGTTACCTGCAAATACAATGACTGTTAAGTAATTGCAGCTGGTTAGGTATATCCCTGTATAGACTATATTTCACAGTGCCCTGCTTGTTACATCTATTTCTGGTGGATTATTATCTTTTCTTTGATTCTTACTGCTCTTAATTTTCTAATGAGTATGTAGCAAAGCTTTTCATATGTACATTAGTCAACACTTTTTCCTGACAGTTTTTCTTAAGCTGTAAGGAGTTGCATTGAAGATACCTCAGTATAAGCCTGTTATTTCAAAGAAGAGAAGTACTGAAAAGATACCTGTATTTCCAGTATCTGAAGGGGGCTTTTGCAGTATCTGAAGGGGGCCTACAAGGATGCTGGGAAGGGACTCTTCACTAAGGACTGTAGTGATAGGACAAGTGGCAATGGGTTTAAACTTGAACAGGGGAAATTCAGGTTAGATATAAGGAAGAAGTTCTTTACTGTGAGGGTGATGAGGCACTGGAGTGGGTTGCCCAAAAAAATGGTAAATGCTCCATCCCTGGCAGTGTCCAAGGCCAGGTTGGATGGAGCCTTGGGTGACATGGTTTAGTGCAAGGTGTCCCTGCCCATGGGATGGGGGTGGAACCAGACATTCTTAAGGTCCTTTCCAGCCGTAGCTATTCTATGGTTCTGTGATTCTATGATACTGCAAAACAGGAGGAGTATACCCTGCTTTCCACAAGCAGAATCTGTTTCTAGACCCTGAAGGTTTTCCAGTGACTTTTGACTTCAAACGTTATAGGCCTCTTGCTCTCCTGCTTCATGGGGATTTTAGGTCATTGTTTTCTCAACAATTGCTTGTGTGCTTACAGAAAGCAAGTAAATATTATAAAATGTCTCATAGTCACTGCAAGTTGTTTCTAGACAACAGCTGTCTGCTTTCTTAGTCTTTGAAAAATTAATATGGTAAAAATTCAAAACTTCAGGTCAAAGATCTGACCTTTAGGCAACTCTCTGAAGGAGAATTATTGCAGCTCACAAATACTGGGTGTAGTCAAATAAGGTAGTAAAAAGACGGATGGGTCGCTTAAATGGTGTATTAGTACTAATTATAGGTTCTTCTTTCATTAACTTCTTACAGTTATTGTCCGAATCTGTATCTTCTGCTGGGTCTGTTTAACTGAACTCTGCATTTATATAATGTTTCATTCTGTAATGGCAGTTCTAGGAGATCATGCAATGCAAATCCTGAGTCAGAACCCAGACCTTGTTCTTCTAAAAGAGTTGCAGTAGCACAGCTGGGCTTTGAGGCTATCCCAGAAGTCTGCATTTTCCCTTGCTGCCATTTCTATGCAGCACAGCGTACAACATGTTCAAATACACCACTTCAGAACATTACCTTAACACAGAAATGTGTTTTCTTTCTTAATGTTTTTATCATGGTAAGGTACCAGAAGATGACACTGAACGTGAAAGTTGATGTTTTGTTTGTTTTTACAAGATTGAACAGATGTAAAAATGAAGAGGGAAAGAAAACCAGATTTGCAGGATCTTCAGAAGTCATAAATACTGCTGAACTCTCCATAAGCCACACTTGGTCAGCACATTTACAAAATCAAGTTATTATGTGTCATCTATGCAAACTAAAGATAGCATTTACCTTAAGAAGAAATTTAAAAAATTAGGTTTAGTTTGAATGAAACCATGTTTCTTTGACTACAGATCCTCAAATCTCGACTAATGGAGAAGAAAAAGAAACTCATTCAGCCCATTATACCTGAGGGATAGTTTGAAACTAGTAAATTTTTTACATCATCTGTTTCTCTTGAATAATTCAGATCTGCATGTGCCTAGCACAGTTCTTTTGTCAAATAAGTAAATAAATAAATAAATAAGGGGGAGGGAGTTTAATATAAAATTGAAGTAGCAGTTCCTAAAGGATACCTAGTTTCATCTGAGAGTAATTCAGATTCTCTGAAAACTCCAAAATATTTCAACTGAATGTGCATATAAGCTTGAGCTTCTTACCTAGCTGGTATTTTGTCTCCGGTTATTCATTTAACTGGAAATCAAAGGTAACCTGAATTGCAAAAGAGTTGTTTTCCATTCTTTAGGGGGCACTCCAGGGTCGTGGTCATGTTTAAATTTGATTGTTTTCTAGTTCATTTTTTAAAAGTTTTTGCCAGCATGGTTTATTTACCAAAACGAATAATTCTGAATGAGATTTTGCATGTCACTTTTTTGTTGTAGGATTGTGGAAAAGGGTTACTACAGTGAACGAGATGCTGCTGATGCTGTTAAACAAATCCTGGAGGCAGTTGCTGTGAGTATTGTTTAGCACCATATGCTCAGCACCTAGTTTCCTAGTTTTTCATTGACAGTGGCTCAATACACACTCATGTGGGAAAGAAGCAGAGTTCACTGGAAACAGTCCACACAAGTTTCCTCCTATAATTAACTTTGTATCGATTTTTTTTTTCTTTTCTTTTTTTTTTAGGAAGTGGCACAGTGACTCTGGATAGGAATTAGCAATGCGTTTAACGCTCTAAGTCATCTGTTAAAGTGGAGTGCATGCTCTGCCCAAACTAAAAAAGCTGTGGAGTTTAGCACTGATTGTTTTAGCTGCAAAAGTAATTTGAAATTGCTGTCAGTTGTGTAGTCTCTAGCTCATTTTTTGTGGAGTATGTCACAGTAAGTCATTTGGAACAAGAGTGTGCTAGTTTTCCTTTCAACTAAAGTGGAGCATAGATGGCCAAACTGTGGTGGGTTTTTGTGTAAAGAGTTACAAGCTGGTGTAAAGAGTTACAAGAAGTTGAGTCAAGCTCCTGCAGAATACTGACATGAAAATAGTCTGCTACATTTGCAGTTGTTCCTTGAAGGTGACCCATCACAGTTTTTGCTGCTGCAGGAGCGTTTATACAAACAAGGCGCATTGGAGGAAGGGTGGACTACTACGAAAGTGGATAGAGTATGCTGCATGTCTAATCAAAGATCAATTTTCACTGCTTTTTAAATTGCAGATGCATACACAGAATGACAGTAGATACTGAGAGATCGAAGTTCAGTGCCAGTAGCTTGCGTAACTCCCAATATACCTTCTTCCTCTATATTTCATGTGGTTTTCACACCATTGAACTTTGTACAATTCTATCACTTAGAGAAAGGTACAAAAATTTTTGAGACAAGAAAATAAAGTCTTTTAGTAGCTACATAGAGTATTTCTGTCTATCACGTGTACTTCTCAGTCGCTTGTAGCTCTTCCATCTGGTTTCCTACCAGATGTTCCCCAAACGCCTAATCAGATGCTGGGAAGGTACTTAAGAAATTTGTCAAATGTCTAGTCTGTATGCTGGCACTGATCAAGTCCAGCATAGAAGAGAGGAGACATGTTGGGTAAGAAAGAACAGTCTGGCTGGGACAATCAGAGCATTTCAAACAAAATAGTAACATAGAGACAATTTTACTTTGTCACACTAAGACATTAGTAAGACCTAAGGAGGGATTGATGCTAAAGATTTTGCCTTCTGCTGTTCCTGGCATCTGTCTTCAGAGTCAGCAGAACATATTTCTGTTTCTATCCGGTAGCACTGTATGGTTGTCTGCAGCAGATATTTTGGGTGAAGCAGACAGGAAGCAGAAAGATGACAAAGATCTTGGAGCAGACATACATGCTTAGAGGTGTACAAACAGTGCAGACGCAACGTGACTGACTTTGGGTCTATTTCCAGACTATCATACTTTTCAAACAAAAATCAATTTTTGATCATGTGGAAAAAAAGAGAGGTCAGCCTGAAGAGCTCTTCCAAAGCGTGAGAGTGGTAAGGCAGGATCTGTACGAATAACCCACAGAGATGCAGTGTCAGAAGACCTGTACTGAGGAAAGGACTGTTGACCTCTGACCTCTGTGGAAGATATCTAAAGGTGGGAAAAAGAAAATGCGGTTACAACAGTAATGCAGTTATTCAGAAGGAACAGACCGACTCAGGCGTATTTACCTGGTATGGTAATGGAATACCCCATTGTGAAAAAAATCCTATAAATCATGGTTTGGTATCATCTGCAAGCCTGTTCACACTAAATACAATGTGAGAACTGGTGTTCCCAGGAGTAACCAGACCTACAGCAAGACCATCGTGTTCACTTCCTGACTTTCTGAATGATCTGGTGCTTACTGAGTTGCTCTCATCCAAAGTAATCTAAATTATGTAGTCAAGTTTAGTGTGCTGCATGACACATTTGTATAAACTTCTTAGAACTGGGTCAGATTACTATTTTATGAGCAATTTTTTCTTTGAATCAAAGTGCCCCAGTTAAGGTGGTTCTACATTATTTATAATTCTTTTCCATAAAATTATCATGAAGTTTTGCTGAAAGATGTTTCAGAAGGTGTTTCAGTTCTTTATTTTAAAATCCAGGAACCAGATGAAGATCTCCATCTTCTGCGAGCTGTAACAGCTTTGCTCAAATAAACGAACAGTGACATATGAAAGCTAAAAAGCTGATATTCAAGGCCAGGTTGGACAGAACGGGTGACATGCAAAGGCAAGGCACTCTTGCCCATGGCAGGAGGGTTGGAATTAGAGGATCTTAAGGTCCTTTCCAACCCAAACCATTCTATGATTCTGAGGTTTATATGAGCATGCAATAATTTGGAGTTTTATAGATCCTGGTATCAAATCCCTAGCTAAGATGGACTGTACAAACTTTTGGTGTCATAGCTGATACTGAACATCTAAGCAAAAGCTGGAATGGCTGTGGAGGTGCCAGCTCCCAATTTGGGATCCTTGCAGCCCAGCTAAAATACTGTGATAGATTGGGGCTGTAAATTTGGCAGAATGGTGTTTGTGAACATAAGAGGAGTTACTGTTAGAAACTGGAAAATAACTTCTGCAGCAGAGTAATCTTTCCAGAATAAAAGAAAATATATCTATTGATGATTCTTAAAACCAAATAATTATACAATCCCCTCAATAAACCATGCCAATGAATACCCTCCTGGCATCAGATAGGTGTTCTGACTACTGCAAGTTTTATAAATTTCTCTTAGCAAATGAACTAGTCTACCTACTTATTTTATAAACCCCTTGTTAAGGGCTATTAATATAGTAATGGATCTGTCCTCACAGTGGATCACTGACATATGAAGGCTTGTCTTCATTTAGCAAAGGGTTTTTTCAAAATTCTTCTAAAGGATTTATTCAAAAGTGTAAAGTGGGACTTTAGAAGCACCAAAGCATTTTGCTCAACTCAGTCTGAAATTGTTTAACTAAAAGGACTATTAAAAAAAAGTTCTGTAAAAGTTCTTAAAGAAAAAAACAAAACAAAAATACAAAACAGCAGCAAAAAACAAACAAACAAAAAACAAACCAAACGCAAACCAACAACAAAAATCCCCCCCACAAAAAACCAACCAACCAACCAAACAAACAAAAAAAAAGCACGCAGAATAAAACCCCTCCTATAAAGCGTCTATCTTGGTCTATCTGTTTTTTGTAATGTATGAGTACTGTAAGATTAGCTGTTACAAGGCTTACCAAGAATTAAGTAAGTGGCTAGAGTAACACACAGGAAATTAATATTAATCTTCCAGGTCACAAACCAGCATAAATATATCAGACGTTTGTCCTCCCAAGAACAAAGAAAATAACAAATCCAGTATTGTTCTGAAGACTACTGCACCCATTTTGCCCTTCTCCATCATTTTTCTTTCTGCTCATTGCATCTGTGTTCCCAGTGCATGGATGTATTTGCCTTTTCTGGGAACAAATTACCTTTTTTAATCTCTTCCACACCTTTGCCTTTTCCATTGTTCTTCAAGCTGGGAGATAGCTTCATTCATAAAATAAAAGGCTTATACAAATCTAGGCAAGCCAATGTTAATTTCTTCAGCTCTTTTGCTTGCTGTTCAGAACAGGTATGGAGCTTCTGTTGCTACCCAACATCTCATAACAGGGTGAATTTCATTCCTGAGAGAGGATGCATTTGCAACCTCTCTTAGCACATCATTATCCTTCCTCTCCTCCTCAAAGGATCAGTTGTATACAGTATCGGTTTCTTGCATGCTTATTTTTGCAGCAGTTTTCCTATTTTGTTTAATCAATGGATTTCCACACACGGATGTCCCAAGGCCATTCTTCACTGCCTGACTTTCAGAATGAGTTATTGATGATATGAAATTCAAATAAACCTTGAAATACTGGTCACAAAAATACACACTTTTTCTGTAAAAGACATCTTCTTTTTAGGTGCTCAAACTTAAAAAAATTACACTAAATTTTTAAATTTTTTTAATGTGCATCTTCAAAATCCTATATTTGTCACTAAAAATAAACTGTGTTCCTTCTTGCCTACTCTGCATTAGTGTCAAAATGATAGGTTTCTGCTTGAGAGTTAAATTACTCTTTTCATTGTATTTAAATTTGAAATTATTTTTAACAGTTTCGTTTTTGTAATTACAGTAGTTACTAGATATAATCTAGACAGAGTTTTGAACTCACTTGGCAGTCTCTAAGTTAATTTCCCATCATATTTTATAATATGTTGTTTTCTTATGACTGGCCATCATCTTGTCCTGATAGGAACGTTTTCCTTAAGGCATAGGTGGGACCCCCTCGGTTTTCATTTCCATTTTCTATTTCAATTTTCTACCCCCCCAAGCTTCATTGTATGCCTGCGTTTCTATTCAGTTTCCTGTCAGCTTAAATTCACAGACAGCATGCTGAACTTTCAGCTATGATGACAAAGACTGACGGCACTTAGTTAGTTGCAGGTTTGAGAGAGAAAATCTAGATTAAAGGTTTCTATTCATTTCAGTGAACTTTGATCTGTCTGATAATGAGCAGTAAGATTGTGGGTAAGGACCTCCTGCAAATGTGCATCTTGCAAGTATATTTTACAGACCTTGAAGCGTTGGACTGCCTAACAATTAGAGCTTAGAGCAAATGAGGTAATTGGACTGGCTGAGATCGAAGAGAATTGGTCAAAATATCTGGGGGTTTTGGCATTCAAAGAAAAGTGGACATTAGATAAAGAGTAAGAAAAAGGTTTCATTTTTTTCTATATAATTGTCTATGTTTTGGCTGGAATAGGGTTAGTTTTCTTTCCACGAGCTGGTGTAGTGCTTTGTTTTGGGTTTTGTCTGAGAGCAATGCTGATAACACACCAATGGTTTAGTTGTTGCTCAGTAGTACTTGCTCTGATAAATGACATTTCAGTCTCTCATGCTCTGCCAGTGAGGAGGGACACAAGAAGATGAGAGGAAGCAGAGACAGGACACATGACCCAAAATAACCAAAGGGGTTTTCCATACCACAGCGCAACATGCCCAGTACATAAACTGGGTGGAATTACCTGGAAGGGCCAGATTGCTGCTCGGGTCAGGCTGGGTATCAGTCAGTGGATGGTGGTCAATTGCATTATGCATCACTGCTGTTTGCTTTTCTCTTTTTGTTCTCTCTCTCTTTTGCTTTTTTAATTACCCTTTTCATTGTTATTATTAGAATTAGCATTATATTATACCTTATTTTAACTGTTAAACTCTTCTTAACCCACGGGTTTTACCTTTTTTCCAATCCTCCCCATCCCCCTGTGGGGATGTGAGAAAGCAGCTGCGTGGTACTTAGTAGCCAGCTGGGCTTAAACCACAACTATCACCGAATTAGTGCCTGCTGGGGATAGATGCAATGGATGGATTTTAGTTTCAGCCACCAGCTACAAGGTGAACTTAACTGAGGCTTAAATGTGACAGAATTCTGAAATGTTGAACAAATGTGTTATCAATAAATTCTTAGCCAGGCCTAAAAAGGCACACTGTTAAGAAGAGTAAGTGTATTGAGACAAATAAGGAAGAAACCCCGGGGGGGGGGGGTCAGGAGGCTGGAAGGGAGTGGGGGGAGAAGGGGAAATTAAAATTTTGTCATTTTTTCAGAATGTTTGCTCAAAAGTGGTATTCCACTAACTTGCAGGTGTAGGCCATGTTCATTGAGTATGCAGTTGTAAGTAAAAGGACAGTGCTTGATACTGTAAGACAAGAAGCAATTTGCTGTTCTGGCTGCAATTCTGTGCTAAGTATTATGATGTCATATTGTGTTCTCTGACATGATCTGCTTCTGCCACTCTCCTTCTAACCTGTCAACAGGAAAAAAATGAACAGAGGTGGATGGTTTTCAGACTTAACGCTTGTACTCTGGCACACTCTGATTTTGGAAAACTTGCATAACAACATTTTGGACAAAGAGGCAGATAAACACTGAGTTCAAAAGAGGGACAGCAGCTATTTGCAGTTAAAAGCACCATTTGCAATGTAATCGAGGACATGTATGATAAGGACGCTTGTATTTGTTCTCTTTTTAACAAGTAAATAGGTTGTCAATATGTAAGGTAAATTCTGTGTTGCTATTATGGCAATTCATGCAGGGAAAAATACAACATAGAAAACCTAGACTCTGAATCAGTTTTCTTCAAGCTATTTCTTAAGCTATCTCCTGTTACTGAGGTTTGTCCAGGAGCTAAGGATTGCTCACAGAAACTGAATTTGAACCTTCAGGGAGATGTGATGTCGATACTCATGTCCATGAGCTGGGAGTTGTTCAGAGCAGTTGGTGTCAGTGGCCCAAGATGTTGAAGAACTATCCTGTTCATTCTGATTTCTGTAGTGACACATATCTTGGGGTATTCGGTTCCTTGTTTTAATAGATGAAACATAAAGTCTTACTATGCCTTTTCCTTGTAAGATTATCATTTCTAATATAGAATTATAGAATCATGGAATCATAGAAGCATTCAAGGCCAGGTTTAACGGGGTTTTGGGCAACCAGGTCTAGTGGAAGGTGTCCCTTCCCATGGCAAGAGGGTTGAACCAGATGAGCTTTAATGTCCCTTCCAACCCAGACCAGTCTGTGATTCTGTGATTTCTTTGTTGCACAAATTAATACAAGGAATGTCACACGAGATACACTGGTTGTACTAACTGATTTAACAAAGTTGAGATAATTGAAAGGTATTATGAATTCCCTGTGAAGTCTTGTCCTGAAGGAAGGTACGAGACCATCTAAACATGATCCTTTGCTTACTGCAAAGGGTTCTACAGTGCACTTGAAGTCACAAGTCAATAAGGAAAGTGCTGTTCAATAAAGGAAGTGCAAGTCGATGAGGGGATGAGAATGTATGTAATTATAATCTTATTACCACTTATGCTTGCAAAATTTTATTTGAGTAAGCACATCACAGTATGAGAAAAAATGGACATTAGTCTCCATAATGACAAGTGTATATTGTCTGATGTGTGTTGCTTGTAGCCTACTGAAAGAACATTAACACCCCATTTAGAAGTAATTGTAGTAGAGTGCAGAATAAAGAGTAGCAATGTTTCTGAAAACAAATTCCATAAAAAAACGTGTCATATGCACAATAAATCCTATATATCAAGGGACGGTGTCAGACAGAAAGAAGGAATGAAATAGCAGAGATTGTTTGTCTGCCTGCATATGCTATCTTATAACACAGTCAGTGAAGTCATGTAGGACCAATGGTTTGAATTGATATCAAGGTGCGTTTTTCAGGACAGTTATATACATACTTCCCTTTAATCTGAACTGCGAGTATTGCCATGGACATGGCGTACAGCTGAATGACTTGTAGGGAGGAGTAGCAGTATCCATTCTAAGACATTATAGTTGGGTTTTTTTTTAATTTAAAAAAAAAGCGCCATTTTATGTGTTCTAGGCACGAAGTGTTTATTTCTTCAAAATTTGTTTGAGTGGCTTCAAGTTTAATCCCCTTGGAGAGGGGTGATTTAGCATATCACATATAGAAATGATTCCATGCAAGCCGGGAAGTCATTTCTGCCTTTTCTTCCATTTCATGACAAGATTTTAACGGGCTTTTTAAGTACCCTGGGGAGACGTCGCACATTGCTGTAAAGAGCAAATAAGCAAATAGGTAAACTGTCAAGTTATGTAAGAAACCTACTGAAGTGCTGCCACTTCATGAGAGAGAAATGTATTTGTGCCCTAACCGTGCTATTTCTGAAACAATGTTATGTGCTAGTTTCATACATAGGATAATCTCTTTAGAGAGTGAGGGCATTTTGAATTAGTAGCTTCATAATATTACTAGCTTACATTCACTTTTTGTGTTTGTTGTAAAGAGATTTTGAACAATTTTTTCTTGTTAATGGTGTATTTAAATTGTTGGAAGTACGGTTGGTTTTATTATTATCACGCCAGCATGATTTATCAGTAATTTGATTCAGAATTATTTTCAGAAAAACAGTTTTGGAGACCTGCTCTAAGATAAGTGCAAAGCTCTCTTTGCAGCACACAAAGAAAAGAGATTTACTGTCAAAAGAATCTGGCAATGCTGCAATCATCAGTAAGGAAATGAGGGTATTGAATTCGTTGTTTTCTCTAATAGAGGAAATGGAACAAGCACTAATGATCATGCTGTAGGTCTACTGTATTACAGTTTAATGTCCAGTGCAGTAGAAAGTCAGGGTCATATTTGCTAAGTTGTTATGACCTCAAATTGTGCTTCATCTAAGTAAAGAGTCCTTCTTTTGATTTGAAAACAAGTTACTGCAGTATTAATTTTTAAAAAAATATTTGGAAATAACAGTGAAAGTGATTAATTAACTCTTTTTTTTATTTCACAACACTCCACAAACACAGTGCCAAATGCTGCTGTTTTCAAGCAGTGCCTGCAGTTCATTTTTATTCCAAGAGGCTGACATTTACCAGGGAAGTTGCTGTCTGAGAACTGATTAAGAATTCAAGAATTTGACCTCTTCCTAATTCATCTCAGGCAGAAGGGCAATTTTCCTGTACCTTCATTTATAAGATGCACTGTTGAAAATACTGTGTGAGGTGAGTGTTTCCCCAGCCCAAAGGCTGGGTCTATATGCCTGATTAACTGATCTTTTGGCCGTCATTTGGCAATGGCCTGGCCATCCCTTTTAGAAAAGAAGGCACAGAAAACAACCTCTGTAGCTCTGTGCTGACACTGAGCCTGAGCCTGAATCTTGGCTTTAGACAGCTACCCATTTCTCTCCTGTATGTTACCAAGCACACTTTTAGCAATTGATAAAGTACAAGTAAAGGAAAAAGCCTGGCTTTTCTCATGCTTTAGTCTTTATTATAATTTTTATTGCACATATTGTGCAAACTGTCATGCGGGAACATGACATCCAAATATCAGTTCCCATAGAACGTAAGTCATGTACAGTCTGAATTGACAAAATGTACATGTCACTTTAGGAGCCTGGCAGGGCTCTGAAGTGTTCTGAGCTAGGGAAGCTCCTAAAGCATCCTGAGTGCCCTACATACTGTGTAGAAACAGTAAAAACCTAGCAATTGCAAGCAACAGAAAGGGTCAAGACCTCAATGAAATATGAGGAGGTCTTGCCTCAGAAATTGCCCTGGAGTAAATACCAAAATAGAAAACCACCCGTCTGTGCATGAACAAATGGAGGAGAAATGCTAACTGGCACTGCAGGAGTGTTACCAGTAACTATTGCTTTTCATGCCGGCCACACAGCCACAGCTGCATGGATGGGTAGTACATTCTTTTCCTAAGGGCTAAAAGACATCTGGTTAAATGCTACATGAAATTCCCTAAAACTTTTCTAAGGTTTGAGTAAACATACAGAAGTTCACTGACTTTTAGAGAATTTGGTGTTGTGAGTAGGGTCTGAATGCACCTGTGCACAAGAAGCCTTCCCCTGTCCTTTGTGAGGACACCGGCCAGAGGACAGAAGCAGTCCTGGTCCCTGCAGTGTGCTAACAAGGCAGAAAATTGTTTCCCTAAGCAAATGGCATAAGTAGCAGCACCGTTGCCAAAGTCACTGCTTTATCCCCAGAAGGATTTGATGAAGTGTAAGGCAGCCCTTTTCTTCATCCCTCCCTATTCACAGGACTGTTTTTCTGTCTCCCAAGCCTGTTGTGCCTGCAGACCTAAGTGAGGACAGGATTGTTTCCCTGTGTCTGGATGTTCCTGCCTTGGTAATCATGGTAAGGATAAAAATACATTGATTGTTCAGAAGTAAATTGAAAATGAACCTGTGAAATTACAGATATTTGCAAAAAAAATTACTCAGATTTTGTAGCCTTGTGCAATTTTTAATCTCTAGTTCCATAGTACTGAACTGATAAAATGCAGGTTCTCAGCAAAATGGCTATTTGCAAAATTACATTTTTTCATTAAGAATCTTACCCTAATCTCTGTGCCTGTAGTTTGAGGAAATGCTAAGAGAATTTCTGCTGTCTTTGGGAGATATTCCTCACATGCCAGCGGGGTTGGCATGAGCTATTATTGGCTGACGCTGATCACTCTTCAGCAGGCTTTGTAATAATCTATCAGTCATTGTTTTAGATAAGTGGTTTTATTTCTATGGCCCTGAGAGCATGAGTGAAAAAAGATTCTTTATTTATTCCCTCGAGATTCCTTACTGATGTCCTGAAATTTCAGCAACCGTGGGTTTTTTGTACCATGTAATGAGTCTGGTTTTCTGCTTTTTCATTTACTCTTTTGTGACAAGTATTTCCTAATACTTGTTTCCTACGTAAATATTTTTGTTAATATTTGTGTGACTGATTTTTACATGCTGTTCTCATCTCAGCTTGCTGGCGCATGCAGATTGCTTTCTGAACTCCTTTACCTGCGTTTTTAATGTTTTTCAATAGCTAGCAACAAAACCTTGGCTCTTGGCTTTAAATTACCCACACCCCTGTTCTTCAATTGCAGTTTTCATAGACTTCTGTGGCTGAAAATCCAAACTCTAACATAGGTGAATGAATGAATCTGATATTTTCAGGAATCAGTGCCACTTCACACTTATCATGCCAGCAGACTTGAGTTCATTATGGTGCATGTCACTTCGTAAGGTAGAAATAATGAGAGGATATGTGCAAGAATCAGAGTGTCTCCTTGATTGGATGACCAGGGGCTTTTCCAGGAGTACAGGCCCTCCAGATTTGTTACATGGTGCCTAAACATAGTACCCAACCAGTAGTAGTTCAATTTCTGGATATTGAGAAATTATATTGCTTGGTGAACAGTGCTGGATGTGGGGCTTTTGGTGGATTTTCTGACACAAGTTCATGTACAATAGTAGTGATGGGCAACAGCTGGAGTGTAAACAAACAGCTTGTTTCATTATTGGAATGTGCCTTTCCAAATACTCTGGTCAGCTGAGTCCATCTGACAAGCAGCAACAGCAGAAAGTCAGTATGCTGTCAATTACAAAGTAAACATACACATTTTATTGGTTAGGATTTAAAATTACCTTGCCTTACTGTGGTTAGCCATGTATAAGGTATTATCATACTATTTACTTACTATCATAATTTATGGTAATAAAATACGATAATTCTGGATTTTATTTTACTGTGCAATATTTAACAACAGTAGAGCTAGGTGCCATGAATTATCAGGGCTGCAAGCTAGTCCTCTTTCTTGCATCTGAACTTCACTGAGGTTCTTGTACCTTCCTATGTGACACATTAATGCATGTTTTTAAGTTGCTATAAATAACACTGAAAGGCACGTAATAAAAACCTCTCAGTTTTAAAGCCTTAAAATTACATCACTCATTTAAAAATCAAGATTTAATGTAAAACTCCATTATGATGTGATAAGATGTATTATGAAACATTGCTGCTAACAAAAAATCCAACATGATTTTCTGTGCTGATACAAAACCCTAGAATAAGTTTGCACATATGACTGTGTGGAAGGATGAATAACTCAACAAACTCACAAACTAGAAACCTAACAGCTCCATGTCTCTCAGAAATGAGAGTTCTGTCTTCCTGCAAGCATGCTTCATTGAAGACATGAGCAGTGCTTCCACCATGCAGAATGGGGTTCCTGTCCTTTCTCTGCCAGTATGGATGCTGGTGCAGGTGTGCACAGCTGGGGCATGCCAGCATCTTTGTTCTCTGCAGGGATTGCTGAAGGAGTGATTCACCTTCATGTAGGATGCTTTCTGCATCCTCTTCTCTAAATGGTGCAGCTCAGTAATGCCAATGTACTCTACACTCAGTTTTGGGTCCTTCCAGAGAGTGGAATAGCAGGGAAGATGGGCTGCTATAGCTCATGTGAGTGTTACTGCATACTCCAGTAGTTAAAATTATCCCATCGTGATGGACCATCTTGGGTGCTGCAGCACAGAAGGCTGCTTTCAGAGCATCTGTAATGAATAACACATGTATGTTATTCAAATGCAGCAAACCACAGCAGCATTAGAAAAAGGGCTGCAGTTGTGTCTAACAGAATGGTGTAACTCTTCATGCTGCTTGTAACCCCATCTGGGACAGGACATGTTGGTCATGAGAGATCGATTTACCTTCACTTCTTCCCTTGCTTGAAATGTGAGGATTAAGTGGCAAAATCGATGAGGGAGAAATGTAAAAGAGAGATTCATCTTCTCCAAGAGGGTTGAAATACATTTGAATGGCTGGGCAATGATTCAGTGTCCATCAAAGTCTTGGCAGTATTTATTTTGTAAATTATTGATTCTGATTTTCACTTATCCGCTGGTAAATCAAATGGGTGAGCATAAGCTGAGTTTTGTTTGTAAGAATAGTGTAGTTTTAGACAAAATACTCTTAACAATAAGAGATCTGTGATCTCTTTTGATATTTTGAAGCACTTATCTGGCTTTCTGTGCAAGCATGATGCCCTGCAATCATTTTGTATGTGTGGTTGTGTAGAAGGGCAAACCAGTTGAAAAATATTAACAAATTCACAGATAAAATTAAAAGCTCTGTTTTCTAGTAAACTTTCTGATAGCATGAATAAAAATTTAGTAACATGCAGAGAAAGCAAGCCAAAGACAAAATCTTATAAGTTTTGCTTTAAATACCCATGTGGTCACTGAAACTTGCAGCAAGGATCAGGTTCAGTATGTCACTTTTGATGGAAAATATTTCCAGCCCTATATGATTTTACACATATTGCTGTGTGAGACTGCTGCTGTCCTGTCCTGGGTCATCACAAGTTTTATCAATGGAGGTGTTCAAGCTGCCCATTTCCTAAGCTAAATTTCAAAGTAGGGGTCTGAAAAGGATGACCTGTTTAGCCAGAATATAGACCTGCTTCCTTTTCTCCATCTCTGATAATGCTCTGGAGGAAGCAGCAGACTGAAGCAGGTTTGTATCTGAGCAGAACATTGAGTGTCTGTTTCAGAATGCATGGAAGATATTTGTAATTGTGTTCTAGTGACAGGAAGAAATGTTTAAATACCGTGATGGAGGCTTTTCCCAAACTATCAGGTAAGTCAAGCACAGCAATATAGTTGGCCTAACATTGCTACAACAGCATTTGTTGAGAAATAACTATTGAAATAGCCAGTAAAGCTATATGTCTCTTCTGGGGAGCTTTTCAAGTTAATGGCAGGTAACCCACTAATCTAAGTTAAGGACCAGATTCTGAGGCTGTTTTCTGGTGCCCCTGTCAAGCAGGACAGTGCTCTCAACATGCTCTGTGATTCACATCATGCATCAGGCTTTGGAGGTGACAGGCAGCAGTGTGGCTTTGACAGGCTCCTGGTGTCACAGACACCACCACACAGATGTGCCAGGCACAACCCCTCGGCTGCGCAGCTCCCAGTGTTTCAGCCTCCTGCCAGCTTCCTCATGAAACAAACGCCAGACCAAGCTGGGTTTAGGTAGGTCTAGATCTGCAACTCATATAACTCTATCTTCCACAGAAAGCCTTTAATCTGTGAAAGCGAAGATTCATTAACTGCTACCACCCCTCAGGTCTGATGTACTCGATGTGATGTAGTTAAACTGCTACACAGAATGTGCGTGTGGCTTTTTAAAAATAAATTGTTAATTTCTGTGTTACCTTTTAGTTACTGTTCTTCCTGGACTTTTTTTCTGTTGTGTCCTTTTTATGGTTTCTTAGAATTGTTTTTTTTCCACATGAAATACAGACCGGTATGTCTAAATAGTGAAAAATCATAGGCTGGTTTATAGCTTTCTGTGAGTTTTCAATTAGATTTGTAAGTTTAAATGGTAGAGTTGATGTGTTTGATCTAGGCAAAGGAAATAAAATTCTTTAATATTGTAGGGCACAGCTGAGCAAAAGAAATGAAATAATTCACTGGGCTGTTGTTTTCAAACACTTCCTCAGAGACTTGGGGTTTATTTCAGCGCTGTGTCCAATATGTTGCGTGCTTGGCAAAGGTCTTTGTCCTTTCATGCAGCTTTGGAAATGTAAAAAGAAATTACACCAACCAAATAAGGTAGCACTTTATTCTTCCCTGTTGGCCCTCCCATTGGCAATCATAAGAGCAAAAGCCTCCTTCATAGCCCTTCCCCAAAGATCAGCTAAAATTATCCCTGACACAGACCCATCCAGAAGTCTGACCTGCAGCCAGAGATGATGAGAAGAGCCTGGCAGCCTTTCAAACATGAGACCTGTAAGACCCCAGAGTGCCCACATAAGCCTACTCATAAAACATTGTGTGAAAAGCCGTGTGTACACAGAAGTGTGCCCTTGCCCACAGGGACTGCAGACATGTTTGTCACTGGCAGCCTTCACTGTGTTTCCTGCTCTCCTGCTGTAGCTTAGTGCTGCTCTGTTAATATTGCAGCACTCAGGAGGAGTGTGCAGTTTAGCATAGTTAGAGAAAGTAGTTTGTATTTTATCAATATTCTGAGATTGAATTACACACAGGAAAGAAGGTTATCTGCCAGGCCAGAGCGATACAATCCTTCACCAATGTACTTGGGAGTATCAGAAACCAAGTGGACCTTCTATGTCATTCCTCCTTTTAATCCTGAGCAAGGAACGGCTTTTGGACTGACAAGTTACACTGATAAGTGAATGAAAAAAGCTGCATGGGAAGCCAGAAATGCTCTCCTCTTCCTTAAAGTCTATGATTCACATCATGCATCAGACATAATAGTCCAGCATGCCAGCAGAGAACTGCAGAGAAGCATGTGTCTAAAATGTTTGGAGATCAAAGGCACAGGCCCTGAGCCCCACTCTGGATGCAGCGTTTTCTACTGAAACAAAATTGGATCTAGCTTTATGCTTGATGTCCTTCCTTTCCACTGCAGGTATAGGCCTTTGAAACTAGATTTGTGCTGGAAGTAACTGCTTGAGATTTGAGAATAATATAGCACCTTACATACTGTAATTTTCTTCAGCTGCTAACCATTTTAATATCTCCTTAATTTTATACCTAATTGCATAAAATTTATTTGAAATTAACAAAGAAGTATACAACAGTGATATAGTCAAGATGTATGCTTCTGAGAAACTGTTCAGTTACTCTTCTTTCTGTTATGTTTGGCAATGCAGGTAATTGTACTTAACATTTCATGATAATTAGATTCATGGGTTGCTGTTTCTGTAATGACACAGACATATGGGACCTTAGAGTCAGAATGACTGGCTGAGAAATTATGACTTACTAGTGTACAGTGACCAGAAGATACTGTGCATGAGATAGCTCTGAAATTCTCTGTTCTTTTCGTTGTGTCTGTCCCAGGAAAATACCACTCACATCATTTGCAACTTATGGGGAAGGTATTGTTTTTCAAAGAGAAAGATATTATTACTTTCTTTAGTGATTTGCGTGGGGTTTGTCCAGCATCACTAGGTTCAATCGCTTGTTACTTTCTAGCCCTATTAATGTTTGCTTTGAACTGAGAGCTGGTATCGCTGTTGCAGTGGACAGAAAAGAAGCTCCAGTAGATCAAGTGTTACATGCACTGGAACACCCATCTGTACGCTTGTCTATTATTTGACCACAAGAAAAGGCTCTAGTTTTCCTGTCCACAGTACTGAGGATCATTTAGGTGTCAGTTTCAAATCACAGAAGTTTTAAAGAGCCTGTTTCTTTAAAGAGAGTGATAAATAGTAGACATCGTATCAAGGCAAGAGGAGTTTCTGGATCCCACTGTATTTCTATGCAGTAGTGTCATTGAGCATGCAGCCTTGGTCTGAGAAAGGTAAAGATATTTTCAGAGCACGCTAAAAGGATTTTCTGGCACTGGGACCTTTACTGGGGCAGCCATCTGGGATAATCACTCTGTGAGCAAAATTCATCTTACGTGTAATGTAGTCATGGTATTTAAAGGCAACTGTTGCAGTATATTTGTGAATGAATGTACTTCAACCACATGGAAAGGCACATTGATCTTGGTTTAACCACTGTTCTTTGTAATCTAGTGTAGACCTTTTGTTTGCATTTCCCTTGCATTTTGTGTTAATTTTATTCTTTCTAAACAGAGAAACATTGCTAACAGTACCCCAGTGTTATTTCTAATAGGCAGTGTGTTTAGTTTAATGGGTAGATAAATTTAGCTGCAGATTTTGTTGATAATGCTAGTGGTCTTGTCCTTGTCCTTTTCAGTGGTCTTCAACGCTGACTTTGAGTGTACAGAACTTACATTTTAATTAACTTACAAAATTGTTTAATGTGATTTAGCAATATAGCTCCATTTTGTATTTCAGGTAGGTCTGCTCAGACCAAAGTGTTCTGCACACTAAATAAATGTAGTGTAGTAAAATCCAGTATTATAAATAAATGTATTTTAAACTTTGTTTAAATGGCATTTGATTAAGCTTTCTTACCCTACAAAGAGGAAAAGATTGTGTTGGAAAACAAGTGTGCTATGGTGAGGTATGACCTGGACAAACTGGAGTAAACTCAGCATCAAATCTGAGTAAAAAAGCAGAGGCCATGCTGGCTTACCAGAGCCCTTTCTGACACTGGAAATTACCCGTATGGCAAAAAAATGAGATGTCAACAAGCTGCTCCACAGCACCCAACTGCCACCTTCTGCATTTGCCTGGGGTGAATTTGCCCCCTCCAGAAAGAAGGTCCAAGTATTAGGAGCAGCAGTCGTACTTGCTTCCTTGCCTGGGGCAATGAGGGTTACTTGGATCCTCAGTTGTGCCCTGCGGGTTGATAGAAAAAAGGAAGAAATGTTCAGACCACAGCTGTGTGAGTTTCTGACTCCTCTCCAAGTGAAGGTCAAAAGAGGGACTGTTTTAAAAGGGTGAGCAATACAGAGTAACACACTAAGGGTGAATGTTAGTTTGAATTCTTCTTCTGTATTTCTGTCTTCAATTACCATTGCAACAGCAATTTTTACGCACAATCTGCTTTGAGAAGGTTGTGTTCTTAAAGGAAAGAAAACAGTGCCTTCAGATATGGCTGTAAAAAGTAAATGCAAATGGCCTGCAGCCATTTACAAGAAAACAATTCTTCTTGGCTGCTGAAATTAAAGCCTTTTTTTAGTATTTGGGTTTTTTTACTATTTTGCTTTTGGCATTTCTCCTGAAAAGAAGTAGCTTGTCTTGAGGAAAGGACTGAGATGTTGTAGATTCACGTATTCTAATGTGCAGTGCACAGAAAAATATATTCATTCTTTAAGGTGTAATATGTATAGCCTCAAGTATTGTATACTGATAGGCTTTGGTTGAAACAAGTAGCTGTCTCAAAGACTGGAGCCCTTTAGACCATAGATTTCGAGGTCTCTTCTGAATTTTAGAATACTTGAAGTTTGGCAAGCATTTTCCTAAAACTACACCTTATCCTAGGGATTTTGTTAATCCATTATGTCATACTTAGTGCACAATGGATGAACGTGCCTCTCGCTTAATCCCTCTTGATTTCATGGAGGTTTACACAAAGGGAAGGAAAATGCTCTGAACTGGGAACTGCAAACCTATATGCCCTCTCACCAGACACTGAAAGCAAATAAAGCCTCAGATGAAACCTTGGTAGAGCTCTTTTTCACCATTTTTTAAGAGAGGTGTGCCCACAGAGAACAGCTAAAATGCAACACTTTCCTGGCAGCCACAGTATCCCTCATTGCATGACCTCTCCGTTTGCTTTTGGAACTCTGCATAGACCAGCCATGTGGTAGGCAGCCAGCCAGTGTCCCCTTCCAAGATAGTCACAGCCTACCAAACAGGGTCTCAAAATACTGGTGGAGGATGTTATTTCTCAGCTGTAGTAGAGGCTGACTGGCAGCACTAGGTACAAATGCACAGCTCCGCATGGAAATGATGTCAGTGCAATGTGCATTCTTAATTTAACCTGTGTATAACAGGTTAAATGCATGTGCTTTCTTCTAAGAAAAATATGTCTGGTTTAATTCTGTGTATTGTGTGCTGGTATATATGTATATGTATACAGTCATCCATGTAACATGGTAGTCTGTAACTTAACACTGGCTGATCTCAGTAGGCTCTCTAGTATTTTATTTGTGTGGAAAGTAATGAGCTTTTACTCACAGTTTAGATGCATACTGTTACAGTTCTGTGATAAAAGCTTTCAAAACCTGAGATGAGATAGTTTAAACACAGTGCAGTGAAGACAATTAAGTTTGTCAAAGAGGTAACTCCAGCAGTAAATGTAATTTTAATGGTAGAAAATGATGGCATTTCATCAGTATTATATTTTTTAGTTATTCTTGCTAAATCTTAACGTTTGACAGTGTGCCTGATAGTGTCTGTTTCCTTGTTTGGAAACAGCATTGTTATATCTGACACTGTTCTACCTTTGCTTAACCATATTTGTCTAAATACAGTTACTCTCATCTCTGCAAGCTAACTGAAGCTGAACGCTGATTGCACGTAACTATCAGCTGAAGCCTTAAAACTCTCTGTTAACTGATTTAACAGGGGAAAAAATACATGCCCATACCAAAACACAGGCATACATTATATGAAAGTATAGGTTTTACCATGATTGAGTCCCCTATCCATGTGGATCATCAGTGCTGCACTAAAGGCAGTAGAGCAAACACAGCCATCAAGTTTGGTCTTCTTGTCTCCACAGCCTGCAAAAAAACATCCCTGACTTTGCAGGGGTTCTCCCCTTTGGAGCCTGGGAAAGATGCTCAAGTATGAAATTCAACCTTTTGTTTCCATCTTCTCCATAGTTATAATTTAGACAGTTTCTTTTGTGGTCTTGCCATCATAGATATATCTTCTCACAGAGTGATGAGCCATGGTCGTAAGATCAGCTTTTTGCTCCTCAGTTCCTACAGAAAACCTGTTTCCATCCCAGTGATCAGGAAATACCTGTGGGCTCTCATTTCTCCTTCCACCTCCTTCATTCTAGATGTTCACCTGCTGTCTTGAGAAACAGCAGTTGTTTCCACTCCAAGCCTACAACTTTTGTTAAGCTAAATAAGCCCATGTGTTTAATTTCTGTTTCTAAGGACATGGGCTTCAAGGTTAATAGATTTACTGTTGGAAGGATTGAGACTGATTTCAACTATTCTGGGAGAACTCCAATCCCAAATACCGTTGCAGACACTTATGCTCAAGGTGAAATAATTCAAAATGGAACAAAATTTTCCTAATCACTCAGTTAGACTTTATCTTTACACATATCCCCTTAGAAATTTAAAATATTGCATGCCACTTATTTTTTTCTTGACAAAATGAGAATTTTCATGTTCTCCAAAAATCCCTACTTGTCCTGCAGTCCAAAAAAGTCTCAATATATAAGTTTAGTGTTACAGCGTATGGTAGCACAGCCATCAGCCTTTTGGCATATGGTATAACAAGAGCCTTGTGCTGCAGCACATCTCTTCATAGGAATACCTCCCCTGCTGCATCCAACTACTACATTTGTGTGTTGCAAAATAGGCATCACATTAGGAGTTCATCTTGTACATCTAGGATGTACTAGTAGTACATCTGGTAATGTATAAATACCCTTTCCCCCTCTTGCATGGCCAGTTCATGCCTGTGTCTGTCTGTGTGCTTGGCAGCATTATACAGATGTCCAGTAACAGAAATGATTACTACCTTTGAGAGAAGGTGATATTTTACAGACTTCAGTGGACCTGCCACTACTGAATGCTGTTTTTCTGTAGTGGTCACATAAAACTGTACATCTTTGCTGTGCGAGGAAAATGGAAAAGCTGTGTGTGTTACAGGACGTGCTGTCAAGGTGCAGAAAGATGCATAAAGGTGGATGAGAGCTGGTGCTTAACACAGATCTTGATGAGAGTATTCAGGTAGCTGGAAACCAGTTGGAAAAATAAAATAAAATTAAAAAAGCAGCAATGGAAGCAAAGATGGACCATAGGCAATCTGTTTGCCGAATTATGAGGGCTAAACTGACGCGTGTTAATTTCCAAATTTAAAAACATAAGGAAAAGAATGTACATAAACTGGAGACCTTGTCACAGACAAGGTCGTGCAGAATCTGAGCTTTGCTATCTTTTGTGTTTGCCAAAAGTCTAAGTGAAGCATATGTTTGTCAGTTTTCTCTGAGCCTCACAGATTGAAAGATGTTACTTTCAGCAGTAACTTTCCTGTTTTTCTCTTCCTCTGAGCTTTGAGATCTCTCTGCTCCACATTCCCCCTTGAACTGGAGATATCAGCTGCTTAAATTCTTCCCATTTGACATGTTAACAGCTTGCATCCTGAGCTGTTCTTGCCTGACAAAAGACATTCCTCATCTGAATTTCTCCCAGTGCAGCACTGAGCAGACAGGAAAGTCATTTCCACTTACTTGTGTGAAGTGTTTTGTGTACTGCTCCCTTGGCTAAGCAGAGTTCATTTCTCAGTAGGATCCTTACTCTGGCAAGCACTGAATTGAGATCAATACTTAAATTAGGATGCAGTTGTCATTTCCACTTCATTGGTGGAACGAAGTCCTCATAGCTCACCATTTCTCTTTCAGCCTTTCTACTTCCAGCTAGAGTCAGGCCTTCTAGTCTCATTGCACCACTGCTTGCAGCCTGGTCTTAACTGAGAAACAGAATATGTGTGGGGTGATGCATCAAATCCTATTTCTGCTAAGCAACACAACCCACAGAAGCCACTAGAAACTGCAATAAAAAATTATTCAAAAAGCCGTAGTATAAAAGGTGAAGAAAGAAAAATAACCAACACATTCTAAAAGAAGTCTTTAAAGTGGAAGAATGGAAAATTATGAAGAAGAAAACTACTGGAACCTAAACTACACCTTAAACGCAAATCTCTCTTTGTAGATGACAGAGCTACAGCAACATCTCAACATTCAGACTGCAGCACTCTGACTCTCTCTGCCTGTCTCAGTCTCTGGTGCCCTTACCCCTTCCCCATTTGTTGTCCTTTTGCAGCCACCACCTATATGCCTAGGTAATGCCAAGGTTAGTGAGAGCAATGGGGTACAGAGGAGGACGCAGCCAGGTGGTGGTGGGCAGGGGACCAGAAACATTGCAGAGAGGAGAAGGGGGAGATGCAGCTGGGCATAAGCACATCACAGCCTCTAAAGCCTCCCAAGAAGGAGTCTGAGAAACTGGCTGTCTATGTCACTGCAGTTTTGGCATGGAAGAGGGGTACCTGCACAGCACTGTCCCCCTGAGACTGAATGGAGATTTGGGTGTTTTTTTCTGGTGACTGCTTTGAGAGAGATGATCTGGTTGAGTTTGACAAATCACACAAACTCTTCTGAAGAAAGAGGAAGGAGTTTCTCTCCGCAGGGTCACAAACTTATCAGACAACACTTATCCCCTTAGCTTTCTGCTGCAGTTGCTGCCCTTACAGGAGCTGTGTCATGTGATCTTCCTTATAACTGTACTGAGTATCACCTTAGAAGCAGTTTATGGTTTGACCTCCCCACACTTCTTGGAAGGTTAGCACGAATAGTTGTGGCTGTCACAGTGAGGAGCCTTTTCCTCATTTCTAGCCTAAAGATATTCATAGCTAGTTTCTGATTGTTGTTATTTTTTTTTTCTTTTGTGTCAAGAAACCCTTATCTTAACCCCTTCCTTCCACCAGTTCTGGTGTTTACCATTACATATTTGTAGAAAGTGGTCAAATACTTCTTCAGGTTTTACTTGCATTGCTGAACAAGGCAAGTTTAGCATCATTTTGTAGCACAGCAGCCTCTCCAGTCCTCCATTGACCCCTGATTCTCCAGAAGAGGTTCCCTCACATGACTTGGAAGAGTTTTACCTACCATTGGATTAAATTTCCTTCCATTTTGCATTTCTGCTACTCCATTTCCTTCAGTGTGACCATCACCTAAACCAGTAATTGATCTGAAGTTGTATCAAATACCTTACTGAAATCCAGACACATTCATGTCTGTAATTGTTGCATGAAGTTAAGGTGATCAAAACCTTTGAAGATGAGGATTTTCTGTGGGCATTGTTTTCTCCTTCATCAGTGGTGTTCACATTCACATCTGCTGTTGTGCCCAGCACAGTTGTGGTTTGATAATAAGAGGTTCATCTGAGGTAAGAGTGGCACACCATGTTCCAAAATATTTTTAATTTAACGTTGATTTATCTTCCATTAGCACTTTTTTGCCTAGCAGATCTGTTCAACCATAATCTGCAAAAGGTAAAGGGGGCTTGGACTTCTTTAGCTTATTTATACCATAAAACAGAGTGAAAGGTTTTGAATTTCTAATTGTATGATTCCTCATCATATTTCACACCCATAATTCAAGTCACAGAAAGCCAGAAGCCTCTAATGATTAGAAACACCTATAAATGATGGCATTATAAAGAGTGAGCTGGTGAAAGCTTGGGTGTTAAGAAGGGACATAATTTTCAATCACTCTGCTTCTAGTGATTCAGTCAGATTGTGTTCTCATTGTGATCAATAGAAATGTAGCTGGTTATCATCTGAATGAGGTCAATACCAATTTAATTTTAGGTTCAGACATGTGAGATAAAAAGTTTTTAATCCAAGTTGACATTCTTGTTTCTCATTGCATACTTTATTAGCTAAGATTTTGAGTAAAAGAATTTTTATAAGCAAGATTTTAATACCGTTATCCCCTGAATTTGGAAGTTACTCTGTAGCAATAAATACATTTTATATCTCATACTGATTGACAGAGTAATCAACAAAGATCAAACTGTTGGCCAGATTCCTAATTATCCTGTGGCTGTATTTTAGTAGATTAAATAGATTTAACCCTGTCCCTCATCTTTAAATCTCTTCTACACTGTATAAATGCACAACCCTAAATCAAAATACAAAAATCAAAATATATTGCTACTCTATCTATCTCCATCCCCTAGAATGCAGTGATAGCATGCATAATGATGGCCACTGAATTTAATTCCAGAGTTTTAAAACAGAAGTTGCCAACTCTAAGAGTTACAGCATTGACTGTAGGCTGATCCAGGCTACAGAAATATCTTACTTGCACTAAGAGTACAATCTGTCCACAAAGTAAAGTCAAAATGCTAAGATTTTATACTTAGTTCCATGGCTATGAGTTCTGGTAAAATATCTGTGTGCCTGAGGGTCTCTTCTCCTATAAATACAGGCTGAGAGAGTTGGGCTTGCTCAGTTTGGAGACGAGAAGACTCTGGGGACACCTTACAACAGTCTTCCAGTACATAAAAAGGGCCTACAGGAAATCTGGAGAGGGACTTTTTACAAGGGTGTGTAGTGACAGGAGAAGGGAGAATGGACTAAAGCTGAAAGAGGGTAGATTTAGATACAAGGAAGAAATTATTTACTGTGAAGGTGGTGGGACACTGGAACAGGTTTCGCAGAGAAAAGTGTTGCTGCCCCATCCCTGGAAGTGTTCAAGGCCTGGCTGGATGAGGCCTTAATCAACTTGGTCTAGTGGAGGTTTAGATTGGATATAAGGAAGAAGTTCTTTACTGTAACAGTTGTGAGGTACTGGAATGGGTTGCCCAAGGAAGCTGTGAATGCTCCATCCCTGGCGGTGTTCAAGGCCAGGTTGGACAGAGCCTTGGGTGGCATGGTTTAGTGTGAGGTGTCCCTGCCCATGGCAGGGGGATTGGATCTTAAAGTCCTTTCCAACCCTAACTATTCTATGATTCCATGATTCTATGTTACCTAGCAGAACAGATTTGTTCCAGTTAAATATTTTTGCATTTTTTTTCCTGAACCCTGGGAAGAATACGGCACAATAACTGAGAAACAGAAATTATTTTTTTTGTAGGTTCTTTTGAAGATTTCCATTATAATTGCAAAATTTGGAATTAAATGGAAATAGATCCACATAGAAACTAGAAAAGATACGTGTGGAAACAAGATTCTGAACATTTTTCACTGACAAAAATAGAATTCTAGATGAAATCTCTCAGTCTTCCAATAGAAGTAGATCTCATAAGGGAGAGTATTTCTAACCTTTCTGTACACTGGATATCAGTAAATCCACAGGGAAATTACTTTGTTGGACAGAAATTAAACATCCCCACCCCATTTTCATCTGTTGCTGATCTTTCTGAAAACAGAGGAGCTGGTAACATATTCGGGTTTACAATTCAGCATTTCTCAGCTAGAACGTGGTATTTCAGAATTCCACTCATTAAAAAAAAACAAAATTTGGCTGCCTTGATAAGTTTGTCACATTCCCCAGCAGAATGTGAATTGTTTTTTTGCTTTTAAGAGCCTACACAAACCTTTCCAGAAAGCTTATATTAATATGCAATCAGAGATAGCTTTCAAAGGAAGCAGTTACCAACACGATAGAAATTTCCACAGCCTGTCATCCTGACCTCCTCCTCTTTCTAGTAGATAAGAATTTTTTAACTCCTTCCAGTTCTGTTTTTGCAGACATTACTCATTCTTATGTTTGTTGGTGGGTTTTTTTTTAATATATGATTTATTCACAAATATAGCTGGTACCTTGTCTAGTGCAACAAAAATGTTTGCTCTTAATGTCATCACCTGCAGAAAAATTCTGGCATGGAAACCTGGATCTTTCTTACCTTCAAAATGGATCTTACAAATTCCAGCTCTTTCAGGGATCCTAAAAAACTGTCCATGAAGATATTTTGTTTTGTTTTGGTTTGGTTTGGGGATTTTTTGGTTGGGTGAATGGGTGGGTGAGGTATTTGTTTGCTTTTTTCAGATGAAGAGGGCACTGAGTGATTATGGGAGAGCTATAGCAGACTTTTTTTCTGGTTTTGACTATAAATTTCATGTTGCAAAAACATGAAAAGGTGGGATAGCTGGCAAATCTACACAGCTATCTTGAGTGAGGAGGTTCCTGAGGTATGGTGTTGCTTCAGAAGCAATACATTGTTTTCCTTCCTCACTTCAGAATAAGAGAGTATATGTGGGACAGTACTGTGAGGCTGGGATCAGTCCAAGTTTGCACACCACTAAAATAGGCCTTTGGACTGTATGGGGTGAGGCCTCACCTTCAGCAGATGAGAAAGTGGAAATAAATGGAAACACTGCTACACATGTAAACCTTGAGGTCTGTGCTGTTTATAACTACATTTTATAAAAGTCTGTAACAAAAGCAAAAAAATAAACCTGTTTTGTTTTTTTTTTTTGATACGTGATCTATGCAGCCCTTTCTTGAATGTAAGATCAATATTAGGCTTAACAAGTGATGCTATCACAAGTAACCCAAGCTTCACTATTCAAGGAAAAGAGTGTAATTAACCCAAAACAACATCTGTGAGTTATTTATGCATAAATAAGAATTCAAATGCAGAAATATAAGTATTTATTTCATACAGTGATGTGTTAAAAATTACAGACTTTTTATATGCATGTTCAGGAAGACAATTTCACAAATGGGCACTACTTTAATTATGAGATCACTGTGGGTGCTAGTAAATGAGCTGACATCACTGTCTGTCAGCAATGCCGATTACCTTTCAACAGCCAGCACACATATCATTAAATTGTGCCAACCTTCAAAACAAAGTGACCAGTTTCAAACTGCCTGATGGAAATAATCTTTGTCTTGACTAACAAAGAGTTGTTTTGACAGTGCTAATTTACCCAAGACTGTTCTAAAAATTTGAACAGTATATACAGCTGAGTTTTGAGCAGTCCTTGGTGTGGGTTAATTTACAACTGTAACTGTACTGTACAAGCAGAAAAAAATCACTTTATGCTTCACAAGTAAGTGGTATAGATTCTAACCTACCCACTGAAGAGTTGCATTATTTTATGAAATATCCCTCTTCAAAAGGGAGAGGAATTAATTAAAAGCCCTGAAATGTAGTGCTTTGATTAGAATATGGAAAAATAAATTATTGCAAGGAAACTAAAATATGTTGGTGTAGAATGAACAAATGTGTAATTTTGGCTAATTAGGGCAATATTTTATGGCCCCATTATAGGTATAGTAGAGCTATGGTTAGCAAATCTTTGTGGCTAGCAAAACTTAACACTGCCATGAACAGTTTTCCTCAGCTAAATGGCTCTCTGGTCCTGGAGCTCATTGGGGCCTGAGCTAGAAGCTTCAGATCTTTTTCCAATTGTGTTTTTCATTTGTATTTTTTTTTATTTCCTAATGACAAAACCAAAGACATTACTGGCTCTCAAAAGCATTACTTGCTTTTCTATAACCTACTTGGAATACAGAATCTAATTCTTTTTTAGACTTTCTAGAATAACTGTAATGTTGCTGAAGTTTGTATTCCATACAGAGTTGGCAGATAGAGAAAATAACTTCTGCAGAGTTATGCCATTGGCTTGAAGGAAGAACCCTGATTTTGCAAAATACCTTTCTGCTTCCTTTTAAATGTGCTAGAATGGCATTAATTTACAAAGACCCATAAAGTGGATTTATGAAGCATTTGAGGTTTTTTTTTAGCTTTGTCTTAAAATAATTGTATCTCTAACACTTTTAAAATATTTTTCATATTTTAAATTTAAAAACTCTTGCTTCATTTTTTTTTGTGTGTGTTTGTTTATAACATGAGTGGTCAATAAAAGCAAAAAATTCTGAAGACAGAGAGTGAGTAGAACAAAGTAGTAACAGCAATGTAATATGCTTGTAATGTTGTCTTCAGACCACTATACAGACAGCAAAACCTCAGGACACTTTGGAGGGCTACGAGAGCTGCTCTGTGTGAAGTCAGCCAAGCAGAGAGGTGCTGAGTTGTGCAAAACTAGAGTGGTGTAGTGTGTACCAGTACCAAGGGCACGACTACTAGTTTTCAGCTTTTGTTTTCTGGAGAGGGCTGTTTGTGGGGTTTTTTTAGCTCTTTTATTATTTTTTTGCAACTCCTTGTAGGGGGAAAAAAGTATACTTCACCTTAGCAGTTTCAACAGATCAGGTCACCCGTTAAGTGACTTCTGCCCACTGCAATTCTGTGGAGTTACTCTGCCTCTAATATCATGGCTCTTTTGAACTTCATCACAAATAACTGAGTTTTCTCAAAAGAATGTATACCCTTCACTTTTTTGTTATGCAACCAGACAGGGAGCAGGCACACGGGGGGTGTGCCGTAGGTACTGCGAGGGGCCTGGGCAATTGCAAGAAGAAAAACATCTTCTTTGTCTTCTGCACCCCAGTTATGCAGAAAAAGACAGTTTTAAGCAGAGTGGCTGTATAAGGAATATTGTTAATGTATGTTAATTCTTCACCGAATAAAAAATCTACAAGTGGGCTGCTCTTCTGTGTGGATTTGAGAAGAAGCCACTATAACAGAGCTCTTTAATCTACTCTGATGCTGTAGCCTACTTATAGTTTAAGAGGAGAATTTCATGCCACTGTGAACAGTTAGCTCTCTGCACAAACCTGCTTGTTTGGGATTTGTGTGGGAAGGTGTGTTGGATTTGTGTTATCCTCTCCTACATATGTCAGATTGCACAGAACTGACTGCGCATGGTTCGCTGTGATCACACCTCGTGTAGTGTTGCCATCCTCAAGGCTGCTTCACTCTTCTAAAAGCATGAACATTCAAAAGATAGAGCTGTTTCCAAATGTAGAATAAAATTATTGTGGAGATTGCAGTTGAAACATTATATGACCTATTTGCTTAATTTAGAACTTCCTTTTTGAGCTATCTCATAACTTCGAATATAGTAGACCAGCAAAGAAAATAAACACTTTGATTTACGCATCTATGCAGATGCATTTCTTCTTACTTTTTAATAGTACACAGATTTATTATCTGAATTCATAAATCAAATTAGTTGTGTTACTGCATACTTATATAAAGTACAAAGGCAAATATTGTTTGTTCTACTGAACAAATGAAAATGTTTGGAAGCCAATCTATTAAGCAGCAGACATAATAGCGTACTCCAGTTTCCCAGAGCAACCAATAAAAGCAAGACAAGTGCAAAGAATAGGCTTTCTGCAAGATCTTTGGAGAAGTTTTCATTACTTGGTGCCTTTCTATGACTCCATTTTGTTGTTATCTATATAGAGACATCCAAAACTTGCTCAAATACATCCATAAAAGAAATCAATGTTGAGTTTGCTTTCTGTAAATATGCTATTTTGTTCATTCAATCCCGAAACCAGTGTGACTGCAGTAAGAGAAAGGGGGCAGAGGGGAGATTATGCTGTGTATATGAGTTGATTTCATACTTTTGTTACTGGTACCTTAGTGATTCCCATGAAGCTGGGTTCTGACACTATCACAGAGAGTGTCTTTTTTCAAAGCTCTTTAAGCAAGAATTCTCAGAAGCACTTCTGCAACACCTCTCAAAATAATCCTTGCATTTCCAAAATAATTTTAATTATCATCTTCTAACAACAACAAAGAGCAAAAGGAACTCTCACACAGCAAGTAGAAAGAAGCTTAAATGAAAAAAAAAATAAAAAAGCAAAACCCCACAAAATAAAAATAAATTAAATATATATATATATATATATATATATATATATACGTTCTGCTGTAGTCACAATTAAAGTCACAGAAGTTGTTCAGTTACGAGTTGCTGTTGCATACCACAGGAGTAAAGGCCAAGATGAAGGCAATGAAGGCAGCCTTTATTTTAAATGGTAAACCTTTCAGAAAATTGCCTGTATATTATTGCCACCTAGTGTCATTCTAAGTCTGTCCTCAGCATTTATCAAAGAGTAGTAAGACTGTCAGATTCAGTTTTCCTAGAATACATTTCTCCCAGGTTATCTGAGATGCTTTACACTAATAATGCAGTACCCCACTATATCTTTGAAACACAGTCAGTTCACCTGCCTGCCCTACTTACATCCCATTGGCCTAAGTGATTGAAAAACAAGTGTGATCATAGGATGCACAAATATATTTTTGCATGTAAATTCACCAATTTAATGCAAACTGCTTAGGGTTTTCATTTTATTTTTACTTGTTCATTCTCTTTTGCTAAATAGAATAGCCATATGTTCCTTAAAATCAGTACTGTCTCTATTTTTAGCACCTGCCTTGATGTGGTTCAAAAAAACAGTAAAATCAGAAGAGAAAGGAGAAGGTACATGAGAAAGAATAATTTCTCTTCCCTGTGTCACTGGCCAGCTGCTCAGATGAAACTGCTGTTCATAGGGAAGACTTTTTCCACAAGGTCTTCTTCCACAGGCCTTGCTGTGAGATGCTGTGGAAGCCTCTCTACCATCCACATCTCATCAGGCCAGATGAAATGCTGTTATTCTACAAGCAAATTTTGAATTTTAGTATGTAGATGTTACAGGACTTAACTAGGACTAAATATATCCATGTAGTGTTGTCATGGAAATAGAGAATTTTGATGAAAATACAGATTTTCTGCATAATGAAATACCTTATTTCAGTAACATGAATTAGCAAAGCTGCAATCAGACAACTGTCATGCCTTTATTTTCGTTCAGAGGTTGGCACTATCTACTGAAATTCAAAAAAAAAAGTAGAAAGAGGACATTTTAGCTGTTGTGAGAGCATCATGTCATGATCACGTATTATGTGCATGCTATGTTAAATTGTTGTAAAGCGCTATGTATCTATAAACCCTTATCCATCCATAGAATTCAAATGGTGTTCTAATTCTTGTCCATATCTAATAGGTGGGGAAAATGATGTAATTCAGCCATGCTTAGATTGTAAAGTGAGTCCATACACTGCTCTTGCTTTATACATGAGACCTTATCTTCTAGTCTAACCACACCATTCAATCACTAAGAGACATAGCATGTAAATAGTACAGCACAGGCTATCTATTTTGCAATGACAGTACACAATGCCCATACCTGTACTCCAGATAGAGTCTTTGAACTTACACTACAGAGGCACTGCCTGCAAAAGAACATGGTGCTTCTTAAAATTGGTATGTGAGAAATAAAGTGAAGAGCAGTCAAAATAGAGCATATATAAATTGAAATAAATGTTATACAAAATGAATTATGCCAGTTCAACTAGTTCTGCTTTTAAATCAAGATCGTTTAATTCAGAATGCTGTTCACATATCGGCAAAACAACGTGATTACCAAGTAGTTTTCAATAGCGCTACAGGGGGAACAGAGCTGTTGGGCCTGGTGAAAATTTGCCAGCAAGTCCCAGTGTATTTACCAAGAAAGGGGGCAATGCTGAAAATGGACACAGTCTTGAAAGGTCCCATTCAGCAGCAGATACACTCAGTGAATGATAGGTGTTTCAGCCTGGAGGACAGAAGGCCACTGCATGCACTGGAGAACTTTGTTAACAAGTTTGTTTGGAGGCAGGTACCTTTTACGGAAGTCCAGCCAGGAGTCTTTCCCCTTGGGAGGCTGGGGATCCACAAGTCTAACTGGCACTTTTGTATGGTTGAAGAATGCGGTTTCTGCATCACTGAAAACACTGGGGGGGGGGGGGGGGAGAAGTAAGGTGTCCATTTTGCCCATTTTTATGTTATTTCACAAAAAAAGCTATTGATTTTATTGGCCAAACTCCACAAAATGTGACAGGAAGGTAGGTTTCAAAGGTAAGAGATGCTAACAGTAGGTCTGCTAAACCCACGACCTGCCAGCTTGAGCAGCCCCAGCCACATGCGTGGCTGGACCACATACCACAGTGCCCAAATACGAAGTCAAGAAAAAGAAATAGTGGTAGAGAGAGGACAGAGCAGCAGGGACAGAGACTAGAGATTGCAGCAACCATGATGGATCTCTGTGGCCACAGGGAACAGTCAGAGGTGCTGTGAGTGGGCTGAAATTCTGGGCTAGGATGCTGGGGAGACAAAGGCAGATGTGGTGGAGAAGGTAGGAGTAGCTGCAGGTGTTGTGAGGAGTGGACATGAGAGAGCTCAGACTGTTGTAGTAGCAGTCTTAGAAAGATGTGGGCTAGGTTGTTGAGGCAATTCATGTTTGCTGGGCACCCCATCCTGCAAGTTTTCTGCAAATGGTGAATTAGGTAGAGAAGGGAAATTTTCCTATGTGGGGTCTTATGACTTTGTAATAAAAAAAGAGTTTATGATGCAAGTTTAATAGAAATATGTCAAAAAGCCAGTCAGTCATGAGGCACAAGCATGGTTAGCGGATGTTGCTGGTTATGGTTCTTGCTATGTCTGAGAAGAAGCCCTGTGAGCTACTCTAACTTTATGCCTTAAAAGAGAGGAAAAGTTGGACAGCCTCTCTCAAAATTCTTCCTGAATTTCCCTTCCTCAAAAATGCAATTCTGGAAAGAGAAGAAAATTCTGACGTTTACAGCCGCACAATGTAAAATATTTTTAAGACTGTGGGCACATGTAAGAAAAGGACTTCCTAAAAACCTGCAGACTTAGCTGGAAAAATTCTCATCACAAATCTGGTCGAAAATTTTTCATACAAATGAATGGGAAATGTCTGCTTTCCACCAAGCAGTCATGAAATGTCTGAACCTTCTCACTCTGACAGAGTCAGCTAAATAGTTTTGCAGCACATGAACACACATCAGTGTTCAGACATCTCTTTGTGTCCTCTCCAACCTGATTGCTTTTGGTGTACTCCCTGTGTTCCACTATTACCTATGCATGAAGCATCTTTGCTATAGTTATGTCTCCACTAGCAGATAAAGATATATTTTTATCCAGGGTGAACATGATTGTGTGAAGCCATGCAGAAGTGACGATGTTAAATGATGTAGCAGCATGCAGTCCATCAGTTCTCTTACACTGTTGCCTTTTTTTACCTTGGATAAATGATTAGCTCTCTCACTGTCGAAAACACATCTGGGACAAGCACTTGGATTTCACTCTGAAGTAGATGAGAGTCTTCAGCTGGTCTCTGCAAGCCATATCATGACAAATATTGCAGATTTAGGATTATAAACTGTCAACAAAAAGCATATATTGCATTCTAAGAAATGCACACTTAAAAAGCACTCAGTACCACTAAAGTAATGACCAAGGAAACAATGTGTTCTTACTTAATGTTATCTAATCACTGGCAACTTATAGAAACTAATTTCCGATGAGATGTGCAGTCAAAATTCATCTCAGATGCTAACTCAATGCACACTTTGGCTGTGCTTTCTAGATGGTCAACCATTTGTCATGTGAAGCATAACAGTGCAGACACTGTTTTTTTTTAAAGTGAAAACACAGCTGAAAGAGATGCTACTGAAATGTAGACTTCAAATAAGGTAATCTGGTTTTACCCTTGAGCATCTTTCAAGGCTTCAGAGGTTTCTGCTGAATATTTTGTCAACAAGAAATACAGAATTTGATTAACTAGTTTATCTTTTTTTTTTTTTGTCTATCAATATGTTACGTATTTTTTCTATGTCTGTCTATAGCAGTGTAAGAAGCAGCCATATATTCCAGAAATTCTTTCTTCCATCAGTGCAAGGCAGGAACAGCATCTTAAAAGGAATTCAGAGGTGAATAAATTCACACGTACTGCGTGTGCTATAGCAAGCAGGTGGATTTTTGAGACTCTGCAATTGGGTGGTTTTAAAACATTTGAGAAGTCTGCTCCAAGGACCTTAAGGATTTTATGATTAGCCCAGGACACATACTGCATCTCTTCTACTCAAAGGTGCTTGTTTAATAGTTGCATGTCCATTTTATAATCTCAGAATTTTGTAACATGCAGAAACTACCTTCCTCTGAGGCAGACTTTGTATCTGAGCATCTGTTAGATTATTTCCTAGAAGCTACCACTGTATTTAAAAAGTCAATAACGCTTTCCAAGATGTTTTTCTTCTCAAATGGATGTGATGCTAATTTTGCCTTCCCAAATTTTAGTTTGATATTCAGATTACAATATGCATCCAAAGTTCCTGTGCTGCACAGGTTTGAAGAAAAAAAGCTACTGACTATTAGTTTAGTGACTCTGTGCCACACAGAATGCAAATTATATTAATGTGCTGCTCTAGATTATTAGGAAGATGTTAACTCATGCTCGACCATAATATCTTGTTCTCATTTAAATGTGTTAACTTGCTCTTTTTCTAGTACCTGCATGCAAATGGGATTGTGCATCGTGACTTGAAGCCAGAAAATCTACTCTATGCAACACCAGCACCAGATGCACCACTAAAAATCGGTGAGCAGCATTATATGTATGCTTCCCTAATTTCTTTGTACCAGTAATATGTGCTAACTGATGTTTCCAGTCTCACTACCACTTTATTCAAAGCTAATGCTTATACTCAAATGAATAGCATGTTACTTCTCCAGCAGCACTTTTTGTTTTTAAAACCAAGGTACTTGCTTAGAGAATTTATGGATAGAATTGTTCAGAACATGTCAGAGAATGAAGAGCTCAGGAGGAACAAAAAGGATCATGAGATCATCATACATCTGTCTGAACTTCTGTGCCCTGTTTTTTTATTTTTAAACTAGTATTTTAAAATGGAAAGATTCATTGGCATGAAAGTACAAATGTGCAGATAAATGGTAGAAAGCAAACTGAGCAATGCTGACTTCTGTTTTGAAGACAAATTTGAGGGATAAGAAGTGATCTTTGCAAAGAGCATAGGCAAGCTATCTGAGGCATGGTCAGCACCATGGGGGCAATGAGGAGGGCCAAGGTGAGATCAGGCTCTCCTGAATGGGGACATATTATACCAGTTCTGTTGGGCATGGTCACTGGTTGAAAAGGGCATGACCTCCAAAAATGCTAGGTATGCCAAGTTTTCGCTTTAGCAAAGAGAGGCTCTGTGCAATCCTCCTGAGCTGTATGTAACCAGTTTGGAAAGACCACCTTGTGCTCTCTTACCAGAGAACATGGGAGCACACAAGGAGTGAGTGTTGCCATGTTCACCAGGCTGGTGTCCATCATGGGTTTCAGGAGCTACATTTCCACCAAATAGTCTCAGCAGTTTTGTATAAATTTCTGGGAAACTGTCACCTCAGGATGATGGTATCTTAATTTACATTTTATCCTAGTTTTTATCTTTCCTGGAAAACCTCTAACAGCTGTAACATGCTAGATTAATGCAGCACCCAGTGGCCTTGGTTTGACAGCCAGAGTGGTGTAGGAGTTCCAGAAGCATTTTCCTAAATGCTGTGATTCCTCATCTTCTGGTTAATACTATTGTTGTTTAAATTGACATCTGATTTACAGTAAGTATTTATAAAAGATATTTCTGTTTGGATAAATAATAATACATAAATTATAAGCATTTAGGGAGAAGTGAAGCCTAACTATGCATTTATAGAATAAAAGATGAACTTTTTTTTTATTCTGATTCTGAGTCAAAATATTCACTCTGTTATTCACTGTAACAAAACAAAAATACTTCTATTTTACAGTTGTTAAAACAAGATTATCATCACCTGAATTAAAGTTTGAAGAAGTTCAGTTTATTCTCAGTGAAAACTACAGTATATAAAGACTTTGGTTTTCATGTCTTTAAAAGAAATGGATCATGCAAGTATGACATGTAAATCGTGAGGGCTCTTCCTCTCTAAGCAGTAATTCAGGGTAGAAACACTGCAAAAAAGGATGATCATCACTTCTCCTGGCACAAGCTCTGTTTCTAGAAGCCTTTTATCAAAGTATTGTTGTGATTTTGTCTTGCAGGGACTGTATATTCTGGTCCAAGAAATTACTGACACATAATTTTTTAACCCCAAATTGTTCTGTTAATTTTATTGGATTACTCACAAAGGGAAGGTGAATATGTACCAAAAATGCATTTCTGGATCACTGCTTTTATGCCTTTAGGCATACCATTTTATTGGATTTGTGCAGTCTTCAGGATAAAATACAAGCTACATTTCTGTCAAGCAAGAGCCAGGAGTACTCATTTGCATGGACAAATTTTTCTTTCAGATCATAATCTGGGTAGATTCTTTAAACTGATCCTCATCTCTGGAAATTACAGTATTGTTCATTCAATGCATAAAAGTTCATTTACTTACATATGAAATATAAAAAGGAAAAAAAAGTAATTTTACAAGGAAGTAAGAACATAAATATTTCTGAATAATCTTAACAGCTGACTTTGGACTTTCCAAGATTGTGGAAGATCAGGTGACCATGAAGACAGTTTGTGGAACTCCAGGGTATTGTGGTATGTTGTTTTATTACTTACAATATGCTGCACTTAATGTGAGGATGTTACATTTTCTCTTTCCAAGGTGAAATGCTTCATCCTAGAGTCAAATATCCAAAAGCCCCTAAAAAGCAGAAATAAAAACCTAACGTTCAGAACTTGCACTGGGTTAAGTTTCTCTAAACTCATATTCTGCAGCACTGAAGCTTAATAATCGAAGTATATGTCATGGTGCAATTTCATTACTCGCAAGGAAGTAAGTTCAACCTTTGTAAAAATGCTGAAATTACAAAAATAATACTGGAGAGGCATCAGCAGGAATTTGAACTATGAAAGGCATAGTGGAAACCATGAAAAATTTATACAGCTCATAGCAATTATGAATATTTGAATATTGCTTCCAATTAATTTATCTTGAAGTTCTTTTTTTAACATAGAAGAAATCAAATTATTACTTAAAGTAGGGTCATAAATTAATGTATTACACAAGGATGGTAATTTTAATTCCTTTAGTAATTTAGAAATTAGGAAATCATATTTGATGATGTTGGGTTTATATGGCCTTTGAGGGTACTTTCTACTTCTTTAAATCGTGCTTCATCTCATGGTTTTACATGCTTCTGTTTTACACACAGTTCATGCTTCTCAGTCAGAAAGTGAATGCTACAATTGGTGTAGGTGTAATATCTGGCAAACAATGCCATAGCTGTGCTGTATGTCAGATACCATTATTCCACAGATGATATAACTAAAACCAACCCTAAAAAATCAAAAGTCTAAAACCAGAGCTCAAGCATTATAACCCACCAAAGCTTAAAGAAAGGAAGCATACAACTGATCTTAAAAAAAAAAAAAAAATTTAAAAAGGTGCTGCCAAGTCCTAGTGGCCATTCCCTCATGACGGGGAGAGCATTTCGCTCTGAGGCTGTGGCAGATTCTCATCCTGCTGCCAGCAGGGTTGTGCCCAGCCTGCATCCCCTCTATACAGCAGACCTTCTTCAGCAGCAGCATTGCCAGCTCACAGGGGACAGCAAGGGGTGCTGCATCCCTGTGGCAAGCCTCTGGCCTGCATGCCAGGGCAGACCCCTGGTGTGTCTTGGCTTAGTTCTGTGTGGTGGATGCCAAGCTGAGCAGGAAGCTGCTGGCCAAAGCCTCTCGAAGTTGCCTGGTAGCTTTCAGCAGGGCATCGTGAACATGCTGTCTGACCGCAGGTACAGTATCCTTATGCACAACTTTGTGGTTAGAGCCGGGACAGATAGCTCCCCACAGATGCAGAAGCTCACTTGGACTCCTGGAACCAGAAAATGAGCCAGAAATGGATCCTCCAGTGCCAGAACATGCAAAAGAAGGAGCCACTCTGTTAAAAGAGGATTGCGGCTGCTTCTGCAGTCTGCTCAACCTTCATTGCAAGATCCTTTCATGTTAGCAAGTCAGCTAATGGCCAGAGAGGCTAGTGATCTTGATTACACCAGGGCAAGCTTGCTGGGTTACCCACTGAGAATACTAATCTTGAGCAACCAATGTGATCTTGTGGAGAAGCCTATTTCTGCCAGTCTCACTGAACTGCAGATCCTCAATGGGCTTCTGCAGGAGGCTGCAAGCTGCTAACAGTGTGCGGGTGGTAGGCATATCTGGTTGTTTTGGACAGTGCTGAGCTAAGCCATGTGGAAACTGGACACTTGGCATTTGTTTTTATAACTGTAAAAGCAAAGCATTGGAGAAGACCGTAAGATTACTCTGCTGTTTCATATTACAGATGATAAGGCAATTAAGGTGACATGTCCATTACCTCATATGACATCGTCTGCCAAGCACATACATGCACCAAGTATGCTTTAGAAGTAGCACTGAATTCCAGTCAGTTTCATAAAACTGTACATCACATATTAGCCATTAATGTTCTGGTTGACAGTTATACTACAAATGCCATAAAACTGTAGATAGTATTTAGCCCTTTTTATGACTGTCTTTTCATACTATAAAAACAGGTTAAGGTTTATTCCCACAGAAGAGCCCTCAGAGTAGCGATGACTTGCTGGGGAGGTTTGAGACCAAATGCCTGTGATGAGAAGACAGGAGCTTTGTGCCTGCAGACATGCACCTGCGATCCTTCTTTCATGACCCAAGTTAAAACTGACCATGCAGAATTCCTGCTGCCTGGAAAATATACAAGGATTACTTTCCAGAAGTGGAGGAAATCCAGGAAGAAAATCGTTAAAATGCCAAATTGAGCTATGAATAATTAATAGGCACAGACTGACAACTCCCACATCCTGCCCACCCAGCTATCAGCAGCTTTTCTAGAAAAGGACACAGCAACAAAAACACCTACAGGAGTCTGGGTCCTTTGCATCAAGACCTAGCAATCTTCAGTCCCTGGAACATGCAATATGGTGCAGAGGACTGAAAGCAGGAAGATGGTCTGAAAGAACTTAACTTGCTGAGACACTGTGCTTTCAGTGAACTTAACAAGAAGGGCATAAGTGATTACTGACAGTAGCAGAAAATAAGCATAAAGATAAGCCAGTGCAGAGCAGTGATTTGTAAATTACAGCCAACATCTAAACTACTAACAATGTATCAGTCAAATCCATTCACCAAAAGCAAACGTCTGGAAATACTGAAAAATCATATTTACAAAATGTATAGCTGTGTAATCACAGTCCAGATGGCAAGGCAGGCCTAAAGGGACAAATCTTTGGTCTCTTTTATGACCATTTTGCAATATCACAGAGAAGAAAAGCCAAAAAAGGGCAGAAAGTGTCTTCTGCCCTTATTCTGAGCAAGAAGACATCCCAAGAAACATTATGCTCTCTAGCGAGGAAGCATATTGGCCATTAACGGAAAAACTCTTACTTACTTTAGAGCCCCTCACAAGGCATTAACAAATACGACAGGAAGAATAGTGGTTAACATCTCTTTTCTTAATCTGTCTCCATCTCTTTCTATGAGGTCATTAGCTGCTTTGCCTGTAAGCTGTACTGTTTGCTACAGGCTGACAGGAGATAAAATCAGTTGGGACCTAGTGTCATTTCTCAAAACCAGCCCCTCTCTGTTCGCCAGTTTACCTATGAGAAGAATAGGAAGGCAGGGAAAAGCCTGTGGTTAGACTGGTAAGTTTTTGTCCAGGTTTTGTACCATGTAGCAACAGGGAATAATGGTCTTTGCCTTCAATATTAATGCTTTGTAAAAACATTTGATGAGGTGGTGGACTCAAGGGCTCTGCTGCCATCCTGTACATTGATGGATATTTATGCAGATACAGTGGTAGCTGAGAAGAAGGGCTACTGACATGGAGAAGTGTGTCTCAAAGTTGTCTTTGTAATTATTTTTTCCAAATTAGTTGGGTATTTTTGCCTGTGGCCAAAAAGTGAGACAGGGAAAGTTCTTACCCCCCTCCCCTCTCAGTATGAATCACTTCCATTTTGTCCTCTGGAGATGTGACATTTCCATCCTGCCACCTCAGAAGCTTTGCCCAGGGAGGTTTGCCCAGTCAGAGGCAAACCTCAAGGGTGCACAGAGCTATTAGCCCTGGAGGTGAGAGGGCCAGGGGCACTCAAGGTAGGCACATCACAATTTGAGTGTGCAACGATGCCCATTTTTAGTCACACACAACAGCAACAAATACTGATACTGAGGGATACAATGGTCTACTCAGCTTTCCTTGAGGAGTGTTTGTCAAGCTGCCCTCTCAGAGGTTAACTCATGTTTACCCTTGCAGAGCCAGAGTCCCCCAGGATGGCCTGGCCTTCCTGCCTGCTCCACACCGCAGCAGAAGCAATTGCCTGAGATGGTCATGTCTTGCCTTACAATCAAAACAGAATACCAAAAATAAAAAGCAATTTGAAACAAAAGTCCACTTTTCATTTTAATCTGGCTGTGCTTGGACATGATTTCTGTTGCTTTATACTCAGTGAAAGAAGTTATTTGCCTAATTAAATGCTTAAAGGAGAGGGCCCTAACTTTTAAAAAACACTTAGGAATGTGCATGGAGGTTAAATTGTGATTGTTATTTCTGCATTCAACTTTCATTTTACTGAGATATGTTTTGTCATCGGCAGCACCAGAGATACTACGGGGATGTGCCTACGGCCCTGAAGTGGACATGTGGTCTCTGGGAATTATCACTTACATCCTGTAAGTGCAGACAGTGCTACAGAGTGATTCAGTTGTAAGCAGCTGCTGTGCTGTGAGCTGGAAACATAAGATCCTGAACTTTAATGGTGATATTCCTAATCTTACTTAAGGAAGTAAAATCCTAGCAAAGCATAGCAAAACACTAAGGTTATATATTTGATAAATACAACACTTCCTGAACAACAGCAAGATCTGTGCAGAATTGTGTTGTTAATCTGAATAGCATGAGTGTCAGAAAGCATCGTATGTGATTTTTTCTCATTAACTGTGAGATATATTACAATCCTAAGTAACTTCTCAGCTACAGACGGGACAAGGAGAAGTTAAGGTGCTTGCAGTAGTTCCACATTGCCTATGAATATCCCCAAATGCCCATTTGTATCAGCCACAGACACTGCTACAGCTTCGGCTGCAGCACCAGCGTTGTTGTCCACAGCGTCTCAGCCAGGAAGCAGGAAGCAACCCTGGGCTCTGTCTGCAAATCAGTCCAGTGGGTTAAATGACTAACGCTGAAGTGTTCCACTTCTGACAAGGTAACCAGAGACACTGTTGACAGAGGGCTGTTAGTGAAGCTGGCCAAACATATTTTAAACAGTTGAAGTTGCAACTACAGAAAATTTTCAAGCAGTTGTGTTTAAAGGTAGCCACTTGCATTACAAATACTTTATTGTATCGATGGAATCTGTCGAAGGAAGAGTACTGAAAATGAAAAAATGTATCTGATGTGTTGACCGTTCTCTTAATAGGAGTTAATAACTTAATTAATTCCCTTGGAAGCACCAATGCTAAGCTGGATTGTGTGGTTGTATGCAACACTTGCATGATGCCTTTTATGGGAAGAAAATGGGATTTTACACATACACCTTAAAAATGCAGAGGATTTTACGTATTACAGCCATTTTCTTTCCATTTCTAGGACTCATTAGCTATGTCCAGCAAGGATAGCGTGAAATAACACAATTATTTTCTTTATGTTTTCTAAAGAAAGAATTGTATCTTCTAGGGTTTATACTAAAAGTACTTGTAAGGATATATCAACACTGAATATACTACAGTTTAGTATCAGAAAACAAGTTTTGTCCTGTAAATCAGGACATTTGGGTGCCTATAAATAATAGGCTACATTATTTCTATCTATCACTTTGTTATCTGCTGCTTTTAAAATGTGAACCTTTATCTCAAAGCCTGGCTCAAGTCTTTAGTAGGTCACATCTCAGATATTGGCAGGTGATTATTTCTCATCAGTTCTTTGGTCCATGCGTAGCAGAAAGGTATGAAATTTGCCAGCAGGGTTGTCCCTGAGATTGAAGAGGTGCCTTTTGATGTCCCTTTACAAAGATACCTAGATTAAGCTATAGGCTTGCCTAGTTATTCAGTGATTAAAGGATCACTGTTGTACTTGAAACTGAAAGCATTCCTTAAGCAGAACTTGTTTTCAAGTGTAGACAAGCTCCAAGCAGGAATGTACAGCAAATTCCTGTTTGAATATAATAAGTGTCATTTGCTATATCCAGCCTTTCAAAACCTTCCAGCTGTTCAGGAGATGCCCCCAAGCTGTTAAACCTCTGCACTGTTGTAACCACAAGTGTGTGAGCTGGTGGGTGGGACACACCACCAGTACAGATACTCCTCTACTTCTTCCTCCCCTTTTTCTTCTCCTCTGTCCTCAAAATCAAATTTGACCTACACGAACAAGCCAGATCAAAAGGGTGCTAGTCAAATCCACTTAGCCATCTCTTTCACTTAGCTTTAACAATATTCCACATTTAAAACTGTTCTATTTCAAGCTTTGTAGATCAACATTTCTGATAGATAAGAAGCTGAGACCAGGAAGGTATATCTATCGTAACTAATTCATTAATCCTTCAGCCTGAAGGAAAGTGTTGTATGTCTCAGTCTTATAGTTTAGTAGAGGGATTGCACTTATGTACTGGTACAGAAATACATTGCCGTACGTGCCTCCAAAATTGAGTGTATGTAAGAGTTACTATGCTACAGAAGACATGCATAAAGGTCTATCTTCTCACCAATACAAAGTGAATTTACAATGTGATTAAGAAAAACTTAGACACATACGTTGGCAGAAAATTATTCCTGAGGCAAATTATATTAGAGCACAAGCCTGATGAAGAATGGCTGAGGGAACTGGGGTGGTTTAGCCTGGATTAAAAGAGGCTCAGTGAAAACCCTATCACTCTCTACAACTATCTGAAAGGAGGATGGACAGAGGAGGTGGCTGATCTCTTCTACCAAGTAACAGGTAATAAGACAAGAGGAAGCTGTGCCAGGGGAGGTTTAGACTGGATATTAGGAAGAATTTCTTCACTGCAAGGGTGGTCAGGCACTAAAACAGGCTTCCGGGCCAGTGGTGGAGTCGCTGTCCCTGGAAGTGTTCAAAATACATGTAGATGCCCTCAGTGACATGGTTTGGTGGTAGACTTGGCAGTACTGGGTAACGGCTGGACTTGATGATCTTAAAAGTCTTTCCAACTGAGTTGATTCTGTGAAGACCTATTGATGATAGCTGTCATAATTCTAGAGAAGCTACATTTATATTTTTAACAGCAAAGAGGACCAGTCCTTTTGTATTCCTGTGGCAGGTTAGAAATTCTTGCAGCTACTACACATCTGAGATGCAGATAGTTGTCAACAGAGAGGCTGTGCCTGTAGTCAAAATCACATGGATTTCACTGCTATTCACTGCTATTCACTGTCAAAGTTGAAAGGGCTCTCTAAAGGTCATCTAGTCCAACTCCCCACTCAAAACAAGTGTAACCTGTTGCTCAGGTCCATGTTCAGTGAAGTCTTGAACCCCTCCAAGGATGGTGAGTCTGCAGTGTCTTTGGTCAATCCCCTCCAGTGTTTGACCACCCTCAAATGTAGCATAAATATGTGCAGTTATCCCTACCTATTTACAGCCTTTGTCTAACTGCATATAATGATCTGTTAACTATTTTTTCTTAATTGTAGATCTCGCTCATAGAATCATAGAATCAACTAGACACAGCTTGAGGCTGTTAGTGTGATAGTTCTATCACACTAATTCAAGGTGATTTTTTATTAACTTACTTAAAAGGACACAAAACACTGTCTAGTCATTTCTAATTGGTTTTGAAGCTTTTTGCATTGATTTTTCTTCATTTAATAGTTAAAAATTAATCAGCATAATACAATGAAATTTCATGATAAAATGAAATGAAAAGGAGCCACACTGTGTCTTACCCTGGCTTAATTTTTCTAATTTGAAATGGCACCTTCAGTTTTATTCAGCTAATTTGGCATGTAGCGAAAAATCTGTCTGCTGAAACAAAAATGTTAATAAAACAACCGTAGGTGATAGTAGTGAGTTACAATGAAAATATTTTCAGGAGCAAATAGAAAATCACTTAGAAGGCTTCCAACACAGTCTCAACAGGCCTTAAAAATGATTTTACTGTAGGTCATCAGTTACCTGGTATCTAGAAGATAGCTTTATCTTAACCAGTTAGTGGCCCAACAATGCACTCAACCAACTCAGCAAAGGTGCTCCATGGGAACAGCAGCTGACCTGAACTAAGCTCAGAAGTGGTGGTGAGAGAGGCCAAGAAACAGGATGGGGAGCAGCAGAGGGACTGTGACCAGCTCCCACCCACTTAAGCACACAGTGTTTGGAGATTGGATCGTTCTGTTTTAGTCTATCTCTGCCAGACTTGGAAATTAACAATGTGCTCAGAATGTGCTTATGGTGGAAGTTTTCTCCTCTTCAGCAGTGCAGAGTGATGCAGCTGTTCATGGCTACACACCACTCCCAAAACCACATTTTTTCCTTTTACATATGTCTCCTTTTTCAAGACAGGAATCACAGAGATTGGGTTTCAAAATATAAAAGCAACTTAAAATGGAAGGTTAACGTTTTTTAGATTCTTTATGGTCTGCTGTTACTTTCCTGACACAGTATTATTGTTAGTTGCACTTTCTGGAGGCAGAGTAGCAGATAGACTTCCTCTTCAGCTCAGAGTACTTATTAATTGAATAGGAAATTAATTTTTAAACATCTGATTATGTGTGCAGGCATGATTAAAGTGCAATGAAGAGATAAAAAAAAAATGACATTATATAAATGGAAATAGCTTCTGTGAGTTCACTTTCCCCAGGGCCAGCAGTGTGGATCTTTTGGGGGGTCTGTATTATTCAATATATTCATAAATACAGCCATGGTGAGATTACAAAATTTCTTGGTAGTATATAGGTTACCGAAGTAAAGATGAGGGCTGATTATTAAAACCTGCTAAAGGTTTTTACATTTTGTGGATGATAGGATGACTGAATATACAGCGATGAACTTAATCAAAAACCAGTCCAGGAAATCTAAAAACTTCTAAATTCACAGGTAAATTATAGTTCCTCTGCTAATTCTTATCCTTCAGGGAAGAGCTACAGGGTTTCTGATAATTGCTCTATAACATATCTGTGCTTACAAACAATCAAAAAATGCAGATCCAAGGTCAGGGTTTTTAGCAAAGAAAAGTAGAAAACATCATTACACTAATTTGCAACTCTGTGGTGTGCCCATGATGAATGGTGTTTGCACTCACTTCAAAAAGTCATACACTAGAGAAGGCCCACAGAAGATGGCAGGGATGAGCAAAGGTTTCAGACTGATGAATGATAAAATAGTCTAAGGTACTTCAGCCTGAGACCAGCAGAGCAAAGAGCTGCTATAAAATCTAGAAGGTAAATAGATAGCAACTGTTGCATGGCTAGTCTTATGAAAACTCCCTGTATTAAAAGTTCCAATTACAGACATGTGAAAATGGAAAATTTACAGTTTGATCAGCCTTTCCCAGTGCTTATGAATGCTTATGACCATGTTTTACTATGCTCTGTAGAATTAGTTCCATGTCTGGTTTCCCAAAGTGGTCTACAGGACATGAAGTAGGGAAAGATAATACTAGAAACTGTTTCTAACAACCCAAGACAAAGTAATGTTTGAAATATTTCTTTCTTTTTCACCCTTGCAGACTTTGTGGATTTGAACCATTTTATGATGAAAGGGGAGATCAGTACATGTTTAAGAGAATCCTGAACTGTGAATATGACTTTGTGTCCCCCTGGTGGGATGATGTGTCTCTGAATGCCAAGGATTTAGTAAGTAAAGGAAAAATGAGACTGTGGATATGCATTTGTCTAGTATTACTTCCACTGACAAAAAGAGTCCATTTTTGAGTGGAGGCAGAGTGATTTGTTAAATAATTGTACCGATGGCTCCTTGCTTTTCTTCTTATTTCTGGTATATGATAGTGCTGTGATACATCCCCTCTTAGTCCACTGCTGAAATTTTGCACTCAGACCCACGGATGTTATGGTATTTATGTGATCTAATCCACAGACTGTAGGCAGCTGGCACAGTGTTCATCTATGTCTGCCTTTCAGGCTAGCACTGAGGTGCTTCGTCAGTCCTCTTTGCAAGGCAACCACCTTCAGAGGAACAAAGATAGAAGTCCTGTATTTTGTGCAGTTCTCAAGTCTGAAATTTTGAGGAAGAATATAAAAGGAATGAAGCCCCCCACACCCTACTTTTCCTCACAGCATTTTTCTGTCCATTTAAGCTTTCTCTCAGTAGATGAGGAAAGACCGATTACTTTTAAATATGGTCCATTAGCAAAATGCAAGGCCTGGCGTGCTACCTGCACCTTATGCTTTTATTACTGGATAACGTAAATTGGATCCAGGAGGCATTGATCTGTAGACAGGTATTCTTGGGTTTGATTTTTAGTCAAACTTAACTTGCACAATTCTGTTATTTCATTAGCACTGAAGAAACAAGTGCTCAGTTCCATATTGCTTATACAAACTGTGCCACAAAAGTTTTTAAAGTACTTCAGAATGCCTCAAATGGAAAAACTGTAGAAGTTCAAAGTATGTTTTAGTTGTTGTATTAGATGTGATTTTTTTCTTAGGTCAAAAAAATACTATTTACTGTTGTGTCATCAAAACCCAGATAAACAGCAGCTTGCAGCAAAGCTGCTCATTCATTTTATATGGAGAGCTTTGGTCCAAACTGGTGCCTACCATTTTGCTAAAGTTCAGAATTCCAGGTTTGAACACTACAGCAACTTGATAAGGATGATGTCCACGGCTCTCAAAACCTGTACTCTAGGCAGTTAGAGTGTTCGGCTGAAGTGATCTCCTTAACTTGACCTCTTCTGTGGATGCACAGCAGGTATTCATCATGATGCCGGTTCTCCTGCACCTACTTCAGGGCACCATATTTCTTTAATATCTCTTTGTGGGGAAATTTCAGAGTCCTCAAGTGAGTCCTCCCTTCACATGTGGGCACAATGCAGTGGTGCAGCCCTGTGGCATCACTCACGCTCTGCTTCAACAGGACGTGGAATATGGACAGTTGCATAAATGTGGCTCTGCTGAGTACCGCCATGTACTTCTTTACTCCATTCTCACCCTTCTGTTTTTTAAAACACCACTTGCCCAGCAAAACCCATGAAATCCAGCTTGGCTGTATACACTCGTACCCAGCAGTTTGTACAGTTCCACTCCCAGAGGTACATGTGCAGTATGCTGTTCTTAAAAACATTCTTATTGTTCTTACTGTTGTGTTTGGAGAGGTGCAGCTTCCCTGGTCTTGGTAACAGAAAGAATAGCATAAACAGCATTAGTTTCAGAGTTGGCTAAGAGAGTAATAATTGTACAGTACTTTTTGTTCCATGATGTTTTACAGCGACTGAAAGAATCATTTCATTTGTTACGTACCTAGCAGTGACTGCATGGTACAAGTCTGCATGAGCTGCATTCACTAGAATTTAAATTTTCAAATCCACTTTAAACTTTGTCCAGATGTAAAAGTGCAGATACTGCTAAGAGAACTGCTTGTCTGGGGTTTTTATGAGAATCTTTTAGGGTTTATGTGACAATTCAGACAAACATGCCTGTGGCGGATACAGGCCACATTGGTACATACTTTTACAAATGTTGCTAACCAGTTGATTCTTTTTCTCTTCCCCCTTAATGGCTGTCTTAGATGTTATTTATGGATGACCAAGAATGCCAGAAACAAAATACATGAAAAGACCTGCATACAAATTGTTGTTGGCCACTTAGAAATACACTCTAAGATGCTTTCCAAAACCAAAGCCCCAAACTGTAAAGTTTGACAAAAGTAAATGAAGTTTAACAGTCTTCTGTATATCTTCCTTGTGATGCAGGTTAAAAAGTTGATTGTTTTAGACCCCAAGAAACGTCTTACCACTCTACAGGCGTTGCAGCACCCATGGGTCACAGGGAAGGCAGCAAACTTTGCACATATGGACAATGCACAAAAGAAACTTCAAGAATTCAATGCCCGGCGTAAACTTAAGGCAAGTCTCTGAATATGGTCTCTGATTTGGCCGTAAAAGCTTGCAGTTAGATCAGTAGCCTTTCAGAAACCTTGCACACTTTTCAAGACAACGTTCTATAGAGTTATGGAAGTTTTTTATTTGAATGATGAAGATTAAGAAGTTGAAGCTTATTTAGTTGATGTCTGCAGCCAAACATATAAAAATGTGTGAAGTTGATTGAAACCCAGGGAGGCTGTGAGTGCTTCAACCCTGGCAGTGATCAAGGCCAGGTTGGAAGAGGCCTTGGGTGATATGATTTAGCGTAAGGTGTCCCTGCCCACGGCAGGGGGGTTGGAACTAGATGATCTTAAGGTCCTTTCCAACCCTAACAATACTATGATTTTATGAAAACTCATCTACACAGACAGAATTGCTGAGCACGCACATAGCTTTTGCAATTTCCTACCTTTTTTCCTTTCTTTCTTCCTTTCTTCCCTTCTTCCTCCCTTCCTTCTGTTCATCTCTCTGTCCTGTACTGCTTACACATCTTTAAAGTATTGACCAGAAAGAACACAATTCTGAGTGGTTTATTCATGAGCATCCATAGATCTGGAAGATATTTAGTCTACTACAGCTTATTTTGATCTGTAGGCCACACTCAGTTTCTATACCAATCAATGCAAAGCAGGAGCTTAAGCCATCCTTTTGGATGATCTAGAATTAGCATTTCAGACATGCAGGTCCATAAAATGTGTGGATTGAAATTAACAGGCCCAAAACATGCATTTGCAGGTACCTCTAACAGCAAATGTGCAATAGCATTCTTTCATCTGGAAATGAGGTGCTGCGAGGCAGGAGCGCAGGTGGGACCTGTGCTGAAAATAACATTAGGCTCTAAGTCACCATTATGCTCCTTTACCATCTAGTCTACATATCTACTACAGAAAGAAGCAGGGAAACATTTTTAGGTGAAAACAGCAGGCAGCTGGCCATCTAACTGACACAACATTGGGAAAATTTCTCCTCCCCTAATCTCTTCTTCAGTTGTGTCTGTGTGGGAGAGACTTGCAGGGATACTTCAGCACAGGAATTATGGTCATTGTGGCCCTGGGGAATAACAGTAAAATGCATCTCATCAGAGAGCTTTGTAATTCCTATGGGGAAAAAAAAGGAAAAAAAAGGGAAAAAAGAAAAAACCAAAACCCAGAAATAATGACCCTTAACTTTGGTTTTGCTCATTTTTCAGTATTACTAGGGAATGGTGACAGGGAATCTGCACAGAGCAAAGAATAAAACTTTGTCATTTACCAAGATCTCAGACACTGTAGATATAATTCACAGTGACACTTTGCCCATGTAGAACATGTTCTATTCAAGATTTCTGTAGCCTTACAGTATGTCTGCTCTGTATTCACTGAAGATGCCATGCAACATTGTTATGTCAAAATTATTTCAGAGCATGAGCAGAATCATAAATTTAATTAATTCTACGTGCGCTGTTACATTCACCACCTTTCTGCATTTTTTTGATTTTGATTCTCTATATTTTTACACCTTTGATGCCCAATGAGATTTTTGGTTTGATGCCCAGAGTTGTCATAAACTGAGATCAGTATTTCCACTCCCCACCTCTGTATGTTTGGGTTTTTTGAGGCAATAAAACTCTTCAAGGCAAGGGCTTAATGTATGTCTTAATTTTGTGACATCTTATATGGGAGAGTTTCTCCCTAGTGTGTGTGCCTATATACACATGCGTATGAAATTACCTGTATGCTCTACACCATTGTGCTTGGCATAGATGATAGTCAATAGTGATATATTATTTTCCTTTATGAACTGTGGAATGAGTAATGATAATACTGTTATCACTATGACAGAAGGTAGCTTTCTTTTTGCCATGTACAACAAGAGAAACCTGAAGTAGCGTCTAAAAACAAATGCAGCATGTGAAGCTGAAAAAAAAATTCTGTTCATGTTGGCCAAGTTGTAATCATGTGAATGCAGCAATTTTATCAAATCATAGAATAGAATCATAGAACAGTTAAGGTTGGAAAGGACCTTAAGATCATCTAGTTCCAATCCCCCATGCACCATACCTCCCACTAAACCATGTCACCCAAGGCTCTGTCCAACCTGGCCTTATACCTCAATCCAGTACTTCAGATGGCCTTCTAAATCTGTCCAGGCCCAGGAAGGTATCCAAATGTGACATTACTATGAAGACTAAACAAAGTTATGTTCCCTAACAGGATGATGCAAATATTGCAGTGCTGACAGACGAGGTCCTTTAAGGAATGTTTACTTGATCCTCTCTTTCTCAGGCTGCAGTAAAAGCTGTGGTGGCATCAACTCGCCTCGGCAGCGCCAGCAGTCACAGCACACATGACAGCAACAAGCCCAGCCGTAACCCATCTCCCATCCATGACAGCAAACCTGAAGAAAAACCTATTCAGGAAGCAGAAGAAGCTCCAGAAGAAATGTCTTAGGTCAACATGCTTCCTTTTTTCAGCTGAAATCTGTCATTACATACACCAGCTTACTTGTCATTCAGCAAGAGAGATTTGTAAGCTTGGTCTCTCTGGTTCTGCTTAAGGGTGCCAAATACACTGGCTGGCGATTCTACCTTCAATGCATGTGACTGATTATGAAAATAGTAAACAGTTCCATAAGGCATGTCATGGAAACAGTGTTATTTGCAGTAATACCGGCAGGAAAAATCATGGGGATGAATAACTACCTATCATAATGCGTATACTTCATATACATGTATCCAGTGTTTCTAGATAGCATTTGAAATGAAATACTACTTAATTTGTCTTCTGTATGTCATGAGTTTCTTTGAACTGCTTCCTTCCAGATTCATAATCCTGCAGCAGACAAAATGGAAGGAAATACCACTCCAATGCTTTTAAAACTGATGTATGAAATAATGCTTTTTATCTTTAAAATTAAAAAAGCATTTGGGGATCTATACACAAAAAACATTCCACTACTTCTGAGAAGAAATTGAAATGTTAGCTCCACTAGGCATGAAAATGTCCATTCCTCAAGCTTGTGTTGAGAATGCCTTATCCTGACTTCTCCTATTTATATACAGTATTTTAATGACAACCAAAATTATTCAGATTTCTGCCATTTCATTCTCTAGTATAGCTAAACAAAACAGACTAAAAGAGGATTAGTGGAGATGCAAATTTGAACCATTATGTTTATTCATTAATTTCTAAACTGTGCAGCTAAAAGACTTTTTTATAGGGCCTAAGGGAACAACCTGCTGTAATACAAATTATAAATGCTTAAAGGAAGCTATTCCACAACCCAATGATTTTGCTCTGGAGAAACACTCTTATACAAGGTCTGCGAGCAAGCAGTATAATCTAGTTGCTTCCCAGATCGTTTAACCTCATGAATAACCAGTTTCCATTTGTCAGCATAATTAGTCCAGGTTTTCCTAACAAAGGACCCCTCCTGTAAAGTGATCCACCAGCACAGATCTTACATCCACCAGAGCTCCTGTGTCTTAAGTTAAAAGCTGTGATGTGCATGAATCACCTTGCAAAATTAGGGTCAAGCTTTTCAGGTATCTTGATTCTTTCGTTGAGCATAAATAATAGAAATTGAAAAACTAACATGCATCAGTATGTATGACCATTTACATTTGTTTGTTATCACTTTGACAGCATGTGAATTTTGTGATGCTATTGATATATTACAGAAATGGCAAAAAGAACTTGATGTACAAGAATGTCATTTGTGTTTGTTAAACTTTTTAATACTGATAGCTACGTAACATCCTACTACAAGTCAACATTCCTCTTTTGCTTTAATCATTTTTATGTTGTTAGGCTTTGCACAGTTTGCCTTGAAAAATACATCAGCTACTGAAAAAAGTCATTAATAAAACATTCAGTAGGTACATTTCCTGATGAAATTAAAGGGTAATATGAAGTTATTCAGATAGTAGGTTTGATAAATAAAATATAAGCAAGATTAATATAAAAAGGAAAATCAAAGATACTGTCTTTACTAGGTGAGAATGCATGCTAATGAATGTATTGTACTTGAGAGTTTTTACCAATTTCTTATAACTCTGAACATGTACAAAAAGGTTTCCTAATTAAGTGCAGTTGAAATTTAAAGTACGTGCACCCGTCCTTCATTTTTTTCCTAGGTTTGAGGGAATCCAACACTTTGAAGTCAGCTGAAACAGCTGCTGGGGGCATGGCAGCTATAAATAGGCCAGCAAGACACTTCTGCAGGTTTTCCCTTGGAAACAAGTAGTCAGACTAATCACTTTGGAAAAGATGATGGGTACATCCACTTATTTTTTATTCCCTTTCTTACCTCCTGGGAGGTGACTGCAGGATAAACGCATTTCTCAGCCACAATTCAACTCCTGCTGTTACAGTGGTTAAGCCATATGAGTTCAGTCAGTGGGAAGGTTTGATGGAAGAGGCTGGATTTCTGTAATGTTTCCGCCTTGGTTTAGGATAGTTCCTTCTAATCTGCAGAAGTAAAGCTGGCTGCACAGTCATTGTGTGCATATCTATGAGTGCTTGAGCATAATTATTTTTGCCTAAGGCACAGCTTGTTGAACTGACAGGCAGTCCCAGCTGATTCTTAAGGTTATTTTTTGCCAGATTATACAATAGTATATCATAACTGAACTGCTGTGGTGCAGCTGGAGACCTCTTTGTGACAGCATGGCCTTGGAGGCAGCTCAGTCTTGTGCTCTGGGGTTTCAGTTGTTCTTGCTTAGTTTTTGTTTATTAGGCTCAATATAAAACAATCAGGATGTCTGTGCTGAATGAATTGCCAGTATGTGACTCAGCAAAGCAGTATGCCTGCTTTAAGTGTGACAGAATCATAGAGAAGGAACAGCAACACTACGGTGTATGCATGTAACGGAAGAAAGAACTGTTAACATGCATCATTTTTGTCTGTAAAATCACATCCTGGAGGCGTCTGCCATAATTCAGACTTGGGATTTCTGGTGGTTTAAACCCAGTCAGGCAACTCGTTCACTCACTCCCCCCCCTTTCTTTCCCTCCCCCTACTCCTGGAGGGACAGAGAGGAGAATCAAAAAGAATGCAGCTCCCATGGGTTGAGATAAGAACAGTTTAGTAACTAAGGTACAACACAAATCACTACTGCTGCCACCAATGATAATAATGATAAAGGAAATAACAAGGGAAGAGAATACAACACCTCAGCACCAGCTGACCAATAACTCGCCCCCCCCCCCCCCCCAGGCCGACCAAGCACTGACCGATACCTCCTCCAACCCTGCAGTCCCAGCCCTTCTGGGTAACTCCCAGTTACATCCTGGGCATGACGTGCTGTGGTATGGAATACCTCTTTGGTCAGTTTAGGTCTGGTGTCCTGTCTCTGCTTCCTCCCTGCTTTCCCTCCCCCTTGGCAGAGCATGAGGCTCACAAAGTCCTTGGCCAAACCAAAACATCATTGTTATCAGCTATGTTCCCAGGCTGAAAGTCAAAACACAGCACTGAACCAGCTACCAAGAAGGAGAAATATGACTGCTACTGCTGAACCCAGGACAGGAGTTCAACACCAGTGTCTGTCTTACTGTGGCTGAAAAATATGAACGCACCCAAAAACTATTGGAGGTGGACCAGTTCCATATATGTAGTTATAAACCAGTTGCATATATGTAGTTATAAACTAGGTAAAATATTACCGATGGTCTTTTCTGTTGAAATACTAAGGTTTAAGTTTTTAAAATGCTCAACATATTATCAAAGTCCTTCAAGCACAAAAGGGAGAACCTTGCCATCTTTTTGAAGTCTTCAAACTTAGCAAAACTTTTCCTTCAGAAGAGTACAGCATTAGCCAATTGAATATTTGAAGTCTGGGCTGAGGATCCAATGGCTGTTAAATGGCTAACCATGTCCTGCCTTTACACAACAGGGTTTTTTACAAGCTCAGGAAGCTTTGCTCTAAAATAGAACAGACTTCCTCTCATTTCAAACACTTTTGTTTGCAATTTTGTGGATGACATGGTGATTGCACTGCATAAGCCTGGTGCTGGTTTGTTTGGACTTCCCAGTGTGCAAACATGCTGTAAAGATGCAGATACACCATAATCAAACTTCTGAATGCAAAAGAGCATCAAGGCAAAATGATGCAGCATGTGCTTCAGAAGAAGGGTAGTAAGGGCTCTGTTCCCACAAGCAAGCAGTCTGTTGGGCATACGGAGAGTGACAAAAACTGCCTAGCATCCCCCTTGCAAGGACTCCATGCCTCAACGAGCTCTGAAAAGCCACATGGTAATACAGCAGCATAGAAGTGTCAACCAGAAAGTTTCTGGAAGGGGCTTACATCAGCAGGGAGTCTCTGGCTGTGGCTTACTGGCAGCCTGGCCTTAGCAATGACCAAGTAACAATCCTTCTCCTACAAGTGAAACACAGAGGCAGCTGTGGGGAAAGTGAGGACAGCACTGCATGTCCTGCAGTCCAGCAGCAGGGAAACGGAAAAAAATGCTAGGAGTTGCAAGTGTTCAACTTAGGAGACGGACAGCAGCATCTGCTAAGCAGCAAATGCAGGAGGACTCTCAAGAATAAACACTCATTTCCAAATAATGACTGGCAACTGACCCTCAGCCTGGGAAATACTGTAACTCAGAGCCTTGCAGTGCAGCTCTTGGGATTGTTTTTAAGAGTGGCGTACGAAATTGTAGGATGGAGGACTTCAGTTTATCCTTGCATGGTGCCCTGTATGCTACGTCCTTACAGAGTGAGCACTCATAAGTCCCAGCTCAGTGCCTTGACTCGTGGCTTGTGTAGAGGCTGTATATTTCTCCTGGTGAAGAACTCAGGTTTTTGTGGCTGAATTTACCTTGCTGCTGCTCAGCTTACAAATGTATAGCTTATGTAGGCATGTCGTTCAGGTAATAGAAAATATATTCTTATATGGGAGAAAAGCAGGAATGAAGCTAGCCAAGCAAGACACACAATGAGACTGAGAACAGTGGCAGAAATACAAGCAAGTCCAGAAGATATTAAAGGTAAACAAAGAGACAGCTCAGAACATCTTTAAAGTTACTTTATAAAACAACAATAGGTCAAAGAATGTCCTTTGCTCCCTTTCAGAGTAATTTCAATTACAGCATACAACCACAGTAGTGAGAGTTGATTTTGCTTTTGTATATTTATCTTTCCTGCTAAGCTCCTGTGCAATACCATATTGTATCAAATAAAACCCATCAGATACATTGCCAAATAAGAAGAAAATACAATGATAAGGAACGAAAAGGAGAAAAATAGAAATAAAATAATTACATAGTACAGTTATATCTGAAATGAAAAGATGCTAGTTCCAGAACATGTATAAACTTTTACTTACAAGACTCTAGATTCTCTGCATAAGCAAAAATTTGCTTTATGTCTGGACATAAAACTTCAGGCCAGAGTAATTCAGTGAAGACTGATGGAGGGTCAGTGCAAATATGGAGAGCATGCCATGGATTGTAAATACTCTAACTTATATAAGAATGTAACAATGTACATGCATATAACTAAAATTCCATCAAAGGCAAAATAAAAAAGTACCCGCACTGCATGCTCTTCTATCCCTCTAGAATGGAACAGAGAACAACACAGTCATGAACATAGTCATTATTGGAAAGCATTCGAATACTATGGGATAGGCATAGTACAGAAACAGGAATGGAACAGAATAGTCGAAGTGGCCCAGTTCCAAACTTATCAATAAAATTATAGATACATATTAAAATATATATATGTACATGCACACAAAACTATATAAATTTATCAAAAGAGAGGCAGAGACTGCTGAGCAGTCTGTACAAGCCATGTCTGCGCTAACAGTCACAATAGGCTTTTAAGCTGTCTTTTGCCCTTTGCCAGCATTACTCAGCTGAAACTGAAACCATAGTGTTTAACATACTCCTGTACATGGATCATCACTGAATGAAATTCAGTGTAATGGATATTAAGATATGAAAGATTAATAAATACAGATGGTACAGAGTTTTCCCTAGCTCTGGCTCCTTCACAGCAAGATGCAGCTGGAAAAAGAGTGTTTCAGTGCCCTTGTCATTTTGCATGCTCAGGACATGGACCAAAGCGGGGTGACAACACCAGCACAGCATTTTGTGATGGGTTAGAGCTGCCCTAAACCACACCAGAGGCCCCTGCCCAGCCATGCTCTATCCACAGCACGTGTGACCAAGAACTGACTAACCCTTAACTTGCATATCAGGAAGATGTTAACTGTCCAAGGTATATTAAAGAGCATGTGTCTGCTCCTACTAAGTAGCACAGAGCTCCTCCCATAGTATCAGCTGCTTTTTTTCTGTCTGACTGAGAAATTGCAGCATCCCAGAGTGTTATGTGGCAATAAGCAAAGCTTATCATCTCTGATTTTTCCATTTGAAACTCTAGTTTCAAGAACAAGTGTTAACATGCATTCATGGCTAATGGCTTGTTGGTTTTCTTCCCTGTTATGTTTCATCTTTTTTCCTGTCCCTGGACCCCGTGGGGCACCCAAGAAGAGCTGTCAGCTGCCAGTCAGTGTGAGAAGAGCCATCTGATGTTGGCAGGTCGCAGCTACACTGCCCTGACAAATCTGCTGTTGCCCTTGTGTCAGTCAGATGGTCTCGCACCTGCTCTTTTTCTTGTTTGTGCCCCCAAGAGTTTAGGTTTTACTGTTCAAGCATAAATATAGTCTTCTGTGACCCACCCTTGGTGTGATTTGTCATTACCAGTTACAGTACCCAGGGAGAAGTGCTTCCTTTTTCTCTCCCCATTTCCTAGACTCACGCTGTTTTCTGGCATCTTTTGTTTTCTTTCTCAAGAGTCTATGCCTGGCTAACAAAAATAGTCTGGTGCTTTGCAACAAATGCTGTGCAGAATCAGAAAAGAATTCAGCTCCTTGAGTTTGGTTCCCAAAAGAAAATTAAGGCATCTGGACTGTAGAGGCTTTTGGCTGTATGAGCTGCTACCGCTGGAGATGAGGGATTAAAAGCAAAGTAGCACAAGAGCAGCACCATGCCAGGCTCTGTCCCTCAGTACCAGGAAGATCTTTTGTCAACGGCATCCTTTTCCTTCCATGGAGAAGATGTGGTTTTGGTCAGTCCAGAGCAGCACATCAGGCTTAGGAACTCTGAAAAAATATTGTGTGCACTATGACCAGTGATCTTCTTGGTATCATTTATGTAATACTGGTTGATATATTTAGCATCTTATTTTTTACAGCATTGCCAGTTAGTGCGTTTGCTGGCAGCAGAAACAGTGAAGTCAGTTCATAAAACTTTGGGCCTATTTGTTGTCTGGAACTGCAAATTATGATCTGCTTTATAACACAGAACTGGGTGGAGCCAATCATTGCTTCTGCATATGTACACACAGGGAAAGTCTATCAAAGAGGAAAAAAAGACTATACTTCTTATCCCTACACTGGGTGGATCTGCAATGGCTCTCGTAATTGAAATTACTGTATCATAGACCTTAGGCTGTTACTCTGGTAACTCAAAAGCTGAGACAAGCCATTGGACATGATTTAGAGCTGCAGATGGCAGGTAATCTATCCCAGAGTCAATATGCTCCAGTAGTCACAGAGCTATATTTACTCACCCGCAGAACTATGCATAGGGGTCTGCTTTGCCATATCAGCCCTCAGGATCATCTGACGTGTCACTTTTGAGCTACTCCTTCTGAAAGAAAGTTTTTTTATTAATCTAACAAATTTCAATTAATTGTGCACAATGTCAACAGTTTTTCACCCATGCCCTTCAGGGTTAACAATGCAGCCCTGGGGGAAGCTCAAGTCCAACCAGTGTCAAAGCAATAGTGTTGGGCACCACATTACTTGTGATGAGGTAATGGGATTTTAATCCTACCCAAGGAATTATTTCTCTCGTTTCTGGACAAGTCAGAGGAGCTGCAGGTTTTGCAAATGTCCAGTGATCAAATTACCTCACCGTATCAAATTACCTGATTTTTATCAAATTACCTGATCAAATTACCATACTTAACTAACCAAACAGGGTGTGTGACAAGTACAGGGTAAAGATCTGTGTCTGTTTAAGAGTCAAATACTTTAGCTGTTGCTGATAAATTCCATCTTACACTTCTGCTTGAGGTTAACCAAAATGATTAGGCACATTTAAATCAATTGGCTTAGTCCCGGTAATAAAGGCACCAGTGTGAGAGGATCTTTTCAGATTAAGGCACAGTTTTTACAGATATTAACAACAAAACTCTCAAAATGTTAGCTCCAAATAGCTGTGCTGCACTGTGAGAATTATAGCTATCATACCTGCAAGAACCAGGGTTATCTAGGAAAAAGCAGATCCCAAGGCATGATTGTGTTACTTACAAATGCTAACTTTACGTGAACAAGCATTAAGTGCCATCATGAATCCATAAGTACCACTAAACAGTAAATACCCACAGCAAAAACACCAGGGGATTTTACTACTGAGCACACCAAAGAGAGTTTCTTGGATTTGACTAGACTGGGAATAATTGTCTATGAGCATTTTCTCCAATGTCTCAGGTTCCTGATTTTTGTTGTTTTCCAGACATCACCATCTCTCATTTATGAAAGCAGCACAAACGTATCCAGTACCAGCCTCCTCTAGATGGAAAAACCTCCCCATTGACCCCACTTTTCATTTGTAAGACATCAAAGCTGTTTTGTTTGTACCATTAATATGGCCCCCAGTCTCTTCTTCAGCTTGCTATGAGGATCGGATTAGACTTTAGTGGCAAATGGGAGTTTGTCAAGAAACATTTAATGAAGCAAACTGTATGTGTATTGAGACAAATATGACTGTATGCATACTTAGAAAAATACATCTTTGAAGGATTTTCTAAATCCTGCTGCAGCAGTGTCCTTCCTGAGAAGCTATCTTACATGGGAATGACAGTGATTCATGGGATCAAGGATGAGGGGGTCATTAAGAGCAGCCAACATGGTTTTAACAAGGGGAAGTCATGTTTGACCAACCTTATAGCCTTCTATGAGGAAATAACTAGGTGGATGGACGATGGCAGAGCAGTAGATGTGGTTTTTCTTGATCTTAGTAAGGCATTTGATACTGTCTCCCACAGCATCCTCATAGATAAGCTAAGGAAGTGTGGGCTTGATGATCAGGTAGTGAGGTGGATCAAGAACTGGTTGGAAGGAAGAAGGCAGAGAGTTGTGGTCAATGGGGCAGAATCTAGCTGGAGGTCTGTGACTAGTGGAGTGCCTCAGGGGTCGGTGCTGGGACCAGGGCTGTTTCATATTTTCATCAACGACCTGGATGAGGGAACTGAATGTACCCTCAGCAAGTTTGCTGGTGATACTAAACTGGGAGGAGTGGCTGACACACCAGAGGGCTGTGTTGCCATCCAACGAGACCTGGACAGGCTGGAGAGCTGGGCGGGGAGAAACTTGATGAAATATAACAAGGGCAAGTGTAGAGTCTTGCATCCGGGGAAGAACAACCCCATGTACCAGTACAGGTTGGGGGCTGACCTGCTGGACAGTAGTGAAGGGGAAAGGGACCTGGGGGTCCTGGTGGACAGGAGGATGACCATGAGCCAGCAATGTGCCCTTGTGGCCAAGAAGGCCAATGGCATCCTAGGGTGCATTAGAAAGGCTGTGGTTAGTAGGTCAAGAGAGGTTCTCCTCCCCCTCTATTCTGCCTTGGTGGGGCCGCATCTGGAATATTGTGTCCAGTTCTGGGCCCCACAGTTCAAGTAGGACAGGGAATTGCCACAAAGATGATTAAGGGAGTGGAACATCTCCCTTATGAGGAGAAGCTGAGGGAGCTGGGACTCTAGCTTGGAGGAGACTGAGGGGTGACCTCATCAATGTTTACAAATATGTAAAGGGTGAGTGTCAGGATGATGGAGCTAGGTTTTTTTCAGTGATGTCCAGTGATAGGACAAGGGGCAATGGGTGTAAACTGGAGCATAGGAGGTTCCATGTGAACATCAGGAAAAATTTCTTTACTGTGACAGTGACAGATCACTGGAACAGGTTGCCCAGGGGGGTTGTGGAGTCTCCTACGTTGGAGATATTCAAGGCCCGCCTGGACAAGTTCCTGTGTGATGTACTCTAGTTTACCCTGCTCTTGCAGGAGAGTTGGACTAGATGATCTTTTGAGGTCCCTTCCAACCCTTAGGATTCTGTGATTCTGTGACCCTGCAAAGGGTCCTAGGCTAGTTGCCACCACCAACCTACTGCCCCCATTGTGGTGGCGGGTTCCTTGTTTGCTCTGCTCAAATCTTCACCATCTTGACTGCAGGAAAAAAGAGACTAAAACTAGAGACTTTTTACTGGAGGAAGTCAGAAACAAGAACAGTTAAATGACTTAGCTGCTGACAGATACCCCTAGCTGCGTCTGTAAACTATTATGCACAAGAACCACTTCCTTGTTCACACCACATCTTCATGAGGAGTCATGCTAATCCCTCTGATTAAATATCAGAAATTTAATGTTCCATAAAGGAAATTATTTTCTGCTTTGGCTGATCATTTGGTTGGTTGTTGTTGTTTGGGAGAGTTGTTTGTTTGTTTGGGTTGGTTTGGTCTGGTTTTATTTTTTTATCAGAATACACAGTGTTGAGATGCCTATGCTTGTGAGATTATCTCTGAAGTGATTAAGTGCTCAGGGGGAAGGAAAGATGGAGGGCGGACCCTAATTCCTAAACCTAAGATACATAGGATGGTCAGCCAAGGATGGCTGACCCAGCTTGCAAGGGAGTGGGAGAAGCAGGGACTGTCTCACCTGTATCTGTCTCACCTGGGGGAAGTAGTTTTTTTTGTCCCAAGGAGCTATACCATCATGCCCTTGCAAGCTGAGAGGCACCAAGCAGAGTCTGTCTGGCTTCTCCAGACACACAGAAACACCGTAAGCTGGTTTTAACCTGGTTTTAACCTGAAGAAATGTGATACATTAAGGGCTTGTGTCTCCCTTACCCTTGGTTTGAAGAGACCTGGTGGCTCTTGGCTCTGAGGCTGGATGAGGACCAGATCATAAACAGGGAATTTTGTGCTTCTGTTAATTCAACAGTATATGCTGCATGGTTAGAAAATGTGCTGCTGCTTCTGAGACAAACAGACAAATGGTGCTATCGATTTGACTATAAAAAACACAAAGTATTATAAGCCTGTTACAGAAGCTCATTGATCTCAGAGCAAGGGTGGCTGGACTCTTAATAAAATGAAAAATGTCACCTATCTATAAGACTTTCTCATGTTAGCTCTGTGTCCTGTATACCTGAGTCCTTCTTTTCCCGCTTAATGTGCAAGAAATCCTGTATTGTCAACACTGTTTTCTTGTACTAGCAAAGATGTTAACCACTAAATAGAAGTGGTTATGTGGTTATGGACTGCTTAACTGTACACCTTTACTTCAGACTAAGCCTGTTTGTGTAGTTACCTTTACGATACTCTGCAGATGAACCAGAGAGAAATTTGAATCAGAAAATACAGAAAGTTTGGTAATTTCAGTGTATTGTATTTGGGACCAAGGCACCTGCTTGTTTGCTTGCATGGAAATGCTAATAAGCTGTGAGAATATGCTTTGATGGCAGTAAGCCTACAAGTTTAATAAGTGGCTTGCATGGTTGATCTGATGCTAAATAAACTAGTAAATCTAGAAATGCTTACATCTATTATTTGCTGACAGCTAATGCTCAGCATAGATTAAGGAACAATAGTCATCATTAGAGGGAGATGTAAAGATGGATTGTTACCTGTTTATATAGCAGTCTTGAATAAATTCCAGCTTGGCATAGCATTTCTCCTTCTTTTTCCCCTCAAAAAATTTAGCAGTTTGGATAATAAGCTAAATCTGTTGTTGGTGGAATACAGAACAAGGGGGCTGTACAACCAGTAAGGCTGCCCCTGCTCCTGGGGAAGGTTTGCTTGAAGGTTTGCTTAAAGGTTTGCTGGTTTGTGGGGACATCCTTCATACTCCGGTGAACAGGGATGCTGCAATTTCTTTCCTTCTTCCTCCAAATTGTGGAGCCCAAAATTCTGTTAGGTATACAGACAAGGAGGGGTTGCATTGTATACCCAGATAACAAAGTACTCATGTTTGCAGCTGCTCTGACACACCCCTTTAAGTAATGCCCTGCACCTCGTGAGCCTTGGAGTTTGAATTAGTAACACCCTAGCTGTAATGCTGCCTTGACTGGAACCCAAATTAAAAGCAACACTGAAATTGACCTGATTCCCTAAGAAAGTCAGGGAATCTTACTTAGGATGGTAATTTACTCTCCAGGGTCATAACTTGCCTCAGATCTGGGTGTTTGCCAGCAGGGATTTCAGCAGGCTCAGGTACAGAGCTCAGGAAATGCCTTCTGCCAGGCGCTCAAGGCACAGCCAAACTGGTCCACACAAGGCCTGAGCAAGGTCAGTTTCTGATTACACTTCGGGCAGTGACTGACCTAATAGCTCCATCTGTGTTGCCTGTATCAAAGAAACATTTTTGAGGATTGTCAGGTAGTCATACTGACTTGACTATCACTGAGAGAGCAATTTTTAAAAAATCACTTTGGAAGAGACAGTTCCAGGTAATGTGTTTGGGATTTGGGTCACCTTAACCCAGCTGTGATAACTCTTCTTGTATGGGTCAGCTGTGAAATATGCACAGGTATCTCTTGTCATGTGCTGTTATGATCTGTGCCTGTTTTCTCCCTGCTAATGGCACAATCCTGAGGAAGGTTAACCCCACAATAATCAGTCCTTATCTGTGCTGTAAACTGAGCCACCAACACAATTCAGTGAGGACTGAAGAAGGCACAAAGTTTAAACTGTTGTTTAGGAGTTCAGGGTATATTCTTTCCTAGACAACATTTAATATTTGGCAGAGATTTATTATTATCTCTGCCACCTTAATATTCTCTTTCACCAAGAAATGGGTTTAAACATCACTATTTTTTTCTAATTATTCTAATTAATGTCCTTAGTAATTTTCTGAAGATCAAAAGTGGCCTCTATACCTATTCCCACCCCACTTTGCAAAGAGTGACATGACACACGCCCTACAAGAGCGTGCTGTACCTCAGAGGTCACAGCTCCTTTCCTCAGTGACAGAAGGCTGCAACTCTTTCCTCTGAAGTCAAATGCTAAACTCTCCTGCCCTTACACAGGCTTAGTACAACAAACATGGAAAGGTTCTACATAAGATACAAGCATTTTCTCTTGTTTCTGCAGGTGCTAATACATGTCCAAATACATGTTGCAGCATGATTTATAACCTTAATGTACATCTGTAATTGCAAGGTGCTACATGCTCATGTGGTTTGGATTAACTTAGTTTTGATGGTTTAATAAACCATTTCTTAAACATGCTAAAAGTTAGGTTATACTAAGAAAAAGATGGTAAAGTTCTTTCACAGCAATCATGGGGTCATAACAAAAACGTATGTATTTTTAGAATTTAAGCTTTGATAAAATCCTGTACATGCAGTTTTAAGATACTTCAATTCAGCAGATATCAGAGTTGTGTACCTTTCTCATCAAGTTTCTAAGGAATGATAGATTTCTTGGCTTTCAATAAAATTTTGGAGGCAAACTGATAGCATTAGAGATCATGATAGAGCTGAAGATGAACCACATAATCAGAAATAACTCCCCAAAGAGCAACTGAATGCTACATTTGCCTGCACAAGCACTGAAAAAGCTACACCACGAGTCTGTTGAATCCATGTTTTAATTTATTCTGCAACTGCATTCAAAATATAAATACAATCTCTTAAGTGCCGAACAGTCAGTTAAAACCATTGTTAAGATACACTTTAATGTTCTGAACAAAGACACAACTTTACTGGTTTCACTAGAATTATGGCTACTTTTACAGCAGTGAACCTCCTATGTTGAATCACCAGCTCACATCATCAAAACAGTTCTGGTTATTTATGATTATTGTAGCAATTACCACTCTTTTCATATTTTATAAATTCATCGTATTTCACATTTATACGTTAAGCAAATTTGAGATCAGGATTTGTGGCATTCCCAGAGCATCTATCTGAAGTACTGGTCTACCTCCCAGCCCCAGCACACCAGACTGCCCCAAACTGAGCTTAGTCCAGTCTCTACAGATGTCAAGTAAGGAGCACAACTAAAAGCAAGGTTTAATGCTGGAAGTGTTAGACAAGGAACAGAACCCAAACATGAAAAGTGCCTCATCTTTAGCCATCTTTCCCATCCAACTCAATGTACCCAGTTAAAGTGGCAAAGATTAGAAAATCATATTGCCTAAATCCCTCATTTTTTTGTTGGGGTTTTTGTTTTGTTTTTTTTTTTCCCCAAAAATACTAGCCATATAAAAATAATTTTCATGTGTCTATATACATGCCATTTCCCTAGCAAAAACTGGTCTCTGCTATTCTTGAGCACCTCGTTCAGAAGTCGCTTTCAGATAGCTATACTTCAGTTTAACTAGAACACTCTTAAATTCTAGTACTGGTGAACCTCACAATCTTGCAGAAATTCTGCTGCTGTTAGGATGACAGAAATCTATACTAGGTGATTTACTTTATCTCCCACTGTCTCCTAATATGCAAAACATAGGCTCATGTGCTTTGTCCTTTCAACTGCTTTCCTGTTTTTACTGTCTTGGGCTCCATCTAGATTGTCCACTAACTTAGGAGGATAACAATGCCATAGTGGGAACAGAGGTTCTGATGGGTAAGTACTTGATTTTGTGGCTTTCTTGGTTCTGACTGTGCTCTAGTTAAAGAACAGCTCTGCTTCAAGAACTAACAACACTCCTCTCAATCCTCAGACATATAAAAATAAATTTTGGTTTCAAATAAATACAACACACTGAAACTGGACATCTTTCTTGCTCTGTATTACTCTATAGCTCAACTGTTTGGAATAACTGCAGGGTATCAATTATGCACTGATTCAATAACATAATTAGCTTACATTGTCAATCACTGCACTCTTAAATCAGAAAAAAAATTTCTAAGTGTGAGATTCCCAAAATAAATCCTTAAAATCTTTAGCACCTTTCATGATTTCTCCTCAGCTGAAAACTACAGAATTGTACAATGCTCTTTCACTGATTAAAAAAATAATAATCTGCCTCAGTTCTCTGTCTCCAGCAGTCTCTACTCTGTTACTCACTTGAAAGTTTAGAGTCACTGGCAGCAGCAAGACTATGTCTGTTAAAATATACAAAGCCAGTTCAATCGGTGTTTAAGGAATAAATTACTATAATGCAAATTAGAAGGCCTACTTTGCTTTCAGAAACTTTCCTCTCATTCACAAAATTTTTCAATTTCTAGGTCTGCTATGAAAAACAACCCCATAAAAGGAAATCTGCATGGACAAAATTTTATTAAAAATATCTAAACAGACACTAGCAATTTTCTTCCATTTAAACGTAAGTTCTTTCTTCAGCTGTTCTGTGCTTCATTAGCCTATCTTCAATGAAAGCATAAAATGCCATTTCACTGAACCCTAAGTAAGGTTAGATAGCCTGTAAGTGTTAGAGCCCTTAGAATGCGTGTTTGGAACAGGGACCTCCTAATCTTTTCTGCAGTGCCTAGTGTTGTACAAGCATCATCCTAAAAGTGTCCTGTGCTCTTTCAACCCATTTCTCCAGCACTGAAGGGCCTCTGTGTAGACTTAAACTGGGCGTTTTACAGAGCAATGGCATATTTCTTCTATATATACATCTGTATCGCAACCCTTCAATTAGTTGGTCCCAGCAGTTTAAAAAAAAAAACAAACATGAATATGTATATTCACTATACACATAGTCTTTATAACTGGAAAAAATAAATAGGGTACACTTCAAACAGTTTCCTCTATAATCATATCAGCATTCATCCCACATAGCACTACTGCTAAGGTTTTCGTACTTGTCTCTGTAACAGTACTAGAAAGGAGTGGACACTAGCGTTTAGGAAAATGAGTATCTGCTGACACTGATTCCTTAGTGTCCTTGGTAGTCCTTGTGAATTTCCAGTACTATGGGGGGAAACACGAAAGGCAGAAAAGATGGAAAGATTAACTAAGGAGTTTAAAGGCAACTGCAGAATACATGTGCTTTCTACAAACATGAGCATGCTTGAGCAGTAAGAAAAGTCCTCACTGGTCAGAGTTCAGTGTTCAGCTACAGTGGCCAGTGTGAACAGGTACAATATTGCAGGGAAACAATTTTAATCTGAGCACTTTTTTCATGAGAGTTTATTACCAGCCCTTGGAATGTACATGTACAACTGGCCACAATATACTGGGACTCCAAGGTACTTCCCCTAATTACTATGTTAAACCTGCTTCTACTAGGACTGGTAAACCATAGGAATAATTACAATCTCATCTGAGCAAATGATACATACCAACATTAAAGCTTAATGTCAGGTTTTAAAGACAATTTGGGTTCCTAGTAGCATAGACAGTAAGTAGTCTTTTGAAAGCCCCTGATATGTACCTGTCAGCATCACTGGGCGGCTAAATATCCTTAAATATTAGACCCTTCATCTCCAGAAGATCTGAGCAATTCTCAGCTTGAGCTTTGGCCTTCAGTGCTTATGTTTTCAGATGATGATTTCAGTTATTGCAAAGATCAATCTCAGGGCATTACCACAGAACGCTCCAGTGCAGTGCACCAGCATGCTAGCTGTCTGTGCTATTGTGGCTACACCAGCACCTATACCTGAAGCAAGTTAGTCATCCTTTCTGTTGCTTTAGTAATTCCAGGATTTTCAGTTAAGGAAGAAAAAAACCAAAACAAAACAAAACACAAAAGAAAAAACAAACAAACAAACCCACAAAAAACCTAAAACTCAACAAAACCACAAAAACCCATAGAACACAACTGCATGAAAATTTAAGTGAAAAATGCTTTAGAAGTGCTGAATCTCTAATCACTGTAGAGATTAATCGAAGACTTGCTATTTTGACAACTGTGTGATTAGAAGTCCGCTAAGACCTATGGAAATATATCAAATGACTTACATGAGCTTTGGATCAGCTGTAGGGGCATTTCTTTATCTATGCACTGAGACTGTTATATACAATAGTTAAATAAGTTACAGTTACAATACTGAAGAAATGCCAATAATGAATACTTATTTTTGCTAACAAGAGCAAATAGCTTTCTTACAAATAGTATCATTTAATAACTTAACTATGTAATATCCCTATGATCAACTGAATTTGTAAAACAAATTACAGATACACCTGTACAAACTAAATAAAAAATTTAAGTAAATATAAAAATATATAATTACAAAATCACATCTTCAATGAGATGCTGCCGGTACAGCAACCTGCGCCAGCAAAATCCTAAGCACTCCACTCTCAGTACTATTGAAGAGAGCTGAGTTCATGTTGCATTTTTCAAGCCCTCCCTCCCCCCATCTTTGTGTTTTCTACCTAAAAAGCCAGAGGTTTACAGATTCAGACCACTCCTCACACAGCTGCATAGTGCTGAGCAGGAAACGGAATCTTACACCATGAATTAGGAACGTATGCTAAGTATCGCATTAAAAAGTACTTCATAAACTTGTTTGGATGCCTCAGTATAAAGGTTCAGGTATCATTCAGGGACAGTGTCACTTCTTCACTCAGTAGCTAACCTATGCTAAGCTAAACAATAGCATTTGATTGCAAGAAATGCATGAGCTCTTAAGTCACTGTTTGTCTATGTTTTAAGTGCCTTTTTGAGGTCAGAGTAGAAACTGGCCAGGGTACTAGACATGGCAGTGTCCACTGCAGATTGTGGTAGCATCCCTCGCAGTTCAGTCTGAATATAGCCTGTCAAAAGACTGTGGCTAGGATAGTCCTTAACAGGGACACAGAACCAACCACAAGGGTGATTGAATCCACGGACAAAGTTAGGCCCCACCTCTCCACAGTCTAGGCTTATACCTATCAATGAAAAGAAACAAAGGAAAATTAATTTGAGACAGAGGTAAAAAAAAAGGTATGGTAAATTTAAAATTTACAAGTTTCTGTTTGGAAAATTTAGAAGTGACAGATTTCAAGTTTCTGCATATTCTCATGCATAGAAGTTGCTTTTCATTCTACCTCCACAACAGACAAGGAGAGGTCGACAGCAAAAATTCTGACATTATATAGACATTCATCTCATTAACTGGCAAGTTAAGCATGCTGCTACTCCACCCAGTTTGCTGCAAGAGCTGAGCCAGAGCATTTAACTTGTCTCTACCACTCCTGTCCCATAGTTGGCATAAGTGAAACTTGGCACAAGGGATGGCTCATGGGTAAGCCACCAACTTGTATACTACTTTAAATCTATAAAAGGTTAAAAAACCTTTGAAACACTTGCTGGAGGCCTTCTTACACCATTTTGAATGCCTACTGCAAAACTAAACTTGATCTAAATCAAATCTTCAGCGAAGCAGCTGTTTCACAATAAGAATTAAGCAGAGACATGCCTTACCGCATGTTAGAATCCCATCTTCATAGCTTGTAGTATAAGAGAAATCAACAAACTCCCTTGGTGCTATGATGTTCCAGAGCTGGCCAGCAGTGGTGTAGCGCATCACACAGCAGTTCTTGGTGAGTGACAGAATACAAAGTGTCAGAAAACAAAAATAATTTAGTGTAATGAATACAGAGAAATTTATGCTTGTAGGCAGCTAGCGTTTTCCACAAAGGTCACGGCTTCTACACTGTGCAAACAGCTTCAGTGAGGTCTGAATGGTTTTGTGTGCAGGGACAGAGAATATCTGGCACCTTTAAACCATAGAATCATAGAACTGTTTGGGCTAGAAAGGACCTTAAGATCATCCAGTTCCGACCCCCCTGTCATGGGTAGCGACACCTCACACCAGACCATGGAACCCAAGGCTCTGTCCAACCTGAACAAGGACAGGGCATTTACCACTTCTCTGGGCAACTTGTTCCAGTGCCTCACCATTCTTGCAGTAAAGAACTTCTTCTTTGTATCTTATAATATATCCTTATGTCTTCCTTGTATCTTATACCTGAACATCCCATTTCAGTTTAAACCCATTATCCTATCGCCACAGTCCCTGACGAAGAGTCCCTCCCCAGCATCCCTGTAGGCCCCCTTCAGATACTGGAAGGCTGCTACGAAGTCTCCACGCAGCCTTCTCTTCTCCAGGCTCAACATCCCCAGTTTTCTCAGCCTGTCTTCCTATGGGAGGTGCTCCAGCCACCTTATCAACCTCATGGCCCCTCTTCTGGACTTGTTGAAACAGCTCCATGTCCTTCTTATGTTGGGCACACCACAACTGCACGCAGTACTCAAGTGGGATCTCATGAGAGCAGAGTAGAGGGGCAGGATCATCTCCTCTGACTTGCTGGTCACACTCCTTTTGATGCAGCCCAGGATACGGTTGGTTTCTGGGCTGCGAGTGCACACTGAAGCCAGCCCCTGTTCAGTTTCTCACTGATGAACAAACACCCCCAAGTCCTCGTCCACAGGGCTTCTCTGAATCACTTCTCCACCCAACCTGTAGCTGTGCCTGTGACTGCCTCAACCTAGGTGTAGGACCTTGCACTTGGCCTTGTTGAACTTCATGAGGTTGGCACCAGTCACGCCTCAAGCGTGTCAAGGTCCCCCTAGATCTATCCCTTCCCTCCAGCCTATCAACTGCACCATACAGCTCAGTGTCATTGGCAAACTTGCTGAGGGAACCACACCAATTAAAACTAGAGAACTGTGTCATCCCTAGGAATGTAAAGCCATGAGCACTTATGTGTCTTACTTAACAAGCCCAAAAGAATAAATAATAAAGAAGTCCATGAATAAATTGTAAGAGGTCAGCCTCTGTAGTAACATGCTCTCCCAAAGTACTTGTAATCCACCAAGAGAAAATAAACCAGAACATAAGCAATTCTTCAAAAATGTTTTTTTTAAAAAAAAACAGAGTTTGCACCAATTTTAGGGAACAATTAGCAAAAATACATTGCTGTAAAAATCTGTTAAAGCCAGATGTCCACAGGGTTTTGAAGGCGTACCGAATGTCTACAGGAACCACAGCAAGGCTTCCAACTCTTCTGCAATCAACTTCAAATCTACCTTTCTTTAGTAAGTCCTGCCATTCAGTATAAACTATTTTGACTCCCATCAGTCTGGCCCCGCCACACAGTGAAGTCAGTCTTTCAGGAGGAGGGAAAGCGCACAGTTTCTGTATGTGCAGATTATTAATACCCACAATTTTGTCTGTTGTGTATCAGAAGAAAGCAAGCTATATTAAAAGGCGTTGGCACATCAAATACCATACCATAACTCTCTGTATGTGAATTTTACCAGAGGTTACCAGAACTCCCAGGTCCAAGAGACTTGTGACTGACAAAGTTTTACTCCTTTTTTGATGGACAGAACTGAACTTTAAGCTGATGGATAGGACTGTGCAGCCAGAAACCCTCATCTGAGGTGACGCACTGCATGTATGTGCAATACCGCATGTGCATGCAGAAATATGTTGGTATTTGTTGGAATCATTGTTCTGCTGTAGTTAAATCCACATATGCATCTATACACATTTCCCTTAAGAATCTAAATCAATTCCTCACCTCGTCAAATGTTTCCATGATGTCCATTGTCGTCATTAAGCTGTCCCAGTCTAGCCTATAAGGTCCAGGGCGAATGTGATCCACTATTCTGTCAGTAACATCTTCCACCACTCCTTGAGCTTTGTAGCTAAAGAAACATATGTTTACATTTAAAAGTAAAAATTCTTTATAAATATTTCATTACCTTGCAACAGTGCATTTACTATAATACCCGGAATTATGGTCAGTGAACAACTGTACCAGAAAAACTACAAAAAAAGACGTATGGGTGCATCTGTCCTTCTCGGCAATAAATATTTGCAGAAACTTTGTCCTGTGCTGCAATCAACATTTTGTAAATGACAAACTCCTACCTCAGATAAAAATTATCATGTTTATTCCTCTAACTTGTCATTTTGCCCTTGTTGCTGGGCAAGAAAAGGAGTTCACAAGGGACAAGTAAAGATATGAGGAAAAAGAAAGGATAGCAGGAATACACTGGGAAAAGGATTTTTCATAAAGTAGAAGTAACAATAGTAGAACAAAGCTAATGAGAAACTATGTTATGCTTTGGTGGCATATAAGAGTACCAAATATACCAAAATAATTTTGTATAAAACATTATCGTACATTCATTTGTTATTAGATAGTTTTTAGTGGACATCAGAGATGTTGTTTACTTGAGTTATACTGGACCCAGTTCCTGAATGGGAAGAATCCACCAGGATCAGTATTTCAAAAATACTCATTCATTAAATTGTTCTTAGGAAGCAACTATTCAAGCAACAGATTCCTCTATTCACTAGTTCACCCATATTCACTCATAATTACCTGGTTTGAGCCAATCTCAGCTGTATAGTCAGAACAGGAGGACCAAAGGAGCATGCCAGTGGCTTCACTGTGTCCTTCAAAACTTGAAACTGTCCTTACAGATACTGTATATATATAACCCTGGTGTCTTCATCTACATACAGCAGCCACTGCCCTCTTGGCAGTGGTTCCAGTTACAAAATCCATTGATGCCAGTGTGCCTGTGACCCTACAGAGTCAGCAGACTCTTAGTGTCTGGGATCATCAGCTCTTGCAGACTTAACAGGATTTATATTCTACAAGGCGTATGTGCCTTTGAGATACTTTCAAACACTACCTCTTCACGCAGCTTTTAACCCCTTCACAGTACTTTTCTAGTAAATATTTCTCTACCTAACCCTACAGAACCCAGTGACAGACTCTCACACAGGAAGGACCTTTATGTCATACATTTTTCTGACAACTATACACTTGATATTTTACTCTACTGCAGAGTCACTGTAACAGTCTTAAGTACTGACTGGGCTTTCACCAAATAACACTTGGATCTATTGAACCTGGACTTGACTCTTTGGCTTGTAGACCATCTTTCTAAAAGGTCTGGGCATATGTTGTTGCCTACTCCAGCCAATATGAATTTTGTGGTGTGTTCCAGTTTTCATTGCTCAGTGTTCTAGACAGCATGCAATGCTAAAGTGCCAAAGTACAACACTAAAGAAATGATACAGGCACACTAGACGATCCACTTAGTTTCTCCTCTGGAGTACCTGTGTAGCTGAGGGCTTCCTTCATTTATGAATCTACAAAGCACATCTGTGGAACCTTAAAAATGGATTTGCTCTGCAGGCAAACTTACAGGTATCCACTGAATTCCTCTGATGGTTTACGCCACACAGTTGCATCTTTCTGAAATCAAATGGAAGATAGGATTTTTATTGTCAGTTATATACAACTATAAAGTGTCCAGAAAATGTGCCAATTTTTTTGAAGAAAAACAAATAACTTTACCATTAAGTATGGTTAACACCAAAGTGCTCACTGATGTGGGCACTTTTGTACACTTTTCTTAAGAACAGAAGATGTTTCATACATCTTTTACTAGTAATATTCCATTTTTTTTTCAAAAAAAATCAGTCAATTGCATTTCTTAGTGTCAAATACTAGAAGTCTGTGCAGAAATAGGGCTTGGCAGGCCAAGCCAGCTTACTGTGAAAACATACAGAATAACGGAACATTATTCGGTAATGCCTTTCAATTGAAAAGCAACTGGAAAACCATTATATGCACACTACTCAGACAGGAAGATCAGACAACTTCTGCTCGCACTCCTGTTACACATGACCAAGCAGAAGTGTGCAGGAGGTGCTGACCATGGCAGAAAAGAAAGCTTAAGTTACCCTTCTCTCCTAGGTGCCTGACTAGATGTGTCATGCAGGCAGTAGTCTACTAATTTGAAAATTATCCAGAGAAAATAAAGAAACCAATATCTTCTGAGTTTTACCTCTGAGATGGAGCCTCTTTACAAAATCTCTCAATTTTAGTATTAAACAGAGTACCATATGGCAGCTTTTTATTTGGAATCATGATTACATAAGCACTAAGCACCAACTGTCCTAAAGAATAGCACCATAAGTACTGCATCCAGAATGGTTTAAGATATTTTGGGGCAAAACACATGTCCCTGGCAGGTAGCTAAAGCTGTGCGTTTCTTTTACAGGGCACAATATGGAAGGAAACAAAGGCGAGAGGAGAGAGAATGGATGATCCCAAACACTGAGATTCAGGTAACTTCCTAAAGGAAAACAAAAGTATAGCTACAAGACACCATTTAGCAGAGCAGAGGTGGTACAGGTGTTCTGTAAGATGGCCTGGGTTGCTTACTTTGTTCTTCCCTTTTGAGACACTGAATTTGTTAGTTTCACAAACAGTCAAGTTACATTTGGAACAACTGAGCATCTCTTATCAATATCTGCTCACAAAATAAATAAAAAGAAAAAATAAATAGAAGACCCATTCAAAGCACTGTAACAAAAGGGCAAAGACAGAAATTTACCACACTAGTACTACCACGCTACTACACTGAGACACCAAAATACACTTGTACCTCCTATGCAGGACAGGGTTAAAATGTATTCAACCAGCCGAGAAATGATGTACCAGCAAAGTCTTTTCAGCTTGATGAAGCAGGGCTCAGAGAAACCAAGCAGCTCCAAAGAAGGGTAGGCAAACTGCTTGGAAAAAGCAGGAACTGCATTCCCTTTCATGGAAAGAAACATGTGGGGCTCTGAAGGCAATGGAAACATGAAAGCAATACAAGAGAAAGAATTCAGAATGATCTCACATTTTAAGAGGAAGACGTTTGGAACCTGAGGCATGATAGGTTCGAGCATTATAGATAAAAATAATTAAAAAGGCTGGCAAAGTCTATAGGCTGTGGCTGCTCTGTGGAAAGTACATGTGAGCAACCTGCAACACTGCTAGTGCTAAAAGAAAAGCCTATAGTCCTACACAGGCAGGATTTTTCCGTGAGATACTTCCCTGAAAATGGGTAGAAGGACTGATAGGTTATGTCTGTAGAACGTAGAATCACATCCTATCACCTACAGATGTATTATCCTGAAGGGTGGTTCCATAGGGCCTCTCATAAGAGACTCCTACAAGAATTTGCCAGGTGTTTCACACCCATATTATCCAGCACAACAACTTCTCTTCCCTCTACAAGTGACCTGCAGCTTCCTTAAAAGAACAAATTGGTCCGCATGGACAAAGCCACCCTTCACTCACGGTTTTCTTGGTGACCCTCCACTCATTGTCTCTGATGCTGTGGTACTGAACCAGGGTGTTCCGCAGCCTGGTGGCCAGGGGTGCCGAGTTCGGCAGGAGATCCATTTGCTTTCCTCCTACATAAAGACACCCATTACACAGACAGAAGCACCAGAACCAGACACCATGCTAGGGACGTCAAAGACAGCATGATGCATTTAAATCATAGAATTGCAGAACAGTTTGGGTTAGAAAGGCCCTTGAGATCATCCAGTTCCGACCCCCTGTCATGGGCAGCAACATCTCACACCAGACCATGGAACCCAAGGCTCTGTCCAACCTGAACAAGGACAGGGCATTTACCACATCTCTGGGCAACCTGTTCCCGTGCCTCACCACTCTCGCAGTAAAGAACTTCTTCCTTGTATCTTATAATATATCCTTATGTCTTCCTTATATCTCATACCTGAACTTTCCCTGCTTCAGTTGAAACCCATTACCCCTTGTCCTATCACTACAGTCCCTGACGAAGTGTCCCTCCCCAGCATCCCTGCAGGCCCCCTTCAGATACTGGAAAGCTGCTACGAAGTCTCCACGCAGCCTTCTCTTCTCAAGCCTGAACAGCCCCAACTTTCTCAGTCTGTCTGAGAAAGGGAGTGAGGTACTCCAGCCCTCTTTTCAACCCCGTGGCCCTAAACCCGCGCACTCTGAACAGGGAAAGCACAACCACCACCTGCCCTGCCCGTTCCGCGCATACACCCCCTCAGGGATGACGTCAGGATCCCTCGGGGAGGCGGGGCGGAGGGGGCGCAGCCGGCAAGACAAAGGCCGCCCCCACGGCCGTTAGGAGTCCATGACAGGCGCAAAACACTCACCCCTCCTCCCTCTCCCTGCCCCTGCCCCTGCCCCTGCCCCTGCCCCTGCCCAGGCCCAGGCCCAGGCCCAGGCCCAGGCCCCGGCTCCCACCTTTGTACGCGACCCTCCGCCTCCTCCAACCCTACGGCTGCCGGAACCGCCTGCCGTCCCGACAGCACAACGGCCGATGCCGGAAGCCAATGAGAGTGCATCCGCCTTCCGGCCGCAGCCAATGGTCGCGCGACCCGCCGCGGAAGGAGATGGGTGGAGAAGGTAGGGGCTCGCTGTATTCTCGTATCATGCCACCTCTCGGCATGTCAACGGCATGTCGTCACGAGCCAGAGGAAGACCGGCGCCCCTCTATTGGCTGCAGAAGAGGAGCTCGACGCCGTGATTGGGTGGGTGAAGTGGAGTGATGGGAGGGGCGGGGTTATCGCCCGGGGGCGGCCTCCGCGTGGCGGGGGGTGCATGAGCGGGAGTGGTGGGGCGTGGCGGCTGCGACGGTGCTGAGGTGGGGTATCTCTCTTCTTCTCCCCTCCCCATCCTCACCCCTTCCCTCTCCTCTCCTCTCCTCTCCTCTCCTCTCCTCTCCTCCTCCTCTCCTCTCCTCTCCTCTCCTCTCCTCTCCTCTCCTCTCCTCTCCTCTCCTCTCCTCTCCTCTCCTCTCCTCTCCTCTCCTCTCCTCTCCTCTCCTCTCCTCTCCGTCACCTGGCCTGGGCTGGCCTTGGCGGTCCTGTTAACCCTGATGTGGCCCGCGGATACCATGTTACCACAGGATTGCAGTGTGTGCTCGGAGCCCCCGAAACAGTCACCAAGCCACGTCTGCTTGTCTTCTGACGCATGGCGTGCTGCTGTCACTTTCTAAAGTGTTGTCATGGAATCTGGAACTGAAAACAAAAGGGTTGTCCAACTGTGAAAGACCTGAGGTGGTTCAAAGCACAGCAAGTCACATGTGGTGAGGAACTTTGAGATACTCTTGCTTTCAGTCAGCTGTGCTTGCAGTGTGATTGAGCAGGCTTTTGAGGAAGTGTTGAAGGGTTGCTTTTGATTCAGAGAAATCTCCAGGAGCTCGCAAGCTAAATTTTAAGTTGACAAGCAGGTATTTATTGCAGCACCAGGAGACACGGGGGATCACTTTTCCAAGTGTGCCTCTGCCAAGCATCAACCAGGCTGTGATTATGTTGTCCTTAAACGTACATATTCATTAGATTACATCATACTTTTAGAGAATGCATCCTCTATGCATACAAAAATGTGGTAGTGGGCTTTTGGACCCCTGGTGGTTATTTCTTCATCACTTCTTTTTAGGATAGTTGTCATATCAGTAACCACTAGGCGGTTCTGGCAAAGCTTATGTTAGTAATTTCCTTTTCTCTGTAGTTGCTAACAAAGCCTAACATCCTTGAGGTTACTCATTTACAACCCTATTCTTCAATCAACCCCATTCTTCAATCCCCTCTTTTCTTGCCCTATTTCAAATTCTTTTGCAACTGAGTTATTCCATTCTTTTTTTAAAGTTTCCTGAATATTTCCCTGTTTCTACTTGATGCTTAACCTTGTTTCTCTTCCATTCATCATAGTTCATGGATTGTTTGCAACACCAAAAGGAGCATTGGACTTTTATACACATAATCACAACCATTCCTATTATTACCAGTACAGTAAAAACAACTGTCTCAACCAGGAGAGATTGGGTACCCATGATGTTAATTTTTCCCAGATTTCCTCAGATCCCAATGAAGTGCTGTCCTGTGCCACCTCATGAAATATTTTAACTTGTTTCCACATCTATTCCAGTTTGTCTCAAATGGAATAGGGAGGCCAATTAAAGGAATACCCAATCTCTCTCCTGATTTAGGTAGCTGAGTACAGATCCAGCAATCATTCTTGTTTAAGATGCTAGCAACATTTTGTATCAATCTCAGATACAGATTTTGATTCCATGCTTCTACACCTATTATTATACAAGTCCAAATTATGATCGATGTGGTCTCATATGTATGGTGCCTGAAGACTCAACGCACCATACTTTTTCTCAGTTCTAGCGGTTTTCTGGTTCTGGCGTCTTCTTGATTCTTGAGTAATGTATCTGAGCAGGCTGTTCTTTTATCTTCACTGCTGTAAAGGTAGTCAGTAATATCTGGTATGGTCCACTACACTTCTCTTCTAGAGGATCACCTGCAAAATTCTTCATGAAAAACCCAGTCTCCTGACTTAAGAGGATGAATAGGGTAATCTAAACCTCTGGCCTTGATCCTAACACTCTGCCATTTATTTCTTCTAACTGTTTTTCCAAATTTACCAAGAACTGTTGAAGGTACCCTTCTCCTACTTCTTGAAGGCTCTCCCCTTTAAATTGAGATTGATATGGCTTTCCATGTAGAATCTCAAATAGACTAATTCCTTCCTTTGACCGAGGTTTTGTTCTGATTCTCAATAAGGCCAATGGTAGTGCTTGATACCAGTATAACTTAGTCTTGACAAATCTTCCCAAGCTGTTGTCTAATTAACTGATTCATTTTTTCCACTTGCCTACTGGGCTGAGGCCTATATGGAACATGTAATTGCCAATCTATTTCCAATTTCTTGCTGATTTCTTGTAATAATTTTGCACTGAAATGTGTACCGTGGTCAGAGGAGGTAGTTGCTGGTACCCCAAAATGAGGTATTGTTTCAGTTAATAGCACTTTAATCACTTGTTTTGCATTATTTGCCTGCAAGCAAGTGCTTCTGGCCACCCTGAAAAGGTATCTGTCAATACCAACAAATATCGATAACCTCCTTCTAGGTAATTCAGAAAAATCTATTTGCTGCTGTTGTCCCAGATAATTACCTTTTCCAATTGTCCCTACCTGATTCCTGTTTTCAGTCTATTTTTCAGACATAGTTTGTGGAGACTGTGTTCTCACGGGAGAATGCATAATTGGTACATAAACTCTGAATAATCCTGAAAGATACAGCAAGGCCGTGAGAGGCCCGAAGAAGCTTAAGCAAGCAAGATAAGAGGCTGGAATTCAGCGAGTTAATGAGAACTGTGAACTGTTGGCAAGCTTTTGAGGTTGAATTCTCACACCTGTGTTTAACCAATTATATGTTAGTCACTAAGGGTCTTCAGGACATGTATCCAATCATAATATGCCAAACCACTGTAAGTGCATGTAAGAAATAGTATATAAGGGGTTAAGGATTTGTATAAAATGAACAAGAAGCATAACTCATATTGAGTCATTTTCTTGATTCCGGTTGCTCTCTCCAACAATAGTTGACATTGTTTTGTCACTAATTGCACTATGGTATATAAATTTCTTCCTATGATCTGTTTAAATGTTTATACAAGGCATTACTTCCCCAGTGAGTTTTGTTATGTTCTTCTTGTAACAGCTTCCATAATTGACTATAGGGGATCACTACTTGCCCATCAGGTATTTTTAGCCAACACTTTTCATTTTTCTGTCCTTCCAAGTCTTCAATTAGTTTCATATCTTCTTTAGAGTACCTAGGTTTATTTTGATCAATTACCAGTTTACCGTGAGGTATTAAGGACGTCACCTCAATTCTTTCTGTTTCTGCCACCTGTTTAGCTTCAAAATCAGCCAAATTTCCAATCTCTTGATCAGAGTTACCTTTTTGATGTCCTTTACAATGTATGATAGCCACTTCATTAGGTAATTGTACAGCTTCTAACAATTGCAGAATTTCCATTGCATGTTTAATTTGTCTTCCCTGGGTGTTTAAAAGTCCTCATTCTTTTTTCCAGGTTGCTCCATGTACATGAACTACACCAAAGGTATATTTGGAATCAGTCCATATGTTTATCTGCTTGTCCTTTGCCAACTCCAAGGCTCTAGTCAGGGCTGTTATTTCTGCCTTTTGTGCTGAGGTGTTAGAGGGTAATGGTTTAGCTTCTATTACCTTTGAAACTGTAGTTAAGGCATATCCTGCTCTTCATTTACCATCTTTAAAAAAGCTGCTGCTATCAGTGAACCAGGAATCTGCACCCTCCAGGGTCCTCTCCTTCAGATCTGGTTGGCTCAAATATACTATCTCTATAGTGTCCAAACAATCGTGAGTCAACCGTTCGGTAGGGGTTTCTTGAAGGAAAGATGCTGGATGATCTTTCGAGGTCCCTTCCAATCTCTAGCATACCTACTTTACAACTTTAACAAGTTGTGGCCTCTACCCTCGCATCATCAGGGTTTTCCCATTCAAAAGCAAATAAATTTTGACTTTCTTTGGCCAGGGGCAGACAGAAAAATGCATCCTTTAAGTCCAGACCGGTAAACCACTTCTGATTAGTATTCAATTTAGTCAATAAGGTCTACAGATTAGCTACTACTGGATGAGTATCCTCCGCAATTTTGTTGATTGCTCTGAGATCTTGAACTAATCTGTAATTTTTCCCATCTGATTTCTTTAATGGCAAGAGAGGAGTATTATATTCTGATTCACATTCAATTAATAATCCATATTTTTAAAAAAATGTTTCTTTGCTTCCCTTTCGATCCTCCAATTTTAAGGGATATTGTTTTATTCTAATTGGGCAGGCCCCCATTTTATTTCTACTTTAACAGGCGAAGTATTTTTTCGCCTTACCTGGAACTTCAGACACCCATACTCCCAGATATACCTGATTAAGGATTTATTCTATTTCAGGGAAGTCCTCCTGTTTGCTTTTCTGTTGAATTAAAGATAAAATCAAAACTTCAATTAATTGATCATTTTTGACTCTTAATTCTATTTTGCCTTCTTTAAATGTTGCTTCTTGTCCTAATAAAGATTTTGGAGAATTTGGCATGTATAAAAATGTATGCATTCCTAATTGTTTTCCCAATTTATACTCTAAAGGTTTCAGAAAGACTGTTTTGTTTTTGTTTTTTTTTCTTGGTGGCCAGTAGTTCCCACATCTGTAACAAATTATTTTCCTCTGATTTAACGCCAAATAAGTTGCTCCTGTATCCACCTAAAAATTCCACCTTATTTCCTTTAGTCCCTAGTTTTGATGTAATCAGTGGATCTTCTAGGGTAGATTCCCCAGGTCCATCAGTCGAGTTCCAATTCAGTCATGGGAGCCACCCCATGGCACTCTCCCCTGGGCAGTCTCACTTCCAGCGTCCAACCTCCTTACAGTATGCACACTGATTCCATCCCACAGGAGAATTCAGTCTCTCACCTCTGCCTGACATTCCTCCTCTACCTCTGCCTCGTCCCCTCACATTAGTTCCTCCACCAGTTTCTACTTGTCCCAAAGCAGCCATTGTAGCCATGCCTATAGCACGACTCAGCTCTTTCTTTTCTACCTGTTCCTGATTCCTATACGTTCTCCACACTTCTTTAACATTCTCAAGTCCTTCTGCTCTGTTGCCAGTGACAACAACCTCTTCCTCCTTATCAATAACAGATGGGGCAAATGCCAAGAGTGCTCCTCTCGGAGGTACCTGTGATGCAGGTACCTGTCTTCCTGGTTACTCTGTTTGGTTTTTTTTAAATTTAAACATCATTCCCCCAGTGTCACAGGCTAAATAACATCCCTCCAGCTTAGCTTTCTGTTTTTGCCTGTCCTTTTTCCAAAGCCAAAATTAGGGATCTGGCAGAGCTATATTGATTTCACATTCTGTCTGCCAGTCTGGGTGTTTTCTTAAAGTGAAAAACATATCTGCATACATCACTTCATCCCATTTTTCTTGTTGTCTTAAAAATAATATTAATTGCAACAACATATTATAATTCAAAGTCCCATTTTTGGGCCATTTTTCCTGATCCTCCAAGGTATATAATGGCCACCGTTGGTTACAATATTTCATTAAAGTTTTCCTATTTACCAAGCCCCTGAGGAATACTCCTAATCCTTTCCAATGAGCTAGAATACATCCCAGCATGAGACTCAGAAAATCCTTGGTTGGAGTAAACATTATTTAGCAACAACTGAAAACATCAGTGTTATCAGCATTGTTCCCAGGCTGAAAGTGAAAAACACAGCACTGCACCAGCTACTAAGGAGAAAAATGATTGCTACTGCTGAACCCAGGACAATAGGATATTGAATAGTACTGTGATTGGTTGGTTGAGCAATTGATCTGTTTCTAGACCAGTGGCCAGTTTGGTCATGAGCATTGTGTTTCCCATTACTCTCTTTAAGACTGCTCAGTTTTCCTGAGCTGGTTATTCTGCTCAGTGTTACCAGGACATTAGACTCAAATCCATTCAAACCTGCCCAGTAATGCAAGAGCTCTCATTAATTTCAAGCAGTAGAAAGTACTTAAAACTGCAAATACAGTTCACACCATTGGTGGATTTGGGTCTTGTTTTGTTTTTTCAGATATTCTGCTTTTGACTGTAAAAGGTAGAAAATGCTCTATGTGTGTTAGAGTTCTGCAGGTTTGGGGCCTTTGCATAGGCATCAAGTTTCATGGTGAGATTCAGAGTTTCCAGACCCAGGCCTTCTGAGTTGCACAAAACACATGGGTTTCGTAGACCTTTAAAACTATTCTTCACTGCAGACACATAGAATCACAGATTGACTGAATGGTGGAGACTGGCAGGGACTTCTGCAGGTCGTTTGTTAAACCCCCCTGCCAGCCTGACCTGGTCACATAAAGCCAGGTGCCCAAAACCATGTCCACATGGCTTTTGCATATCTCCAAGGAGAGAGACTCCACCACCTCCTTGGGCAACCTGTGCCAGTGCTTGGTCAACCTCATTGTGAAAAAGTGTGAGCTGATGTTCAGGAGGAACCTCCTTGTGTTTCAGTGTATGCCCGTTGCCTCTGGTCCTGTCACTGGGCACCACTGAAAGCAGCCTGGCTCTGTTGTCTTTTTACCCTCCCTGCAGGTTTTTTATGTACGTCGATGAGACCTCCATGAGCCTTCTGTTCTTTAGGTTGAACAGTCCTAATTTTCTCAGCCTTTCTTCCTAGGATTGATGCTCAAGTCCCTTCATCATCTCAGCCCTTTGCTGGACTCTCTCCATTGTGTCCATGTCTTGTCTTGTTCTGAGAAGCCAGCACTGGACCCAGCACTCCAGCTTCACCAGTGCTGCATAGAGGGGATGTTGGTGGTTCATGTTCAGCTTGGTGTCCACCAGGACCCCCAGGTCCCTTTCTGCCAAGCTGCTTTCCAGCTCAGCAGCCCCCAGCATGTCCTGCTGCCTGGGACTGTTTCTCCCCAGCAGCAGGACTTTACTCTTCCTCTTGTTGAACTGCATGAGGTTCTTCAGGGCTCATTTCTCGAAGTCCTCCTGCATGGCAGCACAACCCTCTGGTGTATCAGCCTCTCCTCCCAGTTTGATGTCATCTGCAGACTTGCTGAGGGTGCAGTCTGCCCACTATCCAGATCATTAATGTAGATGTTCAACAGGATCAGACAAAGTATTGACCCCTGGGGTACACTGCTTCAACCAGGCTGCATGTATGTATTCCCACTGTATGTAGCCTCTGGGCCTGTCTTTTCAGACATTTTTCAGTCCCTCTCACTATCTGCTCATCCAGCCAATACTTCAGTAGCTTCTTTATGAAAATTTTGTGAGAAATCCCGAACTTACTTTTCACCTGCAGTTGCCTCCTAAGACATTTTTTTCCACTTATCTACCTGATTCATGTTCTCTGTCAGGGAAACAAAATGCAAATATCCATGGTTGTAACTCGGCTGTAGTAGAACAGTTGGAAGTTCAACTTTAGAAGAAGCTGCTTTGGAAAATTGTGGTCTTGAAATGTCCTGGACATAGCATTTTTCAAGTTGCACAGCAAGCCTGATATTTAACTAAAACCAGTTTTTTCTTTAAACTTTTTACTGACTCATCTGAAGTTATATGACCCAGGAAATTTCTTGACTATGTAATAGACCAGCCTTTAACCACTCCTGGTATTTCCAGTCAGACTAGCAGAGCATTTGAGCTTTCAGGAAAACTGCTGGAGAAGTCTGACTCTTTTGGATCATCAGCCAGTGAAATCTTTACTCTGAAGAGTTTATTTATTGCTAAAAACATGCACAAATATTACCTACTGTCGCATTAACCACTAAATAGAGCTGACTTCACATCTGTGTTAGGAGGCTTTTTCTAATCCAGCATGGGCAAAATGTGTTTGTTTGGGAGTATTTTTCATAGAAATGCATCACAAGTATAAGGCAAACAGCTTGCTTTCCTGTTGGGCAGTTGCGATAGTGAAGCCATTCTAGATTGTCAGCTAGCTAATGATTCTTGCTGTTTTGTTTAAAAATAAGCCACAACAAAAAAGGCTTTATAGAGAACCTCTAATATTCTTCATATCTGATGTTCAGCCAGATTTGGGTAAGTGTACAGTATGCTCCTTTTCCATCAGAGGGTGATGAAAAGCAGGTCTTTATTTTTGTTGTGCTGGTTGGCCCACATACAACTGAAGAAATTGATTTCATGGTTAAGACTTCATGTTTGTTTGCCTAATATGAGCCATATTATATCAGCTGCCTTGACCATTCTGATGGTCATAAATGTGAAGTAAACCTGAAAGGCTGTGATTGGATTCTTAGAACTCACACATATTCGCAAATGCAACTTTCCATATGGTGAAAAGTGTAGCTAAAAATCTTGCATGCTTCACTGCTAATGAGCAAGCCAGACTAAAATTCAAGCTCACTTCTCACATAATTGCTTTCAAACTAATATATTTAAATAGAAAAGTGAATGCAGTAAGACAGTTGCTGCCTTAGCCAGACCTGGGTCAAGGAAACGGTCTGGAAGACAGAATAGCTTATTGCTTCTGTGGTGAGATTTGGGCTAGACAACACAATTTATTTCTGTGGGATCAAGTTGTTGGAGAAACCTGTTGGACTGAATATCCATGCTGTTACAGCTGCAGTGCTGTTTAGGAAGGAGGGGTGGTGGTCTGGAGCGCAGCTTGGGCCAAGCAATAGTTAGAAAGCAATCTCTTCACAAACCAGCAATTGTACCTTTTTTCTAAGTGCATTTTTCGGTTAAGCCACAAGATGGCAGGAAAGCAAAAATAAAGATTTTTTGCTGAAGCACCTGCGCTTGAAAGTATCGTTTAAAATCAAATACGGTAGCGGAGGAGGGTAATTTTCCTATTAAAGTGTTGTTAAAGCCTTATAAAGCTTTGAAATCTGCTAGATATTCCTTAATTAACGTTATCTAACTCTGCTAAACCATAGTATGGTCTTTCTCTTACCTGCTGCTTGTGGGTCATGACAAATACTGTCTATTCTTTTGCTATAGACATAGAGTAAAAAAAATAGCCTTGAATATTTCCTTTTTGGATCCCACTGGAATATGATGTGTAGGAAAATTAAATGTAGAATAAAGTCTGTTTGTATCTGGAAGAAGAACTATGCTTTTTTCTGAATGATGATTAATCCTTGGTTTCTGTATTTTATTAATATACTTTCTAACTCTGCCCTTGCAAAAATTCTGCCTTCACATTATTCTCAAAGCTGGCTGCAAAACCACTTAGATGTGAATGGAGACTTGTTTCTTCCTTATTTGTAGAGTCAAAGGTAGAAGTTTCTTAAAATCACCTTTATGCTTCATCTGCCTGTGTTACCTTTTATTAAGAAGCTGCTGTAGTATTTTCTATGAGACAATTTCAAATGAATGAATTATGTTCCTCTCCTGGCTAGTTCCTTCAATATAGTCTTACTAGCCTGGTTTTTAAAACATCCCATCTCCTTTTTCAAAAACAATGATCACAATATCATCATTAGCATGGTGTAAGTGGCAATAATGTATAGTAGCTGTTCATAGCAATAGTTTCAGTAATAGTGATGAACCGTGGATACATGTGGTTTTAACTTCTCACCTGATCTGGTTTCCTTGGTAGTCGTCTGTCCTCCCTGCTTCATATTGTGGTAGTGGATCTTGAGATTTGTACATGTTCTAAAATGCCAGAGAGCTTTCTGCATCTAAAAAAAATATTGCCCCCTGCCCCCTGTAGACACTCAATCACCTTGTGTTAATGAAGCAGGAAGCTTCTCACCAAAAAAAAGTCTTAAAAGTAGTATTTCTTATCTCTAAAAAGTTGTTGGATGTGTCTTGGCCAGGCTTCAACGACATACTCAAGGTCTTTCTTTAGTTTTACCTGTTTGGGAACTTACTGCCTCTTCTTTCCATCCCTAATCTCATTTGTGGCTGCCTTCCCAGCTGTTTGCTTTCTAACACGGACGTGTTTTACTTCTAGGACAGGCAGCCTTGGGCATGTGCCAATGGCAAAGAGACTTCTTTATTGAGCTGGTCAAGAAGTGCACCATTCTGCAGGTAGAATAGCTGTGTCTTGGCCAAGGATCAAAAACACAGATCACAGACCATGAGCCAGTGTACAGAAGTAGTTTATTGCACACAGGAAATGAGTAGTAGCTCACGACTTTGCAGCCTAGTTAAATAATCATGGTCAGTCGGTGTGTTGTCATGCTGGTAATAAAAGGAGAAAAGTGTAGCTGGGTAAAAAAAAATCATAATGGTAATTCATGTTTTTTCATATGACAGACTTCTTTGTGAGAACTGCTGATCCCATGTTTTCTGCTATTGAAATATTGTTTCATGGTAAATTAGCAACTCTACCTAAAGCAGTTCAGACTGCTTCAGTTCAAGCAGTTACTTCATTGTATTTTCTAAAAATTGTGCATGCTTACAGTGGTGTGTGGGAGTAGTATCAGCAAAGCATAACTGCTGAATACCTGCTTTGGATATCATTATCTTGGTCTTTTGGGGGAATTTCTAATTTGGTGTAGATAGAAGCCTGTTAATGAATAACAAAAGTGACTTATTTGTGTTAACCATACGATCCATTAGGACTGACAAAAAATGTTCCTTGAAAAGAAAGACATATTGATCAGGTCACAGTCAGAAGATAAGATTAAGATTTAGAACACCAATTTTTTTTTTACCACAGTAATAAGGAAACAAAAATAGAAAGCTGAGATTACAGTTCTTTGAAAGGCAGATGTTGGACCAAAGCAGAGATGCTGTACTACATATTAATTTGCCATAATGTTAGACTTTGCCTGGTAGAACTTAGATCGATAAGTAGCATTCTTTCTTTAGAAGGCTAGTGGGTTTTTTTTTTCCCAGAAATTTGCTGCATTGAAAGCTTCTTGCCAACTACCCATAAATTTCTGACTTTGGAATTATTGTGGAAACATAGGGTGTTTTGATTTCTGCATTTATACCTTTAAAATCTTAGTCTCCGCCATGGTTCCTTTTTCTCGCTCCACCCAAAGGGAGAAAACAGGTTTAAGGGAGCTAGTTGCTGCAGCCACACAGTGATGCTGAAGATGCATTTACTCCTAGCATTCTTCTAAGTGTCTTAAACAAGTAGCAGAGCTGTGCCCTGCTCACTCTCTGGCCCCAACTTCAGCTGCTGTGGGTTTAAGGAAATCATTGGGTAGGCAAAAAAAGAGAAACGAGAGCGAGTAAATATCAGGTTCGCTTTTGGTCATAAATAGATACTAGATCTACTGTCTTTGTTGGTTTCTCTTTTAATTTGCCATGCCTCTTGGCAGTACTGTAGCCTTTTATACTATTTTCCCACAAACATGTCCTGAAATCCCCCATGGCCACAGTTTGGTCTCTTTGGTATGGTCCTGACATTAGCAGAATTGGAAACCATGCTCCTGTTACATTTACTTCTACAATATTTTAATTCTTTTACAAGTTGATTTGAACATAAAAAATTTGAAGACATTTTTACCATTTTAACTGTGTTTATATATAGGGCTGTCATCATCATCAAGATTACTTTTTCTGTATCAACATCATGGTTGCTGTCAAGAAAAACAAGACTTCTTTTGACCCTCACAATTTCAAGGCTAGACTGAAAGCAGTTTCCTTCTGTACAGTATGTGTTCTGAAATACCTAACTCTCTAACATTTGCTTCCCAGAAATTGATTTATAGCTATATTCTTTTTCCATGGAGTTTTTTAGTCATGATTTCTCTGAATGATGATGGAACAGTAGGGCGCACAGACCTTCGTCCGTGTCTTAATCTTTTTTTATTTTTTTTCCTTCCAGCAAGCACACTCCCTACATGTTATTTTTTCTTAGAAAAGTAGCTACCTTATCTTCATTATATAATGGAAACTACTTAGAGTACTTCCAGGTTAAGAACTTACTTTTGAGAACTTAAAGCATGTTTGGCAACTATTCAGTTAAGAAAGATACATTTATCTTGGATGTCTGAGCTATTTCCTTTGAGAAAATGTCATGAACAGTTGAAAATAAGTAAGTCTTTTTGACTGATGAATTGAACATGATGTAATTGTTTTAACACACATTCTGTCTTAATCAGCTAATGATACGGACAATAATAAATGCTTCAGGTTTTTTCAGCCAGTTCAAAACAGTCTTGACATTATGGATTTTATCTTCAGCCTGGACATAAATTACATATTTAATATTGGAAGTATTAGGTAATGATTCGGAGAAACCTCCAGGAACAAACTTGCCAACAGAATTTCAAGTTGACAAGCAGGTATTCTTATTGCCGCGGCGGGAGACACGGGGGATAGCTCCTCCTAACGCGTGTCCCCGAATTGCTCTACAGGTCATCCTTATGTGGTCACTGAGCATATTACATAATTTTCCAGAAAGTTTCCCGCATGCATACAAAAATGTGGTGGTGGTCTTTAAGGGTCGTTTTTCTCAACAATGTTCATAACCAGCTTAATTAACATTACAGACATAGCAATCATCCTGTCCTTCTACTTACCAGTTAGTTTAACTGCTCTCATCCTGGACATCTGCTAGTCCTGGATACTCCCACCAGCTGGATACTAGGATACTCCCTAGATACTCCCACCAGCTTAATGGGTTTATTAACACCCCAAACATAGCAATCATCCTGTCCTTTTACTTATCAGTTAGTTTATCTGTGCCCACCCTGGACATCTGCCCACCCAGATACTCCCCATCCCCAGGTCCTGTTTTTCTATTCTGCTTTTCTCACACCTTTTGTGCTAAGGTCCTGAGGACCTGAACCTATGTCAACTACCTTCAGGCAGGGCAGTTATTTTCCATTACAAAGCCATTACATAGAACTGATTACATTTTGTACTTTTGTGCCTCCTTGTCTCAGTAAGTAAACTAACAGAGGAACATAATTTTGGTTCAGGCTTCCAGGCAGAGGCAGAAAGCCTGAACTGTTTTTCAGATGTAAAATTGGCAGAAGGCTGAACCTGATTATGTTAAAAGCCTTCTTCAGCCCTATGACCTGTTGTTTTCTTACTTTTGGTGAAAGCTTGCAGTGTAGTCTAAATAAACAGTTCTGTACCATGTGCTTTGCCTTTTCAGCTGATTATTATTAAAATATGCCTTAGGATTTTATATGTGAGAATAAAAGCATGGGCAAGGAAATTAAGGACATAGCTTGAAACTTACTAAAGACAATTACTGGGTTTTGTTAAGCATGGGGAGATTCCTTCAGGCATTTGCAGATGAGAGAAAGACAACTAGTAGAATATTTTTAGGAAATTATTAATTTCCAGGAGAAAGATCACCTCTGTCTTAGGATGGGATCCTGAAATATCACTTCAAGGGGGAAGAAAAGAACCCCAAAAGCTCATCCGGTGGGTAGGCCACTGCTACCATCAAGCAGTTAAACAGTTGAAGAAAGAAACCAATTCCTAAGTGTGATGTGAAACTAAATCCTAAATGTATCTCCAGAAGAGCCATTCCATAAAAAGCTGTATTTTTCCAGCTGTTCATAAAATTTGTTAGAATTCGTTTCTTTTGTTTATTTGGGGTTTTTATTATGTTGCTAGTAGATAGCAATTTATACTAGTGGTGAGGTATTATGGGAAGAGAAAAATGCAAGTAAACTGTACAGGGTTGATGTGGTGGGGATGGTGGTTTGTTTTTTAATGGGGTTGGGATATTTGACACAGCTACTGGCCAAATAATTTCAAAGCTGGAGCCTTGAAAGAAATTGTCCTATGGAGATGGAGGTAGATGGAATAAGCTATATGATGTGTAAACATTAAGCAATTTGGACTTGAGCAGAAGTAACTGTGTAACACTTTTAAATATATATACTTTTATAAGCAGTTTTCCTCAACTACATGGGAAAAGCCTAGAAGAATTATATTTCTATTATTCTCTGAAATAAAAGTATGTTCTCAAAGGATTTTCCTGTTCATTTTCTCAAGTCCTAACGTCTGATTCTGCGAAAGTAGTTTTTTGAACAGTGGAAAATCCTGATGGCTTGCTATCAGTCTCTTTGACTACAGTTTAGTCTTTCACTGAGTTTTTGTAGTGGCATATAGAAGAATAAATTGTAAGTGGTGCAAGCCTTGTTTGTCATATTTTAAAAATCATGACAGGTGAATTTCTCGATGACTGAAAAAAAAGGGAAATATAACCCCCATTTTTAAGAAGGAGAATATAGAAGACCCAGGGAGCTACAGACCAGTCAGTCCCACCTCTGTGCCTGGCAAAATATTGGAGCACATTCTCCTGGAAGGCATGCTAAGGCACATGAAAAACAGCAAGGTGCTTGGTGACAGCCAGCATGGCTTCAGTAAGGGGAAATCCTGCCTGACCAATTTGATGGCCTTTTATGTGGGGGCTGATGCCCCTGATGGACAGGCGCAGAGCAGTTGTCATGTACCTGGACTTGTGCAAAGTGTTTGACACTGTCCTGCATGACTTCCTTATCTCTAAACTGGAGAGACATTAGTTTGATAAATGGACCACTCCATTGTGGATAAATAATTGACTAGGTGGCTCATGCAGAGTAGTGGTCAGTGGCTCAATATCCAATTGGAGACCAGTAATGAGTGGTGTCCCTGAGAAATCAGTGTTCTGTTGTTCAACATGTTTGTCAGCAACATGGACAGCGGGATTGATGCACCCTCAGCAAGTTTGTAGATGACACTAAACTGTGTGGTTGGGTTGATACACTGGAGGGAAGGAATGGGATCCAGAGGGATCTTGACACACTTGTGCGGTGGGCTGATGCCAACCTCATGAAGTTCAACCAAGCAAAGTGCAAGGTCCTGCACCTGGGCTGAGGCAATCCCAGGCACAGCTACGGGTTGGGCGGAGAAGTGATTTAGAGCAGCCCTGCGGAGAGCAACTTGGGGGTGTTGGTAGAAGAAAAACTTAACATGAGCTGGTTTTAGTGTGTGCTCACAGCACCAAAAAGCAAACCATGTCCTGGGCTGCATCAAAAGAAGCAAGACCAGCAGGTTGAAGGAGGTGATCCTGCGCCTCTACTCTGCTCTCATGAGACCCCACTTAGAGTTCTGTGTGTAGTTGTGGTGTGCTGAAAATAAGGACATGGAGCTGTTGGATCAAGTCCAGAGGGTATGAAGATGATCAGGGGGCTGGAGCACCTCTCATATGAGGACAGGCTGAGAAAGTAGGGGCTGTTGAGCCTGGAGAAGGGAAGGCTGTATGGAGACCTCATAGCAGCCTTCCAGTATCTGAAGGGGGCCTATAAGAATGCTGGGGAGGTACTCTTAATTAGGGGCAGTAGTAGTAGGACAAGTAGTAGGACAAGGGGTAACAGGTTCAAACTAAAACAGGGGAAGGTTAGGTTAGATATAAGGAAGAAGTTCTTTACTGTGGGAGTGCTGAGGCACTGGAACAAGTTGCCCAAGGAAGTTGTGAATGCTCCATCCGTGGCAGTGTTCAAGGCCAGGTTAGGCAGATCCTTGGGCAACATGGTTTAGTGTGTGGTTTACCTGCCTATGGCAGGGGAATTGGAACTTGGTGATCTTAAGGTCCTTTTCAACCCTAACTACTCTATGATTCTATGCATACCTGATAGATAAAAGATGTGTGAAATACTGACCTGATTTCAGAATGTATTTGTTGAGGTAGACTTACATATTGCTCAAAAATAATGTAGTATACCAGTCTTATTTGTTCTGCCCATAGCAGTCTGTAGATTGCCTTGCTGAAAAATACCCTGCTGAAATTGTGTTACTGACACCGTCATGCATGCTTACAGTTACCATGTTCAGACAATAGACTGATTATCATCCTGTGGCACAGCTAGCTTTTATACATTATAAAAGTAAAGTGCAATTATAAATATTTCCAATATAGTCATCTCTATCCTAGGAACCATTCACTGTGAATGATATGTTTAATTCTGCTCTGTTGCAATTGCATATACAGATCAAGCTTTGCACAGCTCATAAATTATTTTCTAAGGTATGGAATGGAAGCTCTTGGATTTATTAATTCCTGCATTCGTATCAAGTCTTTTGGCTTATAATTTTTTTTTTTATTCTCAGCTGGTGAGTTTTTAATCATTTCTGGATTTTTGTGTCATTTAAACACATGTCCAGGTAGAGAAATTTTGAAGCATTTGACTCCTGCAGGAAGTGGCAACATGACAAATAGCAGTTTAAGTTACTTCCAGAGAACTGGAAAGGTATTTAGAATTTAAAGGCACCTATCTAATTAAGTTCTCTATCCCACAATATATAGCCAGTTAATGATAAGTCACACTTCACACAGGCCAGTAGATGAAAATTTTGTCCATTAATACTAAGGGGAAATATGGGGGCCTATGGTAAGCAGGTATATATATATATATATATATATATATATATATATTTTATCTACTACCGCTACTCATTTCTTCAATTATTTCTTTCATCCTTGTTTTGTTTCTGCCACTTGTGCTGGTGCTTTTTTTTGTTAGTTTTGGGTTGTTTGTGGGTCTGTTTGGGTTTTCCTGTTATGGTGGGGTTTTTTTTGTTTGTTTGTTTGTGGGTTGGGTGTTTTTTATCAGGAGGTAGGAGTTACTGAGGGATAATATCCAGAATATTTTAGGGACCAGTTTCTGCTCAAGATTAATAAAAAAAAAAAAAAAAAAAGAAAAAGGCAGTATCTCGATAGGTTCATTTTTTGGATCTAGTCGCACACATAGGAACATAAGTTTATGAACAATATTTGCATGTTTATTGAGATGGTCTGAGAGATCAGACAGACAGAAAATACAGAATATAATCTCACCTTTTCAAATTCTTTTAGATTTAGAAAAGATATAAAAGGAATAGGTAATTCATACCTCAAGGAAAACATACTGTTTATGGCATAATCATAGAATCACAGAATTGTTTAGGTTGGAAAAGGCCATAATGTACCTAAAATTACTGAAACAGTATACTCTACTGTCAGGGTCCGATTGGAGAAAATCCCAGTGCCGGACCCTGTTTCAGTTCGTGACCCCAAGAGTGAAATTCAGAGGTCAAGTACCATAATTGGACAATTTGTTTATTACAAATTACAAAAAGGCAGCTATAAAAAGGGGAAATTATTGTAATAAAGGGGATAGCAATAGGAGAGATCGGGAAAAAAAAGCAGAAAATGAAGCAAGAATTTGGGGTACAGAGACAGAGATAGTCACCACCGTGGATCCAGGGGTGTCCCGGGAATCTGTTGTCGTCATCGGTGGTTGGAGTTCTTCAGGGTTCGCAGTCGCGTAGTATCAGAGCAGTGTCCCCCAAGAGTCCGTCGGTGGTGCGTCTCCTCATGGAGGCGTCCTTCTGGAGTCCCCTTGAAGGTACACCATGGAGTGTGTCTCGTGAAGTTGCTCTCATGGCAATGTCTCATGGAGGGTATCCCTCAAGGGTCCGTAGTAGTCATCTGTGGAGTGTCCTCACGGAGGTGTCCTGGAGTCATCGTCATGGCCATGGCTCCCTGGCGATGTGCCTCTTGGTGATGTCCTTTTCCCCTTTTGTAAAGAGTTGAGGGAGGTACCTCTGCTCTTCAAGTCAGTATTACACTTTCCTGCTGGACCAGTTTCTCTGGTCTTGCAGCCAGCTCAACTGCGCACACAGGTCTACAGCAATTCTTGGGATAAGGGACAGCAGTTCCTCACACCGACTTAATGGACGGTAGAGTCTTATCAGCTCTTTCTCATTCATCCCTCAGGCAATTCATGGTGGGGTCCCAGTTCAATTCCTCACACCAATCCTTGAGGCAATGGAAGGAAGAGTCTTATCTCAACTCCTCCCACCCATCTCTGAGACAATGGTTGATGGAGTCCCATTTCAATTCCTCACACCAATCCTTGAGACAATGAAAGGAAGAGTCCTATCTCAGCTCTTTCCCGCTCATCCCTCAGGCAGTGGATGGTGGAGTCCCATCTCAGCTTCCAAGAATCTTTGAGACAAAGGACAGTGGAGTCTGATTTCAGATCAGTCTCTCACATCTACTTTTATAAAACAGTTATAATAATATTTAAAACATCCGTAGTGATTTTCAGAATTTCATAATACACTGCAAAGAGTCTAAGAAATTCTGTGGTAGTGGCCAAAGGCAGCTGCCCATAGAAGCATATCACAAGTAAATCATGTGTGAATTTTCTCACATACACTCTCTCATCCTTTATTTATTTATATGGCTTTGATTTGGAGAAGCCTCCAGGAACAAACTCCCCAACAGAGTTTCAAGTTGACAAACAGGTAATCTTTATTGCAGCGCCGGGAGACACGGGCGATAGCTCCTCCTAACGTGTATCACTCTATTGCTACACAAGCCATCCTTATAGGGTCGCTGGGCATACATACATATTCATGAGGCTACACGTGAATTACATCATTTTCTAGAAATTTTTCCGCATATATACAAAATGTGATGGTGGTCTTTGAGGGTCGTTTACTTCTCCCAACGATCTTCATAACTTCTGTCAGTCTTTGAAGCACCAGCTTAATTAACATTAGAGACATAGCAATCATCATGTCCTTCTACTTGTCAGTTAGTTTAACCGCTCCCACCCTCCACATCTGCTAGTCCTGGATACTCCCTAGTAGATGTTTACACCAGCTTAATGGATTTATTAACACCCCACACATAGCAATCATCCTGTCCTTCTACTTACCAATTAGTTTAACTGTGCCCATCCTGGACATCTGGTAGTCCCAAATACTCCCCATCCCCAGGTCCTGTTTTTCTATTCTGCTTTTCTTGAACTTTTTGTGCTAAGGTCCTGAGGACCTGAACCTATGCCAACTACCTTCAGGCACCGCAGTTATTTTCCATTGCAAAGCCATCAAACTTAACACTACTTAGAACTGATTACATTTTGTGCTTTTGTGCCTCCTTGTCTCAGATTAAAATACTAATTGTTTATGGATTTTCTTCTATGAATATGCCTACTCACTTTTCAAACACGTGTAAAGTATTACTAGCAAAATCTTGGCCGTATGTTGTGTGGAAAACCGCCTCCTTTTCTTGTTTTGCATCTGCCTTCCTTCAGTTTTATTTGGTAACCTCCCTAGCTCTTGCACTGGAACACACAGTGAACAGTTAATCCCCGTTCTCACTTTCCATGTACTCAGATTTAATTGACCTGTGTCTTATACCTCGTGGTCTCTTTTTTCTAGACTGAAGAGTTCTTGCTTACTAATCTTCACTTAAGAAATCTTCACATAATTATTTCTCACGCAGAAGTAATTCTAAACTTTTTGACCATGCCTTTTGCCTTTCTTTTAACCTCTTGCAGTTCTCCTGTGCCCTTTCAGTCTGACCTACATAAAATATACCAGTACTTCTGCACGGACTAATACTTGTACTTTTGAAAAACACATCCAGGGTTTATCTGTGTCTGTTAAGTTTTATCTGTGACTGCTAGAAAAATGCATTACATATCTTGCCACTTACTCCAAGTGTCTTAGCATCTGTAGCTTCAGTGAAACCAGACCAACATCTACATCTGTTTCTGGGCATTAGATATTGGTAGAACTTTGACTGCTAATTTAGAGAGAGTAATATTTGCTTGTTGACAAGTTCTATTCAGCCAGGAGCTGTTCAGAGACCATCTCCAGGAACAGAGATTCTCTGTAGCACTGGTTACTCATAGACCATGGTAAAACTTTTCTTGAAATTATATCCCAAAATGTTTTAGTCAGTTCTTTATTCTGTAACTTGAAAAGATGACAGATGGTGTTTTCTTTGCCTGACATGGAGGAGTTGTTTGTGCTGGCATAGAGTAAATGGTATTTCATTATTTCTCAATGATTTTGTGTGGTTTTGAATAAGAACAGAAAGAAAAAGGCCCTTGGTGAGTTTCACTGCTCCATTAAAACCTTCTTGCTCAGTCATACTGCATCCATTTCAGTGATTTCCTGTGAAATTTTTGGTCTAGCATTTTTTCCCCTTAAAGGGAGACACTGAAGACAGGATACACAGTAACAACACACAATGTCAAATATGAGGTCCTGGTTTACTCCTGGCTATTCATGTTAATTTTACTCTAAAGATGAAATAATTCTGTTGTGATAGGACCTCTTGCTGTAGTCATTGAGAGTTGTCTAATCCATCATCTTGGACAATATTGGCACCAGTGTGAGTAATACTAAACTAGTGCATCCTTAATAACTGTAGACAAGGTCTTCTTCACTGAAGATGTTAATGATTCTCTCAGCTCCGTTATGGTATGCCAGCTTGTCTGTTCCAAGGGCTTCTGGTGCCAGTACAGCTTGGAGGTTTTACTCCTGAGAGTGCAATAGGTGGAAAGGCAGACTTGCCATAAAGTTCCTTCCATTCCTTTGTTTTGTCAGCCCCCATTCAGAGATGAAGGACTCACAGCAATTAACAGTAGATTTCTCAAGTATCTTGGTCATTCACACAAATGTACCTCACAGTGCCTCAGTGAAGAAGGCAGTAGTACCACCACTGGTGAAACAAGCCAAGAGTCCTTTGAAGAGGAGCATATAGCAGAACTGATTTGCAGTTGGGATTCTGTATCTAAAAGAGATAATAAAAGTCAATGGAAAACTTACGGAAGGCTGAAAGCTGGAGAGCAAAGAAGGTATGAGATCTTTAACAAGAGAGTGCTTAATTCATAGAAGAAACTACTTCCAATGTATTTTAATTCACTGCACTTAGTGGAAAATATGGACTTTAAACTTAACAACACACTATTATGTTCCTACAATGCATTTCTGTTTTAACACCAACACTGTATTATTTACGTTATAAATTTTATTTTATCAGTCACTAAAACCACATTCTTTCTGATCAGTGACTGTTATCTTTTTTGAACATTTATTTATTACTTCATGCACAGTTTATTATTTCTTTGTATTGTTTTGTTGCAATTCTGATTATTCAGGACATTCATTCCTGTCTTCCAACTCAGTACTAGAGCACTTCACACTTTTTACCAAAAAACTACAGTTTTGTCACAGGTGCACATGCTTTCACATGTTGCCCTGGACCTCAGGTGGAGGGTAAGGAAATAAGCTAGCTGTTGTCAGCATTGGGGTTTACAAATAATGGTCCTTGTACATGTCTCAGTGTTTGCATACCCGGAGTATCCATGGATACCCTTTAACCACAATAAAGAATTTCTTGTTACTTCCATGGATATAAATTCAGAGTGTTCACAAAGCATTTACACAAGTTGTTAATGTCTTGGATTAGTCTTTATTATGGCCTGAAGATTAATTTATCTGGAAGGTACTTGCTTCAGGTTACTGTAATAGCAGTCTGTAAATGCTAACAGAAAGTTCCCAAATGATGGAAGGGCTGCAGAACATGTTCTATAAGGAAGGACTGAGGGACTTCAGTCTTCAACCTGCAGAAGAGAAGGTTTATGGGGGAACCTCATCACATTTTTCCAGTATTTAAATGGTGGCTACAAAGAGGACAGAGGCTTTCTCTTCACAAAGACCCACATGGAGAGGACAAGGGGCAACAGGTGAAAGTTGCACAGGCAGAGTTTTCATCTTGATAAAAGAAAGAAATTTTTCACTGTAAGAGCAATTGTACATGGAACAACCTCTCCAGAGAAGTGATAGAGTCCTCATCACTGGATGAAAACAAAACTGGTCAGGGTGTTAGATAATCTCATGTAGGCTCCCTTTCCCGTGAAAGTTTGAAGCAGATGATTTTTTGAGGTCCCTTCCAACATGGCCTATTTTATGACTCTGTGATTAGTAGGCATCATAATTATTGTGGCAGTAATATAGTCAAATATATATGGAGTCAGCATACTGAGTCCTTAATTTCAACTGAATGTGATGGTCACTGCCTCATGGTGTTTAAGAACTATTGAGTTCATATGCAGAATTTTTCCTGATTTTCTTCCAACAGTAGTCAACTAATTCCCCAAAGCAACCTTCTGAGTATTACAAATAAGATTTTAATGTTAATCTTTGACAAAAGAATACCACAAACCTAGTGTTTCAGGAATATAGTTACAATATACAGGGTAGTAGAAATTTGAGATTGATTAATCTACTTAAGTTTCATGGAAAGGTAATGTTATTGCAATGCACAGTCAGTCCAACTCATTGCATTTCATAAAGAGCAGGTCAGTAGTTCAGTGCTGTTAGTCTCCTGAACTTCTCCTTGCTCTTTAATTGTTTTGCTTTCTCTAGAAATAGTTCACATCACATGTGTTTTCAGAGGTCTAGGAAGTGCTGTGAGAAACCTAAGATGACTGCAAGATGTGAAAGGAGTTAGCTATAGTAGTTAATGTTCATGTTCTCAGCTCTTGAGCTGTTTCATCTTAGAACAAATTCTTCGGGGAAGGGATTAACCTATTTGAGTGATTATACATGTTAGTAAACATCCAACACACCAGAAGCAGATCTGCAGATATCCTGGTAAATTCTTCAGAATCTGATTTAGTGTGATAGCTTAATAGGCTGAATCACAAATTAAACAGATGGCATGGCAAATGCATATTCTAATCCATTCAGGGATGGTAAACACTTGCTCTTCGAACAGTTCTGTTTTCTTCTCCCCACTTCAGCTACATTTTTTTTTTTGGCCAGAGCCTTTTCCAGATAATAAGCAATTTACTTCCCTCTCCAGTTATCATATGTTTCACATGCTAAGATTGGGAGATATATTATGTAATCTTTTCTCAGAATGTGGTAAGGGCCATTAGAAATCTTACTTTTCTATCTCTGCCTTGTATTTATTTGTGTTTAAGTTGTTTTGAGAGTTGGGAGTTTTTTCCCACATTTTATTGTAACTCTGACAAACAGTACTAGTAAAGTTGCTATATACTTAATAGTGTTTCTCCCTCACCTAAGCATTTGATGTTTCATAGAATGAACTCATCAAATGTGAAGAGGCCCTCCTTGTACGTTTAGAAGGCACTTAGGTCATCTTAATGCTACCTAGTGGGTTTAAAAACCAGCAACAATCCTCGGATAGCTTCCTCATCTCTTCATTTTAAGATGTTGGTGATCTGAGTTCTTTTATATACTGAGTTTGCAAAACTGTTCTAACTGGAAATAACACGACTGTTTTGGCTTACCTGTCTGAGATCAGTGAGTGGTCTTGTGGACCACTGAAATGGTACCCAAGGAAGAGGAAGTCCCAAAACACTAGTACTTTTTTTAAGGCGTTTTTTTTAAGATAAGTAGTGAGTTTTGGTATTTTGTACAATTTTGGTAAAGGCTCTGTATACGTTTGAGTATGTGTTCATATTGTCAGAACAGGATACTGGTTTTTACCTCTTTCAAACCATTCAAATACAGCTCCATTTTTATCTCGTGCTTCTCATGTTTCACTCCCATCACATTTAAAGGCAGCACAGATGAGATTTGTTTGTTTGGGTTTCTTTATAAAGTAGTTTGGCCTGAACATGTACAGACTTGAACTTTGCATGGTGAGTTGTGCAGCCCTTAGTAAAGAACTTTGAACTTCCTTTGGTTCACATAGCTGCTCCAAAGAACAGTTGCAAAACCTACAGAAGTATTCTTCCTCATCTGAATTAAAACAAAACAAAACAAAACAAAACAAAAAACAACCAAACCAAACCCAAACTTGTTCATATTGAAAAGAACAAGTAAGTGTGCTGATTACTGGTTGTGTAATTTTCATTTTTATTGTGAAGAGCTGCAGGGAAGTGTTGTAGTAGTATGCAAACCTGGTGTTCAAATGCCCTTTGGTGCCTACAGTATGTCTGCATGGCAGCCAGGTGTGACTACAGCATGTATAGCTGTACCAAAGGTGGCAGCAAGCTAGGTTTGTTGATGCCAATAGAGAGAATTAGCAGTAATAAGTTTGTGTGTGTGAGGCTTGTAGTTAGCCTGTGCTGGAAGCCCTTTTTATTGACACTGCTGCTGGTACCAGCTTTAGGTAGATTAAAGCAGGCAAAGCTTTTCCTACTCTTTATGTTCTCACACTTCTGATTTAAACCATGGGTATATACAATGCATGGTGTCTGTGTATGTAGAAACATATGCATGACCCCAGTGTCACTTCCAAGAACTCCAGTCTGGTTGACTTTCAGAGCTGCTAACCTGGTAATGTTACAAAATGGTAATGACTACAGAATTGAAAATGCTGGCTGAATTTCTGGGCATCTTGATTCCTGTTCTTCTATACTGTGTCTTCAGATAGTTATTTGTCTACTCTTAGCACTTTCAGAATTCCTTGCGGATCATTATGCAAGCTAATGGTGGATCTCTTAAGTAAATTTACAGGTTTCTAGGTGGACCTCTTAAATGAATTTTAAAAGAATCATCAAATAATTTATTTATTAATTAGTTGAAGCAGAAAATACTGAAAGTAGAGAGAATGTTCTGGATTGCACTGGAAAGTCAAAAGACTAAAACTGTTCATGGGTTACAGATAAACTCTGCTGTATGTAATGGAATAAAAAAGCCACATACTAGATGGGGTAAAGGAGCTAGAAAATGAAATTCCTGATAGCAGCAAAATGAGGTCACTGTTGCACCAATAGAAGTAGAGCCCTGGGGAAAGAGGGCAGGTATGCCAACCGTGAGGCTTCTCCTGCAAGAGCACTGATGAACTCCAAGGGAATTGTGTCCCAGGCAACCTGGTGACAAGCAATGCCAGGTGTGCTGGAGCCCTGCATTACAGTGACAATGGCTGACCAATCCACTTAATGTAAGACCTTCTTTCTACACTGACTTTTTTTTTTTTCAGGGAACTAGGGCTCTAAGGCATAGTGATTGCCACCCACTCAGTGTATCTCTTTCACTGAAGGTAAAGAAATCCAGAAAGTAGTCCCTCATCTGCTCAGGATCCAGGTTAACTGAGGCAGCGATGGTAGCATCTCCTTTTATCTTATGTTCTGCATGAATGGGATTGGCCTCCTATCACCAGAAGATTGACAAAACTTCCAGGATGTTGGCATCTTCAGTGACAGCTCAAGTTCAATTCCTCTGAAGCCAAAAATGCAATAGCCAGGGAAAAAAAAAGAAAAATAATAAAAAAATGCTTGATGAAAATTTGATCTGTCCTTGTGGTTGGGACATTTAGCTGAGTATGAAGATGGGAAGGAATGAATCTCTTTTTTTCTCTCTGCTCCAAAGACTGCTCTCTTTTGCTGGGCAAAAGGAGGTGTGTTTACTTTGCACAGAGCTGAGTGTAGAAGTCATGTTCTGCTTGTACCAGCTGAGGAGGGATGGAGACTGCTCTTGAAAAGTAAACAGCATGATTTGTTGGTTAGAGCATTCTATGCAACAACTGGGGTTCCTTCAGTCCTCTTTAGAGAAGGATTTTGTTTCTTGAATGGGCTTTAGATGTTGCTGCTCTCCTCTGCTTTGGCTTCCTATATGCCTTAGAGTTATCAACACATTCTCATGCCAAACTGTGCTTGCAGGGGATCTAGAGGTGGGATGTGGCTAGTCGTACAAGTTAGGAGATTCTGCACGTTGTCATTTTGCTCAGGCCAGGCTAGAGTGTAGTAGATCAGTAGATATGTCAGCTATGTTTTGAAACATTTATTGTGTCATGTGAAGAGATAGGGTAGCATATATAGAAAACTACAGGAATCTGAGGCACAGCAAAATGCAGACATTAAATTAACTACCATCAGTAGTGATTCACAAGGTTTACCCTCAGGAATCACAGTCAGAAAATGCATTGAAGCAGATGAAAACTTCAGTGCCAACTACTTGCTTTCTCCTCTGCCATGCAAAGTGTTCTAGATTAGACTAGTATATATTCTGCCCCTCTGCTCTGCTGAGGCCTCACTGGAGTACTGCATCCAGCTCTGGAGTCCTCAGCACAGGAAAGACATGGACCTGTTGGAAAGGGTCCAGATGGGGGCCATAAAAATGGTTAGAGGGATGGAACATCTCTCCTAGGAGGAAAGGCTGAGAAAGCTGGGCTTTTTCAGCCTGGAGAAGACTCCAGAGAGACCTTATTGTGGCCTTTCAGTACTTAAAAGAGGCCTAAAACAAAGATGGGGAGAAAGATGGAGAGAGACTTTTTAGCAGGGCCTGTTGTGACAGGATGAGGGGTGATAGTTTTAAACTAAAAGATGAGAGATTGAGGCTGGATGTGAAGAAGAAATTCTTTGAAATGAGGGTAGTAAAATACTGGCACAGGCTTCCCAGAGAGGTGGTGGATGTGCCATCCCTGGAGACAGTCAAGGCCAGGCTGGATGTGGTTCTGGGCAGCATCGTCTACTTGAAGTTGTCCCTGCTCATTGCAGGGCATTGGACTAGGTGACCTTTGAAGGTCCCTTCCAACCCAAACTATTCTGTGATTCTATGATTCTATGATTCTATAGTGAAAGAAAGAGCTTTTCTGGGATGTTGTGTGTGAACAATACTTTGAGCTGTCCTACTGTAACTTGGCTTCCTTTCTTAGCTTTTCCTGAATTAAATATTTTTCTTGATTTCCCTCAGTAGAGACAGTGGGATGGGTTTGCCATACATAATTAAATGCTTCTATTCAGTGCTAGCCAGAATGGAAGTACACCACTAGAAGTCAGGGTTGTAGGTACCACCCTCACCATAAAGTTAGCATAACCATTTTCATTGCTTGTGCATGTCTGCAGGTGGCATTATAGTAATGTGTTCAAATGGTTTCACATACCTGACAGATGTAGGATCCACCTCCTAGGGACAAAACTTAGGTTTGATTTTTATTCTGAGTCACCTCCAAAGACTAGCATTTGACTGAAGGCAATTTAAATAATGATTTATTTAACAGGGAAATCAAGGTGGAGAATAAGAAGATGATCTGTTATAACAAGTTAAATGTTAGCCAGAAAGTCTTCAGGTTATAAGCCTTGAGTGGGTAATGGACATGTCAATCTTTTCTCTAACTTACCCTTTCTGAACCACAGAAACAATCAAAGCAAAGATTTTCTGGAAACTGATCTAGTGACTAACCATTCACACATGGTGAAAAAAATTATTTCCTCTTATCAAGTCAAACGGTCTGCCCTTGCTTCATAGTAATGTAATGCATGAAGGATTCCTTTTTGCCATAAAACCAGGAATTATATAATACACTTGGTTTGTGCAGATCTGCGGTAGCTCCCTTGTCTCTACACTCAACTTTAATGCTCTAATTAGCAGAAAATTAGAGTGGGTATAGAAAAGCACAAACCTTTCAATGTTAAGTGATAGCTTTGGGTTTTGTCAGAGTAGGAGCTTCAAGAACGCATGTAGGAGCTTCACAGATCCAGTAATACAGTTTAACATGCCAGTAGGAGAATTTTTTTCCCAACACAAGTCCCTCAGATGTAAATTCTGACATGAACCATGAATTTATTCTGTATTGATTCTAATTCCAGTTAGTGCAACAGCAAATAGTGTATCATTTATGAAAAATGTGTCAGATTTTTTAATTTGTTTTTATCCATCCAAACTCTTTGTTTCTCTAACAGAGTGAGGTAGAAGATACTCAAATTGTTTATGTTTTGATCTAGAATGTAATTCCTTCTCCTGATTCTAAATTGCTTACTTTTGTATCTTCAGGGGAAGCTGCTTTGTTTCTTGTCTTATGGAAGCTAGATGAGTGACACTTGGCTGTCCTCCTGACACTGACTGTTGTAGGGTTGTTTCTATCTACTCTTCCATTTTTGAGCTGGGACATATCTAATGGCCAGAGCAGAGAACATTGCAAGAAGCTGTTAGCTGCTGCCAAGTAATTCCGTCCCAAAAAGGACATAACCCTGTCAACTTTGTTCTGATTCTGAGCTAAGGAGATTCACTCCAAGGGCTAACGAGATTACGTATGGCAGCCTACCAATATGCATGAGGTTTTGAGCTTCACTATTACAGTGCCCTACCCAGCATACAAGGGATACTTTTCTCTCTTGCATGTAATCACAGGCATAATTAAAAAACTGTTCTATGCAATTCCACTTCTGAGTCCTTGCTGCTGAAGTTCGTTTGTCTCTTTTCCTTTTTTGCTTGGCTCAGAAGATGAGGACTACACAGCTGTCTGTTCCTGGGTGCCAGTCCAAGGAGGACATCCTGTCCAAATTCATACTAAAGGTCTTGAAGTTGCATGGGGCCAGCTATAGCTATCCCACTAGGCTCTCACAATACTTGTCCTGCTCCTAATTTCTCTGATACCAACTGGCAGCCTTTAGAAGAGAGCCCTCATGTGTAAAAGGGGGTGGATGTCAGTTGTAGGATGGATACAGTTCTGCTCAGTGCTTGGCCAAAACTTTTCTGTGGCACTTATTAGCAAGCATGAAGTGGATCCAGTCCTCTGTCCCGTTCTGTGTTGGCACACAGAGACTTCACTTGGTAGAGTGCTTCTGGGGTGGCAAGGAGGAAGAAAGCATTATTTAGCTGTCTTTGGACTGACTAATGGAAAAAGAGTACTGCAAAAACTGTGTGAAGATGTGGCTGTCTTCAGCATGTGTACTGACTGGGGGCTTTCTAGGTGAGAGTCTTCGTGATGTGTCAAATGCTGCAATAGGACAGTGAAGATGCAACCATTGTTCCTCTAGTATAGTCATCAGTACTTCAAATTCCCTATTGCAAAATTTCTATGTGGGGGATATGTTGAAGTACAAAGGTATTCAGCTTGGCCCCCTTCTTGCCCTCTCCCTTTCATTGCAGTGCTATGCAATAGGAGCTACAGGTGCTTACTCTGGTGCAAACAAAGCTGTTTATCTGGGATAATTTGGTGCTGTAGTTAATAAGGTGCTTAGTACATTCTCAGTACTGGGCAGTGTCACAGTGCTGTGACTATGCTGCAGACTGTGCTGCACTTGGAGCTGACTCACTTTCTCATGTCAAACTGTCCTCATGCTCCTCTTCAGGATGCTTTGACTCATACCTGTCCTAGGAGAACCCAGAACCAAATCAATCCTGCTGAAGTGTTTCCACCACTGGGCTACTCTCTTTTTCTTGTTTTTTTTTTTTCCTGTGGAAATACTAGCCTATGGTGGAAGAAGGCAGGCAGGCCCTTAAATTGCCTTGTTTGTACAAAGACTTTAATTACAATGACTATTTTGGAGGTGCCTTACAGAAGCTTAGAGGTATCATTGTACTCAAGGAGAGGCATATATGTAATTACAAGCATTGAACAAGCAAACAAAAGAAAACCAGATTTATAAACTGATTTATAAAAAACACAAAAATATGGCAAATACTTTGCTCAGACTTAAGCAATACCTCACCATTAAAATAGGAGATATTTCTTAGAGCTAATATCAGATAAGAAATAAATCAGCCTACATTTGACCCAGGCTTATCAGCAGTAGTTATTGGATATTCAATTCAAACATTACCTTCTTAGTAAACAAAAATATTCTCATCACCCTCTAGTGCATTCTGAGCCAGATATTACTCAGATAGCATTTACCATTTTGAAATATCATATTAACATGAGAAACAGATTTTTGTTTTGTTTGTTTGTTTTTGCATAACTGCAAACTGGTGCTGCAGTCTGCTTTTTCCCTTAAGAATAATGGTAAGATACAGAACTGACCTTGAAACATTTTCTGTATTTATTTTAGTTGATTATTTTTTTTTAGATTTTTTACCAGCAGACTATTTATCATATCAAGATCTTCAGACAGATTTTGAGACTTTTGAATAGTGTCTCTCAGAAGCCTTATTTTCCTGCAGAGGGTGGTTCTTTCAGCCCTCTTCATCCTGTCTATCACATGGCCCTCAGCTGTGAAGGGGCCTGTAAGAACATGGCCCTCAGCTCTGAAACCAAACTGATTTATAGTTAAGATTGGCAAGCTTCTTGTTTGTCAAGCAGTTTCTTGCAATAGTAATATTGTGTGTTTGCTTTTATAAACTTTAAAAAATTTTTATAAACTTTTATAAACAACTGTAGTTGTTAAAATACCAACAGAAATTGTTTAAATAAAAACTGTAAAAAAAACAGCAGAGGTGACTAAACCTATACATAGATTTTGCCACCTTCTCATCTACATTGCTACATAAACATCTGATTTTCTGCATCGGTATACAAAATGTATTTTAATAACTCTAGATAATGCTATATGACTGGTTAAAATTTTAAGTTAATAAGTTAAATGTCGTAATTGCTCTAGCTTACTTTTCTGATTTTTGTCTGGTAAATCAGGCATGCAGGACGCTTTGTAAAGTTTGTACAGCAGCCCTTTGAACCAGTAAAACATTCAGTACATGTGGAGTCAGCAAGATAGGGGAAGGTCAGGTCTGTTCTATTTTGTGTGTTGTTTACCAGGCTGCCTGTACTGATTGGAAAATTCATTATACGTTAACTTTAGATTCTGCCTGTCCTCTGAAGAGTGAGCGTGGGCTATGTGCCAGAGCAAGATGTTACTTTTTATATTCTCTGACCTATACACATTAGATACAGTCACTGTTTCTACTCATAGCATCATAGAATTATTGAGGTCAGAAAAGACCTTTAAGATCACCCAACCATAAACGTAACACTGCCAAGTGGACCACAAAACTGTGTCCCTAAATGCCACATCTACGTGATTTTTAAATACCTCCAGGGATGGTGACTCAACCACTTGCCTGGGCAGCCTGTTCCAGTGCCTGACAACCTTCTCAGTTAAGAAATTTTTCCCAATATCCAATCTCAAACTACTCTGGTACAATTTAAGGCCATTTCCTCTTGTCCTGTCACTTGTTACTTGGGAGAAGAGATTGACAGCCACCTCACACTCCATGATACTGACACCCACACTCCTCCTTTCAGGTAGCTGTAGACAGCAATAAGGTCCCCCCAGAGCCACCTCTAGACTAAAGATCCCCGGTTTCCTCAGCCGTTCCCTATCACACTTGTGCTTCAGACCCTTCACCAGCCCCACTGCCCTTCTCTGGACCCGCTCCACCATCTCAATGTCTCTCTTGTAGTGAGGGGCCCAGAACTGAATACAGGATTCAAGGTGCAGCCTCACCAGTGCCCAGTACAGGGGGGTGGATGATCACTGCCCTGGCCCCGCTGGCCATGCTGTTGCTGATGCAGGCCAAGATGCTGTTGGCCTTCTTGGCTGCCTGGGCACAAGCTGGCTCATGTTCAGCAGCCGTCAGTCAGCATCCCCAGGTCCTTTTCTACCGAGCAGCTTTCCAGCCACTCTTCCCCAAGCCTGGAGCATTGCATGGGGTTGTTGTGCCTCAGGTACAGGACCCGGCACTTTGCCTTGTTGAATCTCATACTGCTTTCCACAGCCTATCTATCCAGCTTGTCCAGGTCCCTCTACAGAGCCTCTCTATCTTTCAGCAGATCAACACTCCCACCCAACTTGGTGTCATCAGCAAATTTACTGAGTGCACTGAGTGGTACTTCTGATGTTTTTTTCCTTTCTGTTTTTTCATTACAATTTTGTGGGGGTTGTTTAGTTTTTTGAACGTTGTGCTGTTGAAGCAGAAACAGATCAAATTATAGCAATAAACACTCTTTGGAAAATCACTGTATCTTTGAAATTGTTTTCTACGGTTACTTTGTAGTTTTAGTGACTTCCCTCATTTACTACTTTATCATTACAGTTTGCTTTTAGCTCTGCATCTGTGAATAGGAATTACATAATTAAAAGCCAGGCAGCAGCATGTCGCATCTATGCATTCACAGCTGCTTTATCTCCCTGATTTCTGAGCTGAAGTCTGTGTGCATTTGCTGCTTAGAAACTTGATGAATCCCAGTGTGGCAGGTTTGCTGTGACACACCTTATTTGTGTGGCACTTTGTGCAGTGTCCATTCACTACAAGTGCAGTACTTTCTGATGTGCTGTTTTGATCTGCTTATGCATGCAAGATATTTGCCCAGGTTTTCTGGGCACCTGCAGCTTATGCTTCAACCAGGCAGTCTGATCTCCCATCCAGAAGACCAAAATCCACTGCTGTTTCTAGTCATAGCTTCCAAGCAAGAAAAATCCTACATACAAAACCATTGAAAGTGTGGTAGATCTAGATGCACTTTTCTGTTTCCTAGTTTCTTAGGTGGGTAAAAAAACATCAAGTAGCAGTGTTACTTTTCTCCCTTTTAAAGTATTTAAAGTTTTCTCTTTTGCCTCAAATTTGTTTACAGGGAAAGCTATCTCAGGCAACTTCTTTCATAGATAGGGCCTTTCTCTTGCAAACACAGCACAGCTGTACTACCTGACTTTCTGCAAGTGAATGTTCTGCAGTGGCAATTTTAAGTGGAGGATGTGAACAAGTGTTTTGCTGGACTGTGGCCAGGACTTTTGGGGCATTTCAAGACTCAGTCCTTGTTCTTTTTGGCTTGATACTTTGTCATCAAGTTTGTAATACAACTGAGTTGCTCCATAAGATGCAGCTAGTAATTGTGTGATACATTCAAGGGCTGATTAAAAACTTGTGGAAACATGCCCACTTTTCAAATTACCTTTTTAAACAAATGAGATTAATGTGCTTTAGACCCCTTGTAGTAATTTTAAACATACTGTGATTAGTTTGGTTTTATTGATGATAGGAAAATAAAATTTCCTTTCTTCCTCGTAGCAAAACTTGCTCTCCTATTTTTAGATGAAGTATATATGATTACATAACCATCTGTGGTATTTTGACATTGGAAAACTATTGTCTACCAGAATACCCTGAAGCATTGGGGTTCTTTAATTGCAGAGTGCTTGGAATGCAGCTGCCTCTAAATCAGATTGCACGACTCTGTAGGTAGGAAGACCTGAAAACAAATAGAATTTGGAATTAGTCATGCATACTTGCTTTGGAGGATCAAGGGAGCAAGTGGGGTTGATAGACCTCAAAATACATATTTTTTCAGTCGTCTGCTTTTCTTTTCCCAGTATAACTCAGGGAGCTTTGAAAAATAAATGGAGGGAAAAAACCGTCCTTAGTTAGATGTCTGATAAAAGCTGGGGAAATTCTTCCAGCACCATTATTCGAAACCTCTGATTTCTTTAGCTTTCATTTCAGGTTATGTTAATGCGTGCTGGTAGAGGAATTTTCACTATTTGAAAAAGAATTGCAAATCAGATTAAAATGTCTGTGCTTCAGTAAGATGTTCACATGGTTTAACCTAGCAATAAAAGTAAATATGGTGAACTAGAGAGACTCATGCGTATTTATGTAGGTGCATTGTTCTCATGATGTGAAAAGTGGCTAATGCTTATCTCTAATTTACCACATGGAAAGTTGCTGGTAGATACTATACTCTTGGGGCTGACAGATGAGATTGGACTTTGGCATCTCTTTCTCACATAGCTGGCAAGCTGCACATCTTTCTACATAACTGTTGCCTTTTTGGAAAAAAACTATTCTTTGAAAGTGGTTAAGGTCAGGCAGAGTTTGTTCTGGATTTTACAGTATTTATTCTTGCATGAGAAGGATGTGACCTGCTTCTCATGGGGGTTTGGCTAAAGACTATTGATGTGGTGGAGGCATGCTTCCTGACATCAAAGAAACCCTACTGGAGACAGTGAAAGGCAGGACTATATACTGCTCCTTGTACCTGCTGCACTTTCATATTTACATTCTTTCAGTTCCCCTCCTCATCCCACCTGGAGGATATATCCACACTGCAGGAATTTGGGAGCTTGAGATGAGGTCTCTGATAACATAGCTATGAGATCATCCTACTGTAGAAGAGGTCCTCAAGAGTACAATCAAAAGGTGACAGAAGATGACAGTAGAGACCCTGAAGATGCAAGCACAAAATGGGAGGAGAAGGGTGGAAGCACAAATCACAAATGATCCATTACTGGCCACAAAAGGAGTGCAGCCTGGAAGCTGGTTGAAGGGCATGACAAAGAACAAGGAATATGTAACCCACATGTAAAAATCCCATATGTGTTAAAAACATGGGAGAAAACAGAGAGGTGTCAAAGATGGTCACCACCCCTACAAGAATGGGAACCAAGGAAGAAAATAAGAGATGGATTGCTTCATTCTTGTCTTCTTCCGCTAAGGACACCACTGCCACACAGTCCCAGCAGGTTCCCCTCAACTTGGATAGTAAGGAGGGCAGCTTTTTGGCTTACCATTCAGCACATTTTGCCTGTGTGAAGCCTCTTTACTGTGTCATTGAATAAATTTGGATTCTACAGAGCACTGTGAGTGTGAACATGTGTGTTTATACACACGTGTGTATGTGTATGTGAATGTGCTTTTTCTGCTCCAACATGCCCACTGAGTCAGAATAAACTCGAATGCAATAATGCGTTTGAATGAATTTGAGAATTTCAGACATCCTCTTGACTCCCTCCCCCAGTTTCTTTGATCTACTCTTAAAAATTCAGGCCATCAAAACGTAAATGCGTGTCTGCATTTATGTACATGAATAGTCACACCGAAGTTAAGGGAGTAGATTGTGCTTACTCTCCCACTAGTACATTTGGTGAAAGACAGATATCTTTTTGACAGGCTTGTGAGGTGGTGTCCTGGGTTCAGCAGTAGCAGTCATGTTTTTTCCTTTGTGTTAACTGGTGCAGTGCTGTGTTTTGACTTCTAGTTTTGAGAACAGCGTTGGTGAAGCCGATGTTTTCGGTTGTTGCTAAGTGATGTTTACCCTGACCAAGGACTTTGTGAGGCTCATGCTCTGCCAGGGAGGAGGGGAAGCTGTGAGGAAGCAGAGACGGGGCGCCTGACCCGGGCTAGCCGGGGAGGTATTCCATACCACAGCACGTCATGCCCGGGGTGGGGGGTAACTGGGAGTTGCCCGGAAGGACAGGGGCTTCCGGGTGGAACTCGTTTTCTTGGCCGGTGGTATCGTATTCTCTTCCCTTGTTATTTTCCCTTATCATTGTTTTAGCTGATAGTAGCGGTGGTGATTTGTTGCTGGACTGTTCTTGTCTCAACCCGTAGGAGTTGCACTCTCTCGATCCTCCTCCCCGTTCCTCCGGGAGCGGGGAAGGGGAGAGCCCCGGTGCAGGGAGGGGGGGGAGACGAACACGGACCTTGATTGTTGTCAGCTTGGCACCACTCACTGGGAGTGAGTGAACAAGTTACCTGACTGGGTTTAAACCACGACAGGTGGGCAGATGCCGACCGCAGGAAGTTCAACCAAGCCAAGTGCAAGATCCTACACCTGGGTCGTGGCAATTCCAGGCACAGATTGGGCAGAGAAGAGATTCAGAGCAGCCCAAGGAGAAGGACTTGGGGGTGTTGGTCGATGAGAAAATGAACATGAGCCGGTTTCAGTGTGCGCTCGCAGCCCAGAAAGCCAACTGTATCCTGGGCTGCATCAAAAAGAGTGTGACCAGCAGGTCGAAGGAGGTGATCCTGCCCCTGTACTCTGCTCTCGTGAGACCTCACTTGGAGTATTGTGTGCAGTTCTGGTGTCCTCAACATAAGAAGGACATGGAACTGTTGGAACAAGTCCAGAGGAGGGCCATGAAGATGAGGAGGGGACTGGAGCACCTCCTGTATGAAGACAGGCTGAGAAAGTTGGGGCTGTTCAGCTTGGAGAAGGCTGCATGGAGACCTCATGGCAGCCTTCCAGTATCTGAAGGGGGCCTATAGGGATGCTGGAGAGGGACTCTTCATTAGGGACTGTAGTGGTAGGACAAGGGGTAACAGGTTCAAACTAAAACAGGGGAAGGTTAGGTTAGATATAAGGAAGAAGTTCTTTACTGTGGGAGTGGTGAGGCACTGGAACAAGATGCCCAGGGAAGCTGTGGATTCTCCATCCTTGGCTGTGTTCAAGGCTAGGTTGGACGGAGCCTTGGGCAACATGGTTTAGTATGTGGTGTCCCTGCCCATGGCAGAGGGTTTGGAACTAGATGATCTTAAGGTCCTTTCCAACCCTAACAATGCTATGATTCTATGATCTCCCTTTCCCTGCCCTTCTATTCTTGCCTTGCCTGACCTTTGAATTTGTTCCTTGCTTGCTGCTCCTGCCCCTCTTCTTTGTACATTACACAGAAGATTGAAGTTCCAGCCCAATACATTACAATTAATTGAATTTCTAGAGAAGTACCTGATTCAGAAAGTAATGGTCCTGCTGTAGGAAGAACCAGTTAAAATTAGGTAGACAGGTACTAGGGTATGTATTGCTATTTTTGTTTTGCTTTCTCCTTTAAGGCTGGGGTTTGTCTGTATTTTTGTTCAGCACAGAATTAGAAGATTTGTGGGTGGAAGAGAAGAGTCCATACAATGATGTGTGGAGGATGTGGTATTCTCTGGTTTTGGTAAAATGTTCCCAAATTAATTGAAATTTTAGCTAATGAAGTGCTGTGACTTGTATTGAAATCTGTGAGATAATAGTTAGAAAAGTACCAACTTGTATTTCTTAGTAGTCTAAAAAAAAAACAACCCTTCTTAATATGGCTCATTTTATGACTTTTAAAAGTTACTCTGGCATGTTAACTGCTCTCCTATATCATCAATGTGCAACAGAATTACAGTGCTGCAGTTCCGAGGTTGTTCCAATAATTTCAGATTACATTCACCCACAGCAGAAGTTCAAAGTAGCCTTTGCCTTTCTCTAAATTCAATCTGGAAAGACAGTCAATAAATGCCTAAAGTTTGTGGACAAAAATTAAGTCCAAATTAGGTCATTAGTGGACTATAAACCTGTATCTCCAATCTATTAGAAAAGTATCACTGCTTATATGCTACTCAGCTGGAGGTGGTCTCCTCTGTCCTTTTAAAACTGTCATTGCTAACACTAATGTAGAGGAGATCAGAATAAGCACTAATATGAAGGCAATGTGTAGCACAGATACTCACTTAAAAACAAACAAGCAAACAAAATGTTACTTTGATGCAGTCTGACTTCTGGGGAAAGAATTGTTTCATGAAATATGAAGGCCATGCCCTGTGGATAACAAAATCTGATAAATGGTCACACATGCCATACATTATAGTCTTGGTTCAGAGGCTCCCCAGAGGCAAGTTTTGAGAAGCGGGCAGGGACTGGACAAATTTCCTTCTTTCTTATTCCTGCTGAATTCTAAACAGACCCAAAGTGATTTGCAGAATAGGGTCAAATTTGACAGTGGCTTTAAATTGAAACCAAAACCAAAACCAGCAAATAATATATAAAAACATAAACATAGAGTCTTTACATAAAACTCAGAAGTAATGGCTTCTTTACGTGAAGTTTCACTTTGTGTTTTTAAATAGAATTGACATTGGAGTTAGAAATTATGTGTTTGCTCGTAGAGTCACAAATGTTAACTGGAAAGATTCTAAAAAGGATCAACCAGATGAAAATGGAGACAAGAGACTCTCCAAGTGAAACACAAATGATTTTTTGGCTGAACCCTAAAGAGAAAAAGCCCTCTGAAATGAGCTGAAGTCACCATTTTAAAGATGTTTATTTAATTCAGAATGTCCCAGTTTTGCTCTCGGCATCTTTATGCCAGACCAGTATTGAAAATATGCTCTGTCAAAGCCTGAGGGGCTGGTGGTTGTCTCTGTATAGTGTTGACCTGCAGGATCAAGAATTTTCTTTGTGTGAGGTAAACGTAAGTCACAGCAGTACTCCTCTGAAGCTAGATAAGCAGTATTATCCCTTTCAAAAATTATGCTTAGTCCCCACTTTCACTGTGCTGACTCAGTGATGTTTTTTTTGTTAGCTCCTTTTAGCAGTATGAGTATTCCATATGAACAATATCTTTAAGGAATAATTTAATATCCCAGAGTAGAAGTTACTTCTCTTTCATCTCTTGTTTTTACTTACCAGCTGCCATAGATGTAGCCCTGAAACCAGTATGATTTCATAAAGGATTTCCAGAGAAACAATGACTTCTACTCCCGCAGATGTGACTAGGGAGCAAGTACCAGTCTTCAGCGAATAACATTCATTATGATTGAACTTTGCCATTGATGTCTAACTGCACAATTGCATATTTAATCTGAAATACCTAGTAACACCGGGCTAATTATATTCCTATGAAGAGCATGACAAAGTTAAAGAAAAGCCTGTTAAAAATTCAAAATGGTCTTTTTCCTCCTTACCTTGCTCATTTCATTTTCTCCCTTGAAATTCTCTGCTGCAGATTTTTTTAATCTTTATGCCTGTAACCACACCAGCATCAAATGAAGGGGGAAACATGATCTCTTGGCTGTAGGAATAGAAATAAAACTAATTTTTTCATTTATTGTAATTTGTATATAACTGATGGAAAAACTTGGAGTTCAGGGATTCTAAACAGTTGTCAGTCACATCATTGTATAAAGTGATCAAATCTACAGGTGAAGGAAACTGGTTAGACATTCATTAGGCCTTGTCAGTTCAGATTTAACTCAAAGAACTGTACTAAAACCCCAATATAGTGACTACTATATATTGAAAGGGAAATATGGGATGGAAAGTTTCTGCTACAACTTTATTTTGTATCCCAGGTTAAAAAAAAAAATAATTATCCCCAAAAAGTTATACCAAGTAAAAAAAAAAAAATATATATATATATATATCCCAAAAATACCCTAAAACTATTCAAACATTCATAAAGATGAATCACATGAGAATTTGGAGAATTTCCTTCATAATTATGAATTTCTTTTTAGCAATTCATCCACATTGCATTAGAAGGCAGTAAGTTATGTTTTATGTTAATGCATAGGTACTATATCAGATCTGAGGCATAATTAGTTGAGTGCATTGTCTCTCAGAGCAACTAGATACAGATACATTTGATAGCTGTGAAAAAGCAGTGTGGTAGGAAGAAAATTTTTCTGTCACATTAGGTCTTTTATCTCAAATAGCAAAAGTAACTGAACTCATAAAGTGAAGTTAAAATTTAAAAAGATACTGTTTGATGGTGGTCCTCTTATCTGCATGAAAGTCAGCTCTGTAAAACTTCCTAAATTCTTGGCTTCACCTCCAAAGAAGAATGCTCACAAACTTTCTTTAAGTAAGTTTAGTAATAGCTGGGTTGGCTCTAAAATAAAGAGAACCACACAAAGTACTCCAAGTGCTTTAAAATGCACAAAACAAAGAAAAGCTAAGTAATTGACATAAACTGCTTTCATGTAATATTGAAAACACAAATAGTTTTTCATCTCAGATTTCCTTGGGGAAAGTCTGAAAAAAAAAATAAATCTTTTTTTGTCTGTTTATTTCTTTATTAGAATAAAGAACATTTTTTACTCCATTTCAGGACTGAATGTACAATCTCACATATATATATCCATTGCTTGGTACGGCCTGACTCCTTAAACATACTAGAGAACAATGTTCAGGATTATTGATCAAGAATGATTCCTAGAAACAGATTTACACTTCTACATTCAATTAAATATATAATGAATTACTGCCTTCTAAATGTATATGTATTACTATAATCTTCCTGAGAATGCAGATGCTACAAACGTACTTCTGAGGGGTGATCTGAATGCTAACATGAAAGTAAAACTTAGTTTTGGACAATTACCCTGGTAGATACCTGTGGCTTCTCAAAGAATAAGGCAGCTTCAATGCTACCAGCTGAGCCAGCGGAAACTGTCCTTAGCCTGTTAAATGTCATCTGGTATGAGTTAGGAGCAAGCACGCAAATAAAGATTTGCTTCCTGTCTCTTCTTTGAAGGGAACACAGATATAAGCCAGCATATCAGGTGGTTTATGTCCATATAGTAGCCTGTACTACCTGGTAGAATTTGGAAAGGTGAAGGTTATTTGTCGTAGTCAAGTAGGTAAGAACTGTAGCTCCAGCTGAAGCAATAGTTTTTTATACATAAATTTCACATATCTTGCTTTTCAGTGTTTATGACTTGGGCTGATAAGGATTTTGGCATGTGGAAAGGCCACCTAAGCTGTGTTTCAGACATGTGTTTGGGGCCCCTCAGCAGCCCCACAGTAGACAGCTCTACCCATCTATTCATCCACTGTGGTCAAAAGCATCTAACCCATACCCGTGTACCTGCTGTGAGCAGTGCTTATGTGGCAGAACTATTAGGAAAGAAATTAAGATGTGGCTTTTGCTAGGCAGCTCTCTAAACCCCAGGAGTAGAGGTAGAGCAGAGGGAACCTGAAGCAGGTAACCCTTGGGTGCAGCTGGGGCCATGTTCAGCCCAGCGCATGAGATGCAGTTTGGTCCATGCTCGTATCTCAAAGTATCACAGTATCACACAGTATCACAGTATGCTAGAGATTGGAAGGGACCTCGAAAGATCATCTAGTCCAATGCCCCTGCTGGAGCAGGAACACCTAGATAATGTTACACAGGAATGTGTCCAGGCGGGTTTTGAATGTCTCCAGGGAAGGAGACTCCACAACCTCCCTGGGCAGCCTGTTTCAGTGTTCCATCACCCTCACTGAGAAGAAGTTTCTTCTCAAGTTTAAGTGGAACCTCTTGTGTTCTAGTTTATACCCATTACCCCTTGTCCTGTCATTGTTTGCCACTGAGTAGAGCCTGGCTCCATCCTCGTGACACTCCCCCTTTATATATTTATAGACACTAATAAGGTCACCCCTCAGTCTCCTCTTCTCCAAACTATAGAGACCCAGCTCCCTCAGTCTTTCCTCATAAGGGAGATGCTCCACTCCCTTAATCATCTTCGTTGCCCTGCGCTGGACTCTCTCCAGCAGCTCCCTGTCCTTCTTGAACTGAGGGGCCCAGAACTGGACACAATATTCCATATGGGGTCTCACCAGGGCAGAGGAGAGGGGAAGGAGGACCTCTCTCGACCTACTAACCACCCCCCTTCTAATACAGCCCAGGATGCCATTGGCCTTCTTGGCCACAAGGGCACAGTGTTGGCTCATGGTCATCCAGTCGTCCACTAGGACCCCCAGGTCCCTCTCCCCTACACTGCTCTCTAACAGGTCGTTCCCCAACCTATACTGGAACCTGGGGTTGTTCCTGCCCAGATGCAGGAGTCTACACTTTCCCTTGTTATATTTCATCAAGTTATTCCCTGCCCAACTCTCCAGCCTGCCCAGGTCTCGCTGGATGGCAGCACAGCCTTCTGGCGTGTCAGCCACTCCTCCCAGCTTAGTGTCATCAGCAAACTTGCTGATAGTACACTCAATTCCCTCATCTAAATCGTTGATGATTATATTAAATAATACCGGTCCCAGTACTGACCCTTGAGGCACTCCACTAGTTACAGGCCTCCAACTAGACTCCGCCCCATAGACTACAACTCTCTGGCTTCTCTCCGTCAGCCAGTTCGCAGTCCACCTCACTACCTGATCATCCAGTCCACACTTCCTCAATTTAGCTGTGAGGATACTGTGGGAGACTGTGTCAAATGCTTTGCTGAAGTCAAGGTAGACCACATCCACCGCTCTGCCATCATCCATCCACCGTGTTATTTCCTCATAAAAGGCTAAGAGATTGGTCAAACATGATTTCCCCTTGGTGAAGCCATGTTGACTGCCCCTCATAACCCTCTTATCCTTGATACGCCTTAAGATGGCACCAAGGGAAAACAACAGCTGGTCCTAGCTGCAGGGTGAAGGCAGGAGCTGCCAGCACTTCTTGGCAGCGCTTCAGTCAGATGATTTGAGGCGAAAAACTGGCTTATTATCTGACTAGGTGTCTTAAAAGAGACCAAACTCCTTGTTCTTAATTAACCGTTAATTAAGAACTCTTTGTTCTTAATTAACCGTTAACGCAGTGAGCTGAAGTGAAAAATTAAAATCATTGTTGAAACAACATAAATACTGTAGGTTGTGGAAATACTAGAAACTGGGTGTAGCAAGTTTGATATGTCACTTGTGTTTCACTCACTGTTTGTCTTCCCCCTCATGTTTGCTAGTTAGTGCATCTTACTTAAAATCAAACCTTGAGGGTCACCCAGAGGCTACTGGCTGCTGTTATTAGGTTACATGCAGCCACAAAACTAGTTTTAGCACAGACCTATCAGAGTGTGACAAGCAGTCATGGTTCAGAGTTTTACATATTAATCTGCTTATGCCCATGGAAACCAGTGCACTTAAAAATACATTAAATGTTTTAAATTGGGTACAGAAAAATAAATAATTAAAAAAAAGATAAAACTATTTGAAGTGTAAAGCATTGAAGCCTTTTGTTTATTAACATGGTGTTGCTTTCCTGTTATTTCTTTTCCATTTAGGCAGGGAGCGATTGCTGTAAGGAAAAGAAGCACCTATCAAATCTTCTTCTTTCAGATATTATTAAAAATAACTAAAATTTCCCATCTGAAGTGAAAACTCAGTTAAAATGTGTTAGACGGCTATTCTTAGAGATGTTGAATTTAAGGCTGGGAGGCAACAGCAAACTACACCTATGTAAGAGGGTACTTTTCTACCCATTGCCAGCACACTGATGAGGCTGCTGCTAGAGCAACTCAATTAGGATTGTGTGCTTAACTTGCACATGATCTCTCTACATGATCTCGTTAGTCCCATGAAACCCAGCTGGTCTCTGTGCAGCAGCACACTGCACCTCTTCTAGCTGCTGCTGTGGCCACCAGCCAGTCTACAGAAGACCTGGGTTTAGCCAACAAAAAGTGAGAGGCAAGGGGAGCAAAGCACCTTTGTGGGGGGAACAATCCTGCCGCTGTCAGGGTCCAGCTGAGCAACACTCCACTTCCAGTGCAACCTTGTAGATCTCCCCCTTAGCCATACACATACTAGCTACACAGGATTTGGAGAAGGCTGAGGTTCTGAATGACTTCTTTGCCTCGGTCTTCACTGGCAAAGGCTCTGACCAAACCACCCAAGTCTTGGAAGGCAGACGCAGGGACTGTGAGAATGAGCACCTTGGGCCCACTGTAGGAGAGGATCTGGTTCGAGACCACCTTAAAAATCTGAACGTGCACAAGTCTGTGGGACCTGATGAGATCCATCCGCGGGTCCTGAAGGAGCTGGCAAATGAAGTTGCTAAGCCACTGTCCATCGTATTTGAGAAATCATGGCAGTCAGGTGGAGTTCAAATGGATGACCTGGGGAATTACAGACCTGTCAGTCTCACCTCTGTGCCTGGCAAAATCTTGGAGCAGATTCTCCTGGAAGGCATGCTAAGGCACATGAAAAACAACCAGGTGCTTGGTGACAGCCAGCATGGCTTCACTAAGGGGAAATCCTGCCTGACCGATTTGGTGGCCTTCTATGATGGGGCTAAGGAACTGATGGACAGGGGTAGAGCAGTTGATGTCATCTACCTGGACTTGTGTAAAGCTTTCGACACTGTCCCACATGACATTCTTGTCTTTAAATTGGAGAGACATCAATTTGATGGATGGACCACTCAGTGGACAAAGAACTGGCTGGATGGCCACACACAAAGAGTTGTGGTCAATGGCGCAATGTCCAGCTGGAGACCAGTAACAAGTGGTGTCCCTCAGGGATCGGTGTTGGGACCAGTCTTGTTTAACGTCTTTGTCACTGACGTGAACAGTGGGGTTGAGTGTGCCCTCAGCAAGTTTGCAGATGACACCAAGCTGTGTGGTTCAGTTGATATGCTGGAGGGAAGGAATGCCATCCAGAGGGACCTTGACACACTTGTGAGGTGGACAGGTGCCAACCTCATGATGTTTAACCATGAGAAGTGCAAGGTCCTACACCTGGGTGAGAGCAATCCCAGGCACAGCTACAGGTGGGGCAGAGAAGAGATTCAGAGCAGCCCAAGGAGAAGGACTTGGGGGTGTTGGTCGATGAGAAAATGAACATGAGCCGGCTTTAGTGTGCGCTTGCAGCCCAGAAAGCCAACCATATCCTGGGCTGCATCAAAAGGAGCGTGACCAGCAGGTCGAAGGAGGTGATCCTGCCCCTGTACTCTGCTCTCGTGAGACCTCACTTGGAGTATTGTGTGCAGTTCTGGTGTCCTCAACATAAGAAGGACATGGAACTGTTGGAACAAGTCCAGAGGAGGGCCATGAGGATGATGAGGGCACTGGAGCACCTCCTGTATGAAGACAGGCTGAGAAAGTTGGAGCTGTTCAGCCTGGAGAAGAGAAGGCTGCTTGAAGACCTCATAGCAGCCTTCCAGTATCTGAAGGGGGCCTATAGGGATGCTGATGAAGGGCTCTTAATTAGGGACTGTAGTGACAGGACAAGGGGTAACGGGTTAAAACTTAAACAGGGGAAGTTTAGATTGGATATAAGAAGGAAATTCTTTCCTGTGAGGGTGGTGAGGCACTGGAATGGGTTGCCAAGGAAGGTTGTGAATGCTCCATCCCTGGCAGTGTTCAAGGCCAGGTTGGACAGAGCCTTGTGTGACATGGTTTAGTGTGAGGTGTCCCTGCCCATGGCAGGGGGGTTGGAACTAGATAATCTTAAGGTTGTTTCCAACCCTAACCATTCTATGATTCTATGTGGCCAGTATGTGACCTCCCTGCCAAGCACCTTGGGCAGGCATTTGCCAGCTTGCATGGGGCATGGAGTGGGTATTTGTTGCTGTCCTGCAAGCATCCTGTGATGTTTCTTCTGCACAGAACAAACATGGAAGATGTGTCTTGCTGACTGGGGCTAGCTGGTTCCTTAGCCTGACTCCATCAGGGCTGGTCTACCCAAGCGAAGGATGCAAAATTGTGTATGAAAGGTATGCAGACCATGCTTCTCCTTTCTGGATGATGTTCTTAGCTGAACTGATCAACGTCCTTCTTTTCTGGCCACTGAAACCAGGAAGGTGGTGTTGGGATAAAAATGAAGATACCAGGAGACAGAGCAGCTGGAATCAGGATAGATTAAAATCAAAAGCTTTAGATCATTAATTCTTCTACAATTCTATGTTTCTCACTATGTATTTTTAAATTACTTGAAGTGAAATGGAGGCCTGAGCAACCTCATCCCTCTTTTGATTTATTTACCCATAGGGTCTAAAATACCCTAAATAATTCATCTCATGTTCCTTTTTTTTTTTTTTTTGTTTGCTATATGTGAAATGAAAATGATTGTTGGTGATTACTGCTCTAGTACTGGAATACTGGTCTCCCAAGATGTTCAGCTTTCTGCAGCACTAGGAACAACCTGCATGGCTGTGACACTGCCAAAGAAATTTGTGCCATTTTTCTTGAGTGTATCTGAGATTTTCGAAGATGCCCTAGAGTAATGGCTGAGCTGTTAGAAAACACTTCCTAACATTAAACCTAAAGCTCCCACCAAGATTTAGGCTGTTTCCTGCCTTAGCTCTCTCATGTTGCAGGAAACGATTTTTCTCCTGTCCTTCTGCAAGTGCCTTTTGTATACTTCAGTAGTGTTGTCATGTTCCCCTCACGCTGAATTAAACAGTCGTATTTCTTAGTCTTTCCTTGCTGAGTACATTTTCTAGATCTCTGGCTATTCTCACATTCTTTTCTTTCTCATATTCTCTTGCTCAGAACTTCATACAGCAGTTTGGCTGAGGTTTTGCAAATGCTGACTGGAGTGGAATGAGTCCTGTATGAGCCTTACAGGTTATGCCTCTATTTGTATATTTTAGTACAATGTTTGCTTTTCTAGAAACCAAACTGCTGGTAGCTTCAGATCCACTATGGTCCCCAGATACTCTTCTGCAGAAGCTCTACCCCAAGATTTGGGTATTTGTCTAAACACTGGGTGACATTGTCTTAAGCTTAAGTAAATCAAGCAATCAATCGATCCATTTTCAAGATTGTCAGTTTTAAGTGTTCATGGTGTTCCCTAGTGCCACTGCCTGTACTGAGTGCCTAAAATTCTATAGGGTTGCTTCCTAGTTCAATATCCTAGTTGCTGAAAATGTTTATTTGCACAAAGACCTTAATTTATATTCTTGTATGTATATATTTTTGTATGCCTGTTATTTTGTAGTAAATTGCTGAGCACTTTTCTGTTTGTATGGTTTTCCAATTTTACAGCCACTGACCTGGTTTTCCTAGTTTGCTTATAAAAAGATTGCATCAGCCAATGTCAAAAAACTTAATGAAAAGCAGGATTTATGACTTCTACTGTTTTTTCATAAGACCTCTACCTTATTGTGGAGGAAATGAGATGGGTTGGATATGATTTTATTCTCAGTGAATCCTTTCTGGTTGTCAAAATATGGTTTGTATAATATCAGTAGGTCCTTCTGTTTCAAACTGTCAAACTTTCAGTATTTTTTCTTTAAAATTTTGCTGATGGGCTAATTTTATTGGCTAAGGCAAACTGGTTTAGTGCAAGGTGACCCTGCTCAAGGCAGGGAGGTTGGAACTATATGATCTTAGGGTCTTTTCCAACCCTAAATATTCTATGATTCTATGATTCTCTTTACTCTCACAGCTTGAAGTAAAGGCCTCTGCACAATACCCTCTGGTGTGTAGCAGGATTTGGAAACTTCTGTTGCAAGGCATTGCTGACTCTCAAGACAGATCAGCTTATCCAAATGACTTTAAGGATTAGATTACAAGACACAGGATAAAAAATGGTCAAATTCCATACCTCAGAACCAGCAGTAAGAATAGCACGCAACTCACCCAGGGAGAATAACTCCGGCAGAGAAAGACTTAGTTGTGTTAGTGTAATTACTCTGAGCTTTGAGTACCAATAGTGACTATTGTTATTAAAAGCTATGACAGGATTTTTGCAACAAGGTCTTGGAAAGCTGTGAGTAATTTAAACACTTTAGGCAGTCAGGGAATAGCTTACATAAAGAGTAGACTCAAAAAAGCAGCAAACAACAAAGTGGACACAATAAATAAATAAGTCAGGGCTTAATATATACAGGGAGAAGGAAGAACTATAAACGAGCCTACAAAATCTTACCACTAGACTGAAGGAACATAATTCAATGAAAACCTGTGGGCTGAGACAAGTATTGTTAGCAATAGCAGATATTTCATAACTGTAGAGATCAGAAGTGTCAGTAAAATCAGTCTCTTGAATCACTGTAGTAACAGCGTGTAGAAAGGAGTAACGACAACCATTGCATGCATCTTTCATACTTCCATGAATCAGATATACCATGTATTTAGGTTTTCAGTCATTAAGGCGTCCCTGCAGCCGTGCTGTGCAGCATGAAAATAGGTTTTCACAGAGAAGTTGTAATAAAAATGGGCCATGAAGCAGGGGTAGGCAGGTTGAGGTGGGGGATTACATATTTTGAGTGCCAAAAAGTACTTTCTAACATTGTAACCTGTAGGTGGTTTCTTTTTACTTCTTTGTTATTTTTTTCAGAGTGACTTGCCTTAGTTTGCATAAGAAATCAGTGAACTTGATCAGTTTCCCATACTTCATGCTCTGGTTTTTGGGCTATTTTCAATGCACATTTTTAACTTGTCCTCAGAGAACTCTGCAGCCTTCCACATTTCAAAACCTAATAATGAGTATTATCTCTGTTTACTTCTTGAAAAAGAAGGCACAGAAGAATTATAGCTACATTTTCAAAAGCAACTTTTTTCCACTGGTGTATCAGGAACTATATCTTTGGAGGATTTAAGCATACCCACGTCTTAAAACACCCTTGTCCTGGGTTCAGCAGTAGCAGTCATTTTTCTCCTTCTTGGTAGCTGGTGCAGTGCTGTGTTTTGACTTTCAGCCTGGGAACAGAGCTGATAACAATGATGTTTTGGTTTGGCCAGGGACTTTGTGAGCCTCATGCTCTGCCAAGGAGGAGGAGAATCTGGGAGAAAGCAGAGACAGGACACCTGACCTAAACTGACCAAAGAGGTATTCCATACCACAGCGCGTCATGCCCAGGATGTAACTGGGAGTGAGCCGGAAGGGCTGGGAGACTGCAGGGTTGGAGGAGGTATGGGTCAGAGCTTGGTCAGGCTGGGGGGGCGAGTTATCGGTCAGCTGGTGCTGAGGTGTTGTATTCTCTTCCCTTGTTATTTCCTTTATCATTGGTATTATTGGTGGTAGTAGTAGTGATCTGTGTTATACCTTAGTTACTAAACTGTTCTTATCTCAACCCGTGGGAGTTGCATTCTTTTCGATTCTCCTCTCCGTCCCTCCGGGAGTAGGGGGAGGGCAAGAAGGGGAGGGAAGTAAATGAATGAGCTGTCTGGCTAGGGTTTAAACTATGACAACCCTGCATATTCCTGGGTCGCAGGCAGCGGGCAGCAGGCAGCATGGGCATGCTGGCACTGGGGAGTAGGCTTTTCTGGTGCAGCCATGAACTTTCTCCCTTAGGGATTTTAACTCTAGTTTTAAAACTACTTACTTTTATAAGAATTAATAATCTTTGTGAATGCTCAGAGAGCACTGTGTGGGTCAGATACCAAGCTGGAGTTCATAGCTCATTCAGCATTAAATTTTCTCTCTAACCCTTCTTATGAATGCTGGGCAATACAGCAATCAATCAAAAAAAAATAGGACAACACTGGACATACATGACTGTTCAGATGGGCAACGTGAGGTGCATACTCCTGCAAATGCCATGGTCCAGGACAGTGACATATGTAATTTTGTTTCATAAAATAAAAACGTTTTTTAGCAACTAGTAGAAGATAAGAGAAATCTGAGTGCATTGGATAAAGTAGTTTCTTTGACCTACTACTTCTTTCTGTTTGCTTTCTTTACAGTAGCATCCACATATCATTCTGGAAACAGGAATGAAATCAGAAAATCAGTTTGTGGCACAGGCTTGGCATGGAGATGGTGTACTTTGGGTACTACCAGTTAAGGCCTGCTAGACTGAAGGTGAATAGGGTAGTCCCAGTTAGCCACAAACACATGCCTCCAAAATATACTGTTAAGAAACTGATTGCTACCCAGAGCCATTTTGTAAGTCACCTGTCTCTCAGGTGGAAATAAAAGGCACCCATTGTGGCCTTGAGTTATTTTGACACACTGGCATACTGAGGGTACAGCATGCTAGCTGTTGCCCTCTAAGATCCCAAATAGTCAAAAAGGAATATTTTTCCATAGCACAGGGATTGTTTGTGGTGCGTAGGAAATCAGAGATGCCTAGTGCCATTCACTTTTCTGCTTGCTCCCAGAGAGACAGCAGTGAGACTTGTTCTGCTCCCTTCCCTCCTGCCTTTACTGTAAAAACAAACTCCTGGCTCAGAAATAGGCCCTTAATCCCCTTTCCTCTTCCACAATGAATTTGCATAATCTGCAACACAGCCAGGCAAAATGTGGTTATTTATAATCCAGCAAACCTCTGTCCTGATGTCTGCCTTGCCGCAGGGAGTTTCATGAAGTGCAGGAGAGTATGATGTTCACCCCTGTACTTCTCATGGTTTGCTTTAAGAATAGAAGTACTAGAAACTACCCACATAAAATGCAGCAAAATGGACGTCTTAAATACATGTTTTGCCTCAGATACCATCCTGAGTATAGTTTAATTCATTGTATTTTACTGTCAAAAATGTTTGGATGCTCATATTGTATGAGTTAGTATTGTAATTATATATTCTGACATGAATATTTTTGCATATCCCCAGTAGTTTGTTATTGCTATGAGGTCTCTGGGAAAATGTTGGGATTTTTTTTTTGGTTTTTGCATGATATTCCTATTCTAACATATTATTTAGTGTTTTCTGGAGTTCAGGACTGTAAGTGTAACCATAAAACAGCATGTTATTCACCAAAGGGGGAAACAAAAACCACAATATAAGTAACACTCTAGCAGTCATCAGAAATCCAGTTACCTAACAGCACTGTATCATCGAGTGGAACTTATGCTTATGGGGATGGTTTTTTCATGGGATGTGCAGGAGCAGGTTTGGTGCTTCATGTGTAATTGTGAGAGGCAGAAAGAAAGCCAGATTTCTGAAGTGGGTTCAGATGTACTGTTCTGAAAAAAAAAAAAAAAAAAGAAAAGTTGCATGATTTTCACAAGTAGTCAGAAATCTTACCTGCCCTTGGAGATATTATTACTGCATTGTACAAGAACAAGGCAGGAGTGCAAAATAAAAGGGCATTGACTTTGCAGCATGAACATGGTAGGAGTTACCACAGAAGAGAGTTGTGTCCCCTTGTGCCTTCCTTGTGGATCAGCAGAACAAAGACCCATTCTTGATGCCAGTCCCAGGTCATCTTTGCCTCTCAAGCATGTTAGAGTAGTGCAAAGCCCAGTAAAGCAGTTGAGAAAAAGTGAGGGTTCAGGGAACCTGTGGTACGACTCCTTTCTCTGGGCCATAATCCCTATATCAGTACAAGGTTAATCCCTGCCCAAAAATTGCCTAGTAACTGATTAAGTGGAGTTTAAACTTACAGGTCCCAGAGTGTCCCAGCAGGAAGACGAGCTGTGGTTCATGTCATTCCTAAATACCAGAGCAGCGCAGTCTCTGATGAGGTAACATCACAGCACAATTATAGAATCATGGAATCATAGAATGGTTTGGGTTGAAAGGGATCTTAAAGCTCACCCAGTTCCAATCCCCATGCCATGGACAGGGACACCTTCCACTAGAGCAGGTTACTCAAAGCCCCATCCAACTTGACCTTGAATGTTTGCAGGGATGGGCATCTACCACCTCTCTAAGCAACCTGTGCAAGTGTTCCATCACCCTCATCATAAAAAATTTATTCCTATATCTAGTCTGAATCTACCTCTTTTAGTTTAAAACCGTTACCTTGATAATAAAGGAAACCCATTAATGATTTGCACAGTGTCTTTTCTAAAGATGCATGAAAAGCTTCAATGTCTGGTCAGTAGCAGCCAAGCACCCAGAAAGGACAGAAAACTTGAATTTTACCTTTCAGTAGTCCGAAGGGGTAAAAATGGCAGGGCAGTGTGCACAGCTAAAGCCCCCCTGAGTGAAGCTGGCCTGCACTGAGTGCAGCCTTTTCACTCAAAGCCGGTATGTCTGTGAAACAGTCAGTGGCGCCATATGGGCTGCGAGAGCTGAACTACACAATTTCAGTCAGCTGAAATGTCCAAGAGTGCATCAGAAGATGGGTCAACCCTGTGAACCTGGTTTTGATCTTGTTTATCCAGCCTAGTAACTACAGTGGAATAGCTCAGTATTTACCCAACCTAGTAACTACAGTGGAATAGCTCAGTATTTACAGTTACGAGATCAGGTGCACTGCTTACTTTTTCAAGATCCCTGGTGTTTTGGCACACAGTGTTCTTAGATTCTCCCTCTACCTAATTTCTTGGAAATTAGGATAGATACCATTAATCACAGAAGATTATTTTATTAAGACCCCTGTTTTCTATCACAGAGTCATTCCCTTCCTTCCAGATCTTCGCCATCTTGCTTTCAGAACTAGAGTAAGCCCATTCCTCCAGTTTCCTCTCCCCAGCCTCAGGATATTGTGTGCTATCAAATATGCCTGGGGGCAGTGTGTAGGTTATTTGATTCACACAGGTACTAGACATGGGCCTCTGTTGCTAAAATTTCCTTCTCAATGACCCCTTGGGCAGAGGGAACTGTACAAGTGGAGAAGTGTAGCATTGGGTTCTGACAGGACACGAGGTGGGGTGCAAAGCTCTGTACCACCAAGTTAGTGCCCAGTACCTCCCTTTTGACTTTAGATGTTCAGATCCTTCAGTAAAAGGACGAACAGCAAATGAAACTCAGTAAAGAGTGCCCTGCTTTTATCCTCTGCTCTCATGTGTGGTCTGGCTATGCTGTGAGCTTTAACAGTTACAGCAAATTGCAAGTCTGCTAGCATAGGGCTCCCCACTGAAAAGAACTTCCTCAAATTGCTGTGTTTCAGAGTGAAAAACATGCAATACTTCTTTTCTGATTTTGTTGATCAAATTGCACTTTTAAATAGTAGCAATTTTGCGATTTACATAACCTTTTCCTGGTGTGGTTTGCTTTCCAGAATCTGACAGAAATGTTTCCTGCTGCTACAGTTAACTTACTGATAACTTACTGCTGTTTATTTGCAAATGCAATGTTCAGGTGTCCTTTTTATACCCTCCTCCCTCTCTTTTTTTTGAGGGTTTTTTTGCCCCTTACAGCCCTGTCCTCAGGCAACCTTCCTGTGAATAGCACTGTCAACTGGGGTGTGCTACGAAGGAAACAGATTTTGTTGGGTTTGGAAAAAAAAACCAACTTGTTAGAGGCTACAGGTGGTTTTGAACAGCCGACTGAAGTCTGTGCTGGAAACACACAGCCTCCCAGGAGACTTCACCTGGTCAAGTTGCACAAGTGACTCATGGTCAGAAACTCACCTCTAAGCAAACAGCAGTGAGGAAAAAGTGACCAAGCCAAAATGACTCACAGGGAAATGAAACCTCCAGAGAAAAGGCTGCTCTGAGAGGCTGCTAAAGCATTTAACTGTAGCAGCTGTCAGTACAGTCAGAGATGTGACTGATTGCGTAACTGGTGGGTAAGTAATGCCAGATATAGCTGCAAACCTGTGGCAGTGTAGTCCTAAACTTAGCAGCCTCTAGGACTTGTCTAGTAGTTTGATTGTAAAAAGATGGATGGTCAGTGGTAAGTCTTGAGTGGAGGGGTACAGAGACTTTCATTTAGGAGCTTAAAACACGCTGAAATTCCCTGCTAAGAAATGCAGCTTTTAGGAAGGTGAGGTGTTGAGAGGATAAATCACAGTACAAATAGCTTTCAAGGTTCTTACATTTTTAATGGAAGTCTGTTCAGATGAACTGAAGGTTTGAGACTGCAAAAAACCACCTGAAAATACAAGAAAAAAAATGCAAAAAAACACCCTGAAAAAGCCTACTCAACAGTTTCATCTTGAGGATGTGCCTTGGAAGAAAGAAGTACCTGTTGCTGTGGCTTCCTGAAACTTTCAGAATCTGTTCTAACTCACGTAAATTTCCCAATAATAGAATTACCTGGGTTTAACTATTGATTTGAAACAGTGCTGTGCAAACTCTTTCTTTGTCTAAAACATCATCTGCTGGGTCACATCTTTTCCTCTGGAATCAGCAGCTGGAAAATATTAGATGACTCACAAAGAACTGAAAGCTTTGAAAAGCAGTACACATCAAGTGACATATAAGGGCAAAGTCTTTTGATTCGCAACTTAAAACACCAAATTGGAGCCTTCAGAGCAGAAACAAAGTTAAGCTGTTCTGAAATGTTACAAATTGACAAATGAGATAAGACAATATCAGAAAGGGCAAGGTAGAAGCAAATGCACAAACAGCATGAGCATCATTTTGACTTTTTTATTTTTTTCTTAAAGCAGTGCTGATTTTGCAGTTAGACTGCTTCCTGCAATAATTTATACCGGCCTACACAGCACTTTGAGCTCTGGCCGTACCCTGACAGACAGATGGTAGCTCAGAGCTCTGAATGCACTTACAAAATTGTTCAGATGAATACGTGTAGGCAGCCAGGATTGTCAGTATGATAGTGGGTTACCTGAGGATTTTAGGTTACATTTACATAGTGATTAAACTGTAAATGTAAGATGTATTTTCTTCTTTATTCTGCATCATAGGTAAGCACTATTCACATATCCAAATACTGGATTCATTTTTCAGGAGGATGCAAGCTACAGGGCACCTGCCCCGTTTGACCACTTTCACCCACTTAGCCTGGGACTAGAGACACAAAATCAAACCACGGTGGCCATTGTGTGAATGTTGCCAGGTATGCCCTTGGGCAGAGACATTGGTCTTGGTCTTGAAGGTCAAGCAGGGATTAACAGGCACAGCTGAGGAGTCAAGGCTGAGGCATCAACGCATGCCCCTGGTTCTCACACAGCTGGCCTCATCTCCTGCTACATCTTTTACCAGTGGGGCTGCCAGCCTGCCTCTTCTGCAGCTCCTTACTCAAAAAATGTAGGGGGAAAAACCACCAATGTCTCTCCTCTAGAGTCAAGTTTGCTTTCTGTGCTTTTTCAATAAGGTATTTCAGAGCTCTGCACCTGAAAAAGAAAATATCTATGGCATATTGGAGTGTAACATTCATGTTTTTTCTCTGCAAACCTCGCATCTCTTGAGCTCTAGCTCAGACAGGCACAACTTCTGAACTTTCTGTTTCCCCTTAATTGCTTGCTATATTCTCTCCATGTTTTCATGACTGTAGCAGTGAAGTCCATGTAAATTCCAGTATTTCTGTGTTTTACTTCACCAGAACTCAAATAAATCAGAAAACAGGGATGTGAGGGACCACAAGATGGGGTCTAGTGCCTTAGCACGTAGATCACAGCCCCCCTGGACTCAGACTGCAGCATGAGTAAAAGGTGAATGGGGAATGTAAGCCTCCTGTGGTTAGTTTTGGAAATCTATGGGGTCACACTGTACTAGGAAAGTTTTTAGGAAGCCATAAAAAGACAGGAATTCCTGATTCTAATCTATCATTACTTAATGATAGGATCATCTGGCTTTGAGTTATGGACAGTATGAAGTATAATAGATATTTGCCAACATGTTCTGGAGGATCTGAAAGATCTCAGATGAGCATCAACTGCTGCTTCCATGGCACTCTACTCAAGCAAGTTCTATCATTCCACCTTTGAAAGTCATTTCCAGATATCTAGAGATTACCTCAACATGTTTCATGACACTGAAGACTATTCTATCTTGTTCTGCCCCCATGAAGAGCAGTTTGGTAGCTTCACTTCAGACTAAACCAACCCATTTCTTTCAGTCACTCCCTACCAGCAGTTGTTTGTGCCGCACTTGCTGCATTCCCCTGGAGTCTGGCTGATGTACACCCATCTTCTCTGAGCTGGGGTGCCCAAGGAGGATGTCATATTCCAGCTGTTAGACTTGCCAGTGCTGAGTAGTGCTATTACCCCACTTGGCTTACTTGTTATACTCCAGGTTATTCAACTATCATGTTTGCTTTCTCTTTTTTTGCTTTTATGGGAATATGATGATGTTGAGACAGATCTGGGATTATTTTCATTCTATTTAAATTTGCTTTTTGGGCTTCAACTTCTTATCTGGAACGTTGAATTCCTTTTTTTTTTTTTGTTATATGTTAGTACATCTTTAAAACTGGAAACGTAATTGGAGTCTATTACATCTTTAATAGTAGAAATTTAATTTGAGTCCATTTAATTGAGCCTGGCATTAAAGTAATATTAATTTTAAAATAGTTAATGTTCTTTTGCATAGGTTTTATATGCATGCAGACAGAATTTAGCTAACTTCCACTGAATAAACTTATGAGTATGAATCAGGTTTTTTTAACCCACCTCCTTGGGATGTTGTTGACAGTATAAACTCCAAGGTGTAAGGGTTAATGTTTTCTTCATTTGGTAATTAACAATGCAGGGATTTTAGCACTGAAATTTAATTGCTAACACATGCTGTTCTGCCTTACTTTTCATTTAAGTAATGCTTGGTGGTAGCAACAGCTCGTTCCTAATTAGTGATTTTATCTGCATAGTTTAAAATGCTTTGTGAAAAACATCTATCCTTTATTATTCCTATTTTGCAGAATTAATTCATCTTTGTTTTTTTCTTGTTGATTTGTTGAGTGACGAGGATTGATTTGCCACATACCTCGCAGTATATTTTTGAGGTTTACAGTTAGATCCAATGTTTCCTGAATCAATATATTTAACCATAATGATTTAAAAGTACTCTCACTAGCCTTTCTATTGCACAAATACTTATTTAATGAGGGGTTTAAAAAGAGGGCTCATGATGCTGTACTGCATCAACTGACTGTGAAATGCATTCACTGCTTTTTTCCCTAATTGTTTTAATCACCTTTCCAGCTACATGACTCCTTCCTGCCAACCTGAGAAACCCCAGCCTGCTCCAGTCCCCACCCTTGCCCTACCACCATCTCTCTAAACCAGCTTTTTCAGATCCAGCTCAAGGTCTCTTTGTGCCATAGAAAAATTAAATATTGCTGTCCCAAGGGTAAGAATTTCTTTCATCATTACTCTTCATGTACCAAAATTCAGTTGTGCCATGCTGTGTCAAGCATTCTGCTGGGAGAGATTCCCAGCCTGCTTCTCCAGCTCCCCAGCTCCAGCACTGAGGTAGGGGTGCAAAGCACCCTTCAACCCTGTGTATGCATGAAGGGGTATTATATGTTCACCAGACAAGAGCAAACATGTGATGCATGCAGCTACTGTCCCAGACAGTCAAACTGTACAGTTTCTTCAAAACATGTCTAATAATGATGATTCATGAAGTATTACAGGAAGTACATGTATGAAATCCTAGAGGTATTCCTTAAAATGGCCATACCACTGTTTTGTTTGTTTGTTTGTTTTGTTGTTGTTTTTTTTTTTTTATCTTCAGGTATGTTTTTTAATATTATTTTTAATAATATTAATTAATATTAATTTTTAAGGTTTTTAGTATTATGAAGCCAATGCTATGTGTGCCACAGCCACTATTACTGGTGCAAAAGTGTATGTCACATTTGCCTGTTTAGGAAGCCTCCATTAATTATAATGCATATTAAATAATCTTTGGCAAATTCCAGTTTCTAAAATGTTATCATATTAAAAGTTGTTATAAGTAAGGAGTCCTCTATATTTATTATTAACAAAAAAAACTGTTATTTGTTGTATTCAAGAACGACTTTTTTGTAGTTTGATCCAAGGCCTTAATCCACAGATCCTTACATCTTTATTAAAATGGGGTATGTTGCTGTGAAGTTTAAAAACCAGTGCTGAAGGTCAAGCAATTATTATTTCAGCAGCTGCAAGTTCTGAAGCAGTGTATAACCCTTTAAAATATTTTAGCTATAAAAGCTTTTCATGTCTAGAAAATTCAAATACTAGAAACTAGTACTGGAATTTAAAAATGTTTTAATCACCTGTCATGTCTCTCTTAGAAATGGTTCACTTCCTTCCAGAGCTAGTGGACCACAGGTAAGAAAAATAAGATCAATTAATCATTGCTCTAATTCTTTTAATTGTTTCTCATCATTTACATATGTGTATAGATGTGTGTGTGTATATTTTTATATACATAATGTCTGTATGTAAATACATACAGTACAGGTAGATAAGATAAAACTGCATTCTAACCAGAGAGTCAGCTCTAGCCAAAATACCATGCTCTCTTTGTGCTTCCTACAGTAAATCAGTGGCCATTTAGATCAGGTGCTATGTATGTATGGTGGGTTTTCTCTGATACAACCAAAGTCATCACACCAAACTCAATTCCTGAGTAAATTCACCAATGGGCAAGGCATGTAGAATTGTCTTCATTTGTTCTCATTGCTGAAAAAGTTCAATGGCAGACCTACATCTGGAACTAATTGGTAGATAACTGCTTGTGTTTTTTAAAAAATGCTGCTCTGTTTTCTATGTTAAAATGAAATCAATGTACGTTCCAAACTTAGAAATGCAGGTATTATTTTTTTCCTCAATAAAAGTATTTTTAAAAAGAGGACTGTGTCAACACTCTTTTAAACTATACTGCATGAATAGAGAAAACAGCATCTTACCTCTGTTTATCAGAAGTGGATATCACCTCAGTCTCCTCCTGGGATTACTAAAAATGGCATCAGCTGTCACATCTGGCCCAGCCACTCTGTGATCTTGAAAGCGAAGTTCATGACTACCATTGTCCAGCAGCTACCATTTCTCAGATCCAGGTCTGGCATTTAGGTTATCTTAATAGCTATTGTTTAGCAGACAACAAAAGGAATCACCTTTACTTCACCAGATAGTAAAAAAAAAAAAAACAACCTTCAGAATTCATGCAAAGAACAGGTGCAGAGGAGGAGCCCTCCCCTTACTGTGCTAAGGAAAGAGAGACGTAACAGCTACCCTTAGAGCTTGCATATTTATTGAACAAATCTAAAATAGCTAAAATACATTGGGTACTTGTAGTGCATTATTAAAGATCACATTGTTACAAAAGCCTGCGTTTTCAGCAGTACACAACTGCAACTATACATAAATGCCACAACTGCTGAATATTCTTGCTCTATATACAGCACAGTAGATGTATCTAATCTATTTGAAAATAAAATATACAAGAAAAGGGATACAGAAAGTGGAGGAAGAAAAGAAATCTAGGAAGTGCAGTGCATGCATTGGTTAACAGTCAGAAGCTAAAACAGTTCAGAACAAGGCCTGCCCTATAAAAGGAAGAGCTAAAAGACAGAATTATATAAAAAATTAAGGTGGGCTTTCAGACTGTGTCTAACACAACAACACTCCATGAGTAGATGATACTGTTAAGTTTTGTGTTTTGTCTTGTTTTGCATTTAAAGTAGTCAGGGAGCAAGAACAAAAATGTAAAGTCTACATGTTGACTGTGGAACTGTACTCTTTCCCCTTTAGGACTTCTTCTAGAAATTTGATGTGTTTTTCTAACTATATCCCCTATTTTATGAATTTGAAGAGGACATGAAAACTTGTCCCTTTTCTAAAAAAAAGGTCTTAAAAAATAAAAAAGACAAAAATAAAAAGATATTTTTGAGAGGTTGGTGGAAAATTATTGCTCATCTTTCTCCATTAGGTGGATAGGAGTCAGAAAGAGGATTTTATGTAAATTACAGTTTTGTGATTGCTCCCACTATAACTGTATGTTTGTGAGTGGACCCTTACAGGGAATCAGTTCCTCACTTGTACACTATAAGTAGTTTCTTACCTACAGCACTGAATAAGAAAGCCACACTGAAGACACAAGTAAACAAATCAGTCCAGTCCAAAGAACAACATTCAGAAAAACAAAGTACCAACACCTTCTCAGAACATGGAAATAAAAAATAACTCCATCAGAGCTACCTTGCCAAGGAGCATATTTAAAGTCCAAAATAGCACCATTCATCAGTGTCTCAAATCCCGTGGCAGCATCACAATCACTTACCACAAGGAAACCATGAGTTTCATACTACTTCTATACATCAAAAGAGTACATGGATAAAATATTGAGATACACAGACAAACAATGAAAATAAACTACTAGTCTTGTTACATCTAAATGAAAAAAAGGGGGACTCTCAGCCTCTGCAAGAAGCAGTTTGGAACTGTGGAAATGGAGAGAGAGGTTTACCTTTTGCATGTGAGCAGTGGAGTTTGAGTAGTGGAAGACACTGCTGTGGTAGAACTAGGCCTGAGGGCCCACCTGTAATGTTTGTAAACATGGATTCACAGTGTGAAATTCTGAGAGCTTTTGCTTGAGTCAGAATGTTAAAAACTATTTTTTATGGTACATATTTGTCCACTGTTATTCTCTAAAGCAAGGCTCAGAGTCCCATAGTTTCTTCTTACACTTGATGATTTACACAGAAACAATTCCCGATATATGACACCATGACCTCATAAACTCCATACACCATATGTAACACAAATGGAGAAATTATGACTAAAAAGAGCAGAAGTGTTTGATTTTGGTGAAATGGTGTCCGTAGCCATTTACTGGAACCAGGCTTGCCCCTTCTGCCTCACTTTTTTTCTTGCGATTTACTTCTTTTGAGATGGGGAGACTTCCCTGCAGAAAGGAAAAGCAGGATTAGCTGTGCTTCAGTGAAGCCTCTTTCACTGGTGGGGCCCTCCTCCAATCCTACCTTTCCATAGTTCCCTAGCTTTAGTTCAGAAGTAAACATCTACTAAACACTGCTGGATCGATTGTAAATACCAATGCCACATGCAGCAGAGGATTGTTTAAAAACCAGCCAAGCCTTGCAGCATCTGAGAAAAGCTCTTCATCTGGGGATAAAGGAGTGTGCTCCAATACAGCCAAAATGCAGAAGAGTTGAGCCAACAACTGTCCTCCACTGCTGAACTGGAGAATTTAGACATCTGTTGCAGCTGGGGAGACCCCAACCCTCCCAGTAATGTTACAGGGGAAGAGCCACACAGAGTGACAATCTTTTCACCTCCAGCTGTACATCCTTACACTGTTCCTTAAAATTATTTTTCTCACTCCTTCCCAACCAAGCCATTTCTGTGCCCTTCATAATAGCTGGGACAGGTCACATCTAAACCTACACCTGCAGATGGTGTGTGTGCAATAGTTCTGATATACAAATATGGCTGAAAATGATCAATTACCTGTGAAGCACAGAAGGCAGACACAATGTTTCAGTGTTATGAGTTCAAAACTCATAGCTACAAAAAACAAATGGCACCAAGCCCCTTTGAAAATACAACTCAGTACCAGCTTGGGTACCCAAAAAACTGATGCTAATAAGTTTACCTATAAATTTCTATTATTACCTATAAATTCATTTGCTTGCTTTCTTAAACCCCAAGCTCTAATTTACAGTTCCACTTGGCCTACAACATAAAAATGCATCTCAGCTATGAAAGGTCATATTATTATGAGAATCTTTTACGGTGTAGACCTCTCATCCTTTAAACACTATACAGCTTAAACAGCTAGCACATGCTAATAAGTGACTTCATTGAAAACTGCACTCTGAAGACTGCTGTGTGTTACTTGCCCCTAGACAAGTAAGGAGATGGTGTGCCATATCAGCCAGCTGCCTCAGATAGATTTTTATTAACCATACTTAACCATTCATTGGCTGAAGTCTATGCCTATTCAGCAAAGCATTTAACTTTTTGTTTCAGTTTAAGCCTCAGAAGGAAGCCTAAAGACTATGCCCATGCTTAAAGTACTTTGCTGACACTACATCACTATGGGATCGTAAAAAAAAAAGATTGTTTAGCTAGTAATATATTGTAAATTATGGCAAAGATCTGTGGGGTTTGTGATCAAAAGATCTGAACTGAAGAGGTATTTTATTGCTTTTATTCCTAGGACATGTTTGTCATATAAGCAGAATGCTTTCAGTTTGTGTAAGAAGTTGAAGTTATCTTCTCCATGTTCAATTTCTCTGATTTGAGAGTTGTGAGTTTCTGAATTAAGAATTAAAACCAGTTTCAGAACTACCAAGAAAGTGCTATTTTCAGCAATTTTCCTTTCCTGGCTCTTCAAAGCCGTAATTTTCACTGGAATGTCTTTATTTGCTACATTTACTTGTTCTGGGAATGAAGCCACCCCATGGCTCTCCCACTGTCTTTATCAAAATTTACAGGGTAAATTCTGCTTTCAGGTAGATGAACTCCCCAAGCCCCAGGGTTCTGCGGTACACACAGCAAGGAGCAGTTTTCAGGCTGAACACAGAGTAAAATCCTTTCCTAGGGACAAATGGTGTCTTCTCCTGTTTGGGCATCAAGAAATGGAGAAACTGAGCAGACTTCAAATGCAGAAGGGATCTGAAAATCAGGGGAAGAAATATGAGCAGAAACATACCTTGCCTTTGCTAGAGACAAATCAGGGATTTTTTTAAGAGACAATTTCAGAATGAAAATATTACATTTAAATTCTAGGGCTGCACAAACATGTTTCTTCACAGGACTTTAGAAAATTCCATCCTCATGATAATTTTTTTTTTTTTTTCTATATTTGTTACTTGTTTATCACTACAGGATGTGAGAAGAAAACCATAACCTTACACATACAAACAGGCACACAACACAGACCAAAGGTCTGGGCAAATTTCCAAAAGCATTGTGTTGGGCAGTTCCTTTCCAGCTGTGAAAACAATTTGAGTCCTAAAATTCTGCCATACAATCACTAGATAAAAAGTCCTATATGACCCTTCTAGGTCTGGAAATAAATTGTGTTTAAGAGATGTATCCTTCTGTATTTGTTGGTCGCATGAAAACAAAAAAGCATTTTTATCTGAAATAAGTTTCAAAAAATCTTTTAATTTCACTTTATTCTTTCAGTAGTACAAGCTGTTTAACATTGAGCTGTAGGACTGAGCACAGTCTGCAATCTTCTTCAGCAATTTCCCTGATTAATTGTATAGGATGTCTGAAAAAATATAGATTCCAAAGACACCCTTTTCTGTTAAGGCTGATACTCTGCTGGAAGCTGCATTGTGTGCAGCTTATATTCAAGTTGCTTTTGGAGATCAATCATAAAATAAAATTTGGACCCAGTTCTAAAAACTGATCCTTGTAAGCATATGCCAAATATCTTTTGAAGAATTATATGAAGGCTAGAAAAATGCATTTTATTTAAATAGCAGAAATACATTCACTTTAAAGGAAAAAAAGTGTAATACTTTTTGACCAGTTGAGAAACAATTATCCCTTTTATAAAACTTTTTTTTTTAAGCTATATATAGCATGAAAACATAGTTATTCATAAATCCGGTATAATGCAGCAGTTACTAACTATGCTGTACATAGTTCACAGCTTCATCCCATTGTGTCAGGAGCAACTTCGTTTAATGATTAATGACAAGTTACTGAAAGCTGCAAAGTTAGAATTTTGAATAACAATCATCTAGCCAACACAGAGCTGATTCATAAAATTAGCAAATTAATATAAATATGACCACATATTGCACATTCATTGTAATCTGGCATTGCTATCAGCATACTCAGCTGAACTTTTGAAATACGTTGAATGTTAAGAATGGCAGTGCTGCAGTATATGTTAATTTAAAGATTGGCATGCTGGCACATAAGCCTTCAAAGAGCAGGCTGCAAATATCCCAGTTATAAATTTCAGAAGTCACTTTATAAAGAAAAAGTGTGAAAAATATAGTGGTAACAAGATGAAATAGCAGTTTTGTGAACAGGGAGCTGAAGCCTAGATAATAATTGAAACATATCCAAAACAATTTTCCCTCCTTTACTTACCTGCCATTTTTTGGCCAGATTTTGTGTCATTAATGTAAAGGAAAATAAAAAATAAAACATATACATTCTGTGGTTCTGAGTGATTGTTGCATTTGCCTACTCAAATTTCACATCCAGATTCACATTTATGAAAGCAGCAATGGTAACAAAACAAAATCTTACAAATCTGACAAGCCACATCTTCTGTATTTGTGCTGGGGTACTTGTTAGACAAAAACTGCCATGCTTTGATGCTTGTTACTCAAGCCAGGTAAAGCACAAGCAGTAAACTTAACAAAAGAAAAAGAAAACCACACCACTTTCTTCCTCTTCCTCCTCCTGCATTATCACTGACCTTTTCATCTGCACTGCTAAGAGAATTGCCAAAATCAAGCATTCAAAACTCAGACATCCAGCTTGTAAAATTATGAGACAGGCTTAAAAAAACATGAACTCCTGAAAATTAGCATGTTTTCCTTCTGGAATGTAGCCAGCAAGAGTCCATTTTCTGCAAGCTTGAAGGCTAAAAACATCATTTTAAAATGAAAGCTGAAATCTCCAGTTAACTGTCTGGCTTAAGGAGCCAGGGCTTTAAGAAAAACAGAATGCCATGAGACTTGTGATGAAATCATGACAGCTGGGTACTCTCTTGAAGCACTCATAAAATAACATCCACTGAACTTTCACTGTGGCATACTTTTTGTTTTGTTTTGTTTTGTTTTTTTAGGGTGGGGGGGTTCTTGTTTGGGGGTTTTCTCACACCCCAAAACTTTCATCTCAGTTAGTTGTTTATTAGATGAAAGAAATTACATAAATAACTTTACCTTTGGAAATCCCCCATCCAATCGGCTGGTGGGAAAGATTTTCTGGCTTACCCAGATCATTGACCTTGGTTGATAAACCTGTAGTGACACAAATATATACAATTTTTTACTAACAAAGATTCATTAAATGCAATCAACTGGTTTTCATGTGACAGACAGCATTACTAAAATGGAGATCCTAATGCCAGTTGAGCTTGGCACAGAGTTGTGTTTTATGCTCAGTACATATTTTTGAGTACCCATGACAACAAGATCTATCCCTAGAGTATTTCAACTATGGGGTTTCAACTATATATATTTCAGCTATAGGATTGTTTATGGCAATCTGCATTCAACAGGCTTTTTTAAAGGACTATAGGATGATTTTTTTAATTTTCTTTTTAAATCTCTTTAAGAAATTCTGTGTAAGAAGATGTCCATATTAATAAACTTACTGAGGATATTATACCACATGCCCATTCTCTTCTGCAAGAAGTCACTGGCAAAAGATTAACGAAGTTTACTGCCTTTGCTGATGATTGCAGGAGACAAGGGCAACACAACTTTGATAATCCTTTCACAATGAGCTGGGAACTAGAACTTACTATTTCCAAGATCATTGACACAGCTATAATTCTGTGTTAGCAGCCTGTATTTTGGACATCAAAGGAATTCTAACATGTTATAAAAGGCATACTGTAAAATAACTGGCAGCAGGATTTAATGGTTAAGGTACTGCCTATGACTGTTAGGGAAAAATTTTCCTATTGAAAAAGGGTAAGATTCAAAGCTGGCCACTGACTACAGTGGGAACTTAGAGTGAATATTTGCCAGGTTAATACATCTCAGTTACGGTGAATCTGAGCTGGAAACCGTCTGTGCTCCATTTCCTCAACTTCTGGATGAAGACCAGAGCATTTCTTCCTCTCGCTCTCATGAAACACTGAAATATTTTGCAGAAGGTACAAGTTACACACAACAATGCAGACCTGAAATTCATTTTCATGCTGGATTTTCCTCCTAGGACTTCGGAGTTTTGTGACTTGAATGCTGCACAATCCATGAATGTCAAACTGTCAGTGTTTTGAGCTCAGCATTATAAATTACACCACTCAAATTTGTTTGTACTTTGGGAATCAAAACTTGCCTTGTCACTTAAATTGCTGGTGGATGAGCTTTACTTACCTGCTTACTACAGTATTGATGTTGAAATCTGAGGAATGTTTTCATTTCTGTGGAGTTGCGTGTTGACTATTGTCACAACCGGACTAGATGTATCTTAGAGAAATTGAATCATCTTTCCAAGAGAAAATCCTGAATTCTACTATAAAGTAGAAAATTCAAAACACAGAGCCTAAGGCAGTGCCTGTTCTGATATACTCTCCCAAGATTTTCTGCAGTACAGATCACAGTGCTTTCTGCTGATTAAAGCATCAGGTTTTATTGTGTATTTTAGATTACTGTATCACCTCAAACAGGACACTTAAGCTGTCTGGGTATGGTTGACATAGCAGCACATTAATTACACATCAGTTAATGTTCACATTGAACATTTGAGGCACCTGAATAAAAGACACCAAGTAACCCCTGAGCTCTCTTGTTGCTGTTTATAATCACTGATTACCCATCCTGCAACTATGCTTTGATTGTACTGTGTAGTTATAATTTTGTATGAAAAGTTATGGTGGAAAATAGTGATAGCAGTTCAGCTCTACCACAGGACATGCATGCTCAAACCAACAAAGTATACAAAAATGTGTATTTTCCTGTAGGAAGGCAGAATAAGCATCGGAATAAAGTATTATTCATTATGAGATGTATTTTCCATGGAATCTGAGATATATTCTGATTACCCTGTAGGCCTTGTCATCCTTATTAGTAATTTAATAGGAATAAAATAAGCACCTGCAACTAAATGGCAATTAAAGGACCCTCAACTTAAATTCTAAAGAATTTAGAGGGACTGCAGTTTGGGGGTTGATTTTGGAAATGGGGTAGGAGGAAAAATGTTTAAATTGTAAGATGCACTCACAACTAAGCTCCAGGGGGAAAAAAACAACCAACCAACCAACCACACAAACAAAAAAAACAAACACCAAAGCAGACCTTTATGACTACGAAAAAATGTGCAAAACACCCCAGCTATCTTTCACAGTACTTTTCTGTGGAGAAAAAAAACCAAAACACAGTAATGTCCTATTTTCTTAGTATCTCTTAAAAAACAACTACTGTGGCCAATATTGGTAGATGGTAAACACGTGGATCTGCTCGACAGCAGTAATTTTCTGATATAATTGTACTAAAGTCCTGAATTGGCAGCAAAGGATTTTTAAGTATCTGCCTTGTGAGCAATGCTGAAAGGCTGGGGAACCATGGTTTGGATCCTGGCTAAGTGGAGGAAGATTCTGCAATGGAAAGAAAATGTCCACTCAGGAATTATTGCAACTCACCAGGAGAAGGAAAAAAAAAAAAAAAAAGGAAAAAAGAAAAGAAAAGGGAGAGAGAAAATAAAAATAAACCCATTAAAAAAAAAAAAAACAAACACACCCCCCCCCCCCCCCCAAAAAAAACAAACAAACCACACCAAAACAAACAAACAGAGGATGTCTTGTCAGGGTACGTGCTTCATAAAATACAGAAATTACTTAGATAGTCAAATCTACTGGTAACTAGGGCATTAGAAAAACACAGCATGAACTTTTAGTCAATTACAGCTGCTCAGAACAACTTATATTAAAGTTGCAAAATGAGCTACAGAGAGAAAAAGTGGAAAGCAATGCTCCATTGAGGAGCAGGATGTAAGACTTACAACATTCCAGCTGTTTGCATGAAGTAAACACTTCTAAATAAATGCTTCCATTGATACACACCATATTTTCATTTCTTAGTACTTCCTGTGTGACTATTACGAGAATACAGGCTTGGCTTAAGAAATGAAAGCACGCGGATTCAGAACAGAATTACTGTACTTTAGGATGGACTGAAAACTAAAGTTACTGCAAGTCTATATGATGGATAAGAGTCATCTGATGACTCAAATGGATAGCCTCAGTATTTGATAATCATTAGGGAAAAAAAAAATCAAGCTAGTAAACTTCATCCATAAATTATCAGAGTGGATCACCTCTAAACATCCAACTGGCAGCATTACCATCCTTGGAAGCATTCCTTCCTGGCAGAGCATGTGATATGCAAACCCATTCACTCCCACCTTGAGAAGTCAGGTGGAAAAGAAACCCACTGATTTGGGAAGTGCCATCTGAAGCAGTGTTCTACAACAGCAAGCAATTTTGCCTGAAACGTCAAGGACAACTTAGAATGGGGAATTATGATCTATGAAGAATATGCTTTCAATTATTTTGCTTCTGTTCTCTTGAAAACATACAAATAATAAAAACTGAGATTAAAAATCAGAAAAAACTAAGGTGGAGAAAAAGAAATGCCTAAATAGAGTAAATAGCATTTACCGGCTCTTTCTGGATCTTACAGAACTACTTACTGTTACTAAACCAGAAAGATTTCTGCAGTAGACCCTTCTTTTCCCCTCTGCCCAACAAACCAAGATACTTTACTGCTAGCAAAGGCTCTGTTTAATCAGCATTTCAAGACTCCAAGGCCTATTCCTCCATTTTAAGCCTCTGTAACAGTAATAGTAGGAGAGGACAAACTTTTGCCCAGCTTTAAAACAGATGCATAAAATAATTTGAACAGACCTGAACTAAATCTACCTTATCAGTCACATTAAAATGATAAAATTCTTGCTACCCACTCTTCATTCCTACTCATTAACAGCATTTTTCAAATATTTAGATACATCCATCAAAACAAACAAAATTAAAAAAAAACACAGAAATTTAAGGCATTAAATTAATAAAATGAACAAATTCCTGTTAATCATCCCCAAGGTTATTACAGTTAAGAAAACAGCAAGAAAGACCACAGAGTTACTTTTTTGCTGTTGTTTTTCCATGTGGATGACAACTGAATTCCTGTTCATCAAGTCTCGTTCAAGACTTAACAGGAATTAAATTCAACTGCAGTCTGGATTTCCAAAATACAAGAGGAAGACCAACTGCCCTGAGAACATCAGCAACCACCTTTTGAGAAATTTCAGATAATTTCTTTATTATATAAACCAATTTGGGGTGGGGTGGGAGGGAGAGAGAAAACAAAAAGGAAATTATGACAACTACCAATTCTGAATAAAAGGTTACCATCTCCAGTAATTCTATACTACCCTACCTAGGACAGCAGAAAAGAAAAAGAAAATAAAACCAAAAAGCTTTACTGTATGGATTAGCAGTCTAACGGCAGACACAGATGTCCATGTGCTGAGGAAAAGCGGAGTAAAATGATACAGGTTTGTGCTACAGAGAATGAAAGGGGCATGCTTTCCCCCTCTGCAGCACTAAGACTGTGCTTGGGCTGTTGTAAGGTCTAGTAGCCCTTTGTGTCTGTAGTGCCTAATCCACCATGTTCTCCTGGAGATGGGCTGTATAGCTGGACAAATAGAGCTGTGTACCTGTATTTCTTTGAAGTACTTCGGGAATTTTTCACCACCATTGCTCTGTGTTGCAATGACACAAATCAATGGTATTGCAGGCCATAGAGGAAAAGTTGTATATTATTTCCTTTGAAGCTGGTCTCAGCATCATTGGAAGTGTCCAGAAGAATTTCTTTGAAATGAAGCCCCGATGCACTTTCTTTTGCAGTAAAATACAAGTTTCCTTTTAAGTGGAAACAGTTATAACTGTTCAATTTTTTAAAAAGTTTCTTAGTTACCAGCTAGAGTGTTAGTGCCTTTTCCCAGCCCATTCTGCCTATCTCTATCCCTCAAATGCCTCCCACTCCAGGAAAACATTCTCTTTGTAACCAGTTACCCACCATCACAATTCGGAGGCATAAGCAGAAAATTTTACTGCACTAGTGCTTGAAGACCAACTAAATGATTCTGCTAAAAAAAGCTAACTCATTTTAAACAAAACCAGAAGGAAAGTTTGTGCTAGGATCAATATATTTACTTAAGTGCAACTGGTAAACTAATGCTTCCATCTGCAGTTGTTTAATGCTGTTTGGGGAACATTTTGAAAACATGCAATGATAATGTCCGCTGTGTTCCAAACGCAGTTCACAGGATTTAATACATACAGCAACTGTGAGCTGCATGGTTGCTGCTACACAAATTTGGTTGGGTGGCAGTCTGCTATCAATCTACTTTGTCCTGTGATTCTTCTGGATAGGCCAATGACAGGCTACATCGAATGCTCATCATGGCTCCTTATTTCAAAGAGCCATTGAAGTTCTGATGAACATCTGGTATCTTTAAGAAGCTGTACTCACGATCAAATGCTGTTGTGATGGGCTGACTCTGTAACAGGCTCAGCAAAGAAGCTTTCCCTATTGAAACATCAGAAACCACAACTTGCCCAAGTTAAAATGCAACTTAATTACCTTGGTTTAATTATTCAAAAATACTGTGAACATGTGGTTTAGCAGGTGTGCGGCCTGCCAACTTTGTGACTTTGCTTTTTTTGTGTGGCTGTCCCATCACAAGTCTGAGCCTCTTGTTGAACTACAGTAACAGTTATCCCAAATAACCTGTCTTCGTGTCTTCAGTACACTGTCAGGGCAGCAGATATTTCTACCTCTTCAGTTTTCCACATCCATGCAGTGGTGTTCAAAATTTGAGAGGGTGGGCAGGCATGAGGAGGATCATTTACAATCATTTCACTTGGATAATACCACACAGCAAATAAAGGTAGATAAATGATTTAAGAGAAATGATGAAGATTTATGCAATCGTTCTCCTCCTGGCTGGGATTGCTCCAAGTGGCTCACCTTCGTGAGGTGATGCTTTACCTGTCATTACTGTAATAATTAACATATGGCAGTGTATCAGAACACAGCAGGAAAACTGCACACCTGAACTTGCTTTTGACTTTTGTGTATCAGCATCTGTTGCTGGCTCTGCTTTTTCATGGGGAAGGTATTACTGCTACTTTTTCTTCCTTCCCATATGATGACTCAAACTCACAACCACATAGAGATGAAAAAGCCTAAATGAGACAAGTATGCTTTTTCTTGCATTCCTCTCTCCATGCTGCACATGAATTAGCAAATTTATTCATCAGGTTTTTTTGCAGTCCTTGTTCATCACTTCTTTAATTTTTATCAGTCTCACAGAATAGGATCAGTCTCACATCATAGGATGTCATCTGCTCCTTCCCTACACAACACTTCCCCTACACAACACTTGGAAGCTGTTTTTATAGATTTTAAGTACAAAACTTCTCATATAAGCCCATCTTCATCCATTGTTTCTTTCATTGTTCTTGAAGCATCTATGATCCAAGTTACACTGAAGTGTCTGCTCCTATGTAGTCTCCTCATTACCAGCTTTTCACTCCTGTCCTCATCCATACTACACAAGTATACATTGCATCTTTTATGTATGTACTTACAATGTCCCATGACACATATAAGAAAATTGTGCTAAAATATGCTTTTATGACTAATGGTATCTACTACTACACAGATCCTTGCTGCAGGAAAGGATGCTGGTTAATTTTAAGCACTTGGAGCAGGCACATTTTTCCAAGTCAATTATATATCTATTAGCCTCTGAAACTGCGCAAGTATGGTGCTGAGGAGGAGAAAAACACAAGTTAATCTAACTTGAGTATATAGTTAGCACACTCCTGACAAGTCCTTTAGGTGGTAAGAACCTTCAAGAGACTTTACCTGTCTTCTGGCAAACATGATTGTATGAGGTTATTCATAGAAGACACTTTCTTTTCCCTGGGAATCATCCCCACATCACCTGAGTGTAATACAATTTCTAAGCAGAATGATCAATTTGCACTTTTCTGCACTAGTCAGAATGAATCTTGCTTGTGTGCTACAAGTGCTCTCATGATGTTTTTTTACTTCATTAATACGCAGAACCATTGCAAAACTATTTACCACGCATATGAAGAGTAAGAGAGAAAGAAATCAAGTGGTATATTGTGAACGTTGTCAAAAAAGCTCATCAACTTCTCACTGAATTAATGAATTTAACAAAGATACTCATTAGCAGTGTATCACACTCCTTGAAAGGAAAAGAAATGCTATTCTAGAACAATAATAAGAAACACGATACATGGAAAATTCCGTTAACCTATAAAATGGATGCAAACTACTTTATTTCACCAGTAAATTTCAGTGCATGGATATGAAATTGTGAAACACTGCAGAAATCAAAATAACTGAACAAGCCCTCCGTAAAACCAAATTCGACACCCAGTGCAACCCAGCACCTTTTCCACTTCATTTTGTTTCCCTCTGAACTGCAATGGTAGCTTTTGTTGTTACTTAGCATGCACACACAGAAAGACAACCATAATAAGCCTGAGAATTAAAGAGTTTTCAGTTACACAGGATTTTGCAATTTGCTCTTCAAATGCAATAAGGTAATGAAAAGTTTAATTAGTAACTATTTGTGTCTACTCCTAATAGCAACTGCAAAACAAGTCTCTTGTTACAAAGTCAGGTGAACACACAGGGTGGGAGCAAAATTCAGGACCAAAGGCTGCATAGTTAAGTTCTTCAGGAGTTTCATACCCAACACTGAGAAGGAAGTAAAGACACATGGTCACAGGCTAACCAAAATGTCCATTAAGCCAGTCTCCTCACTCCACCAAGTTTTGGTCTTAAGGCAGGAACAGTGGCCAGTAGGTGAATCCTGAAGAAAGAATAAGAACAGAGACAGCCCAGAATAATACTTCTCCTGTGTGCTCTCCCAGTTCCCTGCTTCCATTTTTGGGGGTATACAAAATGTATACACCAGGCTCACTTCCAAAACACATTTAATTTTTTTAATTTCCTATAAATTTTCTAAGTTAATAACCTGAATACTGTAACTTATAGTAGACTTAGTATACTGCTTTGGACTAAAACTGTATTGTTTGTTTAATTTTGTTTAAATTTCTCACACATACCAGAAAGATGACTAGAAATCCAACAAGCGATGCTGTTCCCCAAGTGGCGGCAAGCTCACTGCCTTTGCTGACTGCTTTCCTGCAGAGCCCAGCCAGGAAAGCCTTTCCCCCCATGAGATGCCAGCCTCTTGCCCAATCAGTGTATTTCAGGCAAGTATTAGAAGCGCAAGCAGTATTCTTGGAAATGGGAGACAAATCCACACTGTACAGCCAGTACTTACCTCATTAAAAGGGATGTAATGACCACAGCTGATGATACTGTAATGGGTGCTTGAAAGCATTATGGAACATTCATCTGCAGCCACCATATTACCAGCATCTACAATCACTTAATGTAGCTCAACTGCTACTCCAAATACAATACCACAAACTATATCATGAATGTTCTGCAGACTGAAAGTAATAAAGTGAGTTCTCGGACTCATGTAACGAGGAGACACACGGGAAAACAACTTTTCCTGCCAAGTACTGCTTCTGGGTTTTGTTCACATTGATTACTTAGCTGAGAAACTAAGGGTAGGGACATTTACCAATATTTCCATAGGATTTTCTTCTGCCATCAGGAATAGAGTTATTTAAACTCACACTCTTCAATGATGGAGATATTACCACAGTTATAGTCATGTTATAACAAAGAAAGAAAATTTGTTCTCCTCTAGCTTATTCTTTTGAGTAGCTCTATAATGCCAACGTGTGCCTTCTACACATCAGTGCTGTAAGAACCCAGGAGTTATTCTGATAATGTACATATTAAGCTGAGGCTTATACCACCTTTGGTGATCTCTCAACTTTTTTCAATGTAGTCCCACACAGGTATGCTATGCTATTAGAAAGATGGTAAGGTTAATGTTAACAAAATTAATCCAGAAACATTCCTTCCTGAAGGATGAGAAATCACCACCCATTCTGATGTTGGTTTGGCATTTTGGGTGGTTTTGGGTTTTTTTGGGGGGTGGAGGGAAGTTGGTGGGGATTTTGATGCCATATTTGCAGAAGGAAACATCAGGAGTCCTCCCAGGAACATCTACATAGGGTTTCATTCAGTAGTGCTACTCTGAATTTGCCAGACCAACAGTTTGAATTGAATTTCATGTAACACTCAAACAGTGATTCATAGTATTATTCTACATCAAGCATTTGAAAAGAATATTTTTGCACCTTTCCAGATTGCACCCTCAACCAATTTGGTTTAATGAGGTGAATAAATATTTGAAATAAAAACAAAATACAAATATTCAAAAATATTTTTATTGAAATATCCTGTCCCAGTCAATGATAGCAACTGAATTATGTTAATTAAGTTATTCTAGGGCTACTAAGTGTAGTCCCTCTCCCCTCTCTTTAGCCATACACACAAGGACCACAGCTCAGTTGCAGGGAAGCAGCTTTCTGATGGAAAAGAAAAAAAAAAGAAGAAAAAAAAAGAAAATTGTTTTGAGATCCCAGTGACCAATGTCATGACTGTAGTATTACAAGGTGTAGTTTAATTCTTACTTCTGATTTTTGAAGATTTCAGACTTTGTGAAAAAAGCTTGTTAAAGTTTTGTCCTGGCCAAACCATTACATAAACCTCCAATCCTGTGTGTCAACACAGTTCTGTTCAGGTGCTTATTTACAGAATTTTAGCAGCCAGAACAAGCATGTTTGTGACTGGGTATAAACACACATATACAGAGCTTTTGTCTTTCCAACATGTATATGAACTGTACCACTGAAATATCCACAGTATCTACAGCTTTGGACAAAAAATAGCTTGTCCTTCAAATTTTTCTGGTCAGAATCAAGTAAAGATGTTTTTTTTTTTCCTGTGCAGTTGAACATCTGAATTGTCAGAAGTATGGCAAAAGTTAATTATATTTCTGCTTATTTATTTTCTAAGCTGGAAAGGCTTTTAATTCACCCGAAGTTCAGGACCCAAGCAGCACTGAGCAAACTTCACCGAATGTATTCTTCATGCACAGTGTGTAAGCATAATAAAAAAGCACAATATATACATTCCTGCTTAGCTTTCATCCCTCTCAATTATTTCTCTTGACCAAATCCTGCCCATGGCTACACATGAACAGAAGATGATCTAACAGATCTAGAGCAGTTCTCAACTATCCTAAAGGAGATTCCAGTTCCAGTACCAGTCTCAATGATCAACAAAGAAGGACATAATGCTTCATCCTACTATGTAGTTCTTCTTATTCCTCAGGGCATATAAAAGGCTCAAATAATGCCTGGCTCTGTCAGACCAAAATGAGACCAATATGACACTCCATTCTCCACAGATAACCCTAAAGTTAGGAATGGGTATTCCAAATAAAGTGAAGTCATTGTAAGGGCACAGAGTATTATAGAATGTGTAAGGATAGCATATGACTCATTGGAAAAAGGTTTGCAATGGCTAAACTAGGACAAAATCTTAAATATAAGCTTTGCCTCATAAATATCTTCACCTAATTTAAATAACATTATGTATTTCCCTATGAACTGCAAAAAAAAGAAAGAAATGGGACGGTGATCTTTTATTTTTTTTCCTTCAACCAAAGACAGGTTCTCATTTCTCTCTGACTTAATGAAGAAAACCTTTTCCCCCAACTGTTTTCCTTCCAAAAGGCCATAATCCTATTTTCCTCTTTTTTTTCCCCCAAGAAAGACTAGAAAGTGCAGAGAACGTAAATGGTAGAATAACCTCAAAACTGATACAGTTCAGACAAGGATATGCCACAGGAAGTGTTCGACCCAAATGACCTCCTTCAGGGGCCTTTTTCCTTTGGGATGACACAGCACAACACCTAGCCTAGAGATACTACACCACTTGCACTTAAGAAGAAAGTCATCAAAATTCTGATAAATCAGAATTAAACTAATGAGCTACTCCAGAATATCTTCTGTAAATTTTCAGGTAGGTCAAAATTAAATTATTAAGGACGTATTTGTTTAGTGGTACACACTTTTATTAGTGTTACTGGTTTAAATTCCTTAGTATTTCTACTGCAAACTCCCAGAACTAAGCCTGACTTACAGAAATTATCTGCAATGCAGGCAAGATAAGAGGACACACCTGAGTGTTTTAGAAGCAAACAGACCACTTTGTCAGATGTATAAAATATCTTAGATTACTTTCTTTAAAACAAAACATTGACCATTTAAAAAAAAAAAAAGAGCCTTTCCTTGTTTTGCTAAAACTCTTCGACATCACAGAAAATGGAAATTAAAGACTTTTTTACTCTCACTTTTCTGAAAAAAATCCTTTATTTCAATGACTGGATGACACTGGCCAAATCAATTTTAAAACTTTCTTTTTTTTTTTCTTTTCAGTTAGAACTTTTTTTCCTTAATTAGCACTAAAATCTAAATTTGTATTTTATGATATTCAGCGCTTTCCATGAAGGTGGTATACACAAATTCTAGCATTTCAAAGAAAAATAGCAATAAAAATCACCTTATGAATTTATACATTGCACAGAAATATAAAAGGTTCTTTTTCTCTTTATGGTGCCACTTAAAGAAGTGTATTATACAAAAGGAAGGGCAGATCCTCAAATGGCAGCTGCTCTTGTGTAAAATGGCTCAAAATGTCCACAACTTAAATTTTAAGACAAATAGAAAGTACACCCTTCTGCATTTCTATTTCTTTTTAAATTATTGATGATATTATTATAAAGCCCCAAGGAAGATTAATTAACCAGGTATGAGGGAATCCTAATTCCAAGTCTAGGAAAACTAGCATTGAAAACTAGCCTGCTAAGTTATTTGCTTTTAATTGTAAGCAGTTTAAGAAGCATTTTATGGAATAAGTAAGACAGTAAACTTAAATAATTCACTTGTCCTCACTTAACAAATTTATTCTAGTCACTCTTAATTCTACTGTAATCATAACTAAATAATTAATGCTTTTTCCATTTAGCAAAGGAATAAAACATGCCATTTGTCCCCATTTTTTTAAGGTTTGATTCAGCCTGGTGAAAAATAATAGCAAAATTTTCACTGGCCAGTGAGAATAGAATAGAGCCTTTGCCTATGCTGTATGTATTAAAAACAAGGTAAGCACTTTTACAATCATGTATTTCAGTGTAGAAAGTATTGATATGTAAGGAAGTTTTCTTGCAAACCAGAATGGTTAGACACTTGCAATAAATAGAAGAAATATGCCAGACAAGTGCATCCACTACTGCAAAGAAAGTATGTCAGTGGTTTGACTTAAAATGACATTCAGTGTTACTGTGCCAAAAGTGAAAGAAAGGGAAAAAAGGGTGGGGTAGGGGAAAAGATTCTGCCAACTATCACATATTAAGCAACCTTGCAAGCTGGGCAAGTCTTTTTTATATTGACAATTACAGTCACAAAAAAGGTGGAATTAGGCCTTTTCGTAACAAATCAAAAACTTTTCAAAACCAGCCAAGTGAGATTTTTACTTATGTTTCACTGCAAAAGAAACAGGACTAGGCAGGTAGATAACTATATTTTATATTCTTTTGGATAGTTCTAAGTTGCATTGTAAGTTTAAACCACGACACTGGCCCAGACACTGACTTTACAAAACTGATTTCCTTGACTACTACAGGAGCCTTGCTAAATTTACAGAACCATCTACTGGTAAAAATCGCTATTTTATGCCTAACTAAAAATAATCTTTTATTCCATAGATAGGTATATATTGCAAATAACAGCCTGCATATAATCTAAAAATGTGGGCTGATAGTCACCTTGGTGTTGGTAGGAAAAGTTGCTTTATACAATATTCCACAATTGTGTGAACAAAATGTATTTTAACATGATTTCTATTCACAGTTTCAGTGAATCATTTCCCTTTTAATTCCCCACACCCAACTATTCATTTATATACAGATAAGCAAAGCACTTTGATGAAAGTAGGTTCCAGAATAGACTAAAACTCCAGAATGTGCAAGTTTATTTTTGCAGATAGGAATGATATAAAACAAGGAACCAAAAAGGAAAAAAACTTTTATAATGAAGTATTGCTTATTTTAAGCATCCTTCTATTCCTCCTCCCCCAAATCAAAACAACCCCAAGGAACCAGACAAGAACATAATTAATGAAATTAATGTAACATAATCTTAGTATGCCCCCCGAGAACCTCACACTTCAGAAAATAGTCTAAGCTAATGTATACTCTGTGCAATGCTACGTAAGACAAGCTGTTGCCCCATATAAATCAACAGATTTTTGACCATGGTATTATCACATAGCACCCAAAATATATTACATTTTTATCAGTGTATGCTTCAGTGATACTTCTACCTTCAGTCAAGAATGTTTTATGACTACACATCATATAAACTAATTCTGCTTACTTTATGTACTACTGTGAAAACCAATTTTCTTTAGCTTGCTGATTCCAAGACAGTCCTTCTCAGGAATACCATATTTAGAGAATATTTAGATGTAGAATGTTTTATCGTTTTAATTAGGTAGCTGTCAGCAACAGCATAACAAATTGACTTTAATCAGTAAAAATATGAACACAATTTGCACTGAAGGAAACGGGTTATTGTTGAATATGCCCCATCCCTGGAAGTGTCCAAGGCCAGGTTGGATGGGACTTTGAGCAATCTGGTCTAGTGGAAGGTGCCCCTGCCCATGGCAGGGGTGTTGGAAGTAGGTGAGGTTTAAGGTCCCTTCCAACACAAACCAGTCTATGAATACTGAAAAATAAATACATTCCAACTCATTGACTTTTGTGTAAGTATGTTCAGTTAGGCTCAGGCCTAGGCACTTTTTCTGAAGCAGATTTGTATCATAGAATCATAGAATAGTTAGGGTTGGAAAGGACCTTAAAATCATCTAGTGAAGAAAGGCTAACCTTCTGAAAAAATTACCAAACAAGAAAATTTAGTTTGCATCTTATATACTTCCCTGATAGATTAACATTAAACCTGCCTCACTTACTAAGTGCAATGATCTATCTCTTCTTTTAGGGATGAAGGTGTCAGGGTTGAAATTATGGGGTAGTGTTTTGTCTGCATGTATTCCTACATGTGTTATGATGTGTATTTTTCACAGGAAAACATTTCATCTAAACATTTCTTGTTTCAATTAAATAAGCCTTACTGCACAAAGAGGGATTTCAGATTTTTATTCAAATAAAAGCAAGAATATCAAAGACCCGACATATGGAAGTTTTCAGAGTACATCAGTCATCGTATGGCTAATCCCCATTGCCTCAAAGAATAAGTCTTATAAAGGTCATATTTATAAATGTGTATTGGGAATGGGGAAAGAAGGTTTATATTTATAAAATAATATTGAATCTTTGCTAAAGCAACTAATTCTTACCATTTTTTGATTCTGTTAAGTCTTGGGGCTGCAGTTTCTCTCAAGTAGCACAAGGAGAACAATCTGAAAACAATTTAGAAATAAAAAATGAAAAAAAGAAGTAATTCCAACTGTTGCAATATTTAATAGGTTGGGTTTTTTTTGCCAGCATAACAGGGGGTGAGCCAAGTATAAGCTTTAGTGGGTAAGATTTAAGTCATGCAAATTATTCTAACCACATGTATGTTTATATGTCATGTGTCTGCACTTCAGTGGTCTGTAGGCTTAAATATAAGACAAAGAAATCCCTGGTATCTGGATTTCCAGAACTCTTAAGCTATTCTTAGAGCTTGGCAGATCTCTGAAAAGCCCTATACCTAATGGTTAACAGACCCAAAAATCAGACAAAAAGACAAAACCCCATCACCCTGTGCTTACTGTAAAGGTGGTCCATTGTTCCCAGACATACTCCAAAGTGTGCTTTTTTGCAATGACAAAACAAGCGTAATAGCGTCAGGCTTTCACAATGTTATGGCCCAGTGAGTAGGTATTTTTGGAATGGCACTGCATTACATAACCTCCGGTTTTCTCTCTCTCCTTATCCCATACACCCTACTATTTTAAATAGGCAGAAGAAAAATTAAAAAAAAAAAAAAAAAAAAGAAAGTTGGCCCTTCCTCATTTAAATGATATCTTAAATTACAGCTGTCTTAACTGACCAAATTTGTAGCATACCTCTAGTTTTTCATATACTGACAAAAACTAAAGTTCTCCCCTACTGATTATACATGTCTTACCTACAGTGTGTATATATGAAATATGATTAGGTATGAGTCATATGTTTACATACAAATACATGCTACATATTGTATTTAAAACTGCAAACTCTTATCTATAAATGTATAGAGAAATGTCTGAAAAAAAGCACATCATTAAACATTCACCAAAACACACTTGGTTTTGATTATTTTTTTTTCCTTAAAAGAAGTACCCCAAATTTAACTGCTGTACACGCAAAAACGCAAAAAGCTGTTGCAAGAATGACTGCTTTCTAAAAATAAAGCCCAGCAGCCTGAGAGGAATCAGTGTCAGGGAGGAGAAGAGGGAGATTCGTTTTACAAGGGAGAAGATGAGAGATTAAAAACCAATCCTAGAGTCATGCATGCATGCTAAAAAAGCCAAGTGCATTAGGTTCAAAAATGCATTTTGGCGTTTGTGGAGTGCAAAACCAAGGAAAAGGAAACCCTTAAAACAAAATGAAACAAAACCAAACAACGAAACAAAAAAAACAAAACACTTCTCATCTCCCATTTTATGTGTGCAGAAAAATGCCCAGCCTAGAAATCCATCCTAAAAGCATAAAGACAAGGAGTTAAATACATATGCTGCACGTTTTCTCATCTTCTTTAAGAAAGCTTGTTTGGAAATGTGCACCGACAGGGAGGAAAGGCAAGCTGCTGTCCAGCTAAGTAAGGGCAAAAGGAAATTAAAAGAAACAAAGAAAGAGAGAGAAGATTAATAATAATTAAAAAAACCAACAATCTGTGTATTGGAATTGCATATACTTACAGACAAAAGCCCCCGCTCCCTGCTCACTTTCTGTCCTTTCTACATGATCTGAAACAAATGTGGATTAAAAAAGGGCAGCATCCTACAGAAGGGAATTTACAGTTGGGGGAGTGGAGAGAGGGTAGGGGGTGTGGGGAAGAATGACTGCACCTCTTCTAAAGTGCAGCCTAGGAGAAAAAAAGAAAAAGGGGTGGGGGTGGCTGGGGGAAAATCTCTGTCTTCCCCCCACCCCGACTAGGGTTTGGTTGCCAGCTCTGGTTATACTGAACAATGAGCTAATTCTGATGGCAGCTGGCCGGCCGCCAGCTCTCCCCCCTCCCGCCCATTCCCTCCTTACACATACAAGCTCCCCCCGCCTCCCCCAGACCGCCGCTGCAGCACCAGACTGCTTAGTCGGCAATAATCCGCAGTCCCGCGTCCCCCCCTCGCCGTCTGGGAGCCGGGGCAGCGTCCGCGCTCGGCTGGGCAGCGCCGGAGGTTGAAGGGGGCTGTGGGGAGCGACGGGGCGGGTCGCAGCTGTCCCCCCGCGCAGGCGGCGGTCGACCGCTGAGGAGCGGGGAGGGAGAAGGAAGGAAAAAGGAGGGAACAGCCACATACTGTAATAATAACCCTCCGGCAGCAGCAGCAAAGGGCATTTGAGGAGAAGAGGATGGAGGCGGAGGTGGTTGCCTGCGCCTGCGCCTGCCTGGGAGGGAGGAAAATGGTGGGCGGGGGAGGAGAGGGAGCTGCACTACAGGCGGGACAGGCCGCCGGCGGTGAGGGTAGGTGCGGAGTGTCCGCCCGGGGCTAGCTCGCTTCCCCGGCAGCTCCCAGGGCCACCGAGGACCGAAGCAGGACCCGGGAGGGAGGGCAGAGCGGTGGAATGCCGGGCGGTGAGATCACTCAGACGGGGACCGGGCTCGTCCTGGTCCCGCGCTGTGGGCAGTCACAGGCATTGTGAGGGCACCTCGCCCCATCGGAGGCCTCGGTTCCGGCCGGGGCACACAGGGCGAGGGGTGGAATTAGCCAGAAGTTGTGAAGTGTTCAGCTGCACAGGCACCGGGGAAATGGGGCAGCGTGGGAGCACTGCTGCTCTGCTGATGAAGAGCGACAGAGGTAGAACGCTGCTGCACAGTGGCACTCCCTTAAAATTCTAGGCAGGGTTATATGGCCAAAAGAGAAACAAGGGGTAATAAGTAGATTCCCTGCTACCTGGCAGCATATCTCGAACCCTGTGTTCAGTTCTGGGCCTCTCACTGCAAGAGACACATTGTACAAGAGAGGTGGTGGAGTGGGTCCAGAGAAAGGCAATGGAACTGATGCAGAGCCTGGAGCACGAGTATGATGGAGAAAGGCTGAGGCACCTGGGAATGTTTAGTCTGGAGAAGAGAAGATTCGGGGGGGGGGGGGGGGGGGGGGGCTTATTGCTCTCTACAACTACCTGAAAGCCGGTTGTAGTGAGGTGTGGATCGGTCTCCCAAGTAACAAGTGGCCTCAAGCTGCACCAGGGGAGGTTTAAATTGGATATTAGGAGATATTTCTTCACAGAGAGGGAGATCAGGCATCGGTACAGACTACCCAGGGAAGTGGTGGAATCACTGTCCCTGGAAGTATTCAAAAACTGTATAGATGAGGCCCTCAGTGATATGGTTTAGTGGTGGTCTTGGCAGTCCTGGGGTAATGGTTGGGCTTGATGGTCTTAAAGGTCTTTTCCAACCGAGTTGATTCTATGATTCTACGTTTAGGTACCTTTCTCAAGGTTGAAATTCTAGAGGCAAGGGTGATTAAAATGGTATGAAATCGTACATGCTGTAGGCTAAAAGAATCATAGATTGGGTTGGGTTGGAAAGGACCTTAGAGATCATTTAGTTCCAACCTACCAGCCACCTGCAGAGACAGCCACCAGACACACTGGTAGCAGAGGATGCTTAGGAGGTTAAGCGCTCTCTCTTAGGCCTAGATTTTGAGCAGCTAACCTTGTTTTTCAGATTCACTTTCATTTAACTCCCTATGAAATTGCATATTTTTGTGGTCCACATAGGAATTTCCGTTTGTTGAGTGGAACTGACCTGCTAGCATGTCTCTGTACCTTCCTGCACAGCTACTGTATCTCTGGGAATGCTTTGCAAGCCTGTCAGTTTAAAGGAAAGTTTGGCAGCTGGAAGGGAGAATGTGAGATGTAAGTAGACCCTGTTATTTAAACCCCTGGTGAACTGCAATAGTAATTCTAACTTCGGTGCATTAGAATCAGAACATTAGCCTCAGAAAGTTACTGCTGCTTGTGTCTCCTCCTGTCTGTCTTCCACAGGTTGTCACTGATCAACTGATAGGAGTGAAGCACGTTAGAGGTTGTACATTTAAACTTTGAGATAGTGATACTTTTGCTGAATAACAGATACTGGCCCAGTGCAGGTAGCAGCCCTTCACATATGCTCCAGTAAAAGTAATGTTTTCCCTTTGGCTTAAGTTTATGTTCTAACCTGGGGAAAATGCGTCCTAGCTGGTAAATCAGTTGTAGAGGTTTCACACTGGGGAATGAAACTAGATACCAAAGGCGTAACTGGGGGAGGTGAAAGCTTGCATTAATGAAGCCTCTGAGAACCTGAAGTGGGCAATGCTGTCATCCAGCCTTGAGGGGACAGGCAAAGATTTTAGGGATCTTTGGCAAAATGATGGCAGCACTAAATTGCAGTTACAATTAAAGCTTTATATTCTTACCAGGGTATTATGATTAGAATGGCACGAAGTTTCTACAAGCAGAATCCATAAAGTACAACCTATAAATAGTATAATATGGAATTTATAGTACAACTTAACTTAAAATTTCTCACCACCTAGATCCTATCTTAACCCATAACTTCTAATCACCCAGACCCTTTGCAGATAGGGTCAGATCTTAGTGCATTGTTTGCAGTATCAGTATAATAATCATATTCCAGACTCCAAAAAACATAAAAGAATACTCATCACTCAGTCCTCAGAGGAAGCAGAGGATGCTGGCCACGGGGGGGGTCACAGCCTTCATTTTCTTCCTACTGACCTGGTTTCTTACCCCAGGTAAGCAACCTGGTTTGCTGTGCTGTTTGTGCTTGACCGTATCTGGAAAGTCCTACCTGTTTATTGCCTGTGACAAGCTAAGTTACTAGGATCTGTTCAGAGTCTGCACTTTCTAGTTTGGCTGTGGTATCTTGAATTTGATTTTCCTTAGCTAGCTGCTGTTTGCAGCTCTAATGGAAACCAGGCAATGAAGGTTTTGCCAGTAAGAGGAATAAGAGGGCAAAAGCCTGTGGGGGAGAAGGAGGCAATCCAGCCTCCCTCATTGGGACAATGAGGTGCAAACCAAGAAATGTAAAAGAACCGATTTGAGCAACCTGTTAAGATTGAACTGAAAATAACTTTGAAAAACACTTTACTGAAATTAGTAGTCAATAAATGCAACAAAAGAAATACATTTTTTAGTATGCCTTTGTAAAGTGCTAAAGAGCATTGGGATACTGACAAAATAGGTGACCAGCCTAGGGGAAAATAGTACCCTTTTGAAAATGCTACATTGTGAGGAAGTCAAAATCTTTTTTTCCATCTGCAGCTGAACATACAGCCTTCTCTCCATCTCTGATCACTCATATAAAATTTCATTATTACAAACACAGTATTCTGGTAAATTGTCCCGTTCTCTTCAGGAAATAGATTTAGCCCCAAGACAGTTTTTATTCCACAGTCAGTTGTAGAGGGGAAGGAAAAGTTTGTTCCTTCTGCTATATCTCATCTATAATGATTTCTTTTGATGCTTTTTCCCTTTATTTCCCTCTTTGGCCTGACCTATAAACCCTAAAGTAGATAAAGCACTGAGCTACAAATCATTGTGATTATACAAGTAGCCTAAAATGGGCTTGCAAAGCAGACAGAGCAGAACAAGCCCTTACAGCTGAGGGGAAGGTAAAAGCAGCAGAACAAAGATTTACTGTTAATAAACCAGCAGCTGGGAAAGTCCATAGCTTGTAGTGAGTAGACATAAAATAGTTAAAAGAGAATCCTCTGAAATTATCCTTCTCAGTTCTGACAAGGAGCAAAGAAGCTGTTTCCTACACTATTTGACACAATTCTCACTCATTTTCTTATCTCCATCCTTCTGCCATCCAGTTCCAACAGTGTGTACAACACGAGTCTAACAAGACTCTGGTCTGGAAATGGGTTGGATTCAAGCCTGATGGAGGTAGTGCAGAGAGCTACCCGGTCACATAATAAATTGGTTACGGATTGCCTGAAATAAGAAGGTGGTTGCAAGGCACACAAATGCTGAGTGTTTTGGCAGCTGGAGCCAGGTCACAGGCAACTTATTGTGAAACCATCCAAAACTCCAAATTCAGTTATATTTCTTTCCAGCTTTTGTGACTATACAGCTTCCATTAATGGAAGCACTGCACCACTGCAGTTCTTTCATGGGTGTATCCTAAAACCACCACATAGCACCACAAAGAAATTCACCATGTAGGCATGAAGATACAGCATATAATAACAGCTTTCCTTTCCTGCAAATTCTTCTGCTTCTTGCTCTGTTCCTACTCTTAAGTGCTATTCATCAGTAAATTAATTCAAGGAAGAAAGTGGGTAATAGCATTCCTGAATAAAAATCTTCAACAGATTTTCATAGCATTAAATGGGGCAATGTAGATTATAAACCAGGTATAAGAAAGTGTGATGTTTCTTTGGCAGCTAGATTGAAGTTAGAGGGGAAGATAATTCATTAACTGATTTTTTAAGAAGACATAAACTGTGGATTTTACTTCCAGTTTGGTGTTCTGCGGCTGGATTCAGAGGGTTTCTTTTTCCCATTTATCTCCAAATCTATGAGAAGTTTGTTTTTATTTATTTTTATTACCAAACTAAATGAGCTAAGCATACATAACTGATGAAACCAAGTTATCTGGAAGGTTTCCAGTTAAGATTAGTTTGTCATTAAATAAACCAAATGTTAAGGATTTTTTTACAGATGCTCCAACAGAGGACAGCTTGCCTACAGTGGCTTGCTTGCCTGGCATTCTTTCCCTGTGCATGCTCTTCCCAGATCCTAATTCAAGGGTTGTCCCTGGAAACATGCTGCCTTTGTGATCCGGTTAACTCCATCAAGCCCCAGTCATGTTTAAATTACAGCAGACTGCCTTTTTAAAATTGTGGCTATTTGTATGAAAAAAAAAGACCTATAATACAGAAATGGACCGTTATCTAAATTAGTGAATCATGAAACAAAACCTAGAACCTGTTGGCCTGCATAATTTCTCTTTTGAGGACATATGCAATTTACTTCTGGGACACTTTGATTTACTTGCTATGAACTCCATTCATACAAATATTGGTACCAAAATACTAAACACTGATAGATCAAAAGGCATTTGTGGCCAGTGGATTAAATTTTGAAGAAGCTTTGCATGCTAACAAGGGTTGCTTGACAAAATGTTTAGAACTTGGTTTGAGTTCAACCTTGCGTTTTCCTACAAAATCAGTAAGTCCTCCAGTTGTACAACTGGAATGCCAAAATATTCAATATCTACATGTAGGGAACACAGAATCTCCTGAGTTCAGAAGAAGACTTTTAGGTGTCTTTCAGGTGTCACTCTCAAGCATGGGGCTTTATTTGTTGTATGACATTGCCATTTTAGTGTGTGAATTTTAAAGACGCCATTAACCAAAGTTCTGTGAATATGCATGACATATACTTCATTGGCAAATTTTCTTGTAAGGAAAATATGATATACTACTTAAACAAAACAGAAAAATGCAGCAACTTGGAAAATAGTTTATATCTTGGGTTTGACTCATTGCATACTCAGGTGCTTTAGTGTGGAAAACAGCATCAAAACATAAAATTCTGAATGAGTGACCAGGAAGTGCTGGTTCTGCCAGCTAGGATAAAGAATTAGTGTGTCCTCCCTGGAAAGAGAGATGGAGAGCAGGCAGGGGAAACAGCAGAGAAAGTCTTAGACATTATCAGACTTCAGAAGAAAGGTTAAAATGCAAATCACAGGATTTGTTGTTGGTAAGTTGCCAACTATTCAAAGCAGGCTGCAGTTTTAATGGTATGTGTACTTTGTTCCAACCAATATGAGATGTTTCCTCACTTACAGTGGCGCTCCATGAATGTCATTCTGATATATATAGTAGCAATGTTATCATACTTGCATTGTTTAAGAGACACCCTCACCTCTAAAATAGCATTTATTCACACTAGTTGTTGCTCAGAAGACAGTATGTTAAGTGCTGTTCCAAATAGTGGTTCAAGAAATAAGCCTTTCTGTTGAAGTCAGTTAAACAAACACAGTATGCTTAATTTAAATGCATGAGAATTCATATAATTAAAAAAAACCCTGCAGTTTTTCTACTATGGGCCATGCATTCAATTATCCTCAGAAATTTAGTCAGAACCTGCAAGGTTAACTTAGTCAACACTTGATGAGTTTAAGCCCATCTTAAGTTTAGCTATAAAACTGAATTTAAGATGAATTTGACTGGAATGCAAAATCAGAGGATCAGTTGTTGCAAGTTCACCAGTTCTTGAAAGCAGGATTAGAAGATAGGAGTTCCATTTGAATCTATTCTATCAGTTTATTTCCAAATGTCTGGATTTTTTTTTTTTTTTCTTACTACAATGGGAGTAAACACATTCAATCAAGCAGATTTGATTCTAGATTAAGTACAAAAAGACTGCCAATCAAGCTGACTCTTTCAATGATGTAGGCACACTACATTACAACAAAAACATATTAGAAAACAGTTAAATATCCCTGAAATTTCTGCACCCAGACCTGGAAAGCAGGGTCTGTAAAAGTTATCATAAAAGGGAACACAGTTTGAGGCAAACACAAACATAAATATTTGTGTTTGGGAAATATATAAAGGAAAAAAAAAAAAATGCGCCTGTTTACCCAAATGTGCTTACAGAATAAGTGAAATTGCTACAGCTCAGAGACCCCTTAATCCTGTATTATAGGCCATAACATTTCCTTTAGAGTGTTTCAGGACTTGTATGAAGGAAATGTGAAGCTGTGGAGGTGATGAGTACAGGATTAATTCATTTTTGGGGGCTAGCTTCATATACTTAAAACCAAAAATTAAATTTTCCTTCTAACCATAATGAGTTATAAATTCCTCACTTCAGAAAGAGATGGTCAGAATTTGATTGCCTCTATGCTATCTATTGCAAACTATGTTATTGTTTACTTTTTTCCTCTTTCAAATGCCTGCAAGGTGTATCTGAAACTTTACTTAAAGCTATATTGTTTTACTTTGCAAAAAAGTCACGACTTTATTCACCAACAACACATCTCCCATTCATTTTTAAGAGTATAAGCTTCAGTCCATTATTCTTCATCTAATAAGTCTTTTTTTTTCCTAGTATTTTTCAATAGTGACCAAGAACCAGGCAGTAAAATATTTAAGTTAGAAGAAGGTAGAAGGTAAAAGATCCCTTTTCTTTTCTTGTACATGTGTTGTGTTCCCCATCCTCCTGCTTTGCCACTGTCAGAGACAGTGTGGGGTTAAATGGACTTTGGATCTGAGACCAGAACACTGCAGTCACTCTTTCATTCTTAATGTTATAACATAGCCATAAAACTACAATATGCTGCTTCCTCCAATCTACTGGTTTATTTTTAACTGCGCAGTATTTTTATCACAATAATCATGGTTAGTTCTTCTTAAAACCAGCACTTTCTCCTCAAACAACTGCAGTTGAAATAATTTAAACCATGTGCAAGTGATGAAGAACTTATTACAGAAGGTCACTGTATGCCTAGGCTGCTGCACATCCAAAGTGTAGTCACCTCTGCAGATGACAATGGTGACTTGCTATTAAGAAGTTAAGCGTTTCAGGTAGCTTTTGGTGGAAGCTTTATAGGTTTGTATCTGACAGTGCTTAAAAAGAGCTTTATTCATTATTGTTCTTTTGGTCAATTACATAAAGCTGTTCCAGAAGCAAACCTAAACTCTGACAAGAGCTCAAAGCTATTATTTACCACTATCCCCAATACCCTCCTCCCCCACTTCCCCCCCCCCAAAAAAAAAAAAAAATTTCACCTTAAAACAAAAAAAACAACAAGCAAAACGAAACAGGACATTTTTATGAGAAAGTTTAGGGTGGGAATGCAAAAGAACAGCCTCAGACCTGTGAAACATTTAACAAGCAATAGGAAAGGTTCCAGTTAAATGCTGGATGTTAGTGATGTTCAGTTTCCTCCTTTGGCCCTACTCAGTCATGCATACATAGCATGTCTGACAAGGATGCTATCTTTGTGAACACTCTGTGATTACATTATAGAGTTTGTATCACTTGCAAAAACGCATACCCGGAGCTAAACCGAGTCCAGCAGCAATAGTGAAGGGTTCCAGAAGTCTGAGTGTGATTTTTGTGAAGAGCAAATGAGAAACACATTGGAGGAACTATAAGCCCTTTTAAAAAACGCCTTTAAAAATACCAGACTTTCTCCCAAATTAAAAACGTATGTCCTTTCAAAATCCTAAAACTCAAAATCATCTTGTCAAATTAATTTCCAACCTTTCTTGGGGAAATGCATCTTGGGTCAGAAGTGAATTGTTTCTTATTTCCATGAGAAACCAAGAACAAAGGAGTTTTTTAAAAGGTGATGTAGTCAATATCAGGCTTGTCATGAAAAATAATTACTATTCTCTGCTAAGATGCTGACTGCAGAATTTTCAGTCCAGCTGTGGACTCCACAAAGCTGAGCTTCCCTTCAGTTTTGTGGTTTTTAAGTGGCTACTTTTAGTAATAATTTATACTTAAAAAATGGAGGCACAGAGATGCAAGCTGGCAAAGAAGAGTAACAGTGTTTTGTGGTGGATTTTTCTGTGGTGTCCAAAGGCTCTTGGTTCCTGTGCTGCCTCTGAAGGGACATGGGGACTTGAAGCAGTGGAGAAAAGCCAGAGGTGAGGGGCATGGCTGTCACCAGCCTCTCCTTGCAGCACTGTGTAGAGCAGGACAAACTCCTCTGCTAAGAAGCCAACATGGGAACAGCTGATTAGACTGAAAAGCAATTTTCTCAATTGAATTAACCAGTGGAAATAACAATTGGAGGGTCTGAAGTTACACACCTGCAAAGTTACTTGATTTGTAAAGGCAATGAACATACCATTCTACTTCATTAAAAACTATGTTTTTTTTCTGTCTTTGAAAATTGATGCACATCTTGATCTAGTTATGCCCAATGAAGGAATTAGGTTCCTGATTCTAATTAACAGTTGAGTACTTTGTGCATTTCTAAAGCAGGCATTACTGACACTGATGTCAAGGTCTATTTATACTGCCAGAGAAGTAAACTGTTGCCTTGCATATGGTAACTTGATAAAGTTGTTTGACTCAGACTACAAGTTTGGCTGATAAATAAAGTTGATGCACTGACTTCTGTTTGGTGTTTGACTTGGTGCTCATAAAGTTTTGATTAAAAAGTAAGAGAAATGCAAAATCCCATCCCCATGACCTACACAAAACCCCAGCTAACTACTAGCAATCAAAATGTAACTGTGCACAGATAAATGGGTATGTACCGAAAAGTGATGTGGCTGTTGGCCTTTCACAGCCTAACATGGATCAGAGATTTTCCTATCTAGAACTAGAAGACATGCTGTTAACATTTGCAGGGAGTGGTGCATAAATGCAGGGAAGCATCTGCCAAGCAGAGTGCTGCAGCTCGTCATTCCCCCAGTGTTGTATCTCTAATTGACAAAGAAATACAGGATTAAGCCACTTTGATGACAGTCAGTGCTCTGTCTAAACCTTAGTAAGAAGAGTCTCAAGGAAGATGCTGGTATCTGAGTAGCTGGAAGGTACTCTTTTCAAATATTAGTGTGGGTTGATGTAAGAGACAGAGGGCTCAGCTGCTGACAGATTTGGGTTACACAGACAAGCTCACCATCTACTCTTACAACACCTGCTGGAAGCAGAAAACTTGCTGTACAACTGACCAAGGTGATGGTGGTGCGATTGCCAAATTCACCATGTCTGCCAAATGCAGCAAGTGCTGAAGGAAGGAGAAGGCAGCTTTCTAATAGGCTGTCTTGTCATGCTGATGAGACGAAATGCAAGGAGTGAGGAAAGAAGGAAGCCCTGCTTACCTCTCCTGTGACTGAGAAGGCCACTGTCCTGACCAGCTAATCAAACATACTCCCAGCATCTAATGGGCAAGTTGCTGTAGTCCTGGTGTGTAGTTATGAATGTAAATATGGCACTACCTCAGTCAAGTCCTATAGCCTGTGTAATATAAGAGGTTCAGATAGTTGATTTTAATAGCTCTTTCTGTTGCTATTATATTTCCTTTAAATCAAGTATTTGGGCTAGCATTGATTGATTTTAGGACCTTGAACCTTCGAATGCCTTATGTAATCTTGAAGAATCCACTTTATAACTTAACACTGAGCTAGCTATTTAATGAGGACCCTGTCATGTCTTTTAGCTACTTGCTGATTTTTGTTTACTCCCCTTCTGATTTAAAATCTGACCTCTGGCTGTAAAAAAAAACACCAAGAAAACAAACAAAAAAAAAAACCAAAGAGGAGTTTTATCTGATACGTTCTTTATTGTCACCACTTCCCTGAGCAGCCTTTTTTAATGCCTGACTACCCTTTCAGTGAAGAATTTTTTCCTAATATCAGATCTAAATGTGCCCTCATACAATTTGAAGCAATTATCTCTTGTCCTATTCCTTGCTACTTGGGAGAAGAGACCGACCCCCACCTCACTACAACCTCCCTACAATCTCCTTTCAGATAGTTGTAGAGAGCAATAAGGTCCCCCCTGAGTCACTTCTCATTAGACTTGTACTCCAGGCCCTTCACTAGCTCCATTGCCCTTTTCTGGACCCACTCCAGCACCTCAATGTCTGTCTCTGTTGTAGTGAGGGGCCCAGAACTGAGCACAGGATTCGAGGTGCAGCCTCACCAGTGCCAACTACAGGGGGATGATCGCAGCCCTGGCCTGGCTGGCCATACTACTGCTAATGGAGACCAGGATGCTGTTGGCCTTCTTGGGTGCCTGGGCACTAGCTGGCTTGTGTTCAGCTCTATCGATCAGTACCCCCAGCTCCTTTTCCAGCGAGCAGCTTTCCATCCACTCTTCCTCCAGCCTGTAGCATTGCATGTGGTTGTTGTGTCCCAAGTGCAGGACCTGGCAAACCTAGCATTTTGCCTTGTTGAACCTCATACCGTTGGCCGCAGTCCATTGATCCAGCCTGTCCAGATCCCTCTGCAGAGCCTTCCTACCCTCAGACAGATCAACACTCCCACCCAACTTGGTGTTATCTGCAGATTTACTGAGGGTGCACCCAATCCCTCATCTAGATTGTCAGTGAAGATATTAAACAACACTAGCCCAAATACTGAGCCCTGGGGGACACCACTAGTAACCAGTCACGACACAGATGTGACACCATTCACCACTGCTCCCTAGGCTGTTCCATCCAGCCAGTTTTTTACTCAGCAGAGAATACACCTATGCAGGCCATGAACAGACAAATTCTCCATGTTTGTGTCTTAAGGCCAAAGTGCCAGATTTTAAAGTAAATTTTGTGTTTGGGGTTAAAAAGAGGGAAATTGAAAGGCAAGGAGGGTGAAGAAAGAGAAGAAAAAATAAACCAAGCAGCGAAGTCTGGTATTTTACCATAGGTTATGGAAGTCTTCAGTATATTACACTTCTTGAATCTAGCCAAACTGTCATCCAACACAAGGTTAACAGCTGAGTGTGAAAGACTTGGTGGATCAGCTTAGTTCATAATTGATGTTCTTTCACACAGTGGTTGCAATCAGAAGTAACTGTAATTCTCATTTCCTGACACAGTAAGAAGGTGTTGGACTAAAAAGCAATGCAGACAAATGGAAAAAGTCCCTTCAGGTCAGTGGTGTGACACTTTGTCAGCTGTATGGAGGGACATGTATACTATGTGCCTTTTGCTATCGTATTGTCTCCTTTCACTTTTACTGCTAATATTTGTTTTATATAAGTGTTTAAATAAGCATCCATCACTGTCCGTATTCTCCTGCTTAATCCTATGGTGAAGTCATAATTCTGAATTTACATCATCGTCTTCTGTTGTCCTGGAAATGACTGATGACAAAGTTCAGACTTCATACCACCCCACAGTTTAAAGATAGATTCTATAGATTAAAATTACATTTTATGTGTTTAACAATCATGCTTTCTCCATTAAACATCTTTAGAATGACAAGAAAAACAGTGTGTAAAATCATAGATTCATAAGGAACATTCAGACTTAAATTACCATTTAATTTAAGGTCCCAAGTTAAAAAGTGAGTTACAATCATCTGTGCATTTTCTAAGTTCAGCTTGAAAGTAGTAACAGTATAGTTGCAATATTTTTGAAAGTCAGGTTCTTTCTATGATTGTTGAGAGGTTCTGTGTAATAGTTTTCAAAGTAATAGTTTTCAACCCAGGACAGTTGGCAAAACTGTATTTGAAAAAAAAAAACCCAAAACTCCAAAACATTTTGATTCGATACATTCTACATCTAATAAGATAAAGTGTGAAAAAAAACTTAATATTTTTATGTTTAAACAATCTAACCTAACTCTTACATTTCCATCTGACTTTTTTCCTTGCAGGTTTTAACTGTATGTGGTAAGACCTCAAAGAGCATGTTTTTTTCCAAAATGCATCACAGTTCATACTGATTAAGTACAGATTTATTTGTCACAGATTTGCACCCCTCATATTCCTCATTTAATCTGGAATTAGTTCTATGATTAGGGAAAAGGTACTGAGCGGTTTGTCCTACAGTACTTTCATTGTGGTGACGCTCTTGTCTGACAGCTTAATGCAGCATCAGCAGAACTCAGTGGGGCTTTCAATAAAGCCCTTAGTCTCATCTTCAGCAAAACAGCTCGAGGTCTCTGCTTTCCAACTGCCTGAGAATGACAGGTGCTGAGCTGCAAAATACTTAGCTCGAATTCACCTCATATAAAATGGATGTCATGCAACCTGATCGGTAGAGTAATGTATATCTGCTCAACTAATGATGGACACATTAGTCTCATCTCAGAGGTTTGCAGACCCAGGATTTTACTGTAATAATAACTATAGCTTGGATTCAAAGGTGACTTTAAGTGCTTCAATGTATTTATGAGCCAAGAGACAGACTTACCCCAAAATGGTCACCTTAATGCACTCCTGTAGCTCTGTCTTATTGGACTGCAATGTATTTTGCCATTAATTACATTTGGGAAAGAGCTAAAGGCTTCAGACATTGTTTACTGTAGCAGCTCACCTCTGGCCTGGAGTAGACTTACGTCTTTCCCCACTTCTTATATTCAGTGGCCTGTAAGTTTTGGCAAGATTAGAATTTCTGCAAGTATTGATTCCTTCAGAAACGTTTCCTTATCTATGTGTTTCTTGCCTGTGGGATGATGACCAAAGTGTGTTTGGTTTTTTCTGTTCAAAGAGAAATATTCAAAAGTAGATTGTGTATATGTTCACAACAGAATGATCATGCCATGCAAACTGCTTTCATATCTGGATGGCACCATCATAATGTGTCCGCCAGGGCATGGTGAGGCCATGTGATTAATAGAACATTTCTCTTACCAGCCTGGCAGGTGGAAGGGATCAGTTTTCTGGTAGCAGGTGATTCTTTCATAGCTATGAAGTCATGGCTTATTTTTTTATTGGATCACATAATTGCAAAATAATTCAGACTGGAAGGGACCTCAAGAGGTCTTCAGTGCATCCTCCTGCTCCAAACAGTGTCAGTGTCTGAAGTCAGACAGCGTCACTCAGGGCCTTCTCCAGTCAGGGCTCAAAATTCTCCAAAGACAAGCACTGCACAGCATCTTTGGCTGAGCTCTGCCAGTGCCTCACTGTCCTCCTGGAGAGAAAGTTTTTCTCCAATCCAGTGTGAACCACGTATTTCAGCTCATGTACATTGTTTCTCATCCTTTTCCCATATACCACTGCGAAGAACATGGCTCCATCTAATTTGATTGTTTACTCAGCCCTGAAACATCATATACATTTTACAATGGGCAAAGGAAACCAGCAGTGTCGAAATCAGAATTCTAGTGTGCCAGCAGCACCAGAACTCACACTATCAGCCAATCAATGAAAAAATATTTTGTAAAGCAATATTACAGCAAGCCATAGATTTTATTACTGAGCTCATCCTAACTCATGCTATCTGAAGCTTATGTGATCTGTAAACTTCTGAAGCATTTTTAGTCAACTTGAGGACTTCCAGTTTTTTGTCTTGTTCCAACACTGTGTAGTTCAACACGAAACTGTCACACTGCAGAAGAGACAGACACTAGTTTTAATGTCAGAAGAGAGAGCTGATCTTTTTGGTGCTTCTATAGATAAATAATTCATGCTAGAACCATAGTTAGCCACAACACATAGCATTAGCCATCTCTAAGCAAGTGGAAGAGAAAAATGATTTTCAGAGTTGTTTCTACAGATTAAATAGTTTTTTTTTGGAAAAGCTCACTGTTGTGACTCCTCCTGGAACTGACTCCCCCAGGGGTGGAAACGCAGCCCTGCCATCTGCCATGACTGATCCAGACTGCACTGGAACAGGGGCAAGCTCCAGAACACCTGCAATACGTTGATGACATTACCGTGTGGGGCGATACAGCGGAAGAAGTCTTTGAGAAAGGGAGGAAAATAATCCAAATCCTGCTGAAAGCCGGTTTTGCAATAAAATGGAGTTAGGTCAAGGGACCTGCACAGGAGATTCAATTTTTGGGAATAAAATGGCAAGATGGATGTCACCAGAACCCCACAGATTTAATCAACAAGATAACAGCAGTGTCTCCACCAACTAATAGAAACACAAGCTTTCCTGGGTGCTGAGGTTCTGGAGAATGCACATCCCAAATTGTAGTTTGATTGTAAGCCCTATCGTGTGACCCAGAAGAATGATTTTAAATGGGGCCCTGAGCAACAACAAGCCTTTGAGCAAATCAAACATGAGACAGTTCATGCAGTAGCCCCTGGACCAGTCCGGACCGGGCTGTACACCGCAGCTGGGGAGAATGGTTCTACCTGGAGCCTCTGGCAGAAAGCTCAGGGGAGACGTGAGATCAACCCCTCGGCTTTTGGAGTTGGGGATACAAAGGATCTGAGGCCAGCTGTACCCCAACTGAGAAAGAGATACTGGCAGCCTATGAAGGGGGTTGAGCTGCTTCAGAAGTGATTTGCACTGAAGCACAGCTCCTCCTGGCACCCCAGTTGCCCATGCTGGGCTGGATGTTCAAAGGCTGGATGTTCCTCTACACATCATGCAACTGATGCTACATGGAGTAAGTGGGCTGCCCTAATTACACAACGAGCTCATATAGGGAATCCCAGTTGTCCAGGAATTCTGGAAGTCATCATGGACTGGCCAGAGGGCAAAGATTTCGGAATGTCACCAGAGGAGGAGGTGATGCGTGCTGAAGAGGCCCCACCATACAATAAACTGTCAGAAAGTGAAAAGCAGTATGCCTTGTTTACTGATGGCTCTTGCTGTATTGTGGGAAAGCATCAGAGATGGGAGGCAGCTGTATGGAGTCCTGGACGACAAGTTGCAGAAACTGCTGAAGGAGAGGGTGAATCGAGTCAGTTTGCCGAGGTGAAAGCCATCCAGCTGGCCCTGGACATTGCTGAACGAGAAAAGTGGCCTGTACTCTACCTCTATACTGACTCCTGGATGGTGGCAAATGCCCTGTGGGGGTGGTTGCAGCAATGGAAGCAGAGCAACTGGCAACGCAGAGGTAAACCCATCTGGGCTGCTGCACTGTGGCAAGATATCCATGCCCGAGTGCAGAGCGTGGTGGTGAAGGTATGCCATGTAAACGCTCATTTACCCAAGAGTCAGGCCACTGAGGAGCACCAGAACAACCAACAAGTGGATAAAGCGGCTAAGATTGAAGTGGCTCAGATGGATTTAGATTGGCAACATAAGGGTGAATTATTTTTGGCCCGGTGGGCCCATGACACCTCAGGCCATCAAGGCAGAGATGCAGCATACAGGTGGGCTCGTGATTGAGGTGTTTACTTAACAATGGACACTATTGCCCAGGTTATTCATGAGTGTGAAACGTGCTGCAATTAAACAAGCCAAGCGGTTAAAGCCTCTCTGGTATGGAATACGATGGCTGAAGTACAAATATGGGGAGGCCTGGCAGATTGACTATATCACACTGCCACCAACCCGCCAAGGCAAGCGCCATGTGCTTACCATGGTGGAAGCAACCACCGGATGGCTGGAAACACACTGTGCCCCATGCCACTGCCCGGAACACTATCCTGGGCCTTGAGAAACAGATTTTGTGGCAACACGGCACCCCAGAGAGAATTGAGTCAGACTCATTTCCAGAACAACCTATTAGACACTTGGGCCAAAGAACATGACATTGAGTGGGTATATCACATCCCCTACCATGCACCTGCCTCTGGGAAAATCGAATGGCATGATGGGCTGTTAAAAAACTACACTGAGAGCAATGGGTGGTGGGACTTTCAAACATTGGGATGCACACTTGCCAAAACCCAACTGGTTGGTCAACACCAGAGGATCTGCCAACAGCTGTGCCCCAACCCAGAAGTCAGAACTTCTACATACTGTAGAAGGGGACAAAGTTCCTGTGGTGACCATAAAGAATTTGCTGGGGAAGACAATCTGGGTTATTCCTGCTTCGGGTAAAGACAAACCCACTCGTGGGATTGCTTTTTCTCAGAGACACAGATTTACAAGGTGGGTAATGCGGGATGATGGGGAAGTCCAATGTGTACCTCAGGGGGATTTGATTTTAGGGGCAAACAGCCAATGAACTCAATTGTATGCTATTGCCTGCTATGTAGCACTTTTATAGCCCACCAACCATATCTCTTCAGGTCACCAGTGACTGGCCCTGACTTCCCTCCGACCATGATCCCAACAAAGAATGAACTTTGATGAAACCAGATAAGTTCTGTGCCAAAGGAACAATTAGCACCAACAGGCAATGATCCAACACTGCACACAGCCTCTCCTGCCCTGAAAGACTGTTACAAGAGATGGAGCCAGACATCTTGGACCAGACGGACTCAGCAGCTTTATAGGGACTGGGCCATGGACTAACGAATAATCTGTGTCTCTGTGTGTGTGTGTGTGTGTGTGTGTGTGTGTGTGTGTGTGTGTATGTATATATATATGTATATATATGAGACAAGAGTGATGGTATATTGAAAAAGTGGGATCTGAGCATGATGTGAATGGCATGGAATAAAGTGTGGATACTATCCTGGGTTCAGCAGTAGCAGTCATTTTTCTCCCTCTTAGTCGCTGGTGCAGTGCTGTGGTTTTGACTTTCAGACTGGGAACAGTGCTGATAACACCGATGTTTTTAGTTGTTGCTCAATAATGTTTACTCTGACCAAGGACTTTGTGAGTCTCATGCTGTGCCAGGAAGGAGGAAGCAGAGACAGAACACCTGACCCAAGCTAGCCAAAGAGATATTCCATACCACAGCACGTCATGCCCACTATATAAACTGGTGGCAGTTTCCCGGAAGGGTCACTGCTCAGGTAGGGCTGGGTATCGGTCAGCAGGTGGTGAGTGGTTGTGTTCTCTTCCCTTGTTATTTCCCTTATCATTATTATTATTGGTGGTAGCAGCAGTGGTTTATGTTATACCTTACTTACTGGACTGTTCTTATCTCAACCCATGAGCGTTACATTCTTTCGATTCTCCTCCCCATCCCTCTGGGAGCGGGGGGTAGGAAGGCAGGTGGAGTGAGATTGCGGCTGCATGTTTCTGAGTTACAGCTGGGCTTAAACCGCGATATATATATAAAGGATTATATGTAAAGCAAGGCAGATGGGATTTTTAGGAAGCATACCAGGTCTCTACCATAACAATTGATTTACATGGAACCATTCTATATATTTAGAAGTGTATACTGTATTTGTGTTTCTCTGAAGTAAATTCCTGTTTCTTTTCTTCTTCTCTGAAAACCAATCAGTGCTAAATTAAGCAATCCAGTAAAACTTGTCTTAAGTGTTTACTACATACCATTTCTGGCAGCAGTACCGGTGTTGGGATAAACCAGCCCATAATTTAAGAATACACAGGAACTACAGCACCTTCTCCAGACATACATGTAAAGATGCTCAGTAAAACTATGGTCATCTTAATTTATTGAATAATAATACTTTTCATCTTAATTTATTGAATAATTTTTGTTTCACCTTGTGTACCTAACCTGAAATTCATGTGAGCTGGTGTTATGTTAAAAGTAAGATAAGACAATTTGACAGAAAATAAACCCTTTTGTGTTCCAACTGGTTCTCAGATAATAGGCTGGGTGCAGCTGGGCTTAGATTCTGGGTGATGCCCATTTTACCACTGGCAGTCCTGTCACATTCGATACGTTGAACAATCACAATTCCGGATGCACTAATAGCGCACTGCACCTTTGGCCTAATCGTGCTCATGAACTAACATGGCCACACTGAAGGATTTGGTTGCATTCAAAGAGAACACTGTTATGATTAGCTACTTAAACAGTGCAGTTTATTGAAGCAACAGATACAGGTTCCTCTGGATTGCCAGTGGTAAATACACTGTCTGCAAATGCATGTGCAAATAATAGGTTATACAAATGCATGATAAAGTTATGAATAATACAGCCTGGCTTTGAAATGTAAAAGTAAAAGTAAAAAGTAACTCTATATACCGATTCCTAATTTTCCCAGAGAAGCACTTAATACAGTGCAAGTCTTACCCAAAGGCATCCCTATGGTGGGGGAGAAAAGTCCAGCCCGTCAACTGGCCCCAGGAGTCAAGGGTAATCTGCTGATGGAACCTTCCTTGACTTGTCCATGATGATGTCTTCCCTAATATTCCCCCTTCCTTGGACCATTTTATACTATTTTTCACCTTTAAGGTGGAGCTTGAATGGCTCTAGTCATACATACCTTCATTATTACCGATGTAAAATTCTCTCTCTTCACTTTTAAAGATATATACCATGAAGAATTCAAAGAGCATGCTCAAAGAGGGGTGGTCTCACTCTGAAGGTGGATAGCATTAGAGATGGGGGAGTATTTTTGTATTATAATGTATTAAAATGCATTATAATGAAGCAAAGTTTGCACAAAGGAAAACATTTTGTCGAAAGATGACAGACTGTTGGCTCAAGGTAGCAAGTATGTAGTGTATCAGTCTCTAATACCACTTAGTTCTCATCTCTGCTGGTGTTAGGACAGAGTGTGACCACAGAATCTCCACCCTGATCCATCCTCCATCAATGCTGCCATGGGAACCGCTGTGGATTGTGATTCCTGGCATATCAAGTGTAGCCACGTCTTCCCCTGAAAGTCCATTTTGCCTTTATGTGTGAACAATGCTACATTTTAAATACAGGTTTAACTTCTAATTATTCCACATATTCCACCCCATGACTAAAGTCACTCAAGCTTCATGATACTTAGAAGGAATTGGGAATATCCCATATATTCTTTGAGTGAGGATTGTCAAGTACATATATACGTTGTGGGAATACCAAATGAGTTACACATTTCATCACAATCAGAAGTCTAACATATAACGCAATTGTCAAAGCAAAACATAATACAGTGAGCACTAGCAAAACCACAACAGGCTGGCCAGCTTCTTGATGACTTCAATAACTTGGGATGAAACATTTGGACATCATTACATTTTGCGTACCTGAGAGTACTCTTCTTTTCTCTTGCAGAACTGCAAGAAAAATAAACTGAGTTCCGAAACAGGTTATCCAAGCAGATGAAAAACCTACCTGAAAATAGTCTAGGTTGGGGAAAATAATCATTCTTTTGTTGATAATATTCTTGAAGAAAGACGTCTTAGAAACTTTGTGGAAATTATGTAGAAACTGTTGTAATTGTATTATGAAAGGCAATCAAAATGTGTTGCTTCTATTTCCACTTCTGCTGAAAAAAGAAATAAATCAATTTATCTTAGGCTGTAATAAATTATAATCTGAATCTTAGAAGCCAAAGAAGGATCATTTAAAAGACTGTAAATTCTAGTGAAGGTAAGTAAAATACACTCACAAACCAATACTTTGTACTGAGTAATGTACATTGTACAATACTCAGCACACGTACTGAGAAATATACATATAAATAAATACGTTGACAAACCAAGTGTACCTAAAATACTACTGTATTGTTCAAATTTAGTAACATGCTGAAATCTGGGGCATCCATAAGGAATTTTTTTTTGTAAAATTCTCAGCATAGGTCAAACCTGAGGCCTTTTACATTGATGTTTCACATATTGTACAAAATCAGCTTATGAACAGCTTCAAAAATCAGAATCTGTGGAGCCTTGAAAATAAGGCTTTGATGTATACTATAAACACATAATCCAGGAATCCCCCTGCAGTGTTCACTACTCATAATGATGGAGCTATGCCTTGAACAGGGGTATGTAACAGTTCAGTAGGAACACTGACAATTCATTTGACATACTCCTGAGGGAAACATCCTTAACTTCCAAGTTTGCCTAACCCTGCAGCAGTGGACCTGAGCCAATGTGCCAAGTCTCAGTTCTGTCTATTCATATCGAGTTTTGAGATGGGAGCCACACCAGCAAGTTTTAGCCGTGTAACTACATTGGCCAGGAGCCAAGAAAATATGCATACCTCATCACCAGTGCTGTGGCAGCAGGAGGATTTTACAGGTTCAGTTCACCTGCTGCAAAAGGTTTTTTCAGTGATGCAAGCTGGTGCTCCTCAGGGACCTGGTTTAGGGTATACTGGGAAAAGTACTGCCTTTGCTACAATCAGCTATGGTACTTCCTCCACATCTCACTCTACCCACAAGCCTTCTTAAATGGACACCAAAAATAGTAAACTTTTGACACCAGTCAAAAGTTAACATAAGGAAAGAGTAATCTCTAATAGTACTCATTTGATCCCAGTTGGCAATCAAACACTAATAAAAATAGATTTGTGGATGGGCAAATATTGATACTAATATGTCTACTAATCAGCATCTTCACTACTTTTGCTAATTTTAAATCTTTTTGTATTGAAATATTTGTAAATATAATTATGACCGAACAACCTATTTGTTAGTCTGTTTCCTGGAATTTTCAGGTGATTTATAATACCTTTAATTCTCTTTTTGAAGTAAAACTTCCAGAAATGGTTATCTTATTCACATTTACTTGAAGTAATCAAACAGTATTGAGGTCAAGTATACACCTCAGCAGGAGGGGTCTGGGCTTCTATGTGTATTTTTGCTCCTGAAATCTGTGAGCCCAGAAATCTGCCTGTCCCTGAAATGGAGAAAAGGTCCACTACATGGATGAAAAATCTGGGACTGAGACTAAATGCTGCAATTTAATATTTGTGCCAACTTGTTCTATTAGAAGAATATTTTCCCTGTGTCTTGCAGCTCATAAGCTTGTGTATTACTAACATATACGTTAAAATACACAGCTTAGCTATGTCTAACAGTCTGATATAAAGCATAATGCAAAAAGGATGAAGAGAAAAGGAACACACAAGCATCCTGTAATACCATCTGAAATGCTGCTTCCTTGCTTTATTACCTCTAAGCACATTTCTGTTGTAATATTTTTCTCTTCAATGCAGCATATTTCTGGAATTTCAGATGAAAACCAAAAAAAAAAGGCATACCATGTGAACATTCTTGGTTTTCTTTACAGCCAAAAAGGGTTTACAATGAATCCCGTGACACCCTGTGTGGGGCAAGAAGGGGGTGCAGGGCATGTAGGGGCTGCAGCAGTGCCATGTCGCAGGCACCACTATGGCAGGGGCAGCAGCGGACCAAGAGCTGGCATCACGTGCTACTGCTTTGGGAGCATTTTCCCTCCCCCTTGGTAGCCTACAAATGGATTGCTGCAACTCAGCTTCTTCCATGAGAAAGGAGAGGTGGTTTTGTCTTTGTATTATGAAATACAGTGAAAAATTGAAAGATTTTTTCACTAGAGTCTTTGCTGCAGAGAGAAAAATCTCGTGGTTTCTCTTGGAGCCTGCCCCAGTGATTCCCCAGCACTGCTGTTTCGGTCACAAATGTTGTGAAAGCCAGAAAGGGCTTTCTGGGCCCCTCTAACAATGGAAAAACTGACACCTGGTAAGCTAAAACTTCAGTATAAACTTCAGACGTTAACATAAGAGCAGCATATGATACAAGGTTATGCTTTATAACAAACAGAAACTGAAATATTGCAAACTTAGTCATCTTTGCATTCAGGATCAGTTTGAGGCTGTTACTTCAAAACTCTTATTTTTCACCTTTGTTGTATAATAGAAGGGTCTAGTCCTTAATCAACTGTATCACCTTCTGTTTATAACTCTTCTGCTAATATTTGATACAGAGTTGCTATTTCTTACACTGTTAATTCACCCTGGCATCACCACTAAGTTGTGAAGTATAAATTAATTGCTGCCTCGTTTTCAGCTATAAGACCTTATTTGTTCATCACTATGGCAACTGCTGCCCAGCCCAGCTTAATAGGGCTTTTGTCTAAACAGTGTTAAACATATCTGCACCTATGCATCTCTAGTTTTTACAGCCAGTTGTGCAAAGGTGCAGTGGAGGGACGAGAGGCAACAGAAAAGGAATGAGAAAGAGTAAAAGCATTTCAGAAGCCACCACACTTTAGATGCCACTTTTTGATTCTGGAGACCTTTCCCAGGATGCAGTGTTAAAACGTGCTCCTCACTGAGGACACACCGACTTACAGGTGGACATGAAAGGATGCCAAACTGATTTCTAACCGACCTGAGTGAGGGCCACCATGTCTGTGGGCTCCTTCGGGAACAGAGGTATCTCTCAGGGCAGAAGTCCATTTCACAGTTCCCATGGAGAAGCATGATGTGTCTGGAACTCATTGAGATCCGCAGGTCCTGTGGAAGGTCTTAGTTCTGATTCAGATCTGCTGGCTGGATCTTGGGGAAAACAAAATAAAGCACCACAGCACTGTCCACCGCACTGTCCACCTCCCTGTCACAGGAGGTCCCAATGGAAAGAGACAGTTTCCTCACAAGCAGTGGAGCAACTGACCCTGTGTAGACCAAGAGATCTGTACAACTTCGGCTGGGTGCCATCTATTTAAGCAGAGTTTATTCCCCTAAATATGGCACTTCAGTCACTGAAATGTTTACAGTATGTGCCCATCCTAGCAAGTACCTTTCATGCAATAAAAGAGACCCATATTTTAGCATTAACTTCACAGTGAGAGAGGGCATAGCCTGGTGGTGAGTTAGGAGGATGTGGGAGACACAGACTTGATTTTTCAATCTTCCCCCTCCCAGAAAATAACTCAGAGAGCATGCTAAGGCAAGGCATGTGTGAGCATGCTGAACCATTGGTGTGTACTTTTTGAAACTGTCCTTACTTCAGTACATTAACACAGACCAGACCAGGTCCAGCTGACTTCCAGATATTCACCAACCAAAGCCTCCTCCCAACCAAAACCTAAGCAGGCATCCTTCCATCTCTCCTGTTCACACTCTGCATGATACAATCCAATACTCACTGAGCTATAACGTGTTCTTCCGGAAGACTCTAAAATACCCCTGATAGAGGCAAGAGTTGAAGTAGCTCTCCCAGTCCTGGAAGTGGGAAGCAACACCATGAATCTAACTCTTCATTCCTTTTTATTATTTTCTGCAAGAGTCCGAAAAACATGACACTTTTTTCCATTCTAAACAAAGCAAATGTATTAGGGGGAAGAACAGTGAGAAGGCAAGGGAGAAAAGCAATAAAAATTAAGTGGTAGGAGTCAGTCTTAATTTTTATGAACTAAAAAGCACTTAATTATTCATACTGTTTAGTCAATGACCCTCATACTCCTACTTGGACAATATATAATTTTTTTGCTCCCCTATGATGCATAAATAATATGCATGCATTCCTGTGAGAAGCACCTAAGATAGGACAATTGTGTGGCACTAGGAGCTAAATGTAACATTTAGCAAACTGCAAAGTGCAGCACAGAGGTGCCTGCACTCTTTAATCTTTATCATTAATCATTAATTGTTATCTGTTAACTAGGGATTTTCTCAATACTTAACCCCTAATTGTGCCCTTATTATAAGTTAAAGATAGCAGAAAAGTACATACAAACCAGGCCAACATATAAACGCTGTATTTCAGCCACAATTTATGAGTATACCAGCAGATAAAAATGCTACCAATAATACTTACATTTTCTTTTTTTTTAACTGAGAGGAAAATTGCTGTGGTGTTTGTTGGCAGGCATTAACCTTTTAGCTGGCACTAGGTGACAGGGAAACATGGAAGTGCACAGAATCTGTTCAGGGATGATGCCAGCTGGTGAGCAGGCTCATCATCAGAAAACCCAGTTATGGGTGTTGCAGCTGCCTGTGATGCCAACACAGCGCTTGAGTATTGCAGGGTTGGCTGGTTGCCAGAACTGTTCAAAAAGTGGACATCTCCCTTTGAAGAGAAGACATTTAAGATTGTTGGTAGAGATATATATTCAGCATGGTACCAATGCCACCTTGTCTAGACAGGCTGTTACTGAATCCACGAGAAAATGCTCTTCTTGTGGAAACACTAGTCACTAGCTCACACCACCAAGTCCTTCTCATTTGGCACACCGTACAAGACAAGGAAGTGCAGTTTGCTCTTTCTGAAATGCACTGAGCAGGTTGAGAGCAAAGGCTGAAAAGGTCAGCTTTTAGCTAAAAGAGCATTATGTGACCATGTGTTCAGTTATCTGGCTAGATCCACTGCAACACAGCCATTTGCCCTTTTATAGCTGTCCCAAACTCATACTCACAAGGTCATATCATGCATTGTATGTTACATGCCAGTATCCCCATGCCAGTATCTGACATCTGCAGTTATCTTATACCCTTCCCAGTGCTTGGCTCAGTATCATCTACATTGAAGAATTTGATAATTCCAGAAAAGGATATTCTTGTAACACGTTCATTCATTCCATAAATATGAGGAAATAGTAAGCAAAACATGTATACATCTTATTTTGTAGTTGAAAAATATCACTACAATCTCTCTTGCTAAATACGCTGTCTTGAAAACCAAGTATTTTTCACTTGAATTCACACTACAGTGTGCGATATGGCATGATTTTTACTGATGTGTGTAATTACATTGCATTGGCCTTTCCTACCCAAAAGATTCCCTTTATTTTTACATTGCAACACGACTATGCCAGCCCAGGTGTCACTGGGGGGTGGGCATTGACCATCTGTTTATCATATAATACTAATAAATCTAATGGCTTGGTATTAGAAAAATCTCTTATATACTTAATGCTCTACCAAAGCTGTAGAATAAGAGTGTCCACCTGGTATAAGTCGTTCTAATACAGCCAAATTAATTACCTGTAGCTGCTTGAAAATGATTGAATTCTCTGAAACCCAATGCTATTTTGCTTTGGGGCTGCAATTAAGCCCTTGACAAGCTTGATGAGAGCAGTAGCATGTACGGGGGTACTTCTGGTAACCATCTGTGTGCAGGGTCATATCAGCTCAGTCCCAGCAGTTCCCATATAGAATAGACACAATGCTTTCTGCTTAAACTTCCTGAGTTTCCCTTGTTTAAACATTCTTGGGAGAACAAAATATCTTCCAGAGATGCCAAGTGCTCAAGCTAAAGCATTACTTGTAAGAGCTTAATATTCCCCATCAAGAAGCCAGACTGCTGGTGACTGCCAATAACTGATAAAATGTAGAAGGGATAGTATATGAGTGTGGATTTAATCTCAGTGTTAGCATTGCCCCTAGGAAAATTACCATCTGTGTTTAATAAAGGATGTAACTCACTGATGGGATATGACTTTAGTGTGAGTGAAGCCTCATGTTTGTTCAGCATCAGTTCCATTTCTGAGGCAAACTGAACTATCAGGATTCTTCCTACTCTTTGGCAAAAAGTGCAGATGAGGAGGCATAGTTCAAGTACTGGAAGAATGACATGTATTATACATACAGATGCCCCAGGAAGTTTATTGGTTTTCTAACCAGAAATGAGGCCCAAATGTTCAAAACTGGCTTTTGGCTTACTGTCAGCTATTTCTCTCACGGGGTTGCTGGGCATGCAGGAGTGGGTGATGGTGCCTATGCCTCTATGCAATGGAAATACTGTATTCATATTGGATGAAGACAGCCTGAGAAAATTGGGGCTGCTCAGCCTGGAGAAGAGAAGGCTGTGTAGAGACCACATAGCAGCCTTCTAGTACCTGAAGGGGGCCTACAACGATGTGGAGAGGGACTCTTCATCAGGGACTGTAGCGATAGGACAAGGGGTAATGGGTTTAAACTTAAACAGGGGAAGTTTAGGTTAGATATAAGGAAGAAGTTCTTTACTGTGAGGGTGGTGAGGCACTGAAATGGGTTGCCCAAAGAAGTGGTAAATGCGCCATCCCTGGCAGTGTTCAAGGCCAGGCTGGACGGGCCCTGGGCAACCTAGTATAGCAGGAGGTGTCCCTGTCGATGGCAGGGGGATTGGAACTAGATGATCTTAGGGTCCTTTCCAACCTAAACTATTCTGTGATTTAAACATTTGCTTTAGAATATTAGGAGCACAGACTACTTGACTGGACTGATAAAGGAGTGCTAGATAGCATTTGTATTTAATAGCAATTAATAAATATATTTTTGTTTTCTATAATGCAAAATGTGAATTTAAATAGATGCTGTTCTTTGTGAGTCATAGTATAGCCATGGCTGTACTATACATTTGATTGCATACTAAGGTAAAAGTAATTGTGGTCACTGCACTCTTCAAAAAGAGCATTACATTTGTTGAAAAGATAGAGGCAGACAAATAATTTACAGATTATAACAGTAAAAACAAAATCCTATTAACAATTTCATATTAGAAATTATGGAAATCTATCACATTGCGCAGTTCAACAGAAAAGCAGATATTTTTTTCCCTTAATTTCTTGCTGTAATTGCCAAAAAAGCAATGCCCTCAAAATTTTACAACTGAGACAAGCAGGGGACACAAAATTACAAAATGGAATATATAAATCTTTAGGATCAGTTTTAAGTAATGCTAAGTTTGATGGCTTTGTAACAGCAGCAGTGGAAAATTACTGAGGTGCATGATACACAGAAAAAAAAAAGTAGAATACAGCTAGAGAGCATACTGAGAATTCTTGTACAAGATAAATTGTTATAGTTGACATAGTTTTAAGAAAAACAGTCCAGAAGAGCAGGACACAGGGATAAGGAGTATCTGCGAATGGCAGGTGCCCAGGATGGGTTACAGTTACACCAACTGATAAGTAGGAGGACAGGAGGATTATTATGTCTGTGGCGCTAACGAGCCAATTAAGCTGGTATAAGCATCTACTGCGTGCTTCAAAGGCTGCCAGAAGTGATGAAGATTATTGGAAGTAGTAAACAACCCTCAGAGACCACCACCGCATTTCTGTACGCATGTGGGGAACTTTCTGGAAAATGATGTAATCCATATGTAGCCTCATGAATATGTATGTATGCCCAGGGGGTATATAAGGACGGCTTGTACAGCAATACAGGGACACACGTTAGGAGGAGCTATCCCCCTATCCCCCGTGTCTCCCAGCGCCGCAATAAAGAATAGCTGCTTGTCAGCTTGAAAATTTTGTTGGCAAGTTTGTTCCTGGAGTTTTCTCCAACTCACAACTTTCCAGGCAACATTTTAAAAAAAAACAAACAACAAAAAACAACCAAACAAAATCCAAACCCAATCACCTTTGTTTAACTCCTCTGTGTACAAAGCGATGATCCTTTCTGCTTTTGCAGCATCATTCCCATTTCTGCGTTGTTGCTTGAGAGACAGAGGTTTGTAATATTTTCAAAGAGTTTTCAAGCTAGGACCTTATTTGGCTTTGAAGCTTTTCTGGTATTTGCTATTTTTATTCCTTTTTAGCATGCTTACCTCTTCTTTCGTCATGCCAAGTCGTATCTAGGAAGATTCACTAAAATGGCAGCTAGGCTAAGTGGACTAATTGGAAGAAGAAGGGAGTTCTGGATGCCTTGAAGATTTCTCTGGATACCTTGTAAATCTCTCTGATGTGTGGTTTTATCAAATAAATGTTGATAAAGTTGTCCTGATAAAAATCCTGATAAAAGGCAACATCCCTTGTTACCAACATAATGGGAGCTTCTTTCAGTGGGAAAAGGATTTGGCCCATCTGTATGTTTTTACTAACAATCTTGAACACATGCACAGAGTATTTAAAGTAGTTTTCAGAGACTGACATCTTATTTCTATAAACTTTGTACAGTTGCAGTTGCTCATCTATGCCTCTGTTGTGCTTAGCTTGAAAATCAGTTCTCAGTTGAAACTCAATCGTGCAAACTGTAAAAACATAAAATGTTATGCATTTGCCAGCCGAAGTAGTAAAATAGTACTTGGTATAGATGCTACTTGATTATAACTAAGAAGTAATGGAAATATTATCTTTGCTGCTCTAATGTGAAAAGCTGTATATCTTCCATGGTGCTGATCTTGGTGTCAGATTCTTGTTCCAGCTGTAGTCTAATAAATCCTGGGAAAGAGAGGAAGTGCTGTGCAAATGTAATTGAAAGCAGAAACCTGGTTTTGCTCATTATTTAACCACAGCTGTCACTTTTGTATGTTATGGATTTGCATGGTGAACTTCATCTTACACATAATGAAACAGCATAGTGGATGTAGCTGTCTATACCTATTTTGAGGGCTGCCCGGGGCAGACAAACATTATTCCAAATTTGTGCTACAACACCATAGATGTCATGTGCCAGAATTGGAATGTGTGATGTTATAACCTGCAAGCTACATTATGATTCAGCCTTAATTGTAATAAAGAAACTACATGAAACATGCAGAAGAAAATTGCTCCTTGTAGGCCAATGGCCGCATAAAGCATCTACAGTCTTCAGCCTCCAGAGACACCAAGTTCTGTGGGAAAACCAAAATAGGCCTTCCCATCCTGCTTTTTTCTCATGCTTCTACTGCAATCTCCTCTGGAGAAGAAAGGGCTGAAGTTTAAATATTCCTCCAGCAGCAGAACCCACAAGCTGAAAGACCTTTCTGGCATGTTGCTCGCCAGAATAGACTGAACACGCAGGGCAGAATCTGGCTTTTATACTTCTATTTTAGTTTCAGCATCAGCATTAATGAAGCATGTCAGTTTGCCTTCATTCCAGTTCAGTGACAGCCTTGTTATACAATGTACTTTGATATACAGTAGTCTATTCCCTATTATGTTGGGAGACAAAATCATATTGCAACACAGAATCTGATAATTTATCTCAGGAGCACGAAGGTTACAGCTAAAATGTGGAAGGTCATTACATAGGTGACTATTAACAGGATTTTTTTTTTTTTTTTAACGTTGGTGTTTGAAATCTGGTGTGGTAAGTCTCTGCATAATCGTGCAGGTTTGTCTCTGCAGCATCAGTAGCAGTTTGGCCTCTCAGCGTAGTATTTGTAGAAAGAAGAGGGAAATGCCAAAGGGAAGAAACACTGAACCTTGAGTATAAATAGAGTAAAACATTAAGTGATGGCTGCTGAATCTGACTGGCTTTCAGAAATTGAAACATAAGCATCGCTCATTTCTCCTCGGTCAATGCTGTTACAGAGTAGCATTTTATTTTCAGTGTTCACTGAGAAATTGAAAACATTTCCTTAGAAAGATGGAGACAGAGGCCCTCAGTCACTTAGCTAATTGTCCTTGGGGAAAATTAAATATCATTGAAACCAAAAGTGATGAAAATATGTTCCTTAGGACTAAGATCTAATCAGTAGAGTTCTTGTAATTAACCTCAAACTGGCTTTAATTTTGATACACAAGTATCTTACTCTTTAGCCTTTCTATCTAGGAAGGGATTTGAGAATCTTTGTCAAGTCAGACCTGAACCTCCTTAACAAGTGATCACAGAATATTGTATCAAAAATCAGAAAAAAAAAAAAATCATTTCAATAATATCTTATTGTAATGGGAAGAAATTAAGATAACAGAGAATTTCTTTCTCTACTGTATTGGCAGAACCAGCCAGAGATGCAAACAATAGGATCTCAGTTGCCAAAAGAACCAACAGAATGAAACAACCTTCATGGACCTTCAGATGTCCATGCAAAAATAAAAAATAGTGCAACATGAGCTCTTTGCCCAGGTATGATGCAAAGAAAGTTCTAAGAATTAAAATGCACTTTTCCTTATTAAGCTGCCCTGAGGGCACAAAGAATGTATTTTACCCATTAGCTTTGTTGATGTTGATCTCAAGGTCCTTTTCAACCCTAATTATTCTATGATTCTATGATTCTGTGTGCTCTTATCACAGAATACTAGAATGGTTTGAGTTGAAAAGGACTGTTAAAGATCATCTGGTTCCAATCCCTCCATGTACAGAAACATCAAAGCCCCTTACAACCTGTCCTTGAACCCTGGGCTTCCAGGGATGGTGCATCCACAATTTCTCAGGGCAACCTGTGCCAGGATCTTGCCACCCTCATTATAAAATGTTTCTTCCTTATATGTAACCTAAGTCTACCCTCTTCCCATTTAAAACCCATCACCCTTTGCCCTCTAACTATAGGCCCTGGTAAAACAGCTCTTTCCGTCATTCTTATAAGCCCCTGTCATAGTTTAAGCCTGGCTGGTAACTCAGCACTATACAGCCACTCACACCACCCTTCCTCTCTTCCCAGGAGGGATGGGGAGAAGAATCAAAAGAATATAAACCCCATGGGTTGAGATAAAAACAGTCTAGTAACTAAGGTACCATACAAAACTACTACTGCTACCACCAGTAATAATGATTAGGGAAATAACAAGGGGAGAGAACATAAAGCTAAAATGGGAAAAGAAAAGAAAAGAAAAGAAAAGAAAGAAAAGAAAAGAAAAGAAAAGAAAAGAAAAGAAAAGAAAAGAAAAGAAAAGAAAAGAAAGGAAAAGGGAAGCGAAGGGAAGGGAAAGGAAGAGAAGAGAAGAGAAGAGAAGAGAAGAGAAGAGAAGAGAAGAGAAGAGAAGAGAAGAGAAAAAAGAAAAGAAAAAAGAAAACAAGAGAAAAGAAAAAAGAAAAGGAAAAGAAAAGAAAAGAAAAGAAAAGAAAAGAAAAGAAAAGAAAAGAAAGGAAAAGGGAAGCGAAGGGAAGGGAAAGGAAGAGAAGAGAAGAGAAGAGAAGAGAAGAGAAGAGAAGAGAAGAGAAGAGAAGAGAAGAGAAGAGAAGAGAAGAGAAAAAAGAAAAGAAAAAAGAAAACAAGAGAGAAGAAAAAAGAAAAGAAAAGAGAAAAGGAAAAGAAAAGAAAAAAAAGAAAAGAAAAGAGAAAAGAAAAGAAAAGAAAAGAAAAGAAAAGAAAAGAAAAGAAAAGAAAAGAAAAGAAAAGAAAAGAAAAGAAAAGAAAAGAAAAGAAAAGAAAAGAAAAGAAAAGAAAAGAAAAAAGAAAAGAAAGGAAAAGAGAAAAGAATAAACACAAGTGATACACAATGCAATTACTCACCACCCACTGACCGATACCCAGGCCAACCCAAGTAGGGATCTGGGCCTCCTGGCTGACTCCCCCCAGGGCATGACGTGCTGTGGTATGGAACACCCCTTTGGCTAATTTGAGTCAGGAGTCCTGTCTCTGCTTCCTCCCATCTTCTTGTACCCCTCCTCACTGGCGGAGCATGAGAGACTGAAAAGTCCTTGATCAGGGTAAACATTACTTAGCAACAACCAAAACATCAGAGTGTTATCAGCACTGTTCTCAGACTAAAGCCAAAACACTCTGTCAGCTACTAGAAAGAAGTAAAAAATGTTAACAGCTGAAACTAGGACAGCCCTCCGTAAGTATTCAAAGGACACAATAATGCCTCCTCAGAGCCTTCTCTTCTCCAGGCTGAATAGCCCCAGCTCTCTCAGCCTTTCCTGTTGAGAAGTGCTCCAGTCCTCTGATCTTCTTTGTGGCCTTTTGCTGGACTTGCTCCAGTAGCGCCATGTCTTTCTTGTCCTGAGATCTCTAGAGCTGAAAACAGTACTGTAGGTGGGGTCTCACCAGAGAGGAGAGGAGAAACATTACTGAGATTCTGCTTCATAGCACACCACAACCCTCCACCCCTCATAACACCACATCATCAGCATTAAGGCCTGACTGCATATTTTTATATATTAGTGAAAGCCACCGGTATGAAGTTGGTTGCAATTAAACACATAGGGAGTCCTGAAGATGTGACCACAGGGAGCAGGAGAAATCAGAAAAGCTGGGAGAGGAAGGTCTCCATGCAAGACTGGGCAGGCAGCATCTCACTTTCCCAGCCCATTCTTCCTTTGCCACAAAAGTCTTCTGTGCATTTAATTTCCAGAAAGGGCGTATGCCATATTTCACCGAACTTTAATTAGGGAGGAAACAGTGGATGAAATGAGTGTAACACAACAGTGCATGCTGACAAGTATTTGCATCTTATTTGCTCATGCAAATGAAACAACTGGGCTCATGGCCCAAATTATGAGCTGAGTCAAAAACTTCAGCTACCCTAAGCAAGCAGCCATGTAGGCAGCAGTGATGGAAACCTCTGTCTCTGTCCTGAAAGCAGCAGCCTCTATCACCTTCCCAGCAAGAAATGCTAGTCCTGAAACTCCACAGACAGATTTGCACAGCCTGAAGGAACTGTGCCTAGAGATGAGGTCCTGCATGCCTTTTTCAAGGAGCAATTGCAGGGCTTCATGAGGCCAAAATTGCTATTGAAACAGTTTTGCTCACCTGAAATCTTAGATGAGTCTTAATTCACTCACTGGAAGTCTGCCCTCTGAAGTCTAGCAGTCAGGACATCCGTTTGTCCGTGGTGTCTAGCTCCCACTGTCTTTTGGGGTGGCTGACAGTGAGTTAATTAACAACTCTTTCTAGTTGTAGGCCCAAATGTGACTTAGACCACAGGAGACACCTGCCAGATGCTGCACTGGGAAATAAATCTCACTTTATCTGCTCCCCTCCCTGCACTTTTGGTTCAGGAGGTGAAAATCACACTGGATCTATGACTTTGGACCTCAATACTGAAATATTTGGATAAGAAAGTATACAAAGATGATTTCCACCCAGTATGGTCAGAAGGCTTCTAGGTTTCTTAAGGGACACTTTGCTGATGTCCAATACTGGGAAACCACCTGCAAATTTCAGGCAGTGGGTTTTAACACGAAAATTGTATTTTGATGAGAGATGGCAATGAAAAGTCCTAAAAATGAGCAACGTGACACAGAGAAAAATGCTTTTAATTTTATTGCACATAGTCTAGACCCTGACACGGGACCTGAGTGTAAGGCTCATATAGATCACAATCAAGACATATCATCATATCACATATCACAGACATCAGTCTGTTCAAATCTTCTTTGTGGTACAAAGACTATTTCTTTGAATGAAGGTTAAATAAACACAATTTTGCCATTGAATTTGTATCCAGCAGATACAAATACATCATTTACAATTCTATATGCTTTACTATAATCCCCAGTTGTGCTGAGGATTCTTCTCATTGTGCCTTACCAATACTTGCTGCAAGTAAGAGGTTGGCAGAGTTGTCCTCTGCTGCCAGGCCTCTTGCTCCTCACCATATTTCATTATACATCACCACCCCAAACAGCAGGAGATCACAAGAGGTCATCTAACTTTTGAAGACCATTGTCCCAGAGCTGTTGTCAAATACCTAGTTCCACACTTTACTGTACATGATACCATACAGTAGGCTGTATAAGTAGACCGACAAAGGAGTGCAACACCAATTATTTGCTCAAACTATTCTAGTGAGGCTGGCGGGGGTTTTTTCCTCACAGTTCATAGAAAGTACGGAGAAAGGTTGCAGTGGTCTGTAAAATATTGTATTTACCTGCAATACTAACATGGAACTGCCTGATCCAGTATTCAGTGGAAAACAATTTCTCTGTGAAGAATTTTAGTGGGATTGCTGCCAGAGGAGAATGTCAGTTTAGGCAACAGAGCCTTGAATGAAATGTGGCTGTCATGAATCCTGGCTGGAGGATGCCAAACTACACTTTAAATTTTGAGGCATTGCAGAATGGGCCAACTCCTTCTTACTCACCTTCAACGAGTTAGATCATTGACTACTTTGCGTGTCACATTTCTTTGATCGTGAATCTCAGTAAAAAGATTATGAGCAGGTTCACACATCCATGGGAAAGTCCTTCACATTCTCCTCTTGAAGCTTATTTTATAACCTTCTGTAGAAGAAGCTGTCACTAAGATTTTCCATAAAGGAGTTCTGGATCATTTCATTATTACTGGAAAGACAGTCAAGGGAAGAAGGCCATCTGGAGTGTATTTTTGACAGCCTTCCATCATATGGTGACACACAATTGCTGACATTTATATTCTTGCTTAAATTCTGATATTTCTTTCCTTCTTTCCCTTCATTAAATTATATCCCAAGGAAGAATTCATGTCTGAACTCCTGTGGAACAGTTATATCTATCATCTTGTGATTCTGCAACAACCATTTGTTTTTTTTTCTCTTTGGTCTTAAGAAATAATGTAGCTTTCAGGAGAGCACAAGGTTAGTGAGAAGTGGTAAAGGTAGAATGCTTACCTCATTTTTGCTAAACAAAACCCAATCTTCACTCTTTCAGACCACGTCAGAAAGCTAGGCTTATCAGAAGCTGCATAAAGCTTTTTATCAAAAGCTTGACCTAATAAAGTTGTTTGTAGAAGGCACTTTGTCTTGGTTAGTTGGAAACAGAGGTCAGAAGCTGTGAGTTCAGCCAGTGATTCAGGTACAGCCTATGTAATCAAAATGGACATTTTGGTCAAGAAAAAGAAGTGACTGGAGCCTGATAGTCACAGCTTGGTGTAAATTTAATGGAACTGGTGCCTCAATACTTTTTTTTTAATACTTTTAAACTGTAGTGATTATGAAACATGCAGTCTTCTGGCTAGCTCAGAAGGGGCAGTGCACCTCTCACTCCCCAGGCAAAAGCACAAGTCAGAAGCTTCCACATCAATAGATTTCATCTCTAATTTTGTAAAACCATTTCCAGGTGTTCAGTTTTTCATTTTATTACTACTTATATTGTGAACAAGACTCTCAGTCACTGCCAAATCTTTGTTTAGTGTTAACCAGACTTGCATGGTCCAAGCGTAGTCCAGGGTTCCTAGGGAAATCCTAGGTGTGACAGGATACAGCCTTAAGGAATGATTTTGATTCAGCTTTACAAGGAAAATAATTGCATTCAGGGACTTCAGATGCTGTTAGGAATCTTGTGTTAAGATCTGCTGATATGCAGATGTCCAAGAATACAACAGCTGCAAATAATGAATCACAGTCATTTCCAATGATACCTATATAATTTTTTTTTAAATTGTCAGATTTGTTTTGTAAAGCTCAGGATTAAAGTTGGGAAACATATGAAGAAAGTGGAGTTGAGGAGAACATGAAGAAAAAGCACTTTCTGAAAGTCCAGCAACTGAAAGGCAATTATGAAAGTCAGCACTACCATGGGAATTATTGAAGCTGTTTATTAGGAGTAAAGCAGAGGTGCAGAATGTAAGTACTGGTACCACATTTCCATGCTTTCATCTCTGAGACAATCTTCACATTTCCAAATTAATACATAATGAGAACGCTGTGTTCCACCGTATTGATTCTCCAGACATGCTTAAGAGATGGGAAGTGTCAGATAAAGGTAGTATCTTAATAACAGTTAATGGTTCAAATAGGGTCAAAGCAAGAATTTTCTCAAGGACCCTTTGGATATAAAACACAAAATTAAAGCACTTATACATTCCAGGCAAAGGTCTGTTCTGTTTCCTCTCAGGAGATCTAGGTAGGAGTAGGAGGAAAAAGAAGAGTACATGTAAAAGCAGCAAAGTAGGCTAATGGAACAGTCGCTAGTTCCAAGAAATTTTTGCAGCTTTTCACCCTAATGCTAATGCTTTATGTTGACAAGGAGTAGGAGTAAAGCAGTCCTACAAATATTTTTCTTCTCTCTATTATCAGCAGAACAAACAGTTATAATGCTTAATCTTGCTCCACTCCTTTCACCAGACAAAATAGTGGTAAAGAGAACCATGAAAATATCTTGCTGCAAGATAAACTAATGGTAACTCTGGAAAACCTGCTTTCTGTCTTGCATATTGATGTGCGTTCCCCTGGGAGGCAGTTCCAAGTGATAAGGGGATCCTTAACATGATTGAGTTTTCCGTCTTTTCATGGAACTCGTTGTGGTCATAACTTTGTTAATGCCCACAGCTGAAGTATACAATTAAAACAACTATTGGTTATCTTCCATTCTTTGCTTTGTAAAATTTATATCAGCTTCTGTCATAACACCATTGATTGATTGAAACAAAAATGCAGTTGCAGAGTATAAGCTTTTATGAGGCCTCATACTATTGTCCATAAAATAAAGGACTCATCAAGACAAATTTACATGCAACCTTAACCCTTCCACCATGTATATCTATTATAAATACTCAAGCTTTTTAGGAGCGAAAACATCTTTATTAGCTAGCTGATATAGTTAGAAAAAGTCAGATAAGCTCACACAGCCTCTTCATTAAGCTACAGACAAAGACCAAAATCCATGCCAAACAGATGTTGGAAATGATCTGTGTCTACATCGGTTTTCCTATTGCCTCATGGGCAGTAATATGTCTTCTGCTGGATTGTAACTTGCTTCAAAGAAAAAGTGACATTTTATCCCACAATAACTTTCTGGAATAAAGCAGTACAGAAGTTAAGTTCGTTAATCATTGTTTTTGATATTGTTGGTATCTGCTTCCAAACGTGAAATACCTGAATCACACATATCAGTCCATGATTCAGTTGTCCATGTACGTATGAAAGAAAAGGAAGTATTTGAGAAAACAATGACCTCTTCAGACTTGCAAGGCACTATCTAACCCAGTAGCCACAGAAAAAGGAAAATTCTTAGCACTTTGCAGGTTGCATATTAAAAATATCACACCTTTTTTTCTGGGAAAGGAAGAAAGAACCTTTCTGCAAATGGAATTAAAACTCTACCTGTTTACTAGATTAAAAAATCCTTAGACCCTGTATTAAAAAAAAAAAAAAGTCTTGAAAACATGGTGGTATATTCAAGGAATGAAACTGTCTTCCACCTGTTGCAGTAGGCAGTACAAAACTATGCAAGAGAAAACCTCCTACTCATTTAGCATTCGTAGAATTTTTCAGTATGGATTATATATTCATGCATCTCAGCCCCACCAACAGATTTAACAGATTTAACAGATGAAGTGTTTGTGTCCCCCTCCCATCCTTTCTGAGGAGGTAGGCAGGCAAGGAATATCGAGGGAAACAAGAAAGAAAAAAGGACAATGTTCTACCTAGCATAACCTTGCCCTTGACATGCAGAATCTCCTCTAGCTGGGAAGACGCTTTGGGGGTGGTCCTTCACCATGAAAAGTTTGTAAGCAGCTATTCTGTTCCTAAAGCAGGCAGTTGTTCTTCCTTCTCCTGTTGTCACTTGTGTGGGCTCTTCTGAAGAGCTCATTAAGGCATTAAGGTTTAGGTGAAAGAAACATCTGTCATTTATTGGAAGACATAATTGCAAACCTGAAGTTAAGGTCTTAGAAGGGTTATAAAAAAATCTTCCATCTCCTTGGGAAAAAAAACTATTATTCCATTAAGAAGGGCAAGATTGCTATTTCAGCTAGTTTTCCTGTACAATTCATAAACATTGCCTGTTATCTTCACCAAAATCTTCACCCAGACAAACTCCTGAGCAAATGGAATTTTGCCCAAGAAAGTACTGAATAAGGTCTCCTGCAGTTAACTCTGTGAGCCTAGCACTGAAGGACTTGTCGGGATAATGCTACCTATTCTGACAAGGTGGGAAGAGCCACAGAGGTTATATTTTTTTATATGTTGATCCTTGAACATTTGTGTAGCCTGGGAATTCAATGGTCATCAAATAGTCGCAATGCATACAATAGTCCGGTCAAATTTGTATTTACCCTCCAGACACCTGTAATTTTGCATCCTTTTCCATCATTCGTGTGCTAGATAAGGATACAAATGCAAATTTTTTTTTGGTAACTGTCGACTTTCTTGCAATTTGTAGTTCTCCTAAAAACAGAACACTATTGACAATAGCTTTGCTTTCCTTAACTGCCTTTTACGGGTTCTTTAGAGGCATTCTTTAAAACTTTCTGGATCAGAAAGCTGAAAACCATTGCTAAACTTAAATTATTTCCTTTTAAGTGCTGAAGCTGTTGACACATACAGTACACAGCCTAAGTAATTTTTTTAATTTGACAGCCAAAGGCAGGATTCTGATGTTCTTACTTCCCCTTTGACAAGAAGCTTTTCTGTAGTGGGTCTACACCTGCAATGAAGTACTACAAGGTATTATGAAGCAGCTTCTAATAACTGGTCTTCCTTATCAACACTGTGTGCACAAAACAGTTATTAGCTGTATTGTCTTGGAGCAGAGCAGGACCTTGAAAGTGCCCTGACCTGTATTTTACTGCTACTGGGTAAATTCCCACTATTATTCCTCACAAATGAATTACACAGATTGTGTTCACTCTCTGTAGGAGGCACAGTGCTATGTGTTATTGTAATGTGTAATGCCACCGTTTGCTTGGGATAAAAACAGATAAAATTAAACTGGTTGAGATTAACCTAACACAATTCAACTTTACAGGTCCACGTGACTGCCATAAGTAGTAATGGTGAAAGAAAGTATATCTAAGTGGTTTGGATGTAGATAATTCAGCTTAAATTCTCTGAGAGAACTCAATTTCCATTTCACTCATAGAAGAGGTGTCTTAGTCAGAGTCCAATTCAGTTAACTGCATGAAGTCCAATTATTCCTTAAGACATGAACAAGAAGATACTATTTGGATGATCTAATATTGCAATGAGTATAATGTAAAATCCAGAGCAGAGTGACCTCTCTGACACCTGAAGCCATGCATCTAAATCATGAATATGAGATCTATTTACCTTTTCTCTGCATTATGAAGGAGTCAGGCTAATTTCTGCACTGATCTAGAGCCATGAGGACAGCATTCATGCTGCTCTGTGCAAGCTAAAACATAGTCATACCATTCTCTTTCAGTGGCACTTAAAAAGGAGTGTGAATATTTCAAAATAGAAGGCCTAAAATTATACTTAGCAACCCAAATGAGTGGCTCAATTTTCAAATTAATTGAACGTTTGAAAGTTCTCATTCAGCTGTTGCTATTAAGGATCCTAGGAAGTCAAGCTGCCAATTTGTATACAACTACACATACCATATACAGATGAACATATATATATATGCATATAGCCATCATTCTCTGTTCTTCCTGTCTTCATTTAGCAAAAAATGATGTGTCAGAAAAAATGCAAGAGAAAGCGGAAACTCAATAAATGGCAGGGTGGGAAGGATCAGGATTTATAGCTCCATATAACATAGATGACAGTCTGCATCACTGGATAACCCCATACTTTGTTAGGCTTAAAGACGGTAAAGAACTAAGTGCATTCTAGTGCAAGCAAATTCCCACTTGCTCATTACCATGGATCTTGTATATACACTGCCTGTTTTCTCTCTTCACAGTCTACATGACAATGAGTTTGCAGACTTCCTCTAGAAGCTGATTTTAGAACAGGACTTACTTACATGCATAGCACATGCACAAGGGGTAACCAGAGTATAATTCATGCCGCTGCTTTTAAATGTCATTGATGCAGGCATCTACCTGTGAGCTAGGTGTCTATGTACACATGCTAGTCAATCCAATCAGTAGAGTGTATTCAGTCCTGGTCAATTCAGTCAGAAGACTGCATCAAGTAATCAGTCTGACCAAAGATAGGTGTGTGCTTTAGGATCAGGTTAATTTCTTGCCTCCGATGGCTAGGCAGATATGCACATGGATATCTAAAATGAAACAAGACATGTATCACCTCAAAGGTTTCCCTACTTGAGCTTACTTCCATCTTAATTCAGCTGTCAGAAGCCTTTGTGAAAAGTCAGTCACATTCTTCTTGAAATACTGTTTTCTCTTTATTTCTGTGGCTCTTTCTTCTCCTGCTTCTCTTCATGAGTCTCTGACATTCTTGCAATATGATTCCTTTGTCTAACCTTCCACATTTCTCACAGAACACTGTCACAGGTCACATTTTATTCTCCTTCACTATTGTATTTCTCAGTTGTATTGCTTGCAAATGCAAGCCTAAGAATCATCTGGGCTGTAGACAAATCATAATTTTACTCCTTCAGGCGAGAACTATGTCAATCTAGCCTAACTAAAAGATTAACCAGTTTTTCCCAATGAACATTGTCTTCAGTTCAAGCTGTTTCTAGGCCCTTACATTCAAGTCCTGATAAGTATCTGGGCTATTCTTCCCAATAGCATATAATGTAACTGGCCCCTAACCCATCACATGTATACCTATAGAACTTTTCACTAAATACAGAAGCAAGCAGTGAGAACTTTTTTTCTTTATTCCCCTCTTCACCATTGTTTGAAATAATAATTTTGAAGCCATTTTAAACTTAATAGTGCAAGGGGCTGTCGTGGTTTAAACCCAGTCAGGCAACTTGTTCACTCACTCCCAGTGAGTGGTGCTGGGCTGACAACAATCGAGGGCCGCCCCCCCCCCCCCCCCGGGCTCTCCCCTTCCCCACTCCCGGAGGAACGGGGAGGAGGATCGAAAGAGTGCAACTCCTACGGGTTGAGACAAGAACAGTCCAGCAACCAATGTACAACACAAATCACCACCGCTACCACCAATGACAACAATAAGAGAAAATAACAAGGGAAGAGAATACAATACCACCGGCCAAGAAACAAGTCCCACCCGGAAGCCCGTGTCCTTCCGGGTAACTCCCAGTTACCCCCCACCCCGGGCATGACGTGCTGTGGTATGGAATACCTCTTTGGTTAGCCTGGGTCAGGTGCCCCATCTCTGCTTCCTCACAGCTTCCCCTCCTCTCTGGCAGAGCATGAGCCTCACAAAGTCCTTGGTCAGAGTAAACATCACTTAGCAACAACCGAAAACATCGACTTCACCAACACTGTTCCCAGGCTGGAAGTCAAAACACAGCACTGCACCAGCTACCATGAAGGAGAAACATGACTGCTACTGCTGAACCCAGGACAGGGGCTTACAGTAGTAAGGTAAGTATTAACGAAACTAGGATGTGGGCAGGAATGTGAACACCTAAAGTAATCAAGCAATACAAAGTACAAGTATATATTTAGACTGGAGACTGCAGTTTAACCACCAAAATAGATTTCCATGCGTTGACAATCACCATTACCAAATAATGAATGTCATAAAAAAGTGAGAAGAGATTAAAAATATCAGCCATAAACAAAGAAGCTGGGTTTATTGTTTTTTTTTCTCCTGATTTTTAACACATTAAATAAATTCATTTTTGGTGCAGCTCTTTAGAAAATAGTTTGAATAGTTTGGGTTTGAAGGGACCTTCAAAGGTCATCTAGTCCAACCTCACTGCAATGAGCATGGACAATGCTGCTCATTGCAGGGGAATGGGGAATATCACTTCTTGAATATGATCAAAAATGGATAGTAACCCCTTTGCATGTGTTCCTTAACTCACAATATTACTATGGGTAATTCACCATACTACAGTTTTACTCTCCCCTAGGTCAGTAGTGACCAAATATTGGCAATACACAGCCACCAGTAATACACACTTACCCATACAGTAGCAGTTGGTGTAATACACACTACCAGACTCAGAAAGCAGACCAAAAGGAAATAGCTGTGAAAATCAATTTCTTTGAAGAACTGCTAGTGCATATCTATGCTTTTTGAGTGCTATGCCTTCAGGACCCCTGACTCCTCTGCACAGAAACTAGGAATACTTGACCTTAAAGGCATTCCCATGTGGACCCAGACTTTATACCCAAGCCTCTCATCTTGCTTGGGTCCACAGACCCATTTTAAAGGATTGTTTGGATTCATGGGGATTGTACTTGGGCATACACGCACACCTGGGCTCTCCACGGCTCTTCCCTAGGGGCTGCAGGTCAATGCTGTTCCTGGTGCTGTTTCCAAGAGGAAGATAAACCCATAGATATCTCACAAAAGATAATATAAAAGAGTACCATGTGTCAAAGATCAGTGACAGATAGTGTTTCTATTCCTATAGCCAGTCTTTGGAAAACAGAGGTGAAACATTTTATGTGGCAGCTTTAGTGATGCTGCTCAACTTGAAAAGCAACTGGACTTTCTACAAAAGAATACAAAAAGCTCTTAGTTTAAGGAATCTGTGGTATAAAGCAAGGTTCTGAGAACATATTACTGTGCATAATGCTTGGTAAGAAAGATTCAGGTTTGGCAGGGTTTGCCTAATAGGAAGTAAATGTGCTTGAATGTAAACTGCTACAGCTATTAGTAAAAAAAATACTACCACTAACCATAGCTTATGATATTCTTTCAGTTTCCTTTTTAGGGTTTTGGGGATTCCTCTGCTTTGTGTGTTGTTGCTCACTTTTCAAAAGCTAACTGTTCTCTCCAGCATCATTTTTTTCAGTCTCCCTCTATGTTTCTTAAACAAAGTCCCTGGCTAGCCTAGGGTTTGCATCCTTGAATTCTCCCATCTACTTAGTCTTTCCCCTGCCTTGACTCTTTTCTTCTAGCTTTTCTATTCCCTTTCTTTCCAGCTAACAGAGTAACGTTTTAGTCTACAAGCAATCCATAGTTCCTATCCAGTGGATATCCTTGCCTTTCCTTCTGTTCTTCTTCAATTAGGACAGAGATTCTTGTTTAGTTGAATTGATTTTTTTTTAGTGTTTCATCAAAATCACTCAAATGTTTGCTCTTGCATGGAGCTGCGACTGGGGTACACCTCTAATGTACCCTGACAGTAGCTGCCCACTGGGTCCCTGAATGGAAAGTTAAGCATTCTTAGATTCTTTTCTTTACATTGACTTGAAACCACTGGTGATCCACAAAAGAGGGCCAGCAGGGTGAGGGTGAGGGTGTCCCTGTTCATACAGAAGATAAAGTTCAGTGCTGCAGCATGATGGAGGTCAAAGATGCTGGCAGATAGCTTTGGAGGCTGACTTCATGTTTTGTCAAAAGCTGCATTAGAGATTTGCTGTCAAGTAATTGTGGACAGATGTCAAATAGCCAGTACATACATTCACTTATCTTTGTGCTCTCTGAGCTCTGTGAAAGCTGAGAGCTCTTTCCTGCAGAGAAAAATTACTATTCTCTACCACAATGTACTAAAAAGTGTCAGCAAAAGAAAAAGCAGTGAGATGGTCCAGAAACTTCTCCACAAATAGTCTGTGTTGACTCCTCTGGTTTACACTGGCAAAAGTAGTTTTCCCAGAACTTCTTTCATCTTACAGCTCTCAAGCATTTCCTTCTCTGTGTGTCTGTTTATATATAGATAAGAGTGGCAAAAGGCAATTTTTTTTTTTTTTTTTTTTCTGTGATATGACATCCAGGGATCATCATACTGTAATGGAAGTAAATGAGAACAAGTGCACCAAATCATAGGGCAGCTGTACTATTAACTCTTTTCCTCATGGAGTTCTTGGCTGGCTTGAGTTTGATAGAAGCAGCTCTTTCAATGCAGTAGCAACAGAAGTTTATGATAGTGGGTCATGCTAATGTTGCTGTCCTTTTTTTTTTTTTTTTTTGCAAGAATCAGAATAACTCTTATTTCTACCTAAAATTGGCAGTGTTTCTAAACTATTCAGAGTATTTGTACCAAAATATTTACAACAGGTAACAATTAGAAGACAAAAGCCCATTGTACTATGACACGATATTGTAGACTCTGATTTCACATACATGTGACATAATTGTTATTGCAAGGCATCAGATTCTTTAAATCTATAAAATCACAACAAGCAGTCTTGTAAATGCTATCATAGGTAAAACTACAGCACATAATTTTTCTTTCAGATCAGTAGGTTCAGTTCCCAGAACTCTCCATACCCCATGGCCTCTGTGGGGGAGTTCAGTATGCAATTCAGCAATTCCACATTTGCAGTGAAGTAAGACCTCTCTTGCACTGATAAAAAACAAATCATTTGTGATACATGTTCACTCAGACTGAAGGACTTACTTCACTCTCATAAGTTACATCAAAGCATCACCCATGGGCACTTTACGACATTGTGTACTCTACAATGAGTTCAGTATTAGACTGGAACAGCATCAGTAATAACAACTTCTTCATAGCAGACCCAGTCAGAATCATCACCTCAGTACTAGACTAACTGGATGTACATATCAAGCAGCTGCCTCAAGGTTGACTCAAGCAGGACAGAAATGGTGCTGGCACGATGAGAAGAAATGTAGGGAGCTATCCAGGAAGCTGAACTCTCTATCTAGCTTATAAGCCAACAAGGAGCCTGCATATGTTAGGCTAGTTATTGCACATGAATACATCAGTAGCAACCATGGTAAAAAATGCCTCCTTCAATCCAAAAAAGATGTGTCATTTCCTCTTGGACCAGAGCCTTGTTACCATGATTCATGCTAAGCTCTGGTTAGTACAAGCCACTGCATCTTGAACTACACAGATGCAGAAGGAAAAGCTGACAAACGAGACCCATTCATTGAAATTCTGACTGAGGAATACCTTCATCTAAGACACCAAAGTGAGCCTCATACCAGTACACTGTAAATGCCATTTCAAAGTCTTGGTGACAGTCCAGCCGATTTTTCTTCATCAGACTCTAATGGAACTGTGGAAAAAGTTGGAGGAGGTCTTTTATGCCAGCAACCAACTCATTCACAGAATGATAGAATCATAGGACGGTTTGGATTGGAAAGAACCTTTAAAGATCATCTAGCTCCAATACCCTCTTTTACTAGACAAGGTGGCTCCAAGCCCTGTCCAGCCTGGCCTTGAACACTGCCAGGGATGGGGCAGCCACAGCTTCTCTGGGCAACCTGTGCCAGGGCCTCACCACCCTCACAGTAAAGAACATCCAAACATTTAATTAAAATCTTCCCTCTTTCATCCTAAAGCTATTATCCCTTGCCCTGTCACTACCTGCTCTTATAAAAAGTCCCTCTCCAGATTTCTTGGAGGCTCCTTTAGGCACTGGAAGCTGCTCTGAGGTCTCCCTGGAGCCTTCTCTTCTCCAGGCTGAACAAACCCAACTCTTTCAGCCTGTCTCCATTGGAAAGATGATCTAGTGCTCTGACCACCTTTGTGGCCCTCCTCTGGACGAGCTCCAACAGGTCCACATTTCTTCTTGCCTTGGGGACCCCAGAACTGAATGCAGGACTGCAGGTGGGGTCTCACAAGAATCCCCTGGCTCAGCCTGCTGGTCACGCTTCTTTTGATGCAGCCCATCACAAGACTGGTTTCTGGGCTGCAAATGCATACTGAAGCCGGCTTATGTTCAGTTTCTCATCAACCAGCATCCCCAGGTTTTCTCCTCAGGGCTGCTCTAAACGCAGTCTCCACTCAGCCTGTGTTTGTGCTTGGGATTGCCCTTACCCAGGTGTGGGACATTGCACTTGGCCTTGTTGAACTTCATGAGGTTGGCACTGGCCCACTTCTCAAGCATGTCAAGGTCCCTCTGGTTGGAGCCCTTCCCTCCAGCATGTCGACAGCACCACACAACTTGGTGTCACCAGCAAACTTGCTGAGGGTGCATCAATCCCACTGTCCGTGTCACCAACAAAGATGTTAAACAGCACTGATCCCAATACCCAATACTCTCATTCTCTGAGGAATGCCATTTGTCACTGGTCCCTGTCCAGACATGGGTGAACATATGTAATATTACCTTCATGTTTACATCTGTTCTCTAGGTATTCCAGTAAGAATAATGCAGACAGGTGAAAGATAGAAATCTGTTCTTCTCATGCAAGAGAGTTTGTATTGCTTACACAGCCTCTAGTGCTTAAGGTGCACTTTTTTTTCCCATAAACAGTAAATTCAGTTATGTCCTGGGTTCAGCAGTAGCAGTCATGTTTTTTTCTTTTGTGTTAACTGGTGCAGTGCAGTGTTTTGACTTTCGGCTCGGGAACAGAGCTGATAGAGATGTTTTGGTTTGGCCAAGGACTTTGTGAGCCTCATGCTCTGCCAGAGAGGAGGGGAAGCTGTGAGGAAGCAGAGACGGGGCGCCTGACCCGGGCTAGCCGGGGAGGTATTCCATACCACAGCACGTCATGCCCGGGGTGGGGGGTAACTGGGAGTTACCCGGAAGGACAGGAGCTTCCGGGTGGAACTCGTTTTCTTGGCCGGTGGTATCGTATTCTCTTCCCTTGTTATTTTCCCTTATCATTGTTTTAGCTGATAGTAGCGGTGGTGATTTGTTGCTGGACTGTTCTTGTCTCAACCCGTAGGAGTTGCACTCTCTCGATCCTCCTCCCCGTTCCTCCGGGAGCGGGGAAGGGGAGAGCCCCGGTGCAGGGAGGGGGGGGGGGGGAGACGAACACGGACCTTGATTGTTGTCAGCTCGGCACCACTCACTGGGAGTGAGTGAACAAGTTACCTGACTGGGTTTAAACCACGACAGTTCTTTTTTGGCGCCCAACGTGGGGCACGAGGGGTTGAGATAAGAACAGATCTGACTGGATTGATAGTCACTCGTCACAATGCTGATTTATTGGCTCTCAAGGTTTTTCCTCTTGATCTCACAGTTTCAGTATACCATATCTTACGTCCATCCGGTATTGGCTGTATTAGTGTTTTTCAAGTGTGGGGCTTGGGCTAAGGTTTTTATCCCATTGTACTTTATGGTAATGACTTGTAATACAATAGAATCATTGATCATGAAACTGATCTGGTTTATGTTCCCAGTGTGGTCACCACCTTTATACTTTGGGAGGTATATGATGGAGGTGCTTAGCAATTACACATCTTTTTTCTCCTTCTCAGGTGCTCAACCTGTGAAGGAGACATCCTTTTACCCTCCTAGTCGTCCCCCCAGACCATTTACATTTGAGAGTTTCGAATTTTTTAAATGGCCTTTTAATGCTCTTGAGACTTGTTTGCTGATGGTGATGGGAATCACCATGCTAACACGCATACAGAGTGTGTTTTGCCCACTACTGATTTCAAGAGTTAAGCAGATTCAGGTTTGGGTCTTGTCTGGGGTCAAACGACGATGTAGGAGGACCGAGAGATTTTCCCAGAGGCTGGACAGCCATGAGTGGCAGGGTGTGTGGGATAGTATGGGCAAGTATCTAGGTCAGTGGGCCCCTCCAGTATTTTGGAATTTCACTACCGAACAACTGCAAAATCCAGAAGAATTAGTAAAACACTTAAATGAGGTGTGTGGTCATTCTGGCCATACCAGAGATGGACAAATCACGGCAACGTGCTGGGGCTTGGCCTATGCTTACAGGGCCTTGTTCAACACTATCCAGCACCTTCAAAAGGAAAAGAATGTCGGCGGATTTGAGGGCAAAGTGACAGTCGCTACTCAAACTTTGGCTGCAATGAACTGCGCAGCTACCCCAGTGGCAAGTACAGCAGCTGCTCAAACTTCAACTGCAACAGACAGCGCGGTTACCCCAGCTCCAAGCACGGTAGCTACACCACCCCCAGCAACAAGTACAGTCGCCACTCAAACCACAGTGATAATCACTGCAGCCAAACCAGAGGACCAATTCGTACCAATATCGGTTGCCCCTGTACGCAAGAGAACAAGCAAAAAGGAGGCAAAAAGGGTGAAGCGAGATGAAGAACCAATGAATTCACCACCCGGTCCAGAATCTGATCAGGAGTCATCCTCACATGACGAAGAAGAAGAAGAAGAAGTAACTTCTCAACCTCGGACCTCAACCGAGCTGCGGAATATGCGAAAAGATTTTACCCGTCAACCAGGGGAGCACATCATCACCTGGTTACTCCGATGCTGGGACAATGGGGCCGATGGTCACGAACTAGAAGGTACAGAAGCCAAGCAGCTGGGATCACTTGCTAGAGAAGGGGGAATTGACAAAGCAATTGCAAGAGAGAAAAAGTCCCTCAGCCTTTGGAGGAGGCTCTTGGCAGCTGTGAAAGAAAGGTTTCCGTACAAGGACGATGTTACGAGTCGTTCGGCCAAGTGGACTACTATAGACAAAGGCATCCAGTCTCTGAGGGAATCGGCCATCGTAGAGATGATCTATCACATCAAGCCGAATAACGGGGATACACCTATAGATCCAGATGAAGTTGAATGTACACGACCCATGTGGCGAAAACTTACACGGAATGCACCGTCATCATATGCCCATTCATTGGCAACAGTGACCTGGAATGACATAGTACCACTAACAGTGGATGAAATGGTTCATAAACTCCGAGAGTTCGAAGACAATCTCACTCCTTCCATCATCTCAGCTGTGAAAAAACTGTCCCAGGACCTCGACAAATTGAGGGACGATGTATCTGATTTATCCAGCTCCTCACGTGTACCAACACGCGTCTCAGCTATTAACAAAAGACGTCCTATTGTTCAAGAGAGGAGATACAGAAGGTATACGCCACGGGGTACCCTATGGTTTTACCTGCTGGATCACGGAGAAGACATGACAAAGTGGGATGGAAAACCTACTTCAGCTTTGGAGGAACGGGTGAGTGAACTGAAGAGGGGAGCAAGGGCCAAGACTGATCGTCCCATGAGAGCTACGGCTTCAGTCTCTGGTGAGCAGTTTCCCAGATGGAGTGGAAGAGCTGATTTTACTCCAGCTCCTGTGATAATGAAGAATAATCCCTTTCAACACGACTTAAGTGTCCAATGCTGTGACGACCATTAGAGGGGCCCTGCCTCCAGCCAGGTGGAGGTAGGGGACAATCGGATTTACTGGACTGTGTGGATCAGATGGCCTGGCACATCAGTCCCACAGAAGTATAAGGCTCTAGTAGATACCGGTGCACAGTGTACCCTGATGCCATCAAGCTGTCAAGGGGTGGAACCCATCTATATTTCTGGAGTAACAGGAGGATCCCAAGAGTTGACTGTGCTGGAGGCTGAAATCAGCCTGACTGGGAGGGAGTGGCAAAAGCACCCTATTGTGACTGGTCCAGAGGCTCCATGCATCCTCGGCATAGACTACCTCAAGAGAGGGTACTTCAAAGACCCAAAAGGGTACCGGTGGGCTTTTGGTATTGCTGCTTTGGAGACTGAGGAAATTGAGCAGCTGTCCACCTTGCCTGGTCTCTCAGAAGATCCCTCTGCTGTGGGGTTGCTGAAAGTTGAAGAACAACAAGTGCCAATTGCGACCACAACAGTGCACCGGCGGCAATATCGCACCAACCGAGACTCCCTGATTCCCATCCATCAGCTGATCCGTAGACTGGAGAGTCAGGGGGTGATCAGCAGGACCCGCTCACCCTTCAATAGCCCCATATGGCCAGTGCGAAAGTCTAATGGAGAATGGAGACTAACAGTAGACTATCGTGGCCTGAATGAAGTCACACCACCATTGAGTGCTGCCGTACCGGACATGCTAGAACTTCAGTATGAACTAGAGTCAAAAGCAGCCAAGTGGTATGCCACGATTGATATTGCTAATGCATTTTTCTCCATTCCTTTGGCAGCAGAGTGCAGGCCACAGTTTGCTTTTACTTGGAGGGGTGTCCAGTTCACTTGGAACCGACTGCCCCAGGGGTGGAAACACAGCCCTACCATTTGCCATGGACTGATCCAGACTGCACTGGAACAGGGGCAAGCTCCAGAACACCTGCAATACATTGATGACATTATTGTGTGGGGCGATACAGCGGAAGAAGTCTTTGAGAAAGGGAGGAAAATAATCCAAATCCTGCTGAAAGCCGGTTTTGCCATAAAACGGAGTAAGGTCAAGGGACCTGCACAGGAGATTCAATTTTTGGGAATAAAATGGCAAGATGGACGTAGACAGATCCCCACAGATGTGATCAACAAGATAACAGCAATGTCTCCACCAACTAATAAGAAAGAAACGCAAGCTTTCTTGGGTGCAGTGGGGTTCTGGAGAATGCACATCCCAAATTACAGTTCGATTGTAAGCCCTCTCTATCATGTGACCCGGAAGAAGAATGATTTTAAATGGGGCCCTGAGCAGCAACAAGCCTTTGAGCAAATTAAACGCGAGATAGTTCATGCAGTAGCCCTTGGACCTGTCCGGACCGGGCCAGATGTAAAAAATGTGCTGTACACTGCAGCTGGGGAGAACGGTCCTACCTGGAGCCTCTGGCAGAAAGCTCCAGGGGAGACTCGAGGTCGACCCCTCGGCTTTTGGAGTCGGGGATACAAAGGATCTGAGGCCAGCTATACCCCAACTGAGAAAGAGATACTGGCAGCCTATGAAGGGGTTCGAGCTGCTTCGGAAGTGATTGGCACTGAAGCACAGCTCCTCCTGGCACCCCGGCTGCCCGTGCTGGGCTGGATGTTCAAAGGCAGGGTCTCCTCTACACATCATGCAACTGATGCTACATGGAGTAAATGGGCTGCACTAATTACACAACGAACTCGAATAGGAAATCCCAGTCGTCCAGGCATTCTAGAAGTCATCATGGACTGGCCAGAGGGCAAAGATTTCGGAATGTCACCAGAGGAGGAGGTGGTGCGTGCTGAAGAGGCCCCACCATATAATAAACTGTCAGAAAGTGAAAAGCAGTATGCCTTGTTTACTGATGGCTCTTGCCGTATTGTGGGAAAGCATCGGAGATGGAAGGCAGCTGTATGGAGTCCTGGACGACAAGTTGCAGAAACTGCTGAAGGAGAGGGTGAATCGAGTCAATTTGCCGAGGTGAAAGCCATCCAGCTGGCCCTGGACATTGCTGAACGAGAAAAGTGGCCAGTACTTTATCTCTATACTGACTCATGGATGGTGGCAAATGCCCTGTGGGGGTGGTTGAAGCAATGGAAGCAGAGCAACTGGCAATGCAGAGGTAAACCCATCTGGGCTGCTGCACTGTGGAAAGATATTGCTGCCCGGGTGCAGAACCTGGTGGTGAAGGTACGTCATGTAGATGCCCATGTACCCAAGAGTCGGGCCACTGAGGAACACCAGAACAACCAACAAGTGGATAAAGCGGCTAAGATTGAAGTGGCTCAGATGGACTTAGATTGGCAACATAAAGGTGAATTATTTTTGGCCCGGTGGGCCCATGACACTTCAGGCCATCAGGGCAGAGATGCAACATATAGATGGGCCCGTGACCGAGGGGTGGACTTAACAATGGACACTATTGCCCAGGTTATTCATGAGTGTGAAACATGTGCTGCAATTAAACAAGCCAAGCGGTTAAAGCCTCTTTGGTATGGAGGACGATGGTTGAAGTATAAATATGGGGAGGCCTGGCAGATTGACTATATCACACTGCCACCAACCCGCCAAGGCAAGCGCCATGTGCTTACCATGGTGGAAGCAACCACCGGGTGGCTGGAAACATACGCTGTGCCCCACGCCACTGCCCGGAACACCATCCTGGGCCTTGAGAAACAGATTTTGTGGCGACACGGCACCCCAGAGAGAATTGAGTCAGACAATGGGACTCATTTCCGGAATAACCTTATAGATATTTGGGCCAAAGAGCATGGCATTGAGTGGGTATATCACATCCCCTACCATGCACCAGCCTCTGGGAAAATCGAACGGTACAATGGGCTGTTAAAAACTACACTGAGAGCGATGGGTGGGGGAACTTTCAAGCATTGGGATACACATTTACCAAAGGCCACCTGGTTGGTCAACACCAGAGGATCTGCCAACAGGGCTGGCCCAGCCCAGTCAGAACTTTTACATATTGTAGAGGGGGACAAAGTTCCCGTGGTGCATATGAAGAATTTGCTGGGGAAGACAGTCTGGGTTATTCCTGCTTCAGGTAAAGGCAAACCCACTCGTGGGATTGCTTTTGCTCAGGGACCTGGATATACTTGGTGGGTAATGCGGGAAGATGGGGAAGTCCGATGTATACCTCAAGGGGATTTGATTTTAGGGGAAAACAGCCAGTGAACTCAATTGTATGCTGTTGCCTGCTGTGTAATGCTTTTATAGCCCATCAACTAGATGTCTCCAGGTCACCAGCGACTGGCCCTGACTTCCCTCCAGCCATCATCCCAACAGAGAATGAACTTTGAACATCATGGACCGGATGGACTCGGCAGCATTATAGGGATTGGTCCATGCACTAAGAAAATGATTTTTTTTTCTCTTGGTCTGTATGTATATGGATGTATATATGTGGGAGAGCGATGGTGTATTGAAAATGTGGGATCTGAGCACGACGTGAATGGTATGGAATAAGGGGTGGATAATGTCCTGGGTTCAGCAGTAGCAGTCATGTTTTTTTCTTTTGTGTTAACTGGTGCAGTGCAGTGTTTTGACTTTCGGCTCGGGAACAGAGCTGATAGAGATGTTTTGGTTTGGCCAAGGACTTTGTGAGCCTCATGCTCTGCCAGGGAGGAGGGGAAGCTGTGAGGAAGCAGAGACGGGGCGCCTGACCCGGGCTAGCCGGGGAGGTATTCCATACCACAGCACGTCATGCCCGGGGTGGGGGGTAACTGGGAGTTACCCGGAAGGACAGGAGCTTCCGGGTGGAACTCGTTTTCTTGGCCGGTGGTATCGTATTCTCTTCCCTTGTTATTTTCCCTTATCATTGTTTTAGCTGATAGTAGCGGTGGTGATTTGTTGCTGGACTGTTCTTGTCTCAACCCGTAGGAGTTGCACTCTCTCGATCCTCCTCCCCGTTCCTCCGGGAGCGGGGAAGGGGAGAGCCCCGGTGCAGGGAGGGGGGGGGGGGGAGACGAACACGGACCTTGATTGTTGTCAGCTCGGCACCACTCACTGGGAGTGAGTGAACAAGTTACCTGACTGGGTTTAAACCACGACAAGTTAAGAAATAGCAGTTTGGATTCAACTCTCTTTGACTCATATAGTGGATCTCCGTTCAGCCAGGTACCTCTCCAGACTGGGGAAACCCAAATTTTATCAGCTCCATAAATCACTACCAGCTTTCCTCATGTGACTCCAGAGTTACCAGTTTCAATTCTTTGGACATAAACCAATTCAGCAACAATATGAAATAAAGGGTGGAGGGTTCTTCTGATGTACTGCCTGGCAGTGAAGCAGGGTTAGTCAGCTAGAGCCTGACAAAGGACTTACCAAGAAAGCTGATGTTCCATTATTCAAAGAAGAACACTCAGTACAAATCTATTCCAAACAAGTAATGTCTTCTGGGCAAACTTTCTGTTATTTTCATGTAGTATCAAGGATGTCTGTAATCCAAATGGGATCAAATTATGAATCAAGTAGCATAAGAAATTCTTTATAGTGCAAGTTTCTAGAATGATTGTTACCGTACTACATTTGATGTGGTATGTGCTTTACCTCTAACATTATTTTTAAAATCAGGAGCATACCCATCTCCAGCCCACTGGTATGTAGTCAGTGGAAAGATACAAGAAAATCTCTCTGCAGAAGTGTGTATGCCTTTTCACTGAATATACACAAGGTCTATGTAGACAGCTTTTCTGATTCAGACATGGAATAGAGGCAGCTAATTGTCACAGATACAAAGGATTGCTCTAGATCAAATTTCTCAACTTGCTTTTAAATTAACATTTAAAAGATTGTTTCATTTAGTTTAGTGACATAGCCTCTGTAAGAACAGAATTTCATAACAAGCTCAATTTAAAATATATTATTGAAATCTTGTTTGTATTTTCTGTTGAAGCATTTTCAAAGATCTAGTAAGTTGAGAAGAACCTCTGCATATCAGGCAGAGCCATCCAGTCAATAACACATCTGAGGCAGAGCCATGGAAATTTTTTGTCATTTCCAGGAAGACATAGAAAAATGTCTCACGACATTGTCTTGCAAAATTATTCTGGTTTGAAGCTGCACAAACCAGGTATAAATAGACAAATTACCATGTCACATGTAGAGTAGCTGAAGATGTAAAATGGATGTATTTGTATATATGTAAGAGATTCAATGTTGTATCTTTTAAAGATGTTTGCATACTAATGGGATCTTGCCCAATGTCCTCATGCTAATATCGCATACAGCATGCAGAACCATGCTGTATGAATAATTTTCATCAGTGTCAGCCAAACCAGTCATAATCAGAATTTAGAATTGCCTTAAAAATACATTTCCAGTTATTAAGTTTATATCTAATTAAGTATAATGAATAAGTAATCCCAGACAGTACCAGTTCAGATTTGTGTGAGGTTTAAAAAAGGATAGCCATTAAAATGAAGCAATCGGCTTTGGCTGTTTCCAGTCATTCAGCAAGGAAAGTCTTATCAAAACATCTGACAGTGTCTACCTTGACTTATTTCCTGACATTGAATATGATTTATCCTACTAAAAATCTAGTGATTTACAACCAAGGCTGATTTTGCACTAAATCAACTGTACCACTCAGTTCTGGAAAAAAAAAAAATAAAAATCAGTCAGTCAAGGAAACTGTGTTCAATCTAGCTAAGTAAGTTTACATCAAATTAGCAAGCTGTACTACTGGCAGTAACCTAGGATAAAATCTTCAGAAGTGTTGAGTCTACATGTAAGTTCCCAAATGTCTAGACATTATAAAAAAAGGCTGACAGCTCACTGCACTGATCGTCTTACACCTAATTTGTATGAGCTTTCTTTCACATGAAACTCCCTGACCCATGATAAACACCCTGAGATAAATTTATAAAATCATCAAGCACCTAATCTCAAGCCTCTATTCATCATTTTCTAATATCTTTCTTGCTAGTACTTATGCAGAAAAATACCGAAATATCAACAGACCTGTGTTTTAAAGTGCCTTTAGTGTATCTAAAGGAAGAGGCAACTTCAGCTGTACTGGTGCAGCTCAGGCCAAGACCTAACACAAGGTTTTTCATTCCTCTGACTTCACCCTACTGGTTTTCTTCTCCCATTCCTGTATCTGTAGCATTCTCACACAATGTTCCATTTTCCAGTAGCTAATCCTGAAACTTCAAGTCACAAGCTCCAACCCTGCTCTCTGACAGCCCACAGTGCAGTACCTGTGGATCAAGGCAACTGTTTTGCTGTTATAATAACCTTATGAACAAAATAAATCCTTTTTTAAAAAGAGAAGTGCCATGCTTCCTATACCTTCAGCTCTTGTATTATTCATTCCTGTTTTTCTCTTGGCTACCCTGCATCCTGGGCTTCACTGCATTTTCTCCCCTCTTATATTGGCAATCAGGCAGGAGAAACATCAGTTGTAAAGAACAGAATTAGTCAGGAGACCCATGGTCGTGGCAAATCCTGGTGAGACTCTTCTGTTGCTATAGTGAATCTCTCATTTTTTAAAGATGAATGTGATGTAGTGACTATGAACAAGTCAGGCACAGTGGGTGTGAGATGATTAACCCAGCTATGTACAAAAAGCACATTTGCTTGTGTACTTTGAGCAAGTCAGTTTATTAGCTGACAAAAAAAAAAAAACCAAAAACACAAACACTCCCTCCAAAAAAAAAACCCCACAGATAAACAAACAAACAAAAAACACATGCTCCCCCTCCCCCTCCCCCCCCCCTCCCCCCCTTCCCCCCCCAAAAAAAGAGAGAAACAAACCAAAAAGCTCATTTTGGCACTTTTTGATTCTCCAAGGAACAATAAAGCTTTCTGGGCCAATTGCTACTCCTTTTCTGAGTACTTGGTTATCATCTGTCTAAGCCATATTCCATGCTTGGGGATGTCTTCATTGGTGTGTAACACCATGACTGAAACTAGGGTGTCCATCCTCTAGCTTCACCATGAGTCAGCTAGTGCACCACCTCCCTCAGCACAGGGCACACAGCCTTGCTTTTTGCCTCTGATGGAAGTGCCATCTGGGTAAAATCTAAATTCATCCCCCCATAGCAGTGTGAAGCAGAGAGCACTGTACATCTTTGATTGGGATTCACATTACTGAGGCTGACAAAATTCCTATCAATCTAAATATAAAATTAATATTTAGAGACTTTTTTAAGGTAGGTAAGGAGAGGTAATCAGCTCTTGGCAGATGGTAGAGCTGTATGCATAGTAGATTTTCCCAGAGAGTGGTCTCTAAAAGAGGTACCCCGGCAAAATTCCTGAAAATTGTAAGTATTAAAGCTTCAGTACCTTTATTAGTATTCCCACTCCAAAATCCAACTTTCAGACAACTTTTCAATGTTTATGTTTTGTGAGGAAAACATATATCTCCTATGGACAGGCTTTAGTGTCCTACTGAAAGTAAGCATGTGCCACAGGAATACCTTTGTTCTGAGTCCCTGGTACCTAAGGCTTATTTTGCTTTTTCTCTGCAGCTGGAGAAAACAGGAGCTAAAGTTTTACATAAAATTAATATAGAAGAAGATTTACAAATTACAGTATGTATCTACAGTATATGTGAAAGGAATATTTTTTCTTTTTTCTTTTCCACTTTTGTTTCTTCAAAAAGATCCTCAAAAGCGCAGCTAGTCAAAGCATCCATCAAACAATGGGAGCAGGCTCAAGGGCATAGCTTGCAAAAATATTTTAATTTAGTCAACATTTCCTGGAGTTTTTTTATTACAATGAAATCAAAGAAAAAAATTTGCTCAGGTTTTGTGTGTTGAACACTGGCTTTATTTCTTTGGATTTTTGTATTTGCATTTTAAACTAGAAACATTTCCCTGGAAAATATCTTGCCAACAAAATCTTTCAGCTTAACTTTCAGCAAAAAGTCAGTTTCGTATAAAGAATGATGATTTTTTGACTGGCCATTCTTAGCATTGATCTTCCCCAGCCAGTGTAGAACATGTTGCCAATTACCAGAAGAAAATTACTTTCTTTTCTTACTGTAGAAGTCACTAGGCCAGCTTGTCTTGAAAAACATGAGAGACACCATTTATTTTAGACCAAAATTGATTTAGTCCACAGCAAGGCTGATGAATATATGGTTGACAACAGAAACACTGAAAACTGAGTTTAAAAAAAAATATAAATAACATGTACTGAAGAAATTCAAGTCTACTTCTGCTCGAAATATATTCTTTACTTTGAGGTTATGTGCATGTTCTATGTGCAGCACTAGGAATGTTGAATATTCAAGCCTCAGCAAGTTGCATGAACTGAGTTATTTTCATCCATTTAAAATCTGGTTTACTGTTCACAACGACAAGGAATTACTGTAACACTGTTCATTAAGTTCACGTATGTAAACTGACATTTTACCATTTCATGTCTCTTTCAGGTCATGTCACAGCCCTCTCACTAAAGGTCTTCCCAGTCAAATTAATGTTTTACTGCAGCCCAGCCATTAGCAGAGTTATTGTCCCACCAGTCATATGCACCTGAGCACTAGTCAGCCAATGTGTACAATTAAGTATTTATTTAAAAATGGACTATTTGCCAACAGAAACAAAATTCACCTTAAGTAAATTACTATAGTCTAGGTTAAAGGATCTGAAAAGAAATGCACATTGTATGCTTATCACTAGCTTTCCCCACAAAAGCAGTTGTGTAAGGTCAGGGTAAAACCCTGTCTCTGTCTGCCCAACACACTGAGCAATGCAGCTGAGCAGGCACAGTTGGTGTTTTCCTGAGGATTCGTTACAAAATTTGATCCTGCTGGTAGCAGCATGGAGGGATTTGACTCAGCTTCATAACGCTCCTAAGGTACTCTGCGGTGATTGGGGTAATATGACACTGTTTACTTAAAACATATAAAACAGGTAAAGGAAAAACAAATATACCATAATATCATATGCATGGTCTTATTCTAAGTCATCCTACAGACACACAAATAGATTTCAAATAAACAAAAAAGTGACCATGCATTATTTAGGTAAGAGAGAGTGAAGACCTCACCTTCACCAGTGATTGCCTGTGATGGGCTCAGAGCCACACATGAACACATCTGCCTTTCCTGCCAATAAAATATGCCTGATTAGAAGTTAGCTGTTAATCTCTTCAGTAGGCCATTTAGAGGCGCACTGTAGGCCGGGAAGAGTAGCTGTGGAAGATATTAACAAATGAGAAGCTGGTTGCAGCTTCTCATTTGTTATATATACATATATATACAAATACATATACAAATTTTAGCATGAGCTGAAGTTTCTACTCTGACTGAACAAAACTTCTAAGCTCTTCTGAGCCTCCTAACACCTCTTTTGATACTGGAGAAAGAAAACAGAAATTACGCATACTGGACAGCCAGTGTGCTGGTCTGAACACTTCATCCAAACAAAATCCATGCAGGAACACGGGACGAGTTAGCCAAGAGAAGAGCCACTGAATAACTTTTATCCAACTGCAGTGTTTCAAATACCGTAGGCAACACCACAGGGAGTCTCTCATCCCTCCTAAAGACCAAAAATACTTGCCACCAGGGAGTGATCCTGTGCTTTACAGAGGGCTGGAAATTTCACCTCATCAGTCATCCCAATTTCTGGTCACCCACAGACCCAACCCTCAGGCCTGGTGTGGACGAATCTGATTTCCCCTTAACAAGGGAAAATAGCTTAAACCTTCAGCCACAGACTGGATGGGCTAAAATAAACTCTGCACTCTGCAGTAATCCTTCCCTTTTTGTGCTATTGACCCATCTTGGGCTTTGTGTGCTATTTGGTCAAAAAAAAAAACCAACCTCACCCAGACATAGATCTAACATAAGCAAATGTGCCTAAGTTTGAAATAAGGTAAAGAAACTGCCTTGTGATAATGGTCTTGTTATTCTAAGCTTTGTTTTTGCTGTCTCAAAAAAACCAAAACCAAACAAACACGTAAAAATGAAAGTTTGACATCTATTTCTCCTCTAGTAATATGCAGTTTAATTATACCATTTGGTTGTTAGCACCCTTTAACAAAACTTAAATTCAAGACAAGAGGATATGACAGAACCGGATGAAGACGATACAGCTGTTTAAGTTCATAATAGAGGAAGCCATGGAAATTAAATGGATGTGTTTCTGATGGCAGAAGTAGTCTAAACCTCTCACAGGGAAAACAGTAATTAAGGCATTCTGTGTGACATTTGCACTGAGAAAGAAAAAATGCAAGAGATTACAGGCAATGCTGCTTGACAAAGAAGTAGTTTGGAGTTTAAAGCATATCCTTGAGATAGGCACAGTGGTACCAGATGGACAGAAAAGGGCTACCAGACTTCCTTACCCCATCTCAGAAGTTAACCAAGGCTTGCTTTTCCTCTCTGGGCACACTGCAGAAGTTTGAATTTCTAACCCACTTGGATGGAGCAATTTGCCAAGACTATCCCGCAAGCCATTATGTGTATCCTGTGATCTAGCCAAAAAAAAACTTCAGTTTTGCCAGAAGCAAGACTCATCCAGGCTGTAACAGGGGACTCAACACAAGCAGTCTGGGGTGGTGCTCCAATTCATCTGCATTGTAGGTTAGGACAAGGGGACTCTCCTCATCACCTTACTGCCTGCTTGAAACAGCATAAGGAATAAGTTTATGTAGTCCTGGCCACCACCCTAGGAAGCAAAATGCTGCAGAACCATAAAAACCATACAAATCCAGAAAAATAGGACTAGGCACCTCAAGAGATTACTCAATTCACATCATACCTCCAGCATTACACTGCTTGCTGCAACCAGAAAGGTGACTGTGAGGAAGGATTCACAGAAAAGAAAAATGTGAACCTCAGTGCATACATGCCTGCTCACAGCAGTGGTGAAGGAATGGGAGGATGAATCTCATTTACTACATATTTTGATTTTTGTCTTAGGCTGTGTAGCTTTTTTTTTTTTCTTGTCCGAAAATAAAGTCAGAACATTGGCTGATATTATGAAGAACTTGATAAAAGGACTACAGAGCACTGTTGAAGAAAAAGTGATTAAATGATCCTTTTTTTCCCACTGAGATTTTCACTCTATTCTTAGCTCTGTTTATTTTCTCCCTCTGAAATGTTTTAATTACTGGAGAAGCACAGCACACTTTTGAAGAAGCTGAAAAATTCCATGTGCTTCTGGACAGTTTCCTTTACATATGGGTATGGAAAGAGCACAGCCTTAGGACAAAGAACCCTCAGAAAATTTCTATCTAGTTTTGGTTTTATTTGTTTCTTTCTTTTTTACCTGTCTTCTCAAACACACATGTTCCAAATGCAGTGTTGTAAACTCTCAAAAGATTTTGTTGTGGGTTTCTTTTTCACTATGGCAATATTTTCACAAATGCCTTCAGTCTGAAAAACAGAAGAGTTGTTAAGAAACAAAGACATACTGTATTGGAGTATCAAAGCATGCAAATATCTTAAGAAAATAAACCAATCAACAAAAAAAACAAACCCCCCCCCCCAAAAACAAAAAAAACAAACAAAAAACCCCAACCCAAAAAAACATAGAAGAAACAAGAAACTAATCACTGGGTTCTTGAGAACTGAAGTGATTAAAGGAAGTTCTGTGCATTTGCATCATTATTCTGGTGTACAGTTCAAAGCAATGACTGCATTTGTGGTTTTGAAGAGATTTCTTAATGTCTGAATCTGTAGTAATGTGCTACAGAAGCTGGGGGGAGGAAAGCTTTTCAAACATGTTTATTTTATTTACCACAAGACACCTGCTGCTTACTTTTTGTTTTCTCTGGAAGCCTTCTTAAGTATGGATAAGACATATCATACACCTTTTAGATATTTTCCTTTTCCTTGGCTCTGCAGAACTGGGCTACTTGAAAACTCTTTTAGTTGTGAAGAGTTTGCTGCTAGATCTCTTTCAGTTTTTCTCTAAAAATAGGTCTGCCAGAGCTGAGTCATGGGTCAGGCTCGGATGTAAACAGGGACTAAAAGCACAGACCATCACACATTAGACCAGAAGAAAACGTTTCAGCAACACAGCACAGAAAAGATTCTCACGCTATAGCATCCATAAACCGCAAAACTTTCAGGATTACTCTTTTGTGTCCCTTTCAGCACAACAGCCATAATGGCACATTCAGTCAATCCTTGCAGGAGCTGTAGTCTAACACCTGTATCAGGTCAGAGCTATTTTGCTTTAACAAGTCATGGGATTTGGGTCGGAACAATCCCAGGCACAGATACAGGGTGGGCAGAGAAGAGATTCAGAGCAGCCCTGTGGAGGAGGACTTGGGGGTGAGGATCAATGAGAAACTTAACATGAGCCGGCTTCAGTGTGCGCTCGCATCCCAGAAAGCCAACTGTATCCTGGGCTGCATCAAAAGCAGGGTGACCAGCAGGTCGAAGGAGGTGATCCTGCCCCTCTACTCTGCTCTCATAAGACCTCACTTGGAGTATTGTGTACAATTCTGGTGTCCTCAACATAAAAAGGACATGGAACTGTTGGAATAAGTCCAGAGGAGGGCCATGAGGATGATCAGGGGACTGGAGCACCTCCCGTATGAAGACAGGCTGAGGAAGTTGGGGCTGTTCAGCCTGGAGAAGAGAAGGCTGCGTGGAGACCTCATAGCAGCCTTCCAGTATCTGAAGGGGGCCTATAGGGATGCTGGGGAGAGACTCTTAATTAGGGGTGTAGTGACAGGACAAGGGATAATGGGTTAAAACTTAAACAGAGGAAGTTTAGGTTGGATATAAGGAAGAAGTTCTTTACTGTGAGGGTGGTGAGGCACTGGAATGGGTTGCCCAAGAAAGTTGTGAATGCTCCATCCCTGGAGGTGTTCAAGGCCAGGTTGGACAGAGCCATGGGTGACATGGTTTAGTGTGAGGTGTCCCTGCCCATGGCAGGGGGTTTGGAACTAGATGATCTTAAGGCCCTTTCCAACCCTAACTATTCTATGATTCTATGATTTCCAGCAGCCTAAGCAAAGGGACTTTGTTTTAAAATCAGTGAAAAACTATTAGCCTCTTCATCAGTGACCTCAAGATGCCTCTGAAGATCAGTATCAGTCAAGAAAACTTCGTGGGAAGGTGGCTTTTTCATCTTAAGCCTTGACACAAGAAATATGGATGATTTACTCTTTTATATCTGCTACCTAAATCATCTCAGTTTGGAAGCCAAAGCTGGTTGCATCAGTCATCTACTATGTCAGTCAACCTTTCCTCTAAATGAGCAACAAATCATCTTTGCCTGAAAGTATGTCACAGTGCAGACCTGTTCTGGGCTCCCATGCCTGACCTGGCCACCAGCTGCCCACGCAGACTTCTCATGGCAGCTGCATGCTGTGGAATGGCTTGTAAGGGTGGTCTTCAGGTGTACAGCACAGCCACATCATCTTTTCACAAGGACATACATTAATACAACCAATAGAACTAGTTCTTTGGAGGCAGAAAGGGGAGAAGATCATGCTCTCTAAAGACCTGAATCTATAAACAATAGCGGGAAACTTACATATGAAAAGCTCACCCTGGTCTTTCGGTACCAAAATGAACAAATAAGAGAAGTAACAATCACAGTTTGTTACTGCTTTCCAAAGATAGGCAGCCTAAATTAGTACATACCCACAGCTTGTCACTTTGCTGTTGGAAAGTCAACTGCTAGTGCTAGCAGCTGTGGAAATCTACCAGGCCGTCAGTTGTGAGGTTTACTCAATGATGAGCATTATTAACATGGCTGAGATGGAAACTAGGTCAAGGGAATAGCTTTCTCAGCTGCTGTGGGCCACCAGCTCTATCATGGAACATCTCTGTATTCTCCTTATCACAAGAAACACTGGAACCACAAGGGTAATAAATCCAGTGTCCTGAAGAACTCTCTTGATTACAAAGCCAGATTCACCTGTATGCCAGGTATCAAGATGTGGAAGAGATTTGCTGTTTACCTCTTTAGAGAGGCAAAACTCTTATTTATTTTACATAACACAGCTCTCACTTTAACATGCATCCTCTACCACATTTTAGAAAACCTCATTTACTCTCTAATAAGTGTACTGGTGAAAAAAAGACTACCTGACAGAAGTGTAATAACACACTTAGAAGTGACAGGCTGGCTGCTGGCTTGCATTTGGCAGGCTGAAGGGCAGACTTCTCCTTCTATAACATTAGTGTCCTTCAATAACATTACTGTCTTTGCCTCCTAAGTGCCCAAGTGACCAAAAGCAGGGTGGCACAACTGTGTATCTTCTGCAGGAGATAATGGAGAAATACTTAATTTAAAGGAAGATCAAGAAATGTCTCTGTTATGTAGCTGATAATGAAAAACATAGGTTAGAATTTTCTTTCCTGTTATACACATATATTGTCTTGGAAAGGCTACTTCACTACTTTCTGATTTTTGTGTCATTCTAACTGTTGTCTATATTGACATACAGTCTAACCAAACTGCAGTAATTATAAAATAATTAGGAGAATTTTGAAAAATAATTATTGTATACCAGCTGTCTCTACACAAATAATCATTGCAAATGTAAAAAGAGCAAATGTGTGTCAAACTTTGCCATGGGCTAAAGGGCAAGTTGAAGAATCAACTACAGCTGTGCAGTTGTGCATGACAGCAGGAAGTTTTTACCAGCCTATGTTCCTTCAAAGTAACTTTTGCCCCAGACCTACAACAAATAAATTACTAGCATTCTCATGACATGCTCGACCCCATCCAACAAGGTACTTAATGCCATTAAGCCCCTTTTGTTCAACAGTGTTACCAAGGAAATGTAAATGCACTGGTTAAGTGGCACATTCTGTGTTCAGGTGTTAACCATCCTAAACATAATCTCGTTAAGCGAAGGATGAACTGAAATTATTTAACTTTTGGATGAGACTGGTTAACTGGTTAATCTCTATTCTGAGCAACTATTTTTTAAATTATGTTCTACATTTTGGAAGGTACACAGAAAATGTGGCTCTATATACAAGGTATATTTTTTTCCACCTCAGTACGGTGGTAGATGAATCTTGGAAGCCAGCAACTGCGAATATACTATCAGAATATAGAAAATGGACTCACAGAGACATTTGCATAAGGTCATCTTCAAGTTATAAGAAGAAAAAATGCCATACCAAAATTTTGATTTGTGGTTATGAGTACCTAGTCATGTGTGCATGTATAGTTCTAACAACATGTGTGTGTAAAATGGCATTTACACCAGACAAGAAAGTCAAGTCCACAGTTAGGACGGAAATAGATTTTTAATTGCAAACGAAGGTTACATAAGTGCAGATGGAATAATTCAGCCTTTTCAGTGAAATCCCAAATGCTTATTCATGAAGCCATGGAGAATTATAGCAACATCTGTTTCAATAAGAGAAGAGAATATTCTTTCCATGTATTATAAGTACCTGTTAATGTGAAAAGGACACATGGCACTGAATTGAAACACATGCAGTGCAGACACTGATGCATGAATGTTTTAAAGTGAGGCACTGATAAGCAGTGCATATGGTAAATGAATTAAATTTGATCTTTTAAGCTGTGTCTCATATTATCCAAGCAGTACTGTGGCAAAAAAACAGTGACATCTTGCTGAAAAACGGCAAATAGTACAAAGATGGAGACCACTCCTTTACAAACACTGCACTAAAGAGTTTCTTTAAGAATTGTTCACCTTTTTTTGCTGTCTTTAATGTAATTGTAACAATTCCTTTTTAGCCTCCAATTATAACTATAGCTATCTGACATTTTCTTTTATAAAAACAAGGGCAAATCAACTCACAGTTACTGTGATGCTTTGGTTACAAGGGAAAATCCTAGTGTTACACAGTCCATGACAAATGCATTTATGTGATTTTTCCTGTTAAAGGAAGAAATGCCCTTATTCAGAAAAACAGTAACACTTATGGTGCCATTGCACTGACCTCAATTGGGAATACTCCCAGAATGACTGTGGCCCAGAAGTACTTGCTAAGTATCTCCTGGAAGGAACAAGGAAATATAAACTGAAATTAATTTGACATGTGATTGTATGTCCTGTGTGAATGAAATATGCACAGGAGGTCTGGAAATATAAACTGTATTTGGAGTTGAAGTTTGGTTAAGAGAAAGCAGAGTAAAAGTATTTTCTATTATTCTCTTCATTTGGCACTTCCCAAGTGGCTCCCCAAACCCAGATAACAATGTTTTCATTTTGGAACAATAAAAAAAGAAATTCTGTATCTCAGTTTTGACTTGTAAACTGAAGACCTGGATTCCCTGAGAAAACAAAATTCTGTTCCACAGAGTGATCTTTTTCAGGCTGTGAATACATTAGCAGGGTTTCTAAACCTCATGTATACACTTAATTCATGCAACCTCTATAACTACTTCCTTAAAAAATGCTTTACAAAAAAAGTTGTTACAATGATCCCACCAATTGGCACTGTACAGAAATCATGAAGTATTTTGAGGTTAGCATTAAAAATCAAAACAGCTGGCAAGATGAAAAGCTCTCTTACTGGAATACTACTATTCAAATGTTTTTATAATCATTTTACTGTCTCCCCTTTTCATTCTGATTTTTTTTTTTTTTGCTACTTACAAAGTAATTTGAGAGCTATTATTTAAACATACTTCTTTTTTTTCTGTAGTTGAGAGACCCCAAGGTTTTCTGCAGGTGAATATGATGCCACCTAAGTACAGCTAAGGATAATTCGTTTCACACTTCTTCATTGTGTGAAGCTGTAACTCAGCTTAGTTAAGGGAGCAGATAGATTCTCCTGTGCTCCTGTACACAAATTCTGTGTTAAATTAAGACAAAGCTATCACCAAACTTCTCAGCAGTGCAGGTGAAACTGAATTTTGCCTACTTACTGTGGGACAGAGTGGGGCTCTGTCCAGGAACAGATTAGGAGCGGGGAGCCAAGTGCTCTGGTTTGCCTTGTCTTGCCAAAGTGGGGCTGTGGTCATTTGCAGGTGCTGTAGCATAGCTCCTGTGCATCAGCAGTGGGTAGCCAACCCTTCCAGAGTCCTGGCACAGAGACTGCAGCAGGGCTCTGGGCTTTTAACCTCACCAATGCAAATTATCTCCTTTACTGCATATGCCTATAGCTGGCTCTGAAACACTTCCCATGTAAACACAGCATACCCCCTAGGCACAGCAGCTCATTGGATTGATCTGGATACATTTAAATCCATAACCAGTTCTAAATCAGTCTGAGTCAGTTCTAAGGCAAAATTTGATTGAGATAAAATGGTCCCAGTACCACTGTAAACAGATGAAGAGTAAGTTGTGAATGGGAGAGATTTTAGGATACATGCCTCAGACAGAAGAGTTTGGTTTATTTTACTGTTCTGGGATATTGGGTATCATATCCTTCTGAGCAGCAGGTTACCTTCATTCAGAGACCCATTTGGAAAGATCAAGCTAGAGAAAAGCCTCCACATTTACTTCACTCTGTACTTTTATTGATTAAAAATGCTTCATGAGTTGTGTTCTTTAATTGAAGAGATCAATCTTAGTAAAGACATAAAAACATCGTAACAGCAAGAAAGAGTGAACTGAGATATAATAAATTAGTCTGATGCTTGGGAATCTCATTTCAGTGAAGAAAAGGAGCCCCAGCTTTGAATCTATGTCCCTTGTTCTCTTTATGGACAGCAAATACTGCACTTTATATAGATGCAGGTTGTCTGCACAGCCATGCACATGAAACCACAGCAATGCAAAGAAAAGAAAAAAGAAAAAAGAAAGAAAGAAAGAAAATAATAGAAAGAAGCCTTAAATATTTTTGCAGAAAAGACCTGGAAATTCTCCAGATTTCTATCTGAGTCTCACTGAAGTAGTTGAATCCTTTGGCATACCTGTTTAGTTTCAGTTCACTTTAATGACTAACAATGGTTGGGGTTGTTTTTGCACTGCATAAGAACAGATTGACAGTGAAAGGCCCCCTATTACCAATTTCCAGAGTAGAATCACTCATTAAATGTATCTGTTTATTGTAACTTCTGCCAAATAACAATAGCTGGTTTTATCATACAGATGATCTAATTTATTTCATTACATGCCTCCAAAGTATTAAAAACGTAAACGACCATAAGAGTCTCTTTCTCAGCCTCTCTCCTCTTTTTCCCAGGATGAGAAAGGACCAGCTTGAGTATTTCACTGTATGCTTAGTGTATTGTCTATGTTTTTCTGACTTGTGGTTTTGAATCTGAAAAATCATTTGAAGGGAAAGCTAAATGAATACTTTAACATTTATTTGTATGAGAAAACCTGAGCCATTTTTTGTTTCAGAAATGAGCAATCTAGTAATGTTCAGCTGCTATGAAGTTCTGCTTACGTCACTTTTAACCTACCCCTATTTTACTATCAAGCATACTGCAGTTGTTGCAAAACATCTCTGTGAAAGGGCTATTTCTGATTACTAATACCATGAAACAACTGCAAACACTACCCTATACAACCATTATTTTGAAAGGAAGTTAATTGAAAATAGCAAACAGAAAATAAAAGAGCAGTGTAAATTAAACAATATTTTTTTTTTTAAATAGAACTGCATTTAGAGAGAATTAATTTCCAAGCTCTTCGCTTTGATGCTTCCAAAACACCCCTTTCTTCCTCCTCTGACAGCAGAAGAACGATGAAACTTCTTGAAACTTTGTGGAATATCCTTTTTTTGTATGTGAAGTTACTACAGGTTTTACCCACTGCTGATTAAAGAGAGGGCAGTTAGAAGAAAGCAACTAAAAGCAAATTGTGCTTGTCTTTCGTAAAGCAACCTTAGACGTTTCCTTCACGATCATGTTTAAAAGTTTTAGTCTCTCCAGCAGAAGCAGTTTCAGCATCCTAACCTCAGCAATGTTTTGTTTTCTACAGCTTTCTGGCTCAGAGCTATCAGATTTTCAGCACTAAGGGTTACATTTCCCTCTAGCTGACACCAAATTGTAAGTTTATCTACACTCAATATCTGAAAGCTGTCATTGTCCTGTCACCACTGGTGACCAAGATCATGGCAGTCATATAAATACAACTGCTTCTAAACTGTAACATACAGCTCTATATTATAAAGACATGCCAGAAGTCCTCAGAATATATTGTGAATGCTAATGAAAGAAGATGGTCCTCAATGGAAGTGTTCCTCACACTTGATGGTAAAGCTCATGTCAAGAGATAAAGCCAGTGTCTCTTAATATTCTGATGTTGCCTTTGAGTTATGCTCAAGAGATTATCTATTCTAAGCATTTCAGCTAAGCACTGGTGATAGAAAAAACAAGCTTATTCATATTTCTCATCAGATAACTTTGGCACTTTCTCAAGTCACTTTGATGGAGTTCCCTGGGAAATTTGAGTTTTGCTTTAGGAAATAATGGATACTTGAAGGAGACACAAAAAGGAGGTTTCATTAATCAGAAAGAATGCACCTCTATACAGCAAAAGCAGAAATTAAATATGAGTTTTAAAGGGACAAATTGATGGTCTTGAGAACAGTTTTCAGGCCATACCTCCTCCCTCAAGGAAACTGATTGGCAAAATCAAAAGAAAGCTGGGTACATTTGTAAGACTACTAATCCTTGGAGAAATGAGGCTTTATAAACAGAAACTAAAGTAGAAGAATTTTATGAAAATGCCACTATAGCAAAGTAACTCTTCCGGCAGCTATGAGACAGCTAGTCATGAAAGCTGTAATGAGTTTGATGAGTATCTTGGTTTTAATCAGCCAGCTTTTGCATGACGACTGTTTAAAACATGCAATTTGGTAATAACTCAAGCAAAATTCTTTAAGTAGCAGCTGGAGAATATGTCAGGAAACCTGAGGTAACAAAGACTTCAAAATACTACTTGTTTGCATGTCATTTACTAGCTGGTTTGATTTTTCCATATCTTGACTACATATGAACTGATGCGCTAACTGCCATGTTTGTTGAGATCACCAAAAGAAGATGATTAGCATTTTGTCACTAATTCAGGGCTTTTAACAAAAAAAGCCTAAAAGTCCACTAGGATGCAGTACTCCTGGGTCCAGAGGCAAGTACTCATGACACTAAATGCCTTCACGATCCGTTCTTCCCTTGCTGTTGGGGGTATCAGGCTCAAAAGGCTACAAATTAATGTCTTACTAGTTAATGTCTAACTTACACATTTGTTTGAATTTTGGGCATTTCCAAACAATTTCTCATCTGTGAATGCGATGTCTCAGTGAAGTGTCCATCTTTGTCTCTGTTCAGGTTCGATTTCTGGGCAGCTCTGGTTAGAAACTACAACAGGGGTTTTATGGATACTACTGTCTCCAACTAATGTAATCATGTTTGGGCACTGGTCTGTGTGGAAGTGTGTTCTCAGGCATCTCTGCGACCACGATCTCAGGAGGCTTAGGCACACTGATCCATTAAAAGTCCAAAACAGTTATAGGTATAAGATGGGCACCAAGTTCTTCTGCCATGACAAATCTGAGGTTCCTGTGTACCTGCAGAGAAGCAAACTGAGGGGACAAACTCCAAGGTGGCAGACTACAGTACTTACAGCAGTTAGAGAGCAACAGAGTAGGTCTTATAGAAGTGCAGTTTTGGACTTGAGTGCCTACATTTTTCCCCAGCTGCACTACCATCACCATATCTTTTGCAGGACTTTAGGACTGAAGAATCATTACTAAAGATTCATTGCAAGTTCTGATGAAAAAGTGAACTGAATAGTCTTGTTACTGTTTCATCTGGCCTTCCCACCAAGAATACCTGTCAAATAGCTTATCTGTTTCCAAATCTTGGGAGCTAGCAGCTTTCAAGCTTCCTGAGTCTGATGAGATCTTTGCTTGACCTCTCTGGCCTCTTTTGTGAACATCTCTGAATGATCATCTGGGGTCTTCTGCTTCCTTTTCTCCAGACCCCTGCTTCTAGACTGATTTTCTTACCCTTTATGACAGATGATATTTAAACAGGTCATCTTCTCTCAGGCTGCATTCTGGAAATCCGGATTTGGAAACTTATTTGTTTGTACTACAGCCAGCTCAAGGTTCTATAGCCATTTTGTGGGAATGAAAGATCACTAGGGATGAAAAGGCAAGATGCTATCCCTGCTTAACCCTTGGATGAAACAAGTACTTTTCCTGATGGTTACTCTTTCCTGTTTAAAAATAAAGATGTAGTGATAAAAAGAGTTTATTCTGGAGAGTCTTAATATTTTAGAGGCAGGGAAATACTCACAAAATATAAAGGTGTATACAAATCAAAAGAGAAGTATGCCAGCATATGTTAAAACCTCACCAGTTTATTAACCAAATGATACTTTACAACACACCTGTTTATAATTTGAACAGGTCCTGTCTCAGACCACTTATCCTGCAATTTAATGCATGCATGTTGGTAGCAGCATATTCTTTCTCCAGACTTCTTATATGGAAACTCCTTCCCCTATAATCAACGTTCTCCCTTTGGTTTACCAGTAGCATCTCAGTGCTCACCTGCATCCCAAATCAAGACTGAACCATCTTGCACTAGATAAGAGCACCAGGCAGTCTTTGCTGGAGGTGCTTGTGGTGTACTTCAAGTTGTGAGCAGTGAGAACTGGGAGGGAATACAAGAAAGCCGTGGGTAGGATCGTGCAGTTGCAGTGACTCAGCTTGTGTAATTAGGACTAGATGGTGGCTATCAGGTCTTTATTCTGTGTAAGGGGGAGTGGAGGAGGAGCACCAAGGGAAGTTTGCTTCAAGGTGCTCTAGTCTTTCACAGGAATCTTTTTGCCTACAGGAATGAGAAATTCACTCTCATGTTGTGCCCAGTTTATTCCCCAAGAGGCAGATTTCAGCACCCTTCTCTCAGGACTGACGCAGAACAAGGAGGTCTTTGCTACAGAGATTGCTGGGCTGCATGAGGAGGAAGGAATTACCAGTCTAAATTCTGTTTCCAAGTAGAAGTCTCTTTTTTATTTATACCTAAACTTATTACATTGTTTCAGTAAATGAAACAGTAAAATGTGTGTTGGTGTACATGCGGTAGAGATGATGACTGTAATACTTTAATACAGTCAAGGATAAATATGGGTGAAAAGAGTTTATTTGTTTCTAATTTCAGAAGAACAAGTTTATCTTGTTCTCATAAATATCACACAATGAATTTATCCTCTTTAAAATTTACTTATTTCTTCAACATAATATAATAGTAGCTAGATAATCTATCAATAGCAAAATAAGCTCCTAAAGACAGCTGACCATATAATCAAGTTTTTGAGAGTTTCATTTTAAAGATTTACTGTTTTCAAATAGTCAGTGAAAGGAAACTATTGTTTTGGTGGTAATAGTTTTCTTAATATTTCTTTAACGAATGAAAACATCTTGAACAGAATGATCTCTGATATTTTAAAGGATTCAAGTTTCTCCTTAACATAAGGTCACTATGCACAGCTATTTTAAAATACTCACTTTGTATTTTATACAATCTCAATTAGCTAAGTAATAAATCATAATAAATCCTGGCACACTGAGTCTTGAAACACAGCTCGTTAAATACAATACTTTCTGCAAAGGAGAGGTTTTTTATTCATTCATTAACAAAACTCCAACACCAGGATTATATTCAGAAAACAAAAATAGGTCATACCCAAGGAGTTATAATGGCTTGGATTTGGAAACTGTGTAACCAATAGCAACTTCTTTATCTTTTCTTTCAGTGGTGATGTGGCAATATTTGTTCCTGTCATTTCACACTACTTTCAAGGGAACCAAAGAGTACAAGTACTGTAAAAGTAGAATAAACCCATACACTAGAAATTAGATTATAAACCATTAGAAATCCAAAAGCATCAAATGTATTTCCCCACATGCCAGCCCAAGAATAAACATCGCTAGTTCAACAATAAAAGTTTTCTTTATGACATAATAGCCAAATTTACAGTGATTTCAGGTCTCAAGTCATGATCTTAAAAAACAGCTTTAATACTGGCAGCGAGGAGACTAATAAATGAAACTTTCTGTTGCTTTATGACTAGCATAGTAATGTTCAAGGCAGTGAAAGATATTCCAGTATTGTAATTCACAACCTTACCCTTGATATTTGGCAGCCTTTTAGCCTCTACAGAAGATTGCTTGCTTTCTTTACAAAGAGGGCACTACTACGGCAAATTATATTTTCCTCTAAAGCTTAATAGAAATGTTCGTTTTTGCTTCATTTCACCAAGGTCAAGCAAACTGTTTATATATTTTTGTAAAAATACATAAACAAATATATATCTAATATATTTATATATTTGGATAAAACACTGATTTTCTCAAAATCCAGAGCTGTTATTAAGAGTAATACTAAAATGGCCATCGAAATTAGAAGTGTCAGAAAATATTTTTTGTGGTGGGATTCTTTCTGCTGCGTTTACGATCACTGAAATGACAGTAGTCGTGATTCCTGTCACTATGTACAAATCAGTCATTCTGGATATTTCACTGTACTTTACTGTATCTAGTAAAAGAATACAGCCCAAATTTTGTTGATACACACAATTTGTTGCTATGGAAAGGAAGAGGAGTACAAGCTGGGGCAGATGTAACAAATGTAGGTAACAGATACAGATGGGGAGCTGGGGACTGGAGAAACAAGGAGCTGTCTTTGGGTGGAAAGATGTTCAGGAGAACATGGGACAGGAGGTTAGAGATGGGAATGGCACTACTTAGGGAATAGATAAAAAAGAAATGTCTGGAACTAAAAGATAGGTCTGTAAAACTAGGACTGCAAAATACAGGTGCCCATTTCCACAGGATACAGAAGAACATTCCTATCAGTTATTACATGCCCAGTCCTGGTATGGACCACATATCACGGAGTTTTGTACTCCTTTCTATGCCTAGCTTATACTGTTTTCCTTGACTGTTCTTTTCTCCTCTCCTTTCCAGCTCAAACCTTTCTTTCTTCCTGCCTTTCTCTTCTAGTCTATTACTCTTTCTGTCAATGTATACCTTCTCCCTGCTTTTGATCACCTTCTCCTGGACTTTATTCTCCCTTTCCCCAATCCTCACTTCTTATTCCTTTCTTCTCCTGCTTTCTTAGTGACAGTGCCAGGCAGGCTGGGTGGCTACCAGCCCAAGGGGCTCCTCGAACACTGCCCAGGGCAGGCATCTGGAACACCGTGTTCTGTTGTCCCACAGCAGCCATGGCTGGGCAGAGTGTCTTTCCACTCTCACAAGCCAAGAGCCAACCTCTGGCAAGTCCCCAGTGCAGTCCTGAGAGCTGGCTTCTTTTTTTAGATTTGTATTTTCTCTAAAATACATGTTGCAGCAATGGCAAAAGGTACATTTTGAGGGTAAGCTCCCACTCCGCCAAATTTCACAGCCTTGCTTCAAAGCATGGGTATTCAGAGCTTCAACTGAATTGCTGTATTGCTTATATTAGCATGGAGAGGAATATGAGTATTTTTGCCTCATACAGTTCTCAGATACTGCTGAAATTTCTGAAATGTTTAGATCTGCAGATTAAATGGTACACTAACGAACATGGGGCTTTATAAGGCAACAAGCCAGGCAAAAATAAAGATAGGCTTCAACAGCTTGCCCAGTTTAAAACACCATGATCTGATAAGAGCAAAGATACAGTAGAAGATCTTAAATACAAAAGCTGAGAGGAATTGTTTAGAAGAGACAAGCAAATGTAATGAAATAAAATTAAGAAATGGTAAATCTATAGCAGTGAAAACAAATAAATCTTCCCAGAAAAAAATTTGACTAGCTGTAGAATATTGTTTCTTTAGGGATGGTGTAAGACCCATGACTCATCACCTAGCCTACAAAAATAGGTTAGACAAAACATTCGAAACATTTGTCCTGCTGAATAACCCAGTACTTTCAGAAGGACGAACCAGATAACTGAATATGACATTTTCATCTGTAACAACTATGAACCCAAGAGAATTTCTGCATTGCTCTTCTATAGAGTTTAAGACTTTGTGATTGAACAAACGAGAAATGTCAGTGAAAGACCTGGTTCTGTCATCAATGCTCATGCCAATTAGCACCTTGCTCCACAGCAGCCCACTCTCCTCTGAATTCTCCTCAAATTTGTATTCAAGGGAAGAAGCTCATGGAAGACAAAAAAATAAAAATGAAACTCCCTGACTAGCAATCCAGAATATGTTCAATTCATTCCCTTGATAAAAGGGATGGAAATCTTACAAAAAGAGAATGAAGGAGAAAGCACATTGTCTTCTAAAAACCTGATCTGAAAATTATGGCTAGTCAGCCCGGTCAGCATTTCATCCTGCAACACTGCATCTCCTTCTCGTGAGCAGTGCTACTGGATCTGAGGCCTTACCATACTGCTTACTCCACCAGTGGAGGAACCTTTGTAAAAAGGCTTGTACAATAATTCAAGGGGCAGAATTAATTTACAGTTAAAATGGCCACACAAAGTGCCATCCTTAGAAGCACTTCTAATTGCCCTGAGTAACCTGCTCAGTAAGAAAGGTCAAATAAAAGTTGCTACAGAGAGCTCCCTGCGACAGCAGAAACAGGCTGCTCAGCAAGACCAAAGGCAGCAGTAGAGCAAAACAAAGAGTGGTAAGAATCTTCGATCAGCCATGAAACTGAAGTGTTATACTTTCTACAAAGAGGGCTGCATGTCCCACTGCAATAAAATTGAAAAGAGAGAATTTTCAAAGCACTAAACTTCACAAGGTTCAATAAAACGTGCAAAAATTTGTTTTGGTTGGTGAGCAGAATGCAGTTTAACAAATGGATCTGTTGCAAATGCTGCTTTTATTAAGCATTTGTAGAACTGGTAATTTGAAACAAACCATGCAGATGAAGTCTAGTAATTAAGGCAGGGGAGGAAGGTATTTCTGGTGCCTTCTGAGAATAATCATTTTGGATTATGTGGCTTAAAATTCAGAATCAGTTTTATGAGTTCTTGAAACTACCATTTTGAGGTTACTTTCAAATCACAAAGACTATATGAAAATCTGGACGTTTGGTTTTCTTTTCACCAAAACAGACATATGAGTTTGCGGTGAAAGCATCATTTCTGGAACATGAATTTTTGTCTGGCCGGATGCACAACTTCACACTGATACACAATCATCCAGATTCAGGTGGAATAAGCAGTGTCCCGTGACTGGGAACTATGGGTGGATGTGAATACTGAGCATAGATGTCCCTTCCCAAAATCTAAACTTTTGTTGATGCTTAAATGACAGAAGCTGGAACTTCTTGGGAGTTGTAGACTATGCAGTTCATATTCTTCTAAGTATCATTGATTTAGTGGATACAGGTGTTTGCATTTGACAACATTCAGATACAGCTGATGACCAAAACTGCTGTTTCTCAAAAAGTCTTTCCAACTCTAAGGGCGATGCCCTGAGTAGAGGAAAACTTCCTTAGCTGGATTTATCAGTGGTAGCTAGCTGAGGATCTCCCTCTCCTTTTGTTCCCCTACAGTATAATATTGAATCAGATGCTAGAAACTGACATTTGCATACAATCCCATTTATTTGCTTTTAATTTTGCAGAAGTTGCCAACTAAGTCCACAGCTAACACAGAGTCAAATTTTGCATTTAATGCAGGAGTTCAGCCATTTTTGTTATGGATGAGGAAAGAAGCATAACTTTCATAATTATGACATTTATTCTCCATTTTATGAAATGCAGCTAGTAAAGCAAAGAGCAAAAAAGGGGTGGAAGATATTCTTTTTTCTATTTTTGTTTTTTTTGTTTGTTTTTTTTTTTAAGGCCAATGAAAAGGAAAGATGTTGGCCGTGATGAAACACAGAGAGAAAAGTGTAGATGACCTGAGGCTTGGTATAATGAGAGGGTGAAAAGGCAAAAGAATATCCATTGCCTCTGCAGGGTTATCTGGCACAAACCATTACTGTGAACAGTTTGGCCTAACCAAGGTAACAAATTATGAGACTTAAATGAAGCTGAAGAAAATAATGGAGTTCCACAGAGATTTGACATGGTGATGCAGCAGAAAATGGGTAAGTAACCCAAGACTGAAAAGGAATTGCTAGAGGAGAGAAGCAGAATAATACTCTGGTTTACATGGATTACTTCTGGAAGAATGTAAGGGCAGAAGAAAGAGATGAAGAAAGCTACCAGAGGAAAAATAATGCTGAAGAGAAGACTGGCTTCACTAAATAAAAACAGAAAATGAGAACTATAAAGCATCTCTTCCCAAAAGAGGGTGGAGAAGAAATAGCAAAAATAGGCAAGGTATGAAACAGAAGGTGACATAACGATGATATACAAAAAATCATGAGAAAGAGGGCCAAATACAGAATGATATGCAAACAGAAGGAAGAACATGCAGAGGAGGAACTTCGTACGAACAGCAGAAGAAGCAGGTTTACATGACTCCTTGGAAGAAATTGATGGGCCATCCCTAGAGGAGACTCAGAGAATGGGAAAGCTGCTGTCTGCCAGGATGAAAAGTGTGGGCATGTCTCTTCAAACAGTCATCACAGGAGTGGAAGAGAAAGCTCTGGGGTTCATAATACTGCCAGATTCCTACTGGGATGACTCAAATACACTTATGGATAGCTGGACAGGACTAGGGTAGACATAGGGGGCTCAGTCTCCAGTGCAATTCTAGTCCCAAGAGACAAAAAAATAAAAGAAAGAAAAAGAGTATTCAGAGAAAGAAAAAATACCACAAATCCCTAAGAATGAATGCTACTTCCTGGAGCAAATTTTCTGACTTCCTTCTGTTTCTCCTTTATTCAGAGCCAAAAAACTTAAACTCCTAGCTGAACACATGGGTTAAAACAGGGACAGCAAATTAATGCTACCCATGAGGACTTCTCAGAAACAGCTTACTGATTGTAGGTAATTCAATCTGATGAATGCTGCCATGACTGCAATAAAATAAAGGTCTGTGACTCTACACTTGTTTTTCTGGCCACTGTCTGAAGTTAACTCTCCCAAGCGTCAGTTTTAAGGCAGTCATTCTTCTCAAGTATGCTGAATTTTGGTATTGTTTAAAGTAAATAGTTAAACTGCCATATTTAAAAATGTTTATTTGAAAAAAAAATAAAATCCATATATGCTTCCGTATTAGGTTTTCCAAGTTCTTTCCATCTTTAGAAAACACAAGATCTGTTCTAAAATTCCAGAATAGACTGAGAAAATTAAGATCATGGGTCTGATTTATGTTTCTGATGAATTTCTAAATTGGCAAATGAAAAACTTTATCTTTTTATCAGTTTAATTACTTACTATTTTTAATTACTATTAAATGCCAGTATCAGGCTCTGGCATTAAAATATCTGGTCCAAACTTAACTTACCTGAGAGGAGTAGAAACTTCTTTTGGAAGCTCAAAATATTTTTATCTTAACCTACACAGTGGGAGAAAAGGATTGTTTTCAATGCTGATGATAAATGAAAAAAGACAACTCATTTACAAAAGGGATTTGTTGTGTGTTGCTGATCTAGAAGTCATCTTCTCAAATAATCTAAGAATCAATACCTTTTGAACCTTTGAAAGCTATTCAGGAAAATATTTTCCTTGCAGTAGATGTCAAATTGAAATCCTAATTATTTTAATATATATTCTTCCAGCATTCATTTCTCCTGACCCTATTAGCATGGTCTGCATTTTGGGAAAGCTAGGCTTTCATACACAAAAGAAAAGCTTTTGTCAAAAGGATAAGTCATGATCATCTATATTACTGACTACGGATAATAAAACAAAAAGATACGGAATTATTCTTTTGACTATCATACATATTCATAAGCCCTTAGTATTTACTCCACACAGGCACAAGATTGTGAACACTGTTAGTACTATTAGCTTTCATTTAAATAAGCCAGCAATTTAATGTGGTGCAAACATTCCTCAGAATGACAAGATATGTGTGTGTATTGTTAATATTAGGCATGCAGAGAGGGAGACTCTCCTGGGTTCAGCAGTAGCAGTCATTTTTCTCCATCTTAGTAGCTGGTGCAGTGCTGTGTTTTTGACTTTTCACCTGGGAACAGCAGTGATAACACCAATGTTTTTAGTTGTTGCTCAGTAATGTTTACTCTGATCAAGGACTTTCTGAGTCTCATGCTCTGCCAGGGAGGAGGGGAAGCCAGGAGGAAGCAGAGACAGGACACCTGACCCAAACTAGCCAAAGGGGTATTCCATACCATAGCATGTCATGCCCAGTATATAAACTGGGGGCAGATAACCTGGAAAGGGGAGATCACTGCTCAGGTGGGACTGGGTATCAGTTGGCAGGTGGTGAGCAGTTGTATTTTCTCCCCTTGTTATTTTCTCTATCATTATTATTACCGGTGGTAGCAGTAGTGGTTTGTGTTATACCTTAATTACTGGACTGTTCTTATCTCAAACCCATGGGAGCTACATTCTTCTGATTCTCCTCCCCATTCCTCCAGGAGCAGAGCAGGGAGTGAGAGAGCCGCTGCATGGTTCTGAGTTACTGATGGGCTTAAACCATGACAGAGACACACACAGAGGTTTCCAATATGAAACGTTTAGCCTCAGAGATGGGCATCTGCTACATGATGTTTCAGATTTTACTAATTTCAAACAGGAAAGTGACTTGAATTGACATATAAAAAAAATCACTTCAGATATTCCTTCCTCAGCTGTTCCAGCCAATCTGAGTTGCTGATTATCAACGTCCAAGGAGATACCTTGCCAAAGCACAGAACCAGTGGGAAAGAATTATAATATCCAACTAATCCAAGAATGTACTTGTCCTTGGAGACTGCATTTTGAAATCATATTATTTGCTGTTTGTACATGTCAGTCATGCAGTCAGTCAATTTTATTTTTCTGGGGTAAAGAATTAAAGATTTGTAGAATACTTCACAGAGTGTAAACCAAGTCCAAATGCTTATTTGAAATTTTGAATATTATCAGAATCATTAATGTAATTTAATTGGGGGACTAATTATTGCAGTGTTCTTCCTTTCAGCAATGCATCTCAATCAATAAAAATGTCATCTTTGCTGAGAAGCATTTCATGACTAAAAAGACTGATCTCAGCCATACTTGGAAGAATTCCTAGACTGTGCTCCCAAACTACTCCCAGAAGTTGTCAAGGGAAGTCGATGGTTGCCAAAATTGTGTCAAGGAATCTCCTAACAGCTAGGCAGTATGGGCAACTGCAGTCTAACACTTGAGACAATGACTTGGGCCTGCTTGCTAGTATAAAAAGAGCTAGCTTGCCTTGGATATATCATTTGTCAGGGCCTTGGGTATGATGTGCTGTGCAGAATCCTCTCACTTCTACCATTCTTCAGAGGTTTGCCAGAGAGCTTTTTTTCAGCTCCCAGCTGTGATTTTTCCTTTCCTGTACCATGCCAGGGTGCAGAACTCAGCACACAGGTTCAAATAAGAGATGAGAAAAACTACTGGAAACAGCTAAGAGTTCATTTTAGCAGCAACTGTATAGCAACCAATGCAATAGCAAACCAATTATGAATCATATGATATTAATGAAATATTGTAGGAAGATTACATTATAATCTTATCTGTGGCAGGAATTTTCTAGAAGATTAATTAGATGAAGGTATTAAAATGAATCAGCTTGAAGTCAATCAGCTTGAATCAGCTTGAAGGTTTCAGAAAGCAATTTTAGCCAAAGGTCATACCCGAGGATGAGTATTTGCTAGGAATTACGACAAACCTACAGGAAGTAGGAGCAAATGACCTCACATGCAGATAATACAAATGAAAATCCAATACTCATTTGAGTTTACACTACAAGGAATTTGCTTGGGAACAGTATAAAGGTATGAAGAGTATGAATCCCTACCTAGCATAACTATACTGACAAAAGACCTTACAGGAAAAAGAATATTTTTTTTCTAAAGAATAGCTTGTTTCCCCTGGGGGCAGGTGAGTAAGAGGCCACAGTGGCTTTACTATGTGTATAAATTGCAAATTTTTGTCTTCATAACTCTAGTGCTAATTTATAACACCTATGTCTTTCATTTCAGTGAAGCACTCTTTATGCAAACACAATTTAAAGGTTAACCTTCTCTAGACTACTGTATTTTAAAAAAAGCAGCTTTCAGATAAAATTGGATAGTCTGAGTACATTTCCAAAGCTGCCATCAAAACAAAATTCTTTTAACATGGCCAAGAAGACGTGGCCTCTTGAAAGCCACGAAGCATATCTGTTTCATTCTCCTTCAAATTAAAGTAAGATATATATTTTTTATTTCATAGGAAACATTGAAGTATAAGGAACATGTTGCTTGTTCAGGTTTGTAAGCTTTGGAATAATAATAAATAAATCAAATCTATTAGGAAACCACTCGAAAATGTTCTTTGACAGTTAACAGGACTGATTTACATCTCTTGGAAGACTGTGATAGTTGCCATATATCTGTACATAAAAATAGCCCCAGTGTTGGCATACCACATTGCTGGCAGTGTCTGTAACTGCTGGTTCAGCATTTTCCTCCTCTGGTAAGCACACTAACCTACCAAATTACTCCCTGGGGCTCTTGGTCAGAGTACTTTTAGCATGTTATTTAAAATGCAAAATTATTTCTTTCTGGTGACTTATCAAAAGTGTTCTATATAACATATTAGGTTTAACTGGAATTAAGATGTATTCTGGCCAAGTTTCAGGCTTGGCATCATGAAGAAGGCAGAGTAGCTATTGTCTAATACAGCCCATGAATGGTGACTGAGTTTATCTAGAAATTGCCTTCAATCATCTGCCAAACATGAAGCCAGGCAGAAACATCTCCACAGTCTTGGAAACAAAACTGGAGGGGAAAGGTTTGAAAAAGAAATGCAATGAGGCAGCAGTTAGGGCTAACTGCAAGAGTTGTGCATTTCAGCCAGGCATGTGTTTCTGTATTCACCTGGGTTTATAACTGAAGATTACAAGAGCAGCCAAATTATAAAGACAAATTGTACATCTTTCAGTACTTAAGTTCCACAAATACGTAATTCTGGATGTACTAGAAGAAGCGATCCTGGGCCAAGATAAAGCCACTTAAAAACACTGTAACAAAAAAGGGAAAAACAGAAAGTAAAAGTAGTATATTTCCATACCACTACATGAACTTAGAACTGTAGATTATCTCAAGCAATTGTGATCATGTGGGCTTTTCCTATTATATTCTGATTTCATCCACTATGTTACAGGACAGGAAAAAAACCTCTACAGAATTTTAAGTATCCTTCATGAAGAATATGGTAGTTTCAAATGAAAACCTATGTATATTTACACATTTGTATAAGATACAGGTGTGTAAAAAGCAGGCCTCTGCTACTCTGTGGCAAAAGCCCTTCCCTTCCATGTACAGGCACAAAGAATACATCTAGCTTGCATTTGTAAAGGATACTTAAGGCAAGGTTCATGACCAAATGCACCCTCCATACAGACAGAAGATAAAGCCCCAGGTGCAGCCAGAGGCAACTTTGTGAAGCAA